>NW_028324148.1:10238928-10909285 GCF_054372755.1 Phalangium opilio
ACAAGCTTACTGAATTTTGAAGGAGATTTTGCCATACGGAAATATCAGCCTTAATTGAGATTTTCATATTACAGCCATGAGTTTCAAATTTTCAAATTTTAGAAGTAATTTTCGGATTTTCAAATTTCCGCCATCAGTTTAAGATTTTTAAATTTCCACCCTCAGTTTAAGATTTTTAGATTTCCGCCACAAATTTCAGATTTTTAAATTTCCGCCACAAATTTCAGATTTTCAAATTTCCGCCACAAATTTCAGATTTTCAAATTTCCGCCACAAATTTCAGATTTTCAAATTTCCGCCACAAATTTCAGATTTTCAAATTTCCGCCACAAATTTCAGATTTTCAAATTTCCGCCACAAATTTCAGATTTTCAAATTTCCGCCACAAATTTCAGATTTTCAAATTTCCGCCACAAATTTCAGATTTTCAAATTTCCGCCACAAATTTCAGATTTTCAAATTTCCGCCACAAATTTCAGATTTTCAAATTTCCGCCACAAATTTCAGATTTTCAAATTTCCGCCACAAATTTCAGATTTTCAAATTTCCGCCACAAATTTCAGATTTTCAAATTTCCGCCACAAGTTTCAGATTTTCAAATTTCCGCCACAAATTTCAGATTTTAAGATTTTCAAATTTCCGCCACAAATTTCAGATTTTAAGATTTGAAATTTCATCCATCAATTTGAGAAATTTCATCCATTAATTTGAGAAATTTCAAATTCTGAAAATTTCTTAAAATTGAAAGGTTTTGAAACAAATTACTATTATTATTCGCAATTTTGACGTAGATTTCGAGATTTTGGGAGTTTGATCGAGATTTCAGTATCTCAGGATTCGGGCTAAGAATCAAAATTTGAAAGTAATATTCCGGGATCCTCTGATCTTCAAGAAAGAAATAATGAGATTTTAAATAGGGTATAAGAACTAAATAAACGAGATTTTAAATAGGGTATAAGAACTAAATAAACGAGATTTTAAATAGGGTATAAGAACTAAATAAACGAGATTTTAAATAGGGTATAAGAACTAAATAAATGAGATTTTCTACAATATCCGACCCTTCAGTTCAGACCGAAAGCATAGTGAGACGAAAAGGCCGAATCTAGGTGGTTTAAGGCAAAATCGTGTTTCAGTTACACTGATTTAGTAGAATTTCCTTTCGATAACTAACTGCGTATATAAAAGTCGGGGTATGTTTTATTTTAAAATTTGCGCACCACCTTAAAGATCAAGGGCACAGACAGCCGTACCACGTGATAAACTAAACTTCAGAAGAAAAAAAAACTGTACGAAAGGATCATGCCAATGCACGAGTTTAGTGATTTTTTCGATGTCAAAAAAGTATGAGTTAGTCGAGTTTCTTCGAAAGAACATTTTTATTTTAAAATTATGCACATTCCTGTGGCTTCAGCTTGGTAGAGTCTATTTTATTTTATGTGCTTTTTTTATTTTTAAAAAATATACATCAGTTTAAAATAAATACATTTTTTTGATATTTTATTAAAGAGCTAATATTATTATAGATTTGATCGAACTTTATTTGTGATCAAACGCGGTTCAAAATCATAAAATCTTATTGTTTCATATGACTGATTATGAAATTTGTTAAACTGAATTTCAGTTAATTGAGATACTAGTTATATCGTAAGAAAATGATATATAGGGAGCTATGTATTATTTTCTTGAAGTTATTTTTATTAACTTTCAAATATAACCGAAGTATAACATCTCTCTGTTTACAAAGCAATGACCGTGGAAAAATATAACCTCGGTAATAGATAATGAAATCCACACAACCATTTTTAAAACGTATTAGGTTTATCAATAAAATTACATTTAGTAAGTTGTTTGTAACAAAAGTCAAAAAAATTAAATTTTTTTGATAAATTTTCAGTTTCAAAAGCCAAACTTATCCTTTAATTTTGATAAAGTACCTTTTTATTTTATTGAAACTTAAAATCACGAGAAGTTGGTGCTACGGTCGCTAAGTGGTTCATGGATTAACTAACGCTAGGGATTGTTCACTAACCGTATTGCTATCAAAGAGAGTATAGGGGAGGAGTGGAAAGAGGGGCAAAACTTGTCTCGCTTTTCTACCGCGCATCTTCAATGCGCAGTACCGAGGCATTTCCGTTTGAGACATTAAATGGTATCGTAGGTGGCGCTATTGAGCCGGAAACTCCCTCGTACCGCTAGCCTTGCCGCTAGTATAATTTAAGCGAGACATAACTATTTACGCTTGTGGAGCGGGGGAGCTTCCACTCCTCCCTTATATTCTCTGTGTTGCTATTGCCAACAACATGTTCCGAATTATTCCTTGATTCCCCTCTTCATTCCCCAATTTATTGGACCATAACGGATCTAGATATAGAGCGCCATCTCTAGGCAAAAAATAAATCGTTTTTGCGGATTTTAAAGATGACGGTGCCCAATTTAGGCGGTATTTTAATTTTGACTTCATAGGACACGTGACATTTGGTCCAATTTTTTTATAACTTCCAGTTAAGGATAGTAGCTGATGTTAGGGGGCGTTTGGAACATGTATACTTTATCTTTTAGGGGGAGCAAACAATCCCTAGCGCTAGTTAATCCGTGAGTTGTTAGAGCTCATTATGGCGGTCGGTTTGCCGGTTTCAACATTTATTAAGAGAAGTAAAAGTTACAAATTACAACCCCTTTGTAAAGGGGCGGCTCACCAGATGGAGCACTGACCAAATTATTGGTTTTTTTAGCTCCTACATTAAGAAATTATGTAAAATTTTGCTGGTTTATAAGTCAGAAATGGTGCTAGACTTAGCACGTCCACTTTTGAAAGTCAATATAAATGAAATATTTTTGGTAAGTTTTGTTAATGATTTTGATGTTATTTTAAAAATTTATTATCTGTACATTTCATTATCCTTTCAAATTAATCGTTAATTTCATAAAAGATAGAGACAAATACCCCTTCTGAGTTTACGGAAATAAATATCACAAAAGATAGCGTATCGCCAGATTTTTGGGAAGAAAACGCGGTTTTTAACCAATTTTTTGTCTTTAATCAACTTATATAAAAAAGCTATCACTTCCTAGCAACGAAAAAGAAATCAAATTCCGAAATATGTTGAAAGCGAAAGAGGAATGAAGATTAAAAATTTTTTCTTAAAATTGCCGACATAGGCTACAAATCTAATTAACATAAATTACGTAAATGTTTCCATAACTAAGAAATTGATCTAGACCTCGGTTTTGACGTGTGTGATTGGCATTTGGCAAGGACGATGAAACTTGTCGACAGATAATTTAAAAAATTTAGTAGTTTAAAAAAGCTAGTCATTCAAGTTATAGAGCCATCGAATATTTAATGTATTTAAATGCTTTTTGGAAATTGTGAAATATAATTATACCAAAAGTATATATATTAAAACAAAAAGTTTCGATCAAGAAGGCAAAAGAATGCCAGGTGAAACCCGTTCCACAATTTTTTTACCCCCTTTAAGCAGGATGTGGTTACAATCGCCTAAGCCTATTTACTGTACTTGCGATTTCTGGTATTTTACGTTCATGACTAAAGCTATAACCAGGGATAGATTTAATTTTAGAAGTAGGAATGGAGTACAGAGTAATATGGGCGCGCGTCAAAGTCCTGGACCCCCTTCCCCGGGACGGAGGGGGGGGGGGTGAAAGAAGAGGCGGGTCATAGCGACAGAGGTAAAAAGGAATTACGTATTTTTCGCCGTCTCCGTCAGAAACGTCATCAAAACATAGTTTAAGTGAGCCAATAAGATGATTTAAAATTTTCGTTACGTGTTGAAGGGAGGGGCTCTATAATGGGCTATGAGTCTGACAGAAGTAAATTCTAAACGTTCTCCATTCCTGCTTCTAAAATTACATCTATCCCTGCTAAAGCTACAACATTGCTCGCTGAATTATGGTGAAAGACCGAGGGGGAAAAATATTTGTCCAATAATTAAGATATAATCACGGCTTTTTAAACCAAATTTAACATCTAGCTCAAAATGTGTCAAATACAACTTTCGATCAGACGAAAAATGTAATCTGTCAGAATTATTAGCTATAAAACCAATAAATCGTTCACGGTAACTTTAGCAACACCTGAGTGCTTACTATGAATAGTTAATGCAACACCTTAACCTGATGCGTATTAATTACTCACGTTAAACATCGAAGAGATTTAAGTATTTCTTGAAATTACCTTGAACCGCTTTAAGATTAAATAAACACTTTTCAATAAAATATAAATTTTATGTAAAAACTGTTATCACAAATAACATAAAGAAATAAGTATGACATTTTCAATTAAAGTAATTGAAAATTTCTGAAGGAAGGTTTGGTCATATCAAGAAGCGATATCTAGTTTACTAGGGAGAAGGTATAAGATGCCCAAGTATTCGCGCGCCATAGTCCCAGTCCCCCTTTCAAAATACAAGGGGGACGTAAAAGGAGGCCGAGCTATTTCGCCTCTCCTCAGTAGTCGGAAAATACGTAATTTTAGTCATTCGCGTCGCGCTGATGCGAGTTTTCAATAACCAATGAGATGCTGGTTGTAATTTAGAGGCGGGGATTAACTCCGGACGGACCTACGTTTGGACTGGAGATAAAGCTAGAAATGTGGAGAATTTAAACCTTCTCCCTAGTAAAGTAGATATCACTTCTTGGGCATATGTTATAAATATAGGTTTTTCATAAAAGTGGGAACAGCAAGTTGCGGTCAACTCTAAAACCAAGGTATTTCTTCAAGTATCATACTTTTTGACGTTACTTCTGCCTGTTATTATCATCTTTGATAAAGATGTAATTGCCTAGATCGAATTCACCAAATTAATATCAGCACGAAGTTTATTTAATTTTTTTTTAAATTTATGTTTCTCGTGATATTAGGTAACGTCAAGCATTTGCAATCTCACCATAAAATATGTATCGAAGAGTAATAATTATTTCAACCAATTTAATTCAAGATATCCGCGCGATTGAAAGTGTGGATTTTGTAAACTCTGCGAATTTTATGAATAAGGTTATGGACACCGATAAAATGTTTATAATACAATGTATCAAAGGTTCCAAAATGTAATAAATCACAAAGCAACACTGATATACTTTAAGAGTTTCCTTTTAGATAATTATGCTAATTAGGATCGTTCAATATACAGCTTGTCTTTGGTATTTGAGGCCAATAGCGTTTATGAGCCGAAACGGTTCACGATGGGTTAGTAACACGTGGGAATTAGCGTAAGTAAATTCATATCCCTGCATAACAACGGAATGGAAAATAAAACATACAATATAAGTGAACACAGATTCCATCTTGTGTTTCGTCTTGGCGCGAGGAAAATAACCTAAGATAGAACCTTCCGCTTAGGTGTTTGCTTCTCTGCATGTAATTAATTTAATAGTGTATACCCTTTAAATCAAACTTGCTGCAAATACATTCTGATCATCACCCCATAATGCATAAGTATTGATCTGCCGTAGTAGCATATAATATCGGAAATTTTAAGTGACAGCTCCACCATCTTTTTACGTATTTTTGGTCCAAATTCGAAAGGCATCCAAACCATTATGGAGAAACGCACAACAGTCAACCGGTAGAGACTTTTCCCTTCGAATTTGACCCCCTTTTTCTTTTTCAAGTGTCAGCCAACCAAATCCCTTTGCATTTGTCACCTCTTTCTCTTTCAAGTGTCAGCCAACCCAACCCTTGGCATCTGCCCCAACTCTTTCTCTTTCAAGTGTCAGCCAACCAAACTCTTGGCATCTGCCCCAACTCTTTCTCTTTCAAGTGTCAGCCAACCAAACTCTTGGCATCTGACCCAACTCTTTCTCTTTCAAGTGTCAGCCAACCAAACTCTTGGCATCTGACCCAACTCTTTCTCTTTCAAGTGTCAGCCAACCAAACACTTGGCATCTGCCCCAACTCTTTCTCTTTCAAATGTCAGCCAATCAAACCCTTGGCATCTACCCCCCCCCCCCTCTTTCTCTATCAAGTGTCAGGCAAACAAACCCCTTGATATTTGACAATTCCTTTCAATTTCAAATGTCAGTCAACCCAATTCCTTCGTGTTTGGCAAATCCCTATTTCATGTAGGCTATTAGCAAAGCCATTCTGTACACCGCATTTAATGAAATAACTTTATATTCTCAAGTGCGGTATGGGAATCAATTATGCGCCAAAGGTTTTTAATAATAATCTGTAGATACTAGCTAGCGCTTACGCTATCGGTTATTTATGAGAATGAGGTGAACTAGGTTCAAACATTTTTAACCGCATGCTAATACACAGATACACTATCATTTTATAGTTCATAAAGACGACCGTCCTAAAAATAATGTAACGCTCTGTAAGTATGACAATCGTTACCGAGAACATGGTGCCGTAATGAACGTACGCCTCAAATTCTGCTTAAACGAGACCTGTTGAATGATGACGAAGCGCTGTCAAAGGCTTAGTACAGGTTTTGCAGCCTTTACCCAAAGTGTCAGACTTATTGATTGGATAGTACCAGATACTGACGTTAATATCAAAATTTAGTACCATTACGCGAGAAAATGTCTTACGATTATTGTGGCTCATTCGGTCTAACCTAAGCAACACTAAACTTAAACGGGATGTCAAAAGAATAGAAAAATATTAAAAAATAAAAAGTTTAGATCTGAATTATTTTGGATTGGAGTTTTGAGACCTAACATAAAATTGTACTGTTTCGAGGAAGTTCTCATTTTTAAAGAAAATTGTGTAACTAACCCTTATCTCAGTAGGAGTCTAACTTGCGTAAGCGTAACTCATTTCAATATATTAATTTCAGTAATAAGGCGTGCCAAAATCCTTATCGTATAATAAATTACAAAACAAAAGTTAATCCTTAGGAGTATACAGCTTGAAATATATTTCAGCTTTACACGACGTCGTCATGGTAGGAGGAGTAAATATTCAGTTTCAAACCCCATCTTCTATTGGAAATTCTCAAACAAGAATGTATAAATTAGTAGCACTTAAAATGGTCATCATTGCACAAATGTTTGATATGCATAAAAGCACATCGGTTGTAGCCAAGTCATCTTGGTATTTGAACTTTCTTTTCTCTTTAATCTATCAGCCAATCAGGAGTTTTTAGATTATGACGTAAGCGAATTAAAGTGTTTTTGCCCGAGTTTAATACCATAAACAATAGTTTTCATCATTTGGAGACGGCAATACGGGATTAATAACCATAATATAACTTTACAAAATGGTCATTTGAGAGTATCCATTGAGGTAAATATACAATCAACACTAGAAGCAAAGGTCAAGACTTAAACTGTATGTAAATAGATATAGATTATTATTTGTTTATAAGATATGTAATGCTAGAGACTTACAAATGAGAGCTAGTTCGAGAACGACGCCAGAATTGATTACTCTTAGTTTTGCAGTTCATCTTCCTATTTAGTCTGTACTAAGCCTTTGATAGCGTCTCACAAGGCATCGCTTTACGAGAATGTATGACGTTTCAATTACTTCACTTCGTAACAAGTTCTCAGTAACCAGTGACAAACTAATGGAATATATCTTATGAACTTATTGATTACTAAAAATTTAATAAAATTATCAACCTTGTTTAATCAATTATCAAAGAAATATTTCCAAGTGCTCGTTTCTAAAAATTCTAGCAATATGATTTTACATTCGTATATAAGTAGTGTTTAATTGACTCTTGGTTGAAGAAAGTTGTACGTCGTAGAGTCTAGAAGATAGTGACAGTAAATATAATGTAGGTATATTTGTCGGAGTTTTCTGGTTCCGTGTGAATGATTAAAATGTAAATCGGCGCCGAAGCCCCCACATCAATTAAAGATACGAAGCCGCTACTTTAAAATGACTTGAAACGTAACACGATAACGATAACCAACAGTGCTATCAATCAACTAAAAAAGGCTTACAATTTTTCTGTGTAAAAATCACATAACCTTTTTTATCTGAGAAAATGTAGAATTGAAAGAGTAACAATAAATGGTTGCAGTAACCTGAAGAAGTAACGGGTTAGTAAGCGATTTTTAAAATTCCACAAAAA
Source organism: Phalangium opilio (assembly GCF_054372755.1). Taxonomy (NCBI): domain Eukaryota; kingdom Metazoa; phylum Arthropoda; class Arachnida; order Opiliones; family Phalangiidae; genus Phalangium; species Phalangium opilio. Next base: position 10,246,980 of record NW_028324148.1, read on the forward strand.
AATCGCGAAAACTGGCTAACTCTTATGTTTCTGGAATTAAGTTGAATGCAGGTTTAGGTTGCGTATGCTAAGAATTGAGGTTTCGTAGGTTCCATTATCCTTACCACTATTGCAATTTGAATAAAATTTTTATTATACTAAAACGACTAAAACAACAAACAACAAAAAACAGTTAAGACTGAAAATATCAGTACTGACGAAGGAAGAAAGAGTTATTCTAAACTGCACATCAATTAAACTCGGTATAAAATTAAAAACAATCAATATTTCGCGTTTTTAATTGTTCCAAAAATTATCAATTGTCATCTAATTGGATACTGGGTAATTGCAGATAATTCAAAATTAACAATAGTAATCAAACCCGTAAAAATATAAGGCCCAAGTAGTGCAAAAATATTGAATTTTTATTCACAGATCTGCAGTTTAGAATTCGGATTTCTTTCCTCGTCAGTACGTCAGTACTGCGATTTCAGATCAAACTGTAAGTGTTGGTCTCTTCTCTTTCACAAACAGTGAACCAAGAAAAATATTAATTAATCTTCATTTCGGATAACTTACGTTTGCTATTTAACTGAATTCGTGCGCATTTTCAAAAGTTTTTGTTTTTCTTTCATCTAGCCGCAATATTTTGCAAAAAGCTTTCTCGAAAAGAAAATTTTTATTCATTTTATAATGAGACAAAAACGTCAGATTATTTTACATTAATGAAAGCTCTTTACACATACCTATAAAATTTATTAAAACCCTTAGGTGAAATAAGATTTTTTTTCAGGAATTTCAATTTAATTGGTTGAATTTGAGTTATCTTACAACACGCCACAATCTTAACGATATTTCCTTAAAAACACCGTTATTGTCTAAAAGAGTTACAAGGATTTACCTTTTCGTTTGGGGTTCTTCGTGAGATACTTAAGGTTAATTTTACGCATCACTGGTTTTGGGTTAAAAGATCAAACAATTACATTAGAGGGTTTTTTAAAACCGCACCCTGTTAAATTATGGAAAATGGGAAAATTAAACTTAATAAATAATTATATAGATATGCACCCCAAAGCGATAACAGACCCGCAATTATATAAAAAAAGAAAAATTTAATTTTAACTTGGAGCTATTTTAATGAAAATCCAGGCTCGAAAACGAAAAAATCTTATATATTTACGGCAGTGGTTTGTTTGTTGCTTAATTATGCACAATCACGAATCTTTACCTAATTGAACCAAATTGCATGGTTCATGTCAGAAACACAAGGGAAGGTATTAGAAGGGGTTAAGTTGAGATCCTCAAGGCTGGGTTCGCGAACCCTTAGCCATTAAGCCTGTTAAGAACTTCCTATTCTAAACCCGTAACATAGTGGCTTTCAAATTAACATCTAATTAAACATCGGTTTATATAATTTGAAGTAAGCTTCTGAAAAGTACATCATGGAAACATTTCATATGGATATTTTGTAAAGACTATTTTGTGCTTAGTATTAACGTGGATTGGAAACTCTTCATGCTTACCTGTCCCTTTTAAAACCAACGCAACACTGGTTGGTGTAGCTAGTTAGCGGTTACATCGGCATTTGAATAATGCTTGAAGAGTTTATATCGATTATTCTATGCTACAAAAACCAATTTTAGTTATGAACTAAGCTGTGTGTCTGTTTCGTGTTTGTGGGTCTGTTTCTTGAGTTCATCTGACACACTAAAAATGTTTCGTGCAGAACTGATTTAGAAAAAAATATGAGATCCGTATTAGGAAAGGAAGAATTGGTACAGTTATATTGTTTACACTAGTTTTATGCGCCCCTAATTTCTTGGATAATCCTGTACATACATCCTCTACTGCCAGGTTAAATAGAGAAAAAAGGTTAAGCTTTATCCACATTGAGCTCGGTCTCGCGTGTTCGCGCCTACGTCTATTCGCATATTTGCAACATATCACGAAAACCGTTTGCTCTACTGTTCAGCAAATATTTTGCTTTCCCTATTCTGGGAGTCAATGAAATTTGAGAAATCATTGTGCCATCTACAATTGTCTATCTACGTTGTCCATATTTATTAATAGTGACTCGACTGCACTGTTGTGAAAACATGGACAAAGCAGTACTAATCGACGCCCTCCACACCCCACCTTTCCTCTCATCTGTGATTGGTGCTTTTCTAGCAAAGGCGCGAAATCCCTAAATTAAATTAGCATTTACATTAAGTTTCTTGCTTTTGATTTAAAGGGTCATCCGTTCTAATCAAACTTATAAGCCTTGGCCCTTAGGGAAGAGTGTTATAGAATATATTCGACTCGAAATAGGAACATCAAGTATATTTTTATTTCTTTATGGGGACAAGTGCACAACTGCATTATATGAGAGTCCTTAACGCTGTTAAAACTAACACAAGTAGACATAATATTACGTAATCGTTATGTTTCTTGTTTATTTCTAACCTAGTTGTATCTAAGATCGAACTAAATCTTCCACAATATTTTAAAAGTATTTAATAAACAGAACGAATACACAAGTTCGCGGCGAATGTTGTCTATACTCCATTGGTACGGCGTATAAAGGCTGGCATACATAAGACCCTATTTGGCCCGCAGGGTTTCTAAGCTTGTCTTCATATTGAATGGAAAACATGTTAATATTTAATTTAGTGTCTGGAAGAAATCCGCATTCTCGACGGGCGTAATAACCAATCGAAGCTCAGAAGGGAGTGGAAAAATCCTGGGAAGGTTAACCAAGGTTGCTTCCGGTGAGATGGACTCAACGCTGCGCTCGGCGTGACGATCGTGAGTCTTCCATCGTTACTTTTATATACAAAATTTAGGTCAAAACGATGAAAATATGTTACAGTGAAAACCAGTTATGTTATCTAACTATCTATGCAGAAGACTGGCAATATACTTTAATTTTACGTAACTAGCTGGTGAAAGCTATAGTCGTTGCCTGGTGTCCATGTTGACATTAAGCCCTATGGTTAGTGTCATACTTAGGGATCATGTTTTATAAACTTATGATATCACACATGCTCAACCCACAAATATTTAACTCTCCGAGTGACGATAACTTCATGGAGAGGTATTACACTGGACGTATTTGTGTGTCTGTCACCGCGTTCGCTGTTGGTAAATCGGAGCAAACGTGTTCGTAGAAAGCAATTTTTGGCTTCTAATCGTTAGGGTTAAGAAGTACGCGGTGATTGGCTAGGGTTATTAAAAACGTCATGCCTCCCAAAGGTTTACGCAATTGCGGTTTTTCTTATCATTTATTGTGAATCAATCGCCTAGTATACCCTGAATTCCCGAAAATTGTAAAAGAGGCATACGCTTGAATTAAAACGTCAACAATAGCTATGTTTAGAATGATTTTAGGAATAAAGCTTCTTAAAACGATTTAACTAGAATTAAGGTAAATTAATGACCATAAAAAAATTATATCAAATATATTTATTTAATTATTTAAGAAAACCTCTTAATTGTGTCTCGATTCGGAGAGGTTTATTTTGGTTTCCCAACTTGTTTAACTCTACATTCGTTTACTTTCGACTTAGAAACTCCTGGCATACAATAGTACCGATTATTATAGATTAAGGCTAATGTTTACGAATGCTACACAAAATCAGTGTCGATGATCATTGTTTTATAGTTAGATGTTGCGATGTTGTCCAATAAGGCATGTCTAAACAATATAGTCTTATTCATGTCCCGTGCCCTGACCCTGTGATTCCATAGAAAAGAGATTTACAACTATTTATGACCTAAACAGTCCGAATGGGCGATATCTTTCTACAAAGACAACCCACCCAGGACACTGGCCTGGAGCTACTCTAATAAACATTTATGGCCGTCAACTATTCGATTTTGTACTCCGTTTAGTTATGTATTATCCAAACCGTGTTATGCACTGATAATTTATCTGTTAGAGAGTACCCCGGACACACGAAAAACAAGTAGCGAAAGCGAAACGAATAGAACCGCAGTCAAAGAAACAATGACATTATGATACGTAATTGCACTAAAGGAACTACAGGGTTAAAAAAGTTTTATATAAGTTAAAGTTTAGAAATTAACTCTGTTTGTTCGACATTTTAGCGCAAGAACCTTATAAATTAAAAATAAGAAGTTTAAATGATAACGTAAGAATGCCAAAAGCAATGTACTAAAAAATGTATCCTACCTGAGTGCCAAATTTCATCCAAATGCTTTTAGTCACGTAGCAAAGATCCAAACTGACAGGCTTTCATATTCATGATTTTATGTATTATTATAGCCTTGATGTAATAAGTTTTACAACCTTTTCACACTGGAAATCACACGTAGTATTGCGAAATGGTTTTTTTGCTCTTGTTACTTTCCATGGAAGAACGGTTGAACGTTTGTGAGCCAGTATTCACCATGCTTAATAGCCAAGCGAGAATAAACGTACTTTAAAACACTTTCTGCTTCTAGTTTTGCTGGAACGTTGGTAGTTAAAGAACTTTACAAAAGATGTAATGTTTTTGTCCATCTTGGAAAATGGTCAACAAGTACAGGACCCATAACATTATTTGTACTACAGGAAAATAGATACTAGTTGTGCATTGAAACTTATACACTTCTTTAGCACTTATTATAAGACTCATTCAATGTGAAATAAAATATCTCAAAATCAAGTACTACTCAAAGCCTGCTAATATCTTAAAAGTAGGTTTTGCAAATTTCGTAGAGCTAGCTGGCTAGTGGAGTTGACATAGGTAAAACCTCATAGATACTGTTGAAGCAATATCTGTTGAGGCACTGTCAAAGGCTTAGTAGTTAGTTCAAACGAAATGGGGAGACAAACTACAAATTATAAAGCAATGGCCCCAAATCTCGCATCGTTATAGAACTATTTCTCAATAAGGCAGTAGTATCACAAAGTTTTGGTAAGCGTCACACTTATCTGGTAGACTTATGCTAGTAAACATAAGAGAACAAACACGCTATGGCTTAGAAACTTGAAACGTTTCTACTCACTGAACATTCGGCTGGATCCTTTATGGGGGTTGGACGGGAAATGGTCGGCGGGTGGCTAAATGTTTCAATACTTACGCTTCTTCTACAAAGTATGAAGTCTTAGTACTAGGGAAGCTGGCCAGTTCTCGGAATTGGACCGCCCATTCCGATTTCCTGAGGGCTTTGTAGCTCCGAAATATCTTATATAGAGAGCAATACACGGTGCGAATTCGCCAATTGTAATAATAATTTTTTTTTTTTAAAGTGGAGAAGTTTTTTAGCCATTTCTCAAATTTTAATGAATATTTTGGTAATCGAAGCAAAGTTTGTTAGTGATTTGTCAAATTGTAATGAATATTTTGGTAAACACAATAAAACTTGATTTTGCAATGAAGATTTGGGTTAAACGTGGCTAACTTTGCTACTAATTTCAAATTAGATGATAACAGACATAGGCTGGAACTAGATTGTCTCTCTAAAATATCGTAAGACAACTATTTCTGGTTAAGCATTGCCATAGTTTAGTTTTCTACTCATTCTTTACTTATTCTGGCAAGTATTGTAGACATATGAGAAATCACAATACTCCGACAAATACGGACTGCAGTGCATTCTTTACTAAGAAAACAAAGGTAGTAAAACTTCCAGGTCAAAACAGTACACCAAGGTTGAGATTGCCAGGCCAAAATAACCATCCAAGAAGAGATTTACATTTGCTGTTTTCTAAGTTTAGGTCAACTCCGTTGGTGTCTGAGACGCCTACGTGGGTCCTGTGTCAGTCTTCTCTGTCTTAAAGGGATAGCAGAATATAAATTGAAACGATTACAAAAATAAAACTTCGACATAACGCATTTCATTTGGGTTCAGTTCAACTAATCTTTGGCGATCGACATCGTATGGAAAACGACACTATTAAGGTGTGAACATTTGGCTTCAAGAGGCTCACTCTATGAAACTAACGCCAGTCACGTGCTACAGATCATTTCCACCAGCATGTGCACGACAATGTTATGACGTCATTAGTTATGTAACTTTGCGTTTTCGAAATGTTTTCCATTTAACTCAAAAGGGTGACTTATCAGGCTGAATTTTCACATTTTGAAGAATTTAAAAGTATCAAATCCTTGTGTGTATAGTCGAGATTGACGCAACTTTCCCTTTAGGAATTTTATAGCATAGGGGTGATATTCCAAGAAGCACACTGAGACACCACCGCTCGCTTTACGGTTGGTTGAGTTCAGGAATGTAGCATCCATGCTCTCCTTTTACTGCCGTTTACAATTTATAACTAAATATACGACACAGCCTACTTTTCGAGCCTATACTTAGAAGATAACATTGACGCGTTGCTATATGGAAACCAAAACAACAACTTTCGGTTTTTGGATTTAAAATTTAGATCTTAAGGTTATAAGGTTAATAAGGTTAATATTCATTAGCCTTGGTTCTAAAATTTAGACTTCGAAAGCATAATGAGAAGAAAGGTTCAAAGTATGGAATAGGAATAAATTGCCAAGAAGTATACAAATAAGGGCGATTAAGAACACTGCGGGAATTAGAACCCAGATCAACAATATTTGGGAAATTCACTCACTGACTGTGTATACAAAACTCATTGACTTACGATGCTGATTAAGGAAATTAATCTTCAGTACTAGATGCTTATAATAACGTTTTTTCAAAAACCAAAAGCAGACATTTTGAAAAATGGAAGCTAAAGTTTTTACAACAATCTGTAGAATTCCGCAAATAAACAATCTATATGTATTTTTTATTATTATATATGGTTAAAAAATTGCAATATATATCAAGTTGTTAGACACTTGTTTTTGGAATTAATTGTCTTTCCCACTAAATAGGTTAGAAAATTAATGAAAACATTCACCATTCTTTTATCTAAACCGTCACTAAGGGTTTGAGAGCCAGGAATATTTGTTAGTTATAACTTTCATATATAACAATTTATATTTAGTTTAAATTGCGAGTATTCCGGAAAGTCCTACCCGGCATGCACTACAAAATTGGTAAGTGAGCAAGAACCAATCAATAATACTCTAACGTCCCTAATGCCTCAAACGCTCAACTATTTTAAAATAATTCCTTTTGGTTCAACTGTTTTTAAGTCAAAAATAATCGTCTGCAAAAACTTTAAATGTCAAGGTGTGCGAAGATTGGACGCGAATTAATCAAGATATCGGGTATCTTTATTCCAAGAGAAACATTATAAATTCATAAGTATAGTGTAAAATTTTAAAACAAAGCGAGTGGTTCTCACGCCATCTTAAAATAGTTATAAAACCACGTTATAAAAATGAGGGATTAGTTCCCACTTCTCCCCTGTCGAATCTAAAGTTTCCCCAAAAAAATGTCTAGCGGCAGGTGAAAAACAATCTACACACCGCATACCTGCCATTTCGAACCTCTAGCGCCTCAACCTGAGCGCGTACCACTGAATAAGTTCCGTTTCCCACAATATCCACACCCAAAAATGGCTCTCAACTAGCGCTAGCGGTAGTTTTTGAACTACGAATTTAAGTTTCAACTCGGCTACGAAGTAGTTCAAATGATTCTCTGTTTCTGACCAATATAATCTTCTTACACGTGATGCAAGTGTGGTATATTCCTGGGCAACACGAATTTTACCTTAATATACCGCCAGGGACTGTAAATATTTTTTGTTGGCTCAGAGCAAGGCGGATGTATACATTCTCCTAGCTCAGAGGCAGTGTTTACGTCCTCCTTATTCTCTGTTTATCAAAAAGGGGTTTCGCATCCCCCCAGTGTTTCCAGGCCATTGATGGGTCAAAAGATTGCAGCAGTTCAGTTTGAATCAGTACTTGACCAACTTGATTCACAGAGAGCCAGACAACATTGCACTGAATTTAAGCTGAGAGAGGGGGTAAGGAAACTACATTTCTTTGGCGTTACATACAGAGAGTCAGACGACGTTGCGTGGTTCGTATCTCATGTTTCAATGCACAAATGCTAGAGTTAGAAAGGCAGTTTTTACTTCGTAGCCGAATATTTCTCCTACAATCTCTCCCCGATTTCTCTGATCTTTGGATGACCCTTTGCAGGGGGTCATTTTAGTCGAGGCCCTCGGATGCTATTCAAAATTCTCCCCATTGCTTGGAATGAAGGCCTTTGCGCTAACACTACGCTCCCTCCCTCCTTCTCATTCTTTACCCTACTACACTTTTACCAATGCCGACTTCATTGAAACAATGATTGAAAACAAGTATTTCCGATCTTTCTTCCATTTATAAAGTATGATTAAATGCCACAAGTTCTCATGGTGCATCAGTTTTAACATATATTTTTCAGAATACACTACGTTGTTACATTCATTCAATTGCAGCCTAACTTCAAAACATTATTCATACATTATAATTCTAAACTATCGGATTACGATAACAGCATAAGCCTATTATAGTCTCCTTATGTATAAGTCGAGATTATTTTGGTAATATTTCTAGTTGGGAGGTGCCTCCTGGTGGCGGATTCACGGGAAAGAGAATCAATGATAACCTACTGTGATCTCTATCTCTACCCGTAACAACAATGAATCGAGGAACATAATCAGTCGGGAATGCATTGATTATTAAAAGCCTTTTTACTTATATACGTAGTTAACAGCGAATATAACAAGTCCTCGGTAGTATAGTGGTGAGTATTCCCGCCTGTCACGCGGGCGACCGGGGTTCGATTCCCCGCCGGGGAGGACATTACTTTTTTCAATTTTTAAAAGTGAAAAAAACATGGATGTATTTTTAACTTAGGTTTTGTTTACTCCAAAAAATCCTAATTAATTTCAAAAAGTATATTTCTTTTATATCTAAATTTTGCAATATGTTGAAATTTAAAGCACTAGGTCTATAGGCAATGATAGGTACGTTTTTTTTATCCATTCACTGATTTGTCTCCTTGAAAAATAATTATGATATATATGTAGCCTCCAATGAAAAATAATATGATAATAACTTATCGCATTTTATCATTAATTTTCGTGAAAATACTAAAATTAGTATATAATGTTATATTCGATTTTCTTAAAATCTTTTAATCAATGAAAATACTTTTACCGACTAAACTGCCATCTATCTCCTTACACGAACATCGTTCAGTACATTGAAATTCAATGTTCATTAATGATTAATTTTACCCTGAAAAGAAATACCTCTCAATCATGTATATTTAATTTAAACATGAGGTAAACCGATGTTGATGAAAGTATTATCTATTGTTACTCCTGTTTAAAGACATAGATGTCGCTAGAAACGTTTATATAGATTTTGTTTTTTGAATTTGAAAATTTTCGCGATTATAGATAGTTTTCACACATGGAGGATTCATACCATTTACACCAGGAAGCCCGGCTATCTGGAGGACAAAAGCAGACGGGTTTTTGTCCGCCAGATAGCCCGGCCTCCTGGTGTAAATGGTATGAATCCTCCATGTGTGAAAACTATCTATTGTTTGTTTTACACAGATACTTCTCTTATAGAATGGTTTATGATTAACCCTTGTAAATATCAATTTCAGTAAATAAATTATGATTTCCACGATTAGCCTTCTTAGTGGTAATTTCGCGCTAAGCCTACACAGAAACAGCCCTGACCAGGAACACTAGATTATTGTCAATTTCAAAAATTATTTACCCGATATCGTTTCTCATTGATAACGAAAACTTCCACTACCGCCACACCAGCGGACGACTCAGTGCAAACTTGTAGTACCAACTTTCGGATTAGATTAAAAATGTGAATGTAAATACATATCACTTGGACTTGCAAAAATTACTGCGCTAAAAGGTTACTAGACACAATGTTTGAAATTTCCTATTTAAATTTATTGAAAGCGATAATTGGGATTTTTTTGCAGATAGGCTCTTCAATTTCATGTCAAGAAAATGAAGAAAAATTCTGTGAAAAAAACAAATCAAAAAAGCACTTCATTTCACAAAGAATAAAATAAGGTCAACTCTATGAAACTGATAAAGGAAACGAAATAAAAAACATTTGGACAAACCTATTGTAGAGTATCTATAGACCAAGTAGCGCCAATAGTCTAAACTTTACGTCAAAGGGATAAGGAATGAGAAAAACATAATGCGTCCGCTTATAGGCGACAGGTAACGCTCTTAGTTTCTTTACCCTGGTTCTATTAACAAAATGAAGCATGCGGACACAAACCGATTCCATAAAATAGCGACACCTATCACTAATAAATGGAAATATAATGCGTTGCCATTTCTTTTCTCAAATAAAAAAATTCAACTTTGACGCTACTCGGTTTATAGATACTCTACCCTATTGACGCCGCTTTCTATTGGCTACTTGGAATCTTGTCACCATGGTGTAATATTTATGGATACCTACCTGCAATGTAATTCGTTCTTAATGCAAGGATCCTGCTACATCCAATGAAATTACTTCATGGAAAAAAAGTATAACATCAACAAAAGAATAAAAAAGGTTCGTGATGGACAATGTTTGAACGGTTAAATTTTCATTGCGTGCTATTTGCTAAAGCAATTCATAGATAATTTGCAATAACCCGGGTTGACTGTAATTAGAAAATCATGCAGTCCAAACGTATCTGCGTAGTTTTTACAATGATGTTGCTAGCACACGGTAAGAAAAATAAATAAATTTTTTAACAAATACCAATAAATTTACAATCACGTTGTTCAAAATTGAAGCTTTGAATGCAGTTGAATCTAGTGTTTCTGGAACCCCAAGATGCTTTGGCGAGTACGATAAATGCTCAAAATTCGCTGCCCAAGAAGGAATAAAAGCCCTACAAGTTTTATCTTCGCTGGACCAAATAGAACTGTCAAGAATAACTTTTTGCAAGTAAATGAAATTTTAAATCATAGATTGTCGCAAATGAAATATTTCACAAACCTCTACGAATCAGGAACTAAATTTTGGTCACTATATTTAGTTACAAAAGTGATATCTCTAAATGCCACGAACTGCTCAAAGGTAAAAGATGTTACAACAGCAAAATATTCCGTGATACTTTCTCGAGACTTAACGGATATAGCACTTCTTATAAATGTCATTAACGATTTAACTTCGTTGTGATTTGTACCTTTACACGATAAAAATTACATTAAAATGCTGTAGTTTTTTTAGTATTTTAATAAAATGAAAACATTCCAACTAGTTGTGTCATTCAATATAGGTTTAATATTAATTCTGTGTTATTGATGCGACTCCAACGTAGGCAAAGGCGGGTGGGTTAAAATGATTTGAAATACGTCAGAAGCACGTGGCCGAGGAGCGGCGTGGTTTTAATTCGATAACTAATACTTTAGGGAATTTGCGCTGCAAAAAACCAAGGACTAGGTATCAGTCCCACTCCATACGGAATCTTTGGATCTTTGCATCACGTGGTGCCTGTGACGTACTTCAAATAATTATTACCCTATTTGAAGTCCCTTAAACATATTTAAAGTTGAGTTACACAATATAGTGGCCAGACATGAAGCCTTGAGCTGATAGGTTTAATTCGGAATTAAGGGGTATTTATCAAACATGGTGAATGATACCCTTGATTAGGATTTAGAAGGTAAAAGACATGGGAAGTTCGAACTCTTTAAATTATTATCGTGGGAGTAGAATTTGAAAATTAAATGCGAATTACAGACAAGCTTATCAAAACCAATAAGGCGACCAAAATTATACTTCGATCTGAGAAAAGTCAATCACTGACGTCACTCGAGCTACACTTTTCCAAAAAATCAGTTTCAAATATTTTCGAATTTACTTCTTCGGTTTCAAACGTCGTGAGAAGAAAAATATTAAAAAAACGAGAAACTTTAGTTTTAATGGTTTAATAATTTAAGTTTAAATTACACTAATTATGAGTGCACCTGGAAAGTGTAAGTGTAACACTTGGGTATATTTTGTTCTATTTACAAATTGATTTAGTTTGCATTTTTCAATCAAGATATCGCTACTGTTAAATACGAGATTAAAGACGTCGACATGTTCATGTCAAACAGAATAAAGAATGAAGCTGTCAGTATTTCGATTAAAGCCTACGTCATTCACCGTAACAATGAAAAATCTATACGTGACTGCATCGAGGAGACCTTTAGACAAAAGTTTGGACGTATGTGGAATTGCGTTGTCGGAGAAGATTGCCACGAAATGTCACAGGACGAGGATTTGGGTCAACATTTGTTTTTGATAGTGGATGAGCTACCAGTATTAATTTACAAAATGTAAAACAATTAAAGATAAAAAATAAATAAATCACCGTGAAAAATATAAGTAGATTCCTTGGTACTTTTGCTTAATTGACCCATTTTCATATTTTCCGCTTTATATTGGGTTTAGTCGGGGTATCCAGTATTTTGATCCAAAGATGTTAGATACGGTGTCAACGTCAGCAGTCCACTAAAGTCCTTTTGTTTGTAGTCACAAAAACGTTAGTAACGTCTTTGTTGCTCTTAAGAAAACTAGGTTGGTCAAACACCAGACTATTTCACCCCCGACCTTTGAAAAGGGTATATTCTCGTTGCACACAAGCCGTTTTGGTCTTTGTCCAAGACTTACCAAACTCGAGCACATGTATGCCTAAAAGCTCGTGAAAGTTCGTCTGCTTCTATTTAAAGCTAAAGGGAACTTTGATTGGTTTACGTGATTATTCTTGTCTGACAAGATTTGGATTTGAAAACTTTCTAGTTTTTTTCCATGAGAAAATCCATGAGAAAACTATATTTTTTTCTTTGTTTTAATAATATACAGTTCAATGGAAACTTTAGCAATCCATCGCAAATAAAATTGTGAAGTTATTAGTTGGATTGTAATCAATAGTTTTCGTGGTTTATCTACTTGGTATCGCTTTCTAAGCGTCGAAGAAAATTCCCGGAAATTGCTAGCTTTCGTTTAAACAGTATTTGCTTTGCTTTATCAGTTTCTTCCCATTATAGAAGAGCGTCACTAAGTTTGGAAGTTTTTTTAGCAGTGGCCGGATTGAATTACAGTATCAACACCGAAATTATTTTCAAACATTAGCATTAATTGGCATCATAAAAATTGGCACAAATTGTATTTATTATGTTAGTTATGATTATTAATGATACATAAATGATGAGCTGCCAAATCTCCGTCAAATATTTAAGTAACAATTAAAAAATGATTTAGTTTTAATGGAACCATCGTTATTTAAAGGTAAAAAACATAAGCGAAAAGAAATTTACTTTCCCAGTAAAAAAGGGTGTTATTTCAATTAACCCCTGCTTTTGTTGGAACAAACACACCTCAAATCGAGGAAGCCTTCGCAGTATCCCCAGGCTTTACCGATAGAACGGCAGTGATTATGGCAGGATTTATCTCTTGGACATCCGAACCCAGCTTCTGTTACATCCACTACTATAGTTTGTAAACAAATAAGTTGCATTTAACATAATCTGTTTGCAAATTTTGCACTTTTAACTTAGCATTTAGACTACACAAATAAGCTTGAGCAAAGAGTGTGTAACTTAAACATACCCAAGGTTGAAAACGCCAAAATAACTAACAGTGCTACAAATACAGATTTCATCTTCAACTTGATTTGTTTCTGTAAATATAAAATACCACAGTGTAATGAAAGCCTTCCTTAGTGCACAGTGCGAATCTCGCTTTATTTCTTTTTTTTTTTTTTGGAGGGTTTCAATGCGAGTGGGTCAGTGGACCTCGGCAAAGATGTGATTATTCAGGTATCAGTACGTGTGTAAGCAGGGGAAGAAATGAGGTTTACTTGGGAGGTGACGGACGGAGTGTGGGGGTCAAGTCACCTCCGGCGGACACGGGGCAGTCGGCACCTATAGGGTAGGATCGCCGACATGTGTCTTATTCCCTCAAACTTTGCCGCCCAGAAGCTTGGCATAGAGGAGTGCGCCACACTCCCGGCCTCGCTTTATTTCTTCTGCAGCTTGAGCAACTGCAGAAGCGCTTGAAATATCTCGAACAAAATAATAAATCAGTGCATAAATTGATTATAAAAAAACGTCTTGGTTTGGACCAAGGCCGAAAAAACAAACGATATGTCTGAGGTTTATCAGTTGACTGAAGTTTCAGATATTGCAATTTCTTTTTAAATTACTTTTATTCCTTTAATCCTTAATCAATATTTAATTCAATCAACTTATTTTTACTGTTAATCGATCTATTCCCTCTAAATTAATTTCAAAAATTACATATCTACGCTTTTTCAAGAATAATTCCATTTTCCGAAAACATTTTATCATGAAATTAATTATTTTGAAGGGAGTACGTGTTGGGTGACGAATATTGAATATTTGAAATATTATACGAAGTGTCTAAAAAGAGCAAGCGATCTTTGATATAACTCGAAAGGAAAATGTAAATATTTGATAGTGGATGCATATATTGGGGACGCGAATTTATACATTTAACTTCGAATATCGAAATGTTACATTTTTTTGTCGCGACTATGAAGGAAAGGTTGCACTGCAGTTTCCCTCTCCGAACTTCAAAGCTTCTTGGCCATAACTCAATCTAGATTTGGAACGTCATCACCCCTTACTACATTGTTGGCGTTACAGTTGTACACCGGTTACGTATTACGCGGAATGATTTTATCAGGCGTAGAGACCATTTCCGAAAACACACAGGGGCGAGGAGACCATTGGGGTATTCTTCCTTGCACCAAGGGCCATCGTCAGACGGTGCCAAAGTTCACTACAGGCGGGAGGAAAGTCAACTCGCACTGCCTCTAGCGGTGCTTCTAAGCGAGAGGGAGAAGACCCCAATGGCGGCATCGCCCCAGTGTTTTAGTTTCTCCTTATGTAATTTGTGTACGATCGGTCCATGGCAGTTCTGGTAAGGTATGATGTGTTCAACCATTTTATTTCCTCAGGAAATAACAAGTCATCGGAACTGAGAAGTATTTCTTTTTATGTAAACTTTACCCTTTCCTTTGGTTATATTTACACCGATATCATATTTTTCCAGTGCATAAAAGGAGAGCTACCTACTAAAAGAAACAAGACAGGACCGAGGCTGTTGCTTTGTCTTAAGTAGACAACATAAGTTTATAAATTAGTTTGAGCAAAATAAATTCTTTATCATAATTTCTTGACATCAGTCTTCCCAGCAACTTACAACAGATTTAAACTTTTTTGGTGCAAACTTGAAAATTTGTCAAGGCAACAAGAATTAAAACTGTGCTTCCAACTTAGTAATCATCGACACGAAATCCCTTCAAAATAATTAATTTCATGATAAAATGTTTTCGGAAAATGGAATTATTCTTGAAAAAGCGTAGATATGTAATTTTTGAAATTAATTTAGAGGGAATAGATCGATTAACAGTAAAAATAAGTTGATTGAATTAAATATTGATTAAGGATTAAAGGAATAAAAGTAATTTAAAAAGAAATTGCAATATCTGAAACTTCAGTCAACTGATAAACCTCAGACATATCGTTTGTTTTTTCGGCCTTGGTCCAAACCAAGACGTTTTTTTATAATATCTGTCCCTTCAGTCTTAATGTAATTAAAATTTGAATAATTTCATGTTTTTTCTACCGACATACATTTGGGGTTGATCTATTTCTAATAGCTTAAAGAAGTACTTAAGTATAGTTAATTATATGAACTCATATCCAATAACATAGTTTTCGAAAAGCATATAATGTTGTACTTTATATATGAAGTTAGTTCAAAAATGACAGTATTTGAAATGTAGAATAAATTTTTTTATTTGTTGTGTACACTCTAAACATATATCAATGAGAATTTTTGAGGAAATGCATCATGAGTAGAAGAGCTTGAAGACGATGTCTATATAAGCATATTGTGTTGTACTTTATTTATGAAAAGTTTAAAAACGACGGTATTTGAAATATGGAAGAAAAATATTTGTTTCGTACACTGTATACATATACAGTGTTGTCGAGATCAGACCAACAGCTTCCTTTATGTACAACCCCCAATACTGCCAACGGGTGATGTCGTGCTAAATTATACAGGGTGTAAATAAATGTTTAGAATTCATGTTTTATTGTATTTAAGTGACAACGAGTGGCAAGATACACAAAGAATACAGGAGAATATGCGTGAATGCAACAAAATATTTTAAAGCACAGTCCTACGATTAGTCTTAGAACCTGGGCCTCAAATTGCAACCTCTAAACTGTTTAGTAAACAACTCAACGTAAATATTCGAAGTGTCTACCATTGTGGTTGAGGCACTCTTCCAGATGACTGTCCGTGTCTTGCATTACATTTGCAACCACTAAACTCATGACGCATGGCAAGACTAATGGTATTGCCGTCTTAGGTACTTCTCGTCCGTTAAGGCTTGATGTAGGGGGATATGATTATGCCTGTAGTAATGCCCTTGTAAACTGGCACGAACAGTAGAATGGCTTAGTGCAACTTCTTGTTCCACCGCTCTACTACAAGCATGAGATTGGCTTCAAAACTTTCTACGATGTCAAAGTCTGTATCCTCATTACAGACTATACAGTCTCTTCTACGTTCACGATCTTGCACTATCGAAATGACGAAAGTCCTCGCACCCAAATGTCGGTGTGGAGACCGTTCGGCATAAAGCACTACCTTTAGTTGAACCAGAGAGAATTTTACACATGTGTAAAATTCTCTATGGTTGAATGTTACCGCGACCTTCACCCAAAATAAACTTGCTAATCAATTTTTCCTGGTTAGAATAAGTTGGCATTTTGCTAGGAAACGAGACCAACTACTGTAATTCTACTACTTAGCGACACTGAAAGCCCCTTTATATCTAAAAAGACCGGAAGTTCCTCAAAGTTGAGTTTTCAAAGATTGTCAGCTTGAGCAGCAGGTCATAGTATGTATAGTGGTGAAGGTCGCTTTAACATTCGACACGTGACACCACGGTATGTTTGGTCCTCCAATGTCCTGACCCTATAGGTCCAAACAATTACCATCCAGTTTTTCGGCTCAGCGTTGCGGTATTGCCGGTCCCATTTGAAATACAATTTCTGTAGTGTTACAATTTTAACAATACGCCTGTTAAAAAGGCACAAATACCGAAAAAAGAAACCATTGTAATAAAGGTCGGCCCCCTAACCTTAAACTATGAACAAAATAAAGAAAACATAAAGGTTTCTTTGGGAATGACTTTGAAGCAGAAGGTCCGAGTTGTCTGAGGAACCGAGAAAAAAGGCCGTAGTGAAAACTAATCGTCGTTACGTAGCAGTTAGGACCGAATTTAATTAGTTAGTCTCGTCTTTTAGCAAAATGCCAGTGTATTCAAACCAGGGAAAATTGAACATGATGTTTACGAGGATTACCCAAAACGGCAAAACCTTTGCGTGAACTAATTGAAGCCGATCCATTATTTTTAGAAAGGTACTGTTCTCTGACGAGGCTATTTAAGGATGGTACCTTAAACCTTCATAACGTGCATTTTTGGGAGGGCATTCTTGGAAACCAAATTATCGGACCCTTTTTCTTGATAAGAAAATCTCTGAAGGCATTTACTTGGACTTCCTGCGTCATGAGTTCGTTGCTAGTAAAGTAATTGAAAGACATGGACAGATGAAGAGTGCCTGCACCACAATGGTAATCACATTGAACATTTACGTTGACGTTGATGTGTACCAAACGGATTCGATTAGAGGTTGTAATTTGAGGCCCAAATTCCAAGACTTATCGTAAGACTGTGCTTTAAAATTTTCTGTTGCTCCCCCCACTTGACTGGTATGCTAGGTGGTATTTCAGTAGAAGAAAATTTATTGAATTAGGGATAGCGAGAGATGGCTAGTGATATGGCTTAGTTATGGGCTAGACGCCCTTGTTTTATTGGCAACATTATTACATTGAATGTTGCCAGATTAAATTGTTGCTGGTGATTTGGCGAACTATGCTAATGATATATTAAAATTTAAATGGAAAAGTTTCATTTTGACACATTCCTTACCCTAAAATTTTGTGTTTGGAGCCTATTAATGCATTATAGTGATAATGTAATTAATTTTAGTGTTAAATAGGAAAACATTTAGGCTGAAAGAACAACTGGCGTAGTTTAATCTTATTTTGTTATTTCAGTTAAGGGTTATCTATAGTTACCCAAAAAAAACCTGTTGTTTTCGATTAATTTTAATTAAATATGATCATTAAGTTGAAATTAACGGCTTATCTTCTTTTACTAGTGTTATTTCAGTTTATTATACGAGTTTGAACAAGAAATTCTGCAAACTTTAGAGGAGTGACTGTTTGACTCTTGCAGAACAATCACTACTTTGCCCCAAAACTTTTAAATATCACGCCTTTTCAATGGCTCTCTTTTCAAAATGGGGAAAAAAGCTTTTAAATGACAATTTAATTAATCGTAAGAATTAAACAGGAAAATGGAGGCTGGGTGAAAGATTTGTTAGTTTAATTATAAGGTATCCATGAATTTACCCAAAACACGAATCTTTCACATTCTGGGAGCACTGCCGTGCTCCCAGCCAAGTCGAGCACTGACATCCTTTTCTCGAAGCAACTCGTGGCACTTTTAAGCCCACTGTAACTTCGTGATGGGTATAGGTGAAAGTCTGAAATTTTGCTTGCCGCGAGGACTGTCAATCCTAGCTATTGTTTCCAAATTTCAAGTTCCTACCCTATATGCTTTTCGAAATATCGCAGGTGAAATTTACCTTATTTTGTCACTCACTCACTCACTCACCGATCATCAAAATTCTAAGGTACTTCTAGAGGAGATAGAAACTTAAAATTCAGGATTTAGTTTTCATTTATTTTATAAAGCACAGAAAAATTAAAACATCCCGAATTTTTTATAAAATTGTTCTTTAGATCTTTATTTTAAAACTAGATGGCGCTGCCGTCTTTTCAACAGAAATAGTGTGTGTTCTTGATGAAAGGACGTAATGGTCCAAAGTTAACCGAAAGTTAAATATATATTAAAGCTAATAGGAGTAGTAGTTTAATAGAAATGTGTCGTAACTGATGCTACATTCTTTTATTAGGATATCGCGTACAATCTTTATTGCATATTCTCTGCGGGTCGAAAGGGGTAATTCAGCGTAAATATGGACAAACGTTAGCGATTATATTGGCAAACGAAGTACCACGAGAGGGTCTTGTTTTAATATAACTACCGAAGTATAACGAGAGGGTCTACAAAAAGAAGTGAGATCCTAAGAAAAACATTACCATGTACAAAAATGGGCCAAGCCTCGCTTCGTGCCCTCTCCGCCGTAAAAGTTCTGAAATCCCATGTAGAGCCAAGTCTGCCTTTTGGTCTCATTCAATCGCCAATTGAACAATTATGTTATAAATTAAGTACTTTTCCTAATTAATAACCAATATTCTTTGACTCTATCATTATTATACATCTTTGTTCGTATCAAAAATATCGTGACTTGGCAAGCGCAGGTGTACATAAGGTTATGCATAACTCGCCTTATAAACTTGTAAATAGGGTTATGCATAACTCACCATATAATTTGTACATAGGGTTGTGCATGACTCATCTTATAAACTTGTACATATCCCCTCGACCATAAACGATTTAGTGAATATCCCTTCGACTTCCTTTTAATATTACTTACTTGCGATTGCCAAGTCACGATCTTTTTGATACGAACAAAGATGTATAATAATGATAGAGTCAAAGAAGATTGGTTATTAATTAGGAAAAGGACTTAATTTATAACATAATTGTTCAATTGGCGATTGAATGAGAACAAAAGGCAGACTTGGCTCTACATGGGATCTCAGAACTTTTTAGGGCGGAGAGGGCACGAAGCGAGGCTTGGCCCATTTTTGTACATGTTAATGTTTTTCTTAGGTTAATTATACTTGATTGAGTTTAATTTAACGGCTTATCTTGTTTATCTTGTGTGGATTTATTTTATAATAAAAGTTTCAATAAAATATTAACTTAAATTGCAATTACCCTAAAATTTTAATGTATGCGCTTTTGATGTATTTTAATGATCATTTAGATTAATTTGAAAGTGAAATAGGAAACTACTGTGGCTGTACGAAAAACTTGTGATGTTTTAATCTTAATTTGAGCATGGTTCGTGAGAGTGGATTAAGCTTAAAATTTATTTGAATTTTTTACCCTATTTGCAATGTTTAGTGCAGTTTAATATTTTTGCCATATATTCATCATTATGGTACCCTAAACTTTTGGGTAGTTTAAACAGTTTATTTAAAAGTTATTTGAGATTTTATCCAAAAATGTATATTTTGGTTTAATTTCACGTTAATTATATTTAATTGAGTTAAAATTAACGTAGGATTGTGTTTTGGCAGTGTACATTTAGGCTATAAAATGAGTTTAAATGTATACTTCACCTTAATTGCAATTTTTAGTGGAGTTTTCGATTCTCATTTTACGCTAAGTTTTGAATTTCGCGCCTATTAAGGTGCTTTCGAGATAATTTAAATTAGCTTAAGTGTGAAAGAGAAAACATGGGGCTTTACCAACGGCTTGGTTAGATACAATCTTAATCAAGGACATCATTTAAGAGTTATCTGAGTTTTCATCCAAAAAAAATGTACATTCGGGGTTTAATTTCACGTTAATTACACTTAATTACGTTGAAATTAACTTGTCGTCAGTGCTCATTAAGCTTATAAAATGACTTTTAATAAATAATTCACCTTAACTCTAATGTTTAGAGGAGTTTTTTATTATTTCCAACACATTGCGTTAAATTTTTATCATATCCTGTGCTAGGTTTGTGGTAAAGATTATCTATACAATATGTTAATGAATGATGTTATTCTATAGTTTAGCTTGAATACCAGTAATTAAATCAAATACCTATACAATTCATAGCAATTTAAACCAATAAACAAACGGCAACGTGGACTGTGGAAATAGCAAACAACGTAACCCTCCGTTTCTAACGTGGTTACGTTGAGAGAATCTGTGATGTAAACATGAAAATTATTTGACTAATTAAATTATATAACGACACTGTCCTCCTGGATTAACCAGCACCACTGTTACTTATGAATTAAACAATCCACTGTTGGTAACAAATAGTTTATAAAATGATAACGTAACATCACAGTATAACTGATTCAATAGGACCAAAATTGTTTTAACGAATAATCTGGTCCTCTACATTGGTTTAGTTTTAAGGAATTATATCACACACCTTCACAATTAGTAGCATTTTAGTGAGATTAACAAATAATGAAACCGCGTATACCTGTCCTCAAATGAGAATGTTGAGTGAACTGCGCTAACCAGTAACCTATACACCACTCTTTTAACTGCCGTAGGAAAACACATTGAACATTTTGTGATCTTTCCTGTAATATTTTGAAGTTGAATTCTTCACAGGGTGAAAACACTACCGTTGATTTCTAAACCATTAACAAATAATGAAACCCAGTATACCTCATACGTAACTCTCCGTTTCCAACGTGGTTACGTTGAGAGAATCTGTGCTGATGTAAACATGGAAATTCCTCTACATTGGTTTAGTTTAAGGAAATATATCACACACCTTCACAATTAGTAGCATTTTGGTGAGATTAACAAATAATAAAACCCTGTATACCTCAGTCCTCATATATTTGTTTGTAGCAGGAAACGAAGCAGACTGCGTATTTTTGGAATACAGAGCTGGAAATGAGCTTTTTTTATCTTGAAAGGGGAAAGACTATATAAATACTATATTACATAGACAAACTAAAATACAACTTAAGCCTTGGCCGTAAAGAACGTTCAAAAACTTACTTTAAATGATATAAAAACCTCTGTTAACTGTAATTATTTACCTGAATTACTTTTCTAGACGAAAATTCGACCTGATAACGACCTATTTCTTATTAAGGGTGCTACAGTTAATTAGAAAATACATATAAAGGTGCTCAAGCTCGGATGAAATAGTAAAGTAATCTGTCAGCGTCTACTGCTAGATAGTCTGACTCAAAAGTAATTTTGACGTACTTTCAGAATTAACTAAAATTAACATACTTAGAGTTAATTGATTTAAATTAAACTAGCCGATAGCACACCTTGAATACATAATTGTTAAATTAAGAGTATTCCGAAAAGTAACTTCGCTCTAGTTTTTCAGTTAGAGGTGGCTAAATATCACGAAAAACCCCATGTTAATCTCCATAGGAAAAATGGTAAAAGCATGTGAATTTTGCTTTAACGTTACAAAAGAGTATCAAGTCATATCTACAAGGGCCTACCGGCCCTGTAGAATAACCTACCAATAAGTTTAAACGTATCTATTGATAATTAGTCTGTCTAGTCACAAAAGCAGGTTTCATAGTTAATGTCACAAAACACAAACCATAGAGGTGTGAAAATTGTTTTTCATGTGCACGGATACTCTAGTGAGCTCGTGACGCGTTATCAATTTGGACGTCAATAAAAGATGCAATGCAAGCTCCTCCTACATCTATGTATATCATAGAGGTACACCTCTTTAATGTCTTGGGAGTAAAATAGTCAACCGCACTTGATTAAGATTGTTCATGAAATAGTGATTTCTTTTTATTCTATTTTCTGATTTTTCTCTCCACCAATAGCGTTTCTTTGTATTTTTACATGAAATTAAGGGTGGGAAAATTTGCTTTCTCTAGACTCTAACCGTGGGACTATACCGATTTCATCACTTTATATCGAGGGATAGAATTTCGAGTCGTTCTCAAGTCCTAGTAGCAATTTCTCTTAAACACATATTTGTTAACCGACCCAGCTCGGCTCGATTGGTTTCGAGCCGAGCCGAGCCGAGCTTTTAAAAGACTGGCTCAGCTCGACTCGTGATTTGATAAACCCAACTTTCACTACTGTGATATATAACATAGCTTATTTATACCCCTAATCTTTCACTATTTTATCAAATGAACTTGCTCAAATTTAAAGAAACAGACAATAAATACCTGAATATGATGTGAACTCCGAGGTTAGAAAGGCTGCTTTATCCAAAGAAAATAACACGCTCGTCTACAAGTCCGTGAAGGCTCCGGGCCTATTTATATACCGCTTTAAATAAAAGGCGGCGATTTGATTGACATCCTCCTGTGTAACGACTTTATCTTCTTGGAATTTTGATGTTGTTGCGTTGCGAAACTATTCAGAATGTTTTCCTATTATCGTCATCAATGTAGAAGTACCGACTTGAAAGAGGGAATACGATGGGTATCTGCGTCTTTGATACTAGTTTTAGGCGAATTTGTTGCAAGTCTTTTTAAAGACTTCAAAATACGAAGAAATATATTTTTTCAAATAAGAACGTAAATAACAAAACAAGTCAATAGGCTAGTGACTAGTCACTAAAATAATATTCATTGATTTCTTCTCAAAACCCCAACGTGCACTAGTATTGGTTGCTTATCTCAATCTCAGGCATATGTAACATCATAATAATAAGTATGACACTTGCCATTGTGGTAATACCCGAATTTTTAACGAAGGCTTGTTCCCTTGTTGTAGGTTGAGGTTTTGCGTGTCTGGTCAACTTTAAAACCATATTACAGGGAGCCCAGCCAAAATTTAAATTCCTTATAGGAAAAACAGGAATTTTTTTTGCAGAACTATAGGATTTTATAGGAGAAAAAATGTATTTTTATAGGAAAATATAGAACTAAAAATGCTCATGGCTTAAACTATGTAGAAAAATTTAAAAAAAAATAACATGTTGGATTTTACTTAGCGAGGAACTCAAATGCGATCTCGATAAAAGAGCTAAATTTTGATAAATTTGATTCTAAACTATATTAAAACTACGCCTAAGTCAAAAATATAGGATATTATAGGACCTTTCATAAAATTATAGGATAATATAGAGCAGGTTAGAAAATATAGAATTTTATAGGAATTATAGGGCCGCTGGGCACCTTATAATATTAATTCTAGGTGTTTATACCTATTGCCTCTGTCCACCAGGTGTCACATCTACATACCCAAAATTTCAAACTCACCACTCAGGATCCTCCTGAGAGTTATAGTTCCCTTTCCCCACTTCATCTAACCGCCTCGATTTACAACAGTCTCGCTGTGTAACGTATATTTGGTGGCCGACTTTTTGGCCTAGTTGAGAATCCATAATACGTTAGTATTTATACATATCCATGGTTTATATTCACACGCAAGTCGTCACTTTGTTGGCAGATGACTTCTCGATTGGTTTTATACAGTTTTTAAAAAGTTAGTTATGAGAGAAAACTTTTACAAACTCTGGTTAGTAATTAAAAAGTAATTAAAAATGCATTTTCCATATACAATGAAATCAATGTATTGAAATATAATTAACGTAGCTTCTTTCATTTATATCTTCTGACTATATTAATAAGGTTCAACAGATAACTGCATCACAACACAACAATTTCAGAACTCAACTTAGAACCATGTACAGTAAAATCAAGTTAACACACTATTCTTTGATATGTTTAATTTCGATTACCTGTTGTTATCAAGTTCTGCAATCTGTAGTGGATTATTTCCATTACGATACCGTAGTATCTGTTGAGTTTTTAATTGAAATTAAAGCTGATCCTCCTGCTACAACAATATGCCTAAATACAAGGTAACATTATGCTAATTTTTACTTAACTTTCGTTAGTTAGGGCAATAGAAATAATAAAGTGAGGCACGGGAATCTTCAATTGAGTAATGGCATCTCCATGCTTTTGGCTACTTTACACTCTATGGCGAGTTAACTTCTGTTTTCGAACAACAGTGTTGTACTTTATGACGTACAATAGTTAGGTTTTCGAGGCAATCAGAGCATCAGAACATTTTTTATTCTAGGTAATCATAGAATTGGTATTGCGACTTCAGAAAAATTTCTCTTGTCGCTTCAATGTTTTCCATCAGGCATATTTATTTAAACAATATATTTTCTGTTCTTTTTACGTTATTTCATACACGTATAAAACATACTCTTTTAAAATGTGCATTTTCTAATATTATGACTTAAAATTTCAACAGAAAAAATGAGTTGGCTTCAATCATGCATTCAGATAACGTAAGTTTTATTCTGTGATTCAGATTATGAATTTCGTTAGATTTTTTTCACGAATGATTTTGGGCCTAAAGTTTCTGGTTATAGCGTACGACGCTGTAACGTTAAACGTTTCAATTTTTGTAAACCAAGACATTCTTCCCACTAATATCAAATTCCTCGACTTCTTTTAAATTCTGAGATTTCCCTGACCTTTCTGGTCCCCTATTAAATTTCTGGACCTGTGACAACTTTGCATAGAGACTTGAAGATTTTCTTTTTTTTTAATCGAAGAAGCATAGAATATATCAATTGAAACCATATTTCTATCTATAATATTAAAGATGATACAAGAAATTAACTTTCGGATATGAGCACTATAGTCTGTCAAACGAAAGAAGAGCCCTGAGAAATTTGTCCAAATTGGTGTCGCCACCATCGACCCCATAGTACTTTATCAACTTGTTTTGTTTTGTCAATAGTCGTCTGTAATATAGTCTGCTATAAACAGATAGGCTTAATGGCAATAGAAGCAATAAATTTTGCTATATATATTTAATATGTTTATGTTTCATGATTTTTTACGATCATCGAGTATTAAAGAATAAAAAACAAAATTAACGACAAGACACCAGTTTTATCTTTGTTGAACTAGCATTCCAATATATTTTAATGCCATAAGTTAAAGTACTTGTCCAAAAGTAGTTCAGCATCAAAGCGTCTTCAGTCCACGTTTTCATCACAGTCTTCGCTGTCTTCTTGCATATTAATTTTAAGAGGTTCAATTGTGGGGATGATGGGATCTGTTTCCCAATACTCATGCATTATATTCTCGACGTGCTCTATTGCCTTACGCCAATTCTCTGGTGTCACACGTTCAATGGTCCTCAATGTTGCATCTTTGACCGTCGTGAGTTTGAAACCAGAATTCTGCTTCGCAACTTCGTTCTTCACTTGTGCCCGTATTAGTTCAATCGGGTTAAACTGGCAATGGTACGGTGGAATCCTCACTACCGTGTGACCTCTACTTTTAGCAACCTCGTCAATTTCGTACTTCAGGGTTCTGTACTTGTGACGCTCTATTATTTCATAAAGTTCACGTCGAGAATATAATGTATGAGTATTGGGAAAAGATCCCATCATCGAAACCACAATTGAACCTCTTAACATTAATATGCAAGAAGACAGCGAAGACTCTGATGAAAACGTGGACTGAAGACGCTTTGATGCTGAACTACTTATGGACAAGTATTTTAACTTATGTCATTAAAATATGTTGCAATGCTAGTTCAACAAAGATAAAACTGGTGTCTTGTCGTTAATTTTGTTTTTTATTCTTTAATACTCAATGATCGTAAAAAATCATGAAACATAAACATATGAAATATATATAGCAAAATATTTTTGGTTATATTGCGATTAAGCCTATCTGTTTATAGCAGACTATATTACAGACGACTATTGACAAAACAAAACAAGTTGATAAAGTACTATGGGGTCGATGGTGGCGACACCAATTTGGACAAATTTTTCAGGGCTCTTCTTTCGTTTGACAGACTATAGGAAATTCCAACTTGGCAGACGACGTTTATTTGATTTATTTTTATTTATTTTAATATTGGAAGAGTTAAAAGTGGCAAAAATCGATGATTTTAAAATATAAGAATTCCATTATTATCTGAAAGAACAAATCTCACGAATATTTTATTTATGTCAAGGGTGAAATCATTTTATAGTGTATAAAATACTTTGAGAAAATTCTCAAATAGTTGCTAGATTCTTCACTAATGAACTTTAATTATTTCCAAATCATTTAAAATCGTTCAATATCAAGGAACCCATTTTAAGATCAAACGATAATCTTTGGATAGCTGATTACAGACTATATGTGTTGAACTTAAAGAGTAATTTTTTAAACAATTTAGAATAGTGAATATTACTAGTTAGCTATTTTATTCTGTTATGGAAGCTAAATTTTTAAAAGAATATCTTTTGTTTCTCAATGAATTTAAATAAGCAATTAATGATCTAAGGATTAAAGAAATCTTAACCTGAATGATAATGGTTATTCCTTAGACTGTTAACGAAAAATAGATATCTTAACAAGTTGAAACAATTAAAATGCGTTGTTTACTAAGTAAACACCAAGTGACGTTACTCTATTTGTTATAAATGAAAGAGGTTATTCCTTAGACCATTAACGAAATGGACATAACGTTAAACGTAATGCATAGGTGCATAATTAATAGGTGATCTAGATTATGTTGGCATCTTTGGCCAAATCGTAGAACATTGATTGTTCATTCCTCAAGAGAGCATCTGGAGAATCCATTTCCACAATTCGGCCCTGATCGAGAACCATCACCCTATGAAGAGTTAAGAGATATCAAATTAGCCAATCATTTCAAGCCTTTTATAGGTAGTTAAACTAACTTGTCGTAGTCCAAGATGGTGTTTATTCGGTGCGCTATGGTAATGATAGTAGAGTTGGCGAATTCTTTCCTGACGGTCTCTTGAATAAGATCGTCGGTGTCCATGTCGACAGAGGCCGTTGCTTCGTCCAAGATCAGGATCTTGGTGTTCCTCAACAAGGCTCGAGCCAAGCAAACCAACTGACGCTGACCGACGCTCAGGTTGTTACCTCCTTCGGTCACGGGGTGATCTAGTCCTTGCTCGAGTGACGCCACGAAGGATTTTAGGTGCGAGTGTTCCAAGGCGGCCCACAGTCGCTGGTCGTCTTGTTGACCGAAGGGATCCAGGTTGAGTCTGAGTGTGCCCGAGAAAAGGACGGGCTCTTGGGGGATGATGGTCAGTCGCGATCTCAAATCGGACAAGCCTATTTCCTCCACTTTCATTCCGTCTATGACAATCTGACCGCACACCCCCTCGATGAGACGGAAGAGCGCCAGCGTCAGCGACGACTTTACCGCTCCTGTCCGCCCGACCACGCCCACCTTCTCTCCGGGTTCGATCCTGAAATCTATGCCCTTCAAGACCAAATCCAATCCTTCTCGGTATCTGGTGCTATAGTCGTGGAACATGATTTGTCCTCGTTGAGGCCAGTCAGCTGGCGGCTGAGATTCTGGTTTCTCCCACTCGGCCTCAGACTCCAAACGACAGTATTCGTCAACTCTTTCTATGGCGACGACATTTGATTCCAAACCCGTAGTGGCAGCAATGCAGATTTTCAGCAATTGCAGGAGCTGTGGAATTTAATTTGTAGAAAATAAATAATTGTTCCACGTGATAGAAAAGCCTGGCCAATTTATGTTTAAAATACTGGGAAATTCTTAATACGCGATCAGATAGAAGAGTATAATAGCTTTTATCATAAATAAGACCTGATAACGACTTTAATGTAAGGGTAATGGTACATCAACAAAAGTGTTTAATTAAAAGAGAATTCTTAATCAAGTAGGGGATAGTGTGCCAGGTCATGCCCGTTTCTCAAATTTTCTACCCCATTTCCAGGAGATATTACACGTCCAGTGTAGTACCTCTTCGTGACGTCATCGTCACTGGGAGAGATTGAAAAACATGTCAATGCCAAGTCATGAAATGGCAATTAAACATTTTCTTGGAAACGTACTGGAATGGCGGACATGTAATTGACCTAAAATTACACCGTCGCTAAACTAGATTAAAGTGATATTGCGCTTCACTTCGCTATATCAATATCCCATTCAAACCCTTGCATACGATTCCATCTCGAGATACTGTTTGTTTATTCGGGAATTATGGGTCTGTATCGTTCCACTCAAGCGACGTTTCACTATTACGCAAGTATCAAGAGTTAAACGAAAAACCAGCTGAGGTTTCAGCTTGTGGAAAAGACTTTGATTTACTTCTTGGTCTTCATTCATAACGCTTACCCGATCGGCATTAGCCAGGATCAATCCCACGAAATCAGTTGACAGAGTCCCTTTGCTCAAAACTATAAAAATTGCGGTGCAAAACATCAAGCAATTTCCCAAGATATTGTTTCGTACTGTCAGCCATCTGGAAAGAAATTGCATCTTAATGACTTGGAGAAAAACGTGGAATCCCCTTTTCTCTGCATCCACAACCTGATTTGTACTCAAAGGTATAAAATTTAGTGTAGATGCTAAAAACGCCGTGGCTCCAAAAACGAAAAAGAGGCAATTGAAACCAAGCTTTAATGACGCAATTATTTATGTGAATGAGATAACTTTGGGCCATGTTCATCATGTAGTTAGCGGCAGTGCAATCGTCGATCAGTTTCAGGAAGTGTATTTCGAAGTTCTCTCGGGCATCACACGCCCTGATGACAGTGTTGCCACACACTGATCCTCCCACGTGCGAAAATAAGAAGGAATTTCTCAAACTTGTTATACGCTTGAATTGACGATTGCTCGACATCAAGAAACGCTGCAAAATATATGGGAAAATCTTCAGTTTCAGAAGTAAATCCCCCCCAGGAGTGGTTGCAAGCACGCCGCCGGTAAAACGTGCATGTTATCTACACTTTTTGCAATAAATTATATTAGTGCTATAACACTTGTAAAGGGTGTAATACTTCGAAGATTTGTAGTTATTTTAATATCGCGGAAAAAGTTGTCTCAGTAAAGTCGTGGCGCAGAGGCCTCTTTCCCGTAACTTAATAAAACTTTCAATAAAATCATACAAAAATTATTTTAGATTTAGAAAATGTCTAAAACAATCTTAACTATTTTAAATTTTTTTTCTACTTTTAAATAGTGTCAATTGAAGCTCTAGCTCTGAAATTCAACCAACTCTAAGATTATGAAAGATCAAAAGTGGCAAGCCCTTCTTCGTTACGAACTCTGTGTTTAACCACGACAATTACAATTGAGAGTTCTACTTAATAATTACATATGACAGGAGATTAAAATCGAGTTCCTACCTGAAGTAAAACATATCCAACGAATACAACAATGCAGGAAATTATGAATAATGGTAAATATACTGCAATTCCCAAGGTGTAAACAATTAAGAATATCAATCCCCAATTGGTTAGCTCTAATATTAATGGTAGTTGCTGGTCGAGGGTGTCGATATCTTGGGAGAAACGATTGAGTATTCTTCCAACGGGGGTCGTGTCGAAGAAAGACATGGGAGAACGAGCTATGCTGTCGAGCATTTTCTCGTGCAGAGAGTTTGTAGCTTGAAGACAGCGAAAAACGTTAATGATTATAGGGATAACTGCCAAAATGGATAGGCTTAGACCAAAAGCAATTAAGCCCGCTATACGGATTGACTTTAAGTCTGGGTTCGCTTCAAAATCTTCCTTGGAGTCCGCGCACCACAGAGAAAGCCAGTACATTGACGTGAAATTAAGGACTACAACACTGGTGACTGTTACTTCGATGATCGTACACCACGTTAAACCATAGGCTTTAAAATATTCTTAGTAATGTGATACGGATATCTGAAAACGAGCAATAACATCAGCACGAGAGAAAATGTATAGAAAGTCTTAGTTCTTACGAAAAGTTCACTCTCCTCGTATATTAAAGAGCACATACGTTTCCTTCTTTGAGCGTCTCTTTAGTCACGAGTTTTGCCTCATCTTCATCCGAGACTTTTCTTTGGGGCGCAAGATGAGAGCTCTCAACTTTGATATTTAACGCACTACCAAAATTTGTTTACATCAAAATTCATAAATTACTATAGTCTGTCAAACGAAAGAAGAGCCCTGAAAAATTTGTCCAAATTGGTGTCGCCACCATCGACCCCATAGTACTTTATCAACTTGTTTTGTTTTGTCAATAGTCGTCTGTAATATAGTCTGCTATAAACAGATAGGCTTAATCGCAATATAACCAAAAATATTTTGCTATATATATTTCATATGTTTATGTTTCATGATTTTTTACGATCATTGAGTATTAAAGAATAAAAAACAAAATTAACGACAAGACACCAGTTTTATCTTTGTTGAACTAGCATTGCAACATATTTTAATGACATAAGTTAAAATACTTGTCCATAAGTAGTTCAGCATCAAAGCGTCTTCAGTCCACGTTTTCATCAGAGTCTTCGCTGTCTTCTTGCATATTAATGTTAAGAGGTTCAATTGTGGTTTCGATGATGGGATCTTTTCCCAATACTCATACATTATATTCTCGACGTGAACTTTATGAAATAATAGAGCGTCACAAGTACAGAACCCTGAAGTACGAAATTGACGAGGTTGCTAAAAGTAGAGGTCACACGGTAGTGAGGATTCCACCGTACCATTGCCAGTTTAACCCGATTGAACTAATACGGGCACAAGTGAAGAACGAAGTTGCGAAGCAGAATTCTGGTTTCAAACTCACGACGGTCAAAGATGCAACATTGAGGACCATTGAACGTGTGACACCAGAGAATTGGCGTAAGGCAATAGAGCACGTCGAGAATATAATGCATGAGTATTGGGAAACAGATCCCATCATCCCCACAATTGAACCTCTTAAAATTAATATGCAAGAAGACAGCGAAGACTGTGATGAAAACGTGGACTGAAGACGCTTTGATGCTGAACTACTTTTGGACAAGTACTTTAACTTATGGCATTAAAATATATTGGAATGCTAGTTCAACAAAGATAAAACTGGTGTCTTGTCGTTAATTTTGTTTTTTATTCTTTAATACTCGATGATCGTAAAAAATCATGAAACATAAACATATTAAATATATATAGCAAAATTTATTGCTTCTATTGCCATTAAGCCTATCTGTTTATAGCAGACTATATTACAGACGACTATTGACAAAACAAAACAAGTTGATAAAGTACTATGGGGTCGATGGTGGCGACACCAATTTGGACAAATTTCTCAGGGCTCTTCTTTCGTTTGACAGACTATAGGCGTTATGCATCTCCACGAAGCACTGGGGACTATCCCTATTGGACGAGTCCATCAAGGGGTGCAATTAGTCAAATAAGGGCACTCTCCAGTGCATCGCGGAGAAGCCAAACGCATAGTGTCCATATTGTCGCGCCCAAGTAAGAATCGACATTCAAATATCGTGCCAAAGCACACCAACGCCATCTCACGGCCAAACACAGAATGGAAAATCCGACCCCCGAAACCAGCCCCTAATCGCGGGGTATAAAAGGCGAGGAAAGGCCGAGATAAATAGTCTTTCGCCTTGGAGCCTCCTCCGAGCCGGGATTGTAAAGCTGCAAAAGTTGAGCCCGCTAGATAGACGAAACCAGGACGTAACTAGCTGATAAAACTTGCCCTGGCTGGTTTAGAGTATCCCCGACGAATACGTCTTCGCGTGCTGGCGCCTAACACGCGTTCTTCGGCAATCATTTAAATTTACATGCATCATGTATGTTAATTAAACGAATAAATAAACTTAAGCCTTGTTCCTACTAAAGAACTTCTGTGTCATTTCCTACGCTGACAATATTGTAAACCTAATTGCTTGTATCTTTTTAAATATTGTAGATTGAAACATGGTTCCAATTGATATATTCATTATTTTATACTGTCTTTCAATTTAAAAACCAATTCATTACGGATATTCCATTAAATTGTTCAATTACACAATAGAAAAACGAGACTGGCAATGAAGATGACGTAACCGAGAAGAAAGCACAAATTGATTTCGTCGAGTGTCTAGAGAAGCGCTTACATTCTCAGATGGATTTACAAAATTCGGAAATATGTAGTCGTAAATTGAAGACAGTAATGCGAATAAATCACAAAATGTACGATTGTCTCACCCTAAACAGTCATTTTGTGACAGCTTCGAAGGAAAGTGAGAAAATAAGTTGTAAGTGACAAGACAATAATTGTTAAGTTATAAATTACGTCGTGTTTCTGATAAATCTGCCATAAATTTAAGGGTGTTATCTTAGGGTCAAATTGAGTGGAACATGTCATAGAACATGGGGTGTACAGCAAGTGATCCCAAACATTTGCCCCTTAAACAAGGAATGTGGAGTAAAACCTATTAGTCATCAATGTTCTTCAATCTAAGAGCAGAAGTGTACTAACGGTGGTTAAGTAAAGATAATTACTATTTTCCTTGTTTTTGGGGGCAGTGATTAAAAGCCCATATCTCCGTAACTAAATCTTATAGACCCCATGTTCTTTGACACTTTCCACTCAGTGTCACCCTAAGAACATGGCAGTTTATCTAAAGTTTACTGGTATATTTCATTAGGGTTTGGCTTCCAAGCAACAATTGGCACTAACTACTCGAAAGATATTAAACCATCCCTGTACTTGGCTCTTCACGACAGTTCACAATTTCCATCGCCCTATGAGTTACCGCGATTGATACGAAGAGGAAGTAGGTGCACTATCTACATCACCAAGGTAGGCATTCATTTTTACCAATAATGCATAGATAGAAACACCAGAAAGGAACAGTAAGAGAAGGATGGCATCATGCGGTACTTCATGTCTCTATAATTCTTAGTGTGGATATTCTTTCATAGACAAAGCTTAAATTAGCTGAGATTTACGGCTGTAACCAAACTCAAATAACCCTTCCTTTCCTGATGGGCTATAGAGCGTCAGTTGTCGTTTTACCGTTCAGTAACATTTTTCATGCAAGTTGGTGTTATGCTGTGTATTTACTTCAATGTCCAGAGTAATTTGAAGTTGGTCAGACTCAAGTTACCGTCCTGAACCCATATGGCTCCTTTCTCTTACAATTCCCATATGTTAACATATATAGCAATGGCCATCATTCTCCAAAACATGGCGTGTGTTGAATCAAACAATGGATGGAGCCTAGTACATTTCGTAATGCCCATAACTTATTCAGCCACTCATTGGCTCTTACATTATCACTTAAGCAAAATGATATGATGGTCCCGAGTGTGATAGATGAGTTTAATAATTAGAATCTCGGCCGCGTGACGGCCATTTAAAAGCTCTACTATCTATTAATTCCTGGTGATAGAAACTGTGTAAATGCTCTAAAACTACCTGTATTTTTAGAACGTAGTTCGGAGATTGAGATCACCGTACAAATCAAACTGTAAAGATTACACAAAGGAACTTCTGAAAAGGAAACATACATACAAGTCTCAACAGGTAAGCGAGCATCCACCTGAGCAACCTTTTAGTTAAAAATGCATATTTTTCATCCTTCGAAATTTGGTAAAACTTATATAACTTATAGCAATGCGACTATGATTGCATTCGAAAGAATAGCTTCGAAAGATATGGGTGTGTTCCGAAACACCTCCGCTTTTTTGATTTCCAACCAACTCTTGTTTGCAATAATTCCATCAATGGTTAGTATAAACGAATTGGCTATTTATCAATGTTTTAGTAAAATATCGGGTTCACGTTCTTTAAATGAAGTATTTAAAAACAAAATGGATTTTTTTGATTTGTTTTGAAAAAATAATAATCGAGAAGCAATCCTGCATTTAGTGGGCTCTGGCTCCATTTACAATTGCCACTTGACATTTCGACTATTACCTTTATGGCATCCTTGCACTACATTAATAAAAAGTGCCTTGAAAAAGGAAAATATAAGTTGTCAAAATTAATTAGCTGAAGTAATAGATACTGAAAAGGCTTTGAACGTGCTAACATTTTAAACTGACACGGTACAACGAAAAACATTTCTACCATAACTTAAATAGTTATTGAAATAAAATAATCAGTCTAAATGGTTTTTGATGACAATTAAAAAAGGCACACCTAGAATAGTTATTTCTTAATTTGAAAGTATTCCGAAACGTAACTTCGCTGTAGTTTTTGAAATACTCGATGTGCTGGACCACCAAAAACCTAATGCTTTTTCTATGGGATATTTAGCTAAAACCTATAATTTTTTATTTGACATTATTGGAGGGTGTGGGTTCTTAACCGGCCCTCTAGAACTGTTGCAGGTGTTTGTTTTTAACATGTATCCCAGTTTATGTATCCCCCTGGACATAATCCCCCAAAAATTTCCCCCCGTCCAAATGGGCATAAGACAAAATCCCCCCAAACTGGAGACAAAATCCCTCCCAAATTGGAGACAAAATCCCCCGCTTACGGAACGAAATCCCCACCTTGGAGACGAACCCTTCAGGGGTCATTCCTATTTTAGAGGTCGTTTTCCACAGTGGAAATTTTTTTAGTAGGATAGTAGTAAAAATAGTAGTATTCCCCCTACGAGGAAAAGCTGAACCAATGATGGAGAAAATAGTATGAATTGCCGACTAACCATAAATTTTCGCCTTTTCCAAAATATTGCTGACTAACCATAAATTTCCGCCTTTTCCAAAATATCGCTGACTAACCATAAATTTCCGCCTTTTCCAAAATATCGCTGACTAACTATAAATTTCCGCCTTTTCCAAAATATCGCTGACTAACTATAAATTTCCGCCTTTTCCAAAATATCGCTGACTAACCAAAAATTTCCGTCTTTTCCAAAATATCGCTGACTAATTATAAATTTCCGCCTTTTCCAAAATATCGCTGACTAACCCTAAATTTCAGCCTTTTCCAAAATATCGCTGACTAACCATAAATTTCCCCCTTTTCCAAAATACTGCTGATAACCATAAATTTCCGCCTTTTCCAAAATATTGCCGACTAACCATAAATTTTCGCATTTTCCAAAATATTGCTGACTAACCATAAATTTCCGCCTTTTCCAAAATATCGCTGGCTAACCATAAATTTCTGTCTTTTCCAAAATATCGCTGACTAACCATAAATTTCCGCCTTTTCCAAAATATCGCTGACTAACCATAAATTTCCTCCTTTTCCAAAATATCGCTGACTAACCATAAATTTCCACCTTTTCCAAAATACTGCTGATAACCATAAATTTCCGCCTTTTCCAAAATATTGCTGACTAACCATAAATTTCTGCCTTTTCCAAAATATCGCTGACTAACCATAAATTTCCGCCTTTTCCAAAATACTGCTGATAACCATAAATTTCCGCCTTTTCCAAAATATTGCCGACTAACCATAAATTGCCGCCTTTTCCAAAATATTTTTGACTAACCACAAATTTCCGCCTTTTCCAAAATATCGCTGACTAACCATAAATTGCCGCCTTTTCCAGAATATCGCTGACTAACCATAAATTGCCGCCTTTTCCAAAATATTTTTGACTAACCACAAATTTCCGCCTTTTCCAAAATATCGCTGACTAACCATAAATTTCCCCCTTTT
Organism: Phalangium opilio; assembly: GCF_054372755.1. Classification (NCBI taxonomy): domain Eukaryota; kingdom Metazoa; phylum Arthropoda; class Arachnida; order Opiliones; family Phalangiidae; genus Phalangium; species Phalangium opilio. The sequence goes on from NW_028324148.1 coordinate 10,282,995, forward strand.
CCAAAATATTGCTGACTAACCATAAATTTCCGCCTTTTCCAAAATATCGCTGACTAACCATAAATTTCCGCCTTTTTCAAAATATTGCTGACTAACCATAAAATGCCGCCTTTTCCAAAATATTGGAATTTTGGAAATAGGTTAAAACAAAATCAGTAGTTTCCTTCTTTTGGTTTAGGAACATTGTTTGCAATACCTTTCACTCTTGTGAATTATACTTTAGCATTATTATTAAAGATAATCTTTGGATTTGGGCTTCCGTTTACCTTTACTTCTAAATGCCTATTATCTGGGGGATTTTCAATAAAATGATCCTTTCGGTAGGATTTTGTTGAACAGTTTTCCTTTTGGGGGATTTTGTCCTGGACGTTTTCTCTGGGGGGATTTTGTACAAACACGTCTAAAATCGGGGGGAAAAAGTCTTGGTAAATCCAAAATAGGGGGATTTTGTCCGGGGGGATTATGTCCAGGGGGATTATGTACGAGACCCGTTTTTTAATACTTAGAAACATACACTGAATCTGACGAGCCTCCAATTTTAAAATGGTGCGAAAAAGAATGCAATCTTAATTGCGAGTGAGTTATTGAATTACAATTTAAATCAGTTCTTGCCATTTTTATGAGGTCACAATTATTCCAGGGATTCATCTTATTCCATACTTACAACCTGTCAAAATATGGTAAGGTTTAATATTGTTTTATATAACTTCGGATTTGCCTTCGTGGCTAAATGTTTCACACGAGAAAACGCGGAAAAGGCTTAGACTTGTCCCGTTCCTATTTTCTCCTCCGCTTCTTTAATGTCGTAGCCAGTCTGGAACTTTTAGATTATCAAGTCAACAAAATTACGTTACCTCGGGCTCAGCTCGAGGCTCACTTTGTTTGTGACGTAATGTGAGCCCGGGCTCAGCTCAAAGCTCACTTTGCTTGTGAGGTATTGCGAGCCCAGGCTCAGCTCGAGGCTCACTTTGCTTGTGAGGTATTGCGAGCCCTGGCTCAGCTCGAGGCTCACTTTGCTTGTGAGGTATTGCGAGCCCTGGCTCAGCTCGAGGCTCACTTTGTTTGGGACGTAATGTGAGCCCGGGCTCAGCTCGAGGCTCAATTTGTTTGTGACGTAATGTGAGCCCGGGCTCAGCTCAAGGCTCACTTTGTGACGTATTGCGAGCCCAGGCTCAAGCTCCGAAATGTTTTTCGTAAACTTTTGGATTCGTGAGTTTTTAAATTATTTTGAAAAAAACCTCGCTCAATTCGCGCTCGGGCTCATTGAAACGGGATGAGCGCGTACAGCTATGGGTGCCGGGGCTTTAATTTTATCTTTAAACTTAATTTTCCGTTACACAAATTATTTTATAAATAATAATATTCTCCATAGAATCACAATTCTGAGCGGAACAATATACTGCTGCTGAACAACTATTCTCCAATGAGAAGAATTCAATTTTCGTACCTGCCCAAATTACTCGTAAGACAACGACTTCCATTTAAATTTTTCTTCGATTGTTAAAGACAAGATTTTGTCATTGTAATAATCCCCTAACTTTATCTTTCATAGCGTGACTAGCTTTATTCCGTTTCACAACACAAATTTCTGCAATTTTCCTTTAGAGAATGCAGATTACTCTGATTATTTAGTTCTCCACGTGCCCCCTCACGACATTAAACGTCACAACAGAGGCTCGTTATCCGAACCTCACCTCTTTCATTCCCGCTTCAACTTGTGACTTATCTATTTCAGTCTTTAACATTTGATATTTAAGCAAAAGCTTTGAATAACTTTTACAATCCTACAGTGTAATCCGGTTGGAAATATCGCTAAATAAATTAAAAATATATTATACTTTTCCGACATTTAGGGGCTCGATCTGTTTGGGTACGTTGGTGGTTATGTTGGAATTTGGCTTGGTCTCTCGGTAGCTGCATTATACATAAAAAGTCAACAACTTTACAAAAATCTTGAACAAAAAATGAAAAGCCGCCATCTATTTAACAAGAAATCCGCCGTTATACCAATAATATTCATTCGCCGATAAATCTTGTGAAATTTCACAATTATTATGATCATAAGGAGATCATCTCCCTAAGGGCCCAAGCGCATCTATTAGCAAAAACATCTAGTTCTGCTAGATGTGACGTAGATTTTGTATAGGAGCTCCTTCCGAATTTTCGTGAAATTCGCGGGAGAGAAAAATAATTTTCAAAATCAGCCACGACCGATATCCTAAGCCGGTCGTGGTCTAGACGCGAGCTCTGAGATAACGCTCCCAAGCGGTTGGGAATCAAACTAAAACAAGCGGGTAGGCGAGAGAGGAAGGACTGAGGGGAAAAAATAAGTAAGAGAATTTCCAGAACCCCCAGCTCTCTCAGACACAAGAGGTAAATTCGCGCTTAGTAAAAATCACGAAGCGCTGTCGTGAGAAATCTTTGAAGGAGGGAAAAATGTTCAATGCCGGGTTACTCTTCAGCGAATGCGCTCGGCCTCTGTTTAGGCTATACAATTATTATACCACTTGAGATGAGACGGATGGCTGACCAAATCGGACATACATACATTTCAACCGTAACATAGAATCTTGGGCCCTTAGAGAGATGATCTCCTTATGTTATGATATAAATGCTTCAGAAAAACAAATGAAACTAGAAGAAAAAAATTATTTCTAGACTCAATTAAAGAGCACATTGCTATTGTAATTTTACTGTTTGAGGCATATATTTGATGGTGTTTTGTGTACCTTAATCTAAAATAAAATTTAACATTACTAGTAGCGTAATAATAGTTTTCTTTAGAGGTATATCCTTGAAATACTGACTGACTGACTAACTGATAGCCACCGCCCAACCCAAACATTTTTGCTCACAAAAAAAATAATTTGAGAACTCCGCTAGTCCGCGTTCACCTTAAAACTGACAAACTCCGGGTCTTGTCGGAAGCGTGGCGCACTCCTCTAAGCCAGTTGACTTACCCCTTCCGAAGTCACCGTAAAATGGAAGTGAACCAGCTGTAAGTTTACGATAAAAAATTTACAAAAAAGGGGCGAAACGTTGACGTTACGACCTTTATCATAAGGAGATCATCTCTCTAAGGGCCCAAGCGCATCTATTAGCAAAAACATCTAGTTCTGCTAGATGTGACGTAGATTTTGTATAGGAGCTCCTTCCGAATTTTTCGTGAAATTCGCGGGAGAGAAAAATAATTTTCAAAATCAGCCACGACCGATATCCTAAGCTGGTCGTGGTCTAGACACGAGCTCTGAGATAACGCTCCCAAGCGGTTGGGAATCAAACTAAAACAAGCGGGTAGGCGAGAGAGGAAGGACTGAGGGGAAAAAATAAGTAAGAGAATTTCCAGAACCCCCAGCTCTCTCAGACACAAGAGGTAAATTCGCGCTTAGTAAAAATCACGAAGTGCTGTCGTGAGAAATCTTTGAAGGAGGGAAAAATGTTCAATGCCGGGTTACTCTTCAGCGAATGCGCTCGGCCTCTGTTTAGGCTATACAATTATTATACCACTTGAGATGAGACGGATGGCTGACCAAATCGGACATACATACATTTCAACCGTAACATAGAATCTTGGGCCCTTAGAGAGATGATCTCCTTATGCCTTTATTAAATAGGCTTTTTACACTTTTATAATTTTTTGTGCAGGGAAAACCAAAAATTCTATAGAAGAGCAATAAAACAAGTTGGGAAACCAAAGTTTACCTCCACGAGGCATACTTATTACCTAGTCATGAAATTACTACTCTTTATTAATAAGCAACTGAAAAAGTTAAAATTAATTAATTACTCAAGCATTATTTAAAGCTCTATTCACAACTAGGTTTTTTTTGCTCCAGTGTAGTTGTCGAGCTTGGGCTTAATGACTTAGCCTTACAGCTCCAAATTTGGGTGTACCATTGTTCAACCGGATATTGAGGCGCGAAGTCAGGCAACGTAATTGATGACGGATGAAGCGGTAGAAAGCCCGTGGGTTTGTCTTGATTGTTGACAATTTGCGCGCTTGGGTCCTGGAAACAGCCTTACGGAGAAGAGATTTGACTAGACCCACTTGGGATTTATACAATGGTTGAAGGCGGGCATGGGTGAGGCTGTCTTTAGAAGATATAGCACGACGGAGTTTCTTCCACAGACGTTCTTTTTTCCGTATGGCGCGTTTGGTAGAAAGCGGTATCCAAGGTCGGGAAGTGCCAGAGGCCTGGTGATCGTAGAGTGGTACCGCTTCTGAGATGCACGTGAAGAGCGTAGTTTTGAAGAAAGTCCACGCCTGTTCAATCGGAAGCCGAGATAGGGGAGACCAGTCGGAGGTGGAGAGTAGGGTGTTGAGTTTGACGTAGTCACCTCGACTATAGTCAAAGTCATGTGAAAATTTGAGTGGTGGAGATTGGTTACCAACTAATGGGTACACGGCGCATATTGTTATGTGATCACTACCACCAACAGGGGCTAGTGCGGTGATGGTGGGAGTGACGTTGGCTTTTGTCAGGACTAGATCGAGTGTGTTATGGGATAAAGTGTTGCACTGGCTGAATCTTGTCGGAAACGTGACGTGTTGCACTTTCCTCTCGATATACATAAATTAGAACCCTTAGATGTAGCAATAGACACACAGACACGATCATAACAGAACCTCTCCGCGACCTGCGTAACTCGGAGATGTAATAATAGCTTTTCGAAAATATTTCTACATAACGACAAAATAGAATTAATTTAATTATTTTTTTAATAGATTTTATTTGGAAAAGTATCACGCGTGTGTAAATATTTTAAAATTACCGACGAAGGTGGATATTTGGAAATTACGGCGCCCGGTAATAGATGAATGAGGCCTGATTTGATGACTTACCTAGAGTGTTTATAGACCTACTAGGGTCTATAGGCCAAAAATGACGTCAAAGTTCTATAAGGGATGCATCATGTTTCCCCTTATTGGCTACAAAAGGTACTATTAGTATCTCCAACTCAGTTCCAAATCTGGTTCTATGAACAAAATGAACCATGGAAAAATATACACCGATTGCTTCAATTAGCGCCACCTATCGCCAATAAGCGGAAACATGTTGGGTTCCCAATTCCCATTACTTTTTCCCAAAATATAGGACTTAGACGCCATCTTTGGTCTATTGACGCTACTCTAGTGTCATCAAGTCTGGGCGTGTTTCAGCTGACCCAATTCTTAGAGGGAGTGTTGGTGGGCTGTTAACAACGGGTGTTTATTTCGCACCTTCTTTAAAGAAACCTATTCCTGCACTATATACATTTTCTAATGCTTCTGGAGGAGCCTAAAAATCTATTTGGATGTAATAATTTTGATACTAAGGTTTGGAAAATTTGTAAAACAAAGCGTGCAATATGTCGTGAAGTTTCTAAGTTAAAATTTCAGTTTTACAATTTTAATGCGGTAAGTAACACCCGAGGGAGACCAGGGGGGAGACAAACGACGACCTGCCTCATAGAGCTTAGCATAGAGGGTGGGTAAAAATGGAGAGGGGTCGAACAGCCCCATTAAAGTTTAAATTCGATAAGATTGTCTTTTATAATGGTACGATCTATTAATTTAGGAGACTCAAGTTAAATCTGAAGATTCAATGTCTATAGATTATAGCCAAAACTGGAGTTTGTAAGGAAAGGCACCTTGTAGGGATCCATAGGACCCGGGCTTTGCTTTAAGGGAATACGACACATAGCGTCACTCCTACCCTGTAGGCGTCACCTTCCCCGTGTTCGCCGGGAATGACTTGACCCCAACTCCAACAACCTTCCTTCAAAAATAAACCTCGTTTGATTCCCTGACTAGTCGCATTCAATTGCCCTTGAATAATCACATTTGCAACAGTGTTCAATAACATGACAGGTCTGTGGGCTGGGTCAACCTATGGAAAGAAACACACACAAAAAACTACGCGTATAGAGGCGTATATTATAGCACCGAAACCATAAATCTTCTAGCAATTGCAACTAGACTTTACATTGTTAAAATTATAAATTAAAAGTAGTCAGGACAATAACAGCACATCTCATGTAACTATTATCAACTAGTTTTCTAATAAACCAAAAATCACGGCTCGAAATATTTTAATTAAGGGAAAAGTTCAGGTAACATAATATACCTTAAAAGAGCTGCCTTTTTCGAAAATATAAAAGGAAATATATTAAAAAATAAATGATCTCATATTACAAAATAATTAGTCTTAAAAACGAGAACTACTGTGACCCATTGGTTTAGTTTTATCTCCTAAACCGAACCTCACAGGCTGAGAGAAGTAAACGGTAAGAGGTTCTGGCTAGCAGACGCCATTAAACCAATGGCGGAACCCTAGTCCTCATTTTTAAGACTAATTAAATGCTAATTATTTTGTAATAAGAGATGATTTATTCTTTTTAAATATTTTATCATTTATATTTAGAAAAAGGTCATTCTTTACGTAACTTTTCCTTTAATAGAATTTCATCTTAAATGTGAAAGTTAATGAAGTTCATACTCGAGTGGTAATATACATTCCAATCATATGTGCACAATTTTCGCTAAAAGTGGAAGATAACATTTGAGGTTAAGTTGACATGATATTACATATTAGGAAACAAAAAAAATAATCTTTGTATTTGGGAAAAGTTCTGAGTTTAAGCTAATATCTTGAAGAACATTTCGGTAATGACCACGGCCACTGTTCCTGACATCAGCATGAAAAGCAAGTAAAAGGGAACGCTGACGCTACTGAGGTCCAAGTTAGTCATGCTTTTCAACGATCTCTTCCACTTGACGTATTCAATGAGACGATGCATCTCAAAATCCAGATAGTTGAACACTTGCGTTTCGAATAGCGGTAAGACACTGCAATCATGGAAATGTATAAGTACCAACGTACTTACGGTAAAATTTGCACCGACCTCAGTTGTTGGTTCTCGTGCACTTGCGGACTGCTTCTCATCCAAGAGGCGTTGAAAATAAAATGCAAATATTCAAAGTCAACTTTCTTTTCCGAAAAATAGAGCCCTCCATTGTCCGCGAAGAACTCTTTACTCTCAGAATCACTATCCAGGAGTTCGCCCATCAACCAAAACAGATAGGTGTCCGTTACAATCAGCGCCTTTTCTCCAGAAAGAATAGGAAGGTAACCTTCAAGCGTGATATAATCACCTGCACTAACGAAAAGATTCTCCTCATCGAGCGTGTCTAGCCATTCCTGAACAACCGGATCCTGAGCTCCCTAAACATACGCACCAATGACGTCAGAAGAATATCCAGAGGACTTACCACGTGAAAGATTATTTACCAAATATTTGAGATACTCGAGAGTTGCGGTTCCTTCGATCATTATAGGTGGAATTCCCGATTTGATCAAGTCCGAGAGGGTGTCGATGAACTCGTAACTTTCCGTTGTAAACTCCGTACGCAGGAAACAACCCAAGAAAAAAAGAATGAAAGTCACTCCGATAAGCCACGACGACACTAGCAGACGAGAAGTAATGTGGGGCAAAACGGCGGGAATCGCTACAAAACACAATTTCAAGTATAGCGCCAACCATATTTTGTAATGTGGACACAATCTCGTCATGAATACGAAGCTGGTTAGCGCTGACGAATTGTTAAATACCAATCAAGAGGAGCACAATTTCCGCATGGTTGGCTCGCGTACGATAAGGTGAATTCTTTCAAATATTAACGACAGTTTCCTTACGTTCAGCGTACAAAAGCGACGCATTCTCCCAAACATTTTCCATCGTTTCGATGGCCAGTTTCTTGGAAACTTTCTTGGTGGGCATCGATTTGTATTTGTTCATTACGACTGAATGAATGACGAGCAAAAGCGACACAAGCAACACACTTAACAACATTAAAATCACCACCTAAATGAACCAAGAATGAAACTGCAACAATTTGAAAGCGTGTATTATAAGCGTAGTTTACTTCCGAGTCCATACTGACGAAGGACAAGGTTTTTGACATCATTTTTTTCGGAGCGGCGGAAACGATAATCGTCTTGCTCAATTCATAGGGTGAAGAAGGAGTGAAATATTCTTGTCGGCCTTCGAAAAGAGAGAGTGGCGTAGGTATTAAGTTAATATGCGCTTTCTAGACCAATAGAGCAAGGGGTTGTAAAAAGTTAAACTTCCGTACTTAATAACAGTCGAGTAATCACCTACCTTGGAGAAGCTAGGATCATACAGTTTATCAAGATCAAAATAGCTAACTTTATTTTCTTCGTAAAGTACTCTGAAATCATCAACAATTTTTAACATCATTTTATAATTTTCTATAGCTCAGATATTCGATTTCGAAAGAAAAATAACGGTAAAAAATTAGAAAAGCTCCCCTTGTGGAATCGTGATATGGTGATGTTAATGATTTTAATTCATAGAATACTTTAGAATAGTTTTAAAAAATAGTCGATTATTTTAAAACTGCAGAATAATCGATTCAAAAAGTACGTGCATTATTAAATTAATATTTAAAATCTCTCTTATTATTAATGTGTTAAAGACAAAATTCCAGGGAATAAAAAGCGGGCGTAGAGACTGGAGCATGCAAATTTTCCAATCCCCGCTTAGGCAAAAGTTGGAAGAGCTCTGGCTAATTGAAAGCCGCGAAACGCGGTTCTAGCCAAATGATGAAAAATAGTACTACAAGAATTCCGAAGGAATTTTAATTAATTTCATTGTTTTTTAGTTCCCTTTTCCTTAGAACTAGGCCTATAAGACTTTTTATAGAAGATAAAGCTACGAATATCTCTCATATTGTTCTAAAGATTACACTTCCGAATATCCAAGCTTTGCTTCGATTAATAAATCGATTCGAAACAGCTCAATAACAAAAATACTTGACGTTGAAGGCTCGTTTTAAATATTCTGCCATGGTTTGGTATTGCTTCGCTCTCTTTTCAAAGCCCCAACTTTCCTGAGAAGATAAGAAAATGTAATTGCCACGAAGAAAAATCATCTTCGAATACAACAACACATCTGACCTTACGATAGAATGTTGATGAACTCACCGTAATTGTTCTAACATTCAAATGAGTTTCTTCGGCGTACCTATAAAAATTGACTTGTATTTAAAATCGAGGATAACATTTTCCATTTGGAAGTGCAAACCTATATTTAAAATATCGATCTTTTCCCATAAATTCAAATTCGTTCATGTCCATTTTGTAGATAAGATTTGAAACCTTCCAACAATGTTAGCAGTTTAATTAATTTGCAGTTTTGAAGATTCGATCGGAAGCCATCTGAGAATGTAAGAAGTTGCTAACCATCCAACAATGTTAGCAGTAGCTAAGAAAATTTCAATTGTTTAATTTGCAGTTTTGAAGATTCGATTGGAAGCCTTCACTTCCAGAAATATTTCATTTATAAATAACCTTTTGGAAATTTTTCTATTTTAAACATTATTCTACATTTTCCCAAACTTTACAATCGTTTACAATTGTAAATTATGGAACTAAGTTGTAACATGCTGGAAAAGAGCCATATTCGTTCGAATGCTAACGTGTGTTAGTCTGTTAGATGTCGTGCTGCAAAAATATATTTTCTATATAAGAAATAAAGTCGAAATACATGATAATTACTGGCCTGGTTGGGCTACAAAAGATTTTTTTCCTGCGAAATTTCTTGTGTTCACTCATTTTCGATAATTAAAACTGTGGGATACATCAGCTGGTTACTGTTAGCATAAGTTCATTAGATATGTTTCATAAGTTTGTCACAGGTTGCTGAGAGAAGTGCATGATTTATGAGTAACGTCATAAGTTCTCGTAAAGCGATGCTTGGTGAGGCGCTTTCAAAGGCCTATTACAGTCTAAACAGGAAGATGCACTGCGAAACCGAGTGTTTAGTGTCGTTCTGGAACTAGCTCTCAGTAAGTACGAAGTATAGGTAGTGTCCTACTTGCGGAACATATCTTATAAACTTATGATTACAGTAATTTCAGAACAATACCAAACACGTAACATTCCTTCTTGACATTGGTTAAAATACTCGATGGCTCAACTTAACAATGTATTTCATTGTTAGTAAATAAAGCGTATAGAGACACGTAACTTTAGGTCCACGCTACACGTTTTATTATTTTATAACACACCATAACGAAAATTTGAGAATAAAACCATGTATCTATGGCCAATATAATATGAGATAAAAACAATTAAGTTTACTTACAAGACCCAACGCGTTACGAGCCTTTCCAAATTCTTAATTAGCCCACTGAACCTATTAAAGAAATGGTTCTCTTCACTAAAAGTAAATGCTTGAAAGTAAGGGTACCGCAAGTAAATGAATGAAGCAAGGGTACCACGAGTAAATGAATGAAGCAAGGGTACCACGAGTGAAAGAACGAAGTACGGGTACCACGAGTGAATGAATGAAGCAAGGGTACCACGAGTGAAAGAACGAAGTAAGGGTACCACGAGTGAAAGAACGAAGTAAGGGTACCACGAGTGAAAGAACGAAGTAAGGGTACCAGTAAATGAATGAAGTAAATATATTTTCCACAAAAGTACGTAAATGAAGTAAGGGTAATTTTCACCAAACGTGAAATGTAAATGAATGAAAGTAAGGGTACCACTAGTAAATGAATGAAGTACGTTTACCACGAGTTGATGAAGCTAGGGTACCACCAGTTTATGTATGAAGTAAGGGTACCACAAATAAATGAACGAAGTAAGGGTAATAATAATTAAAATATTGTCCAAAATAATTAAAATTAACGAGCCCAGAGTCCCATGAACTATATTTCCATGTCATACGATTGGGCGGTTATGTAACCCAGAAAAAGTTTAAGATTCGACTTCCATGATTCCTCCTCTACATAACACATTTTACATACATACCTTTATGTTCAACAAGGGAATTAAATTAAATTAAACAAACCAGAAAAAACGTTCTAAATGATAATTTTATTTAAAATCAAAATTTAAGCCTGAAAGTCATTTACATTGGCATTGAAACTTCAGTCAACAAAGGGATATGGATATAGATATTATTTAAATAGTTTTTTTATACAATGAACCTAAAAAAAAACCAAAACAACATAAAAAAATCATGCTGATATAAATTCACATAAGTTGCCAATTATTTCCGGATAAAGTTGCTGAAAGTTCTAACGCATGCGCAATTTGCTCGGGTACACTGTGGCTGAGCCACATTCGATGAATATCTTTATATCGATCCTGACACAAATGCAGAGGATTTCCCCTTTGCAAACCTTGATCCGTTTCCCCATACGCATCCACGTATGGCGGAGGTACAAAACATCCTGCGATGTTAAGATATAGCACATTTATGTGCCAAAAATCGACTTACATGAATTAAAGGGACTGCAAAGAAGTCATCGGCGGGTGGGTAAAAATTATTTGAAATACGTCACAGCAAAAGTGGATGAGAGGAAAAGTATGAAAATGGCCAAAAGTCGCGAGTCATCAGAGTTTCGCCTAGAGACGAGTCGGGCCCCCGATTTAATCGGGCTTTTTCGACCAGATTCGGGTCGGGTCGGGCAAAATTAATTTCAAAATTTTCCGGATCGGGTTTTAATTTTAATTTTTTTTCCGGGTCAGGTCGGGTCGGGTTTTTATTTTAATTTTTTTTTCGGGTCGGGTCGGGTCGGGTTAAGTTTATAATTTTAAAGTTGGACTCGGGCCGGGTCGGGTCGAAAAGAAAGTCGACCCGACTCGTCTCTAGTTACGCCGTAGTTGACCGTTTTAGTGGCGTAGCTATACTGGGCCCGTTCACTCCCTTAAAATAGGTCTTGTGTTAATTCGCGGTTTCGCGGTTACCGTCGTCTGCTAGAACTTCCTCGATTTGTGTTTGTAGTCAGGACAGAGTAGCTGGTAATGTTTTAAAAGGTATTAGAAGGTATAATATGGATTTAAGTAAGGTTATCGAAGCAATAGAAGAGCACATAAAACTAGATACGTTTAAAACAAATCTCGGTAATTTAGCTATAGCGCGAGCAGCTTGCGTCGTGATGCGCGTGATCGAGTGGGCTATGGTTAAACCAAGGAGCATAAATGTCTGAACTACTTTCAGTCGCGAGTTTGCAAGTCCATCAGTCACTAGTAAACTAAATAGTTATTGGCGAAACTTTGTTGTCCGCGTTTTTTAACACAGGCTCTATGGCCATTGTCATACTTTCCCTCTCATCCACATTTGGTCACAGCCATCACGTGATGCCAAGATACAAAGACTCCTCATGGAGTGGGACTAGTTAACATCTAGTCCTTGTTATTCGCGAGATTGCAGCGCCAATTCCATGAAGTGGTGATTTTCGAAATAAAACGAACTAAGCTTCTTTGAACCACGCCTCTCCTTGGTCACGTGCCTCTGACGTATTTCAAATAATTTTTACCCACCCGCCGATGCCTTCTTTACAGTCCCTTTAAGGTTTAAGACTTACCTTTAGTTAAACTCGTTAACAAAAGAACCTTGCAATCTCTAACCCGTAAAAATATTCCAGTACCAGCTCCGCAAGATATGGTATGGTTTGTACAAGCACCAACCATATTATGTCCTTCCAATTCTATTTGACAACAGTAACTTTGGGAGCAAAGAATCGCTCCACAAACCAGACACATTGTGGGTGATCTACAGTCATCACCTTCCGAGTTAGGACAAGTGAACATTGATACGTTGTTTATCAACTCGCTGTAGTCGTCAGGCAAAGGTATAAGCTAGAAATATTATTATTTTTCGATACATCATAACTTCACAAGTACACAATGATAAGACTAATAGTGGGAAAAAGTAATTATTTCAGAATGGACATTTGAATAATGAGTCTGATCCCCAAGCTAATAAACTGGTCCCTGACCAGGGCCGGAAATAGGAAAAATTTCCTTTAGGACACGTGTCCTTCAACTAGAAAATTTCCCTGTGAAAGAAATGTGACATAGGAGGGTTTTTCCGTCTCAAAAACCACACAGAACAAAAGACTATCAATTTGACACAAGGCGTAGAAGAAAAGTTGAGAAAACGCAATGAATTTATTTGGTGGTCCACTTGACCACTTAAACTGGCGATTGAGGCGAAGGCAATTTTAAAACTGGACATTTACCCACTATCACCGTCTTATTTTCCACGCTGAGTACAGTGCATAGGGAGAGGGCGTTTGTCAGGGAGGGAAAAAACATCCTACATCATTTTATACCTCTACTTAGGGGAGCGTTTGTAGGCGCGATACTGAAATTCCCCCGTTAGGGGGATGGAATCGAGGTAAGAGATATAAGCCTATGACGTGGCAAGAATGGGTTTGCCCTCTCCCTATTGGTACAACTTCACTGGACCCGCACTAATTCGTAAGCCTAAAAACATCCACATTGAAAACAACGTCACCATTTAAGATGTTATAAAGCCTTGAAGATGGAAAGCTTGACTCTACAGTAGCATACTTTATAGGCCTAACACGACACGTAAAATTTACCCACAATACCCCGGTTTTTTTGATTGGGCATAAGCTTTGGATACCACCTGGTTATAGCGAGAAGAAGTTCCATTTTAAGGTAGGAAAATACTTACTTGATTTACGGGAACAGGATACTTTACAACAAGACTTCTTTGTTGCACTAATCGTCCATTTGGACTTGACCATTCCGATTCATCCATAGGCATATCAGTTTGTTCTTTCATATCCTCATTAACTAAGAAACCTACTCGGGCATGTCGGGCCCAACTATTAAGACAATTACGTCATCAATACCATTACAAACCAAGGCTTAACAAGTAGCTAAGCTCACCCAAGAGCCAGCTGCCTAAGTAGAGACGACTGCAAGAAATCTCCAACCGTAGTTGGCAAGCTTAAATATTGACATAATACCTCGTAGGTATCGCCGCAAAACGCTCCATCAAGTAAATCAGGTGGGGCTATGATATCAGTTACGTAGTGATAAAAGGTAGCGGCGCATCGCAAAAAGGGTAAGGTTCCGTTTTTTATGGTTTTTCTTAAAAGGTGGACAGATGGCGTTCGTCGATTGTATATTCCAGCAGCGGTAATTAATTCTTCGTAGAAATTAATAAGAACTATATCACTAGATATTTTACACTCGCTAGATGGGCTATCTTGAGATACTAGGACGGTTTCGTCAATTTCCATATCAGTTTCATCAGCATCGTCCAGCGTGTCAATAGTAAAGTCTTTCGTCAATAGAACTTGAACAACGTGAAAAGTATAGACTAGCTGAAGTACGCATAAATCCATAGCATTGCCCAACGGAAAGGGTGTTGCAGCGTTGCCAAGACTAGATGTACCCTAAAAACATTTTATGCATAATTCTGTAAAATGTCTACAGATGGGGTTAAAGGTAAGGGGCGCTAATGGGGTAGCCAACTAGAAGCATGAAAGAGATAAGATCTCTGTGTCTGCGAAGGGGTTAGTTTTGTCTCGAGTGTGCCCAAGTGCAATTAAAGCATTGTCCGCAACTATGAAAGCCCTTGGAAAGTGAATCCTTATTTAAATAGTGATTACAGAACCCTATTGCTAGCCTTAGTAATGTGAGGACTGTTACAGTTGGCAAAGTGTTGTGCTTACAGCTAATTTCTTAGGGTATATATAAGGGCATAGAACATTTTGCAATACTACGTGTAATTTCCCATGTGCTAGGGTTGTATACCACCCAACAACGATCTAAGGCAACACAGTGTCTCGTATATACTATGAAGTTACGAAGAGAAATACCGGCTCAATTCAATACTCGCGGGATACAGTTACCACGACTCTATAAGGTGCCATTTGTAGTTTAGCATACAGTTTTTCTCTTTCCGTAAATCATAGCAAATGAACACAATCATAAATAAACCCTTTCAGTAACAAACGTCAGAATTTCGTTTGCCAAAGACCTAAATCCATCAACTTACTGGTCTATTGAAAGTGTTCCCTATGACTATGTAATTTCTTATGGAACATATCTCATAAACATAACAGTAGTAATCTTTTCCTCAAAATATATAGTCTGAACCTCCCATCTGTTTCTTTCATAACTCCCACTTGTGTCCCTTATGTATAGATTAGAGCACACGGCACCAAAGAACATAGATACTTCTTTAAAGCTTGCTCGCGCTGCGTAATATGTGAACCCTTAGCCCATTAACCACAGAATAGTGTAGATCCCCTGCGCATGATTACCTTCACGACCGTAGCACAAGGAACATGCGTTAATAGGCTCCTAAAGTAGCATAGTACCAATAACTAACTTTTGGATCGCTACCGCAGAGTACTATTTACAATAAACAAAGCTTTGACCTCAAAAAGCCCTTCTCTGATAGGTCGGTTCGTGTAGGGGTTGAGAGGAGGGTAGTTTGCTTCTCATTTTACATGGCGTCTAAAGCCAAAGGCTGGAAGCTGTGAACTAGCTTGTGTCTACAAAATTGTGACCGTACTTCCAATAACAATGGCGGAACTTGAATCTTTCGCCATTACAACTTACTCCAAATATTGTCGCGGTCTCTGCGCTAAGAGAATTTTCCTCATTCATATAAAGTGAAGGAAGAGCCATGGTGAGAGAGACTAGAAGGCCAAACGCATCCACTTCAATGATAGAAAAAGGACTCGAGACGTAATGTTCCGCCAAGAGCAAGTAGCGAAGAAGGCGGACACAATGGCTTCGAACTACTTGGCTCTCAAATATACGTATACAATTCGCGATGCATCTTGTTAGAGCCGAAATACAATGGTCTTGACAAAACGACAGGCTTCCGAACAAAGGCTTCCCTTGATCTCTCAAAAGCCATTCGATACTGTGGATGGTATATGTCAAGGACCACCAGGCCAGTAACGGCAAACGGTCATCTTCCGAATGTGGATTTACACCAAGTCCCACCTACGAAAAATAGTACACTACCGTTAACTTCAGCGTATTTTTTTCAATAGAGTCGTGGCAAGGGCTACAGCGTAGAGGAACTACTTAAAAAAATTTTGACGCTTCAATTAAAGGGTATGCGAATTTACAATTTCATATCATATTTTACGACGAAAGTGGTATTACGTTACACTTTCGAGTCTCTACTTTCAAAATATCAAGTTTTTAATATAATTGAACCAAGTTTCTATTTTTAAAATCAATTGAAAAATCACGAAAATTCTGCAGTTTCGATATATCAATAATTTAGTCTTGTCGAGCTTGTTTGCCCGTTTGATGACATCACTATGACGTGAGGGGAAATAAAAGCGCGGGAATCCTATACGCGCCTCGAGCTTCTCGCCAGTAGTCTAAACTCTGGGTCTGATAGCGGAGAGAGTGGCGCCATGTCACGTGAAAAATATATCTGTGACGTCAGCCTACGGGAAACGTTTTAGCCTTTCATAAAAAGTGGATTTCAAATAATTTCATATGAATCATTTTCAAATGCATATTGCCAAATAACGAGCAGAAATCGGAGGGAGAATTAAAGCTTGATATTTTTGAATTGACAGAAATTAATTCTATCTTTTGTTATATAAATCAGAGGTTTTTCAAACGAAGTTTCTCATTCCCTTTAATAAGAAATGCAATAAAATACCGTGTAAGTTGACTGTGTAAAAAGTTTCATCATTTCGGACATGGCAGTTGTAAAGCCGCCTTGCTCCGTTTGCGTTGACATTGCCGAAGTCAAGATTGTACTCGATAAAGTACTGCAAGTTTGATACATAGCAAATAAAGATTGATATTTTTCAGCAACTATTTTAGGAAGACCAGCCCCAATTTCAGATAGAGACGTTGGCTTGAAACGATACAAGAACTTTTCTCCAGACTCTATACGAAATTAAACAAGAAAGGTTTTTTTTTTGAAACTCTCGAAATGATTAACTGAAGTTCACAAATGTAATTGACGGTCGCGACTGGCACAGAGTTCTACATTAAACACATGGCGTTTTTTCACGCAATATTATTACCATCAGAAGCAGGATCTTTAAGGCGATGAACTTGAACCTTTTCTACGGCTTTCTTAACCATTGTAAGCCATTCGTCAATTCCAATGTCAAAAGATTGATACATTTCAACAGGAACCAGACTGCTTATAGCAGGTACCATTGGGATCACAGTGTTACTCAGCCTTTCGCATAATGGGCAAAGGAATTCATTCTTGTCCACATTGAAGCTTATATGTCTCCCATACCTATGAACATATTTCAGGAGAACACGTTCAAAATTTCAAACGGATAGGTGGTTGCGTTACAAACAACATTAACGACACAGCTAAATCTGGTTGTTAATATATAGACGCCTTTCAAGTGTGCCTTTTTCCATACTAAATAACACTTTAAAAGCTATTGAAACAATGTTTCCCAAAGTCTTCAAAGTTGCAATAGCACATTTGAAATACGTTACAGGTACCACGTGACGCCAAGGTCTAAAGACTTCGTAAGACATGTTCATGTTTTCGGGAGATTACAGGGCCAATTCCCTAAATGCTAGTTACTTAAATAATACCATGAACCTATATAACAGTAGTAGGGACTATACAGATAGCCACGGATCCAAGATGGCCGCCACCCCAAGATGGCCGCCCTCTCCCCATCCACCAGACTCAAACCAAAACTTTTCAGACAAGTCTGGACTAGCCCGAGCTGTTAGTTTCAACCCCCATGACATCATCTTCTTAACTTAAACCAAAACTAAACCTATAGTCAACCTTGACGTCATTCCCTGGCTTGCTAACATTGGGTGTTGCCCTTTAACCACTCCAGCTTTCTGTAAGCCTAAAGTTAATAAAAACACAGATTTTAAGACATCAAATATTTACTTTTTATAAGATGTACAGATATGGGTGATAAATAAATACAGAATATATATTACAAAATAATCAACAACCAACAAGGATAAACAAACATGTTTTAAAGAGTTCATTTTTCACGTTGACCCTGTATCGTTATTTGACTCGGAAGTGCAATCGGCGGAGGGACGTTTGGGCTTATTTTCTAATTGTTTTCTGTTTCGCCGTTCAATTTCGTAAAGAGTTAACAAAACGTTGACTATTAACCCGTAAACAAAAAAGAAAATGAGGCACAACATATTGCGAGGGCTATGATAGCAAATGATATTTAAATTGCTAGTACGTGCTATATGTAACAAACTAGAGAGGTAAGCGGCAGTTTTAATTGGATCCTATTTGTCACATTAGGCGGAGCGTAAGTAAAGAGATAATATCATTGGATAGGTTAATTAAGGTGGAGTTAGAAAATAAGCCTATAATTATAAGTCTGACAAGAATAACAAATATAGAAATAAAGATTTTTTAATAACAAACAATATAATATATACAATAACAAATATTTATATGAAAAACCCACCACCATTTAAAAAGATTAAACACCGGTCGACCCAAACCCCCCACTGCCGCGTGCCGTCGGGGTCAAAGTCTAGAAACAACATAAAAATGTGTTACGTGCTGAAACCTAAATTAAAAACTTGAAAATATTTACCGCCGTTTCCACCGGTCTTAGCAATATAACCGGGGTCACTATCAATTGGGCAAGCCTATTGCCCCGCCGAATATTGTAGGCGGTGTCCCCGACGTTGGCTATGACGACTTTTATGGGTCCCCGATAGTCGGCGTCTATTATTGTTAAGAATTATTATACTTTTAAGCACTATAAAATAACTAATAAACATACCTATCGTCCCCTCGGCGACAAACAGCCCTTGGGCTGTTAAGCTGCTACGGCCAACAAGGCGGCCGTAGCTGTTCTCGGGCAGCATCACGCCTAACCCAGTCGACACGATTTTGATACCGTGAGGGTCGATTACGGTATCCACTGGACAATATAAGTCCAGTCCGGCCGACTGGGGGGTGGCGCGACGGGGAGTAAGCGCTGCCGGATGGATTTTAATCACGGGCAGGCAGGGCAAACGAGGAGCGGTAGAGAAAGACATCTTAAAGTTTTTGGGACTGGTGTTTCAGAAACAGAAGTTAAACAACTGATAACTTTCATTTTGAAACACGGGGCTTATATACAAAATTAGCGAGGTCAAATCTAATAGTGTCTAGCCAATACTTTCAAGATTTTTAAAATTTAATAAATAGCCAAAAAGTTAATTAGATATATAGGTATAAAATTACAAAATCTCTCCGAGGTCTAAGTTTTTTTTCGTATGCAAAAAAGTTGGCTAGGTGTGTTTTAAATAATTCAAACGAGATCGTGTTATATAAAAAAAAACCCTTTAGCGAAGGTTAAAAAGAAGTTACTTTGATAAATGCCTAAGGGGACAAATATTATTCGTATGCAAAAACTTGTTTAGGCGTGTTTCGAATAATTTGAATAATTCTCACGAGATCGCTTTATATAAGAAAAACAATTTATTAGTGAAGGTTAAAACTAATTACTTTGGGAGGGACGGAAATTGTTTTTTTGACATGATTTAAATCTAAATAAATGTATATTAATATTAAACTATAGAGGTATTTTTTATATAGATAGATATCCTAATGTCTTCTATAATCTTTAGTACCAACTCCACAATAAAAAAATGTTTTTAGGTCAAATTAAAAATAGCGTATCAGACATAATTATATTTTTTAAATTCTTAATAAAAAAAACCATGTCTAAGCCTGTATTCTAAAAAAAATGGCCCTGAGATTTTGGGTATAAAAGCTTGAGCATGGGTATTGGATTCTCACAATCGATCCAGCCATGAACAAGTACCAAGAGTCTCAATCTATGTTTGAATCTCCACCTTCTTCTCCTAATAATCGACAAGGATCCAGCAACGGTCAACGAACGCTGAGTCAATTTGTAAAACCCGACCCCGTTGAGATCCTCCTCGATTCTGACGACGAGGAGTTTGTCCAGGACGTGTTGCAGAAACACGTTGTCGGCGTCAACGGGGTTGAGGGGTCCTATCGCTTGAGAAGCGACGGGCAATATTTTGAAACTAAAATCCCCCCGCGAAAAGGGGATTTCTACATAGATATCAGTATATATAAATTTAAAGACATAAAAGACGCCCAGGCGGACAAACTGTGGGAGTGTAGACATAAGCGGCTAAAAAGAGTCGTTGACGCTAAAAACAAAGACGCCGTCAAACTTCTAAACGCTTTCCATCGCTTGGTGGACGACGTGAAGAACGACGCAGAAGCCGCTCAGCAGCCGCCAAGCAAAGTAAGTATCTTATTAACAATAAATTTACAAACCAAAAATTTTGTTCCAATTTTTTTTTATTTCTGATAGAGATTCAAAAAATGAGTTCGAGCAGCGGCAGCAGCGGGAGTGACTCGGAGGGTAGTGGCGGAGAGGAACACGCACAGGTAAACCGGTACTACACAATTGAGCGACAGATTGACAAAACGAGTCGCAAGTGGCATTGTAAACAAATCGATTTGCGTATAGCTTTCAAAAATCTGGAAGACATTCCAACGCGAGATTTTTTTCGAATTTTTCGAAAAATTCTCGACGAAGTTATACGCAAATTAGTAACCGAGAATCCCGGGTATAATCGGGTTCGATTTGTTTTAAGCTCCCCCGGATTGACGACCCCCGTTAATATTAAATTTATAAAAATTGACAAATTCACCAGTAAGCGAATTATGCGCACCATCTATAGAGTAACGCAATCTAGTCGGGACTTTGTCTTTAATGGCGAAGATTTTCAGTTTGATATAATTTTTCTAAACCTCGATGCAAATATAGGAACTTATTATAAATCTATAAAAAATAGAACTTTGGTTAATTTGGATTATTTCGTTAAACAAAATAACCAATTTATTTTTATGGAGAATAATGATAACCTTTGTTTTGCTCGGAGTTTAGTTTTGGGTAAAGAGCTGGCCGATCGCAATTTTTATCAACAAAATAAGCAAGGTCCGCCCTTTAACCAGAACAATTTCAAAAAACTGAAACGCGATAGCACCCTTGTGGGTAATATTGCAAAAATCTTGCACAGAAAAGCGGGAGTCCCCGAAGGTTTTGTTACTCTAGAAGATATTCAAAAATTTCAAAATTATTTAGCTCCCCATTATCGAATCGTGATAATTGATGCTGCGAATAATTTTACCATATTTTTCAAAGGACCCCAAGCTCCTAAATTTATCTATTTATTAAAAATTGGCGACCATATCCACCCCGCGAAAACTTGGCACGGCATGATGGGGGGTTGTATCTCTTGCGATTTATGCTTAAAATCTTTTTACAAATACGAATTGTTAAAAGAGCATAAATGCCCCGAGGATACAAAACCCTATATATGTTTTCGGTGTCAAGGAGAAGCTTTTCATTTAACCAACGAGGATGTTTTAAAACGTTGCGACGAATGCCACCGCTACTTTTTTCCGGGCCCCTGCTACGAAACTCATTTACTTAATGGCACCTGCGCGAGCCAAAAACGATGTTTAGAATGTGGGCGACTGATGGGTGACGATCACGACTGCAATCCCGAATGCTCTCAGTGTAAAATAGTTCATCCGCCAGGTGAACATTTTGTTATGCCTTTGGAAACCAAAATGAAAGCCTCGCGGTTTATTTATTACGACATTGAGACTATTCTTAGAAATAATATCCACGTCCCCATTTTACTAGTTTGCAACGTAGAGACTGAAGCTGGCTTTGAAACTAAAATTTTTTACGGCGCCAATTGCGTCGAGCAATTTTTAAATTATTTATTTAGCGTCGAGCAGGTAGTTTTGACTGGACAGAAACGTAAAACGTACCAACCGCGCTTTACTAACACTCAAGTCGTAGCTCATTACGCGAAAGCTTTTGATAACTTCTTAATTCTTAACGCTTTAGTCCATAGACACGTCACCCCTGCCGTTATTTTTGACGGTAGTAAAATTCTCATGATTCATCTCGAGGGACCGCAAATTAGATTCCTCGATAGCTTTAATTACATTAGTCAACCTCTGCGTAATTTCACTAGCATGTTTAGCCTCGGCGATGTGGCGAAAGGATTCTTTCCATTTGATTTTCATACCGAAGAAAATCTTAATTACATTGGTGTCATCCCTGAAGCTTCGTACTTTAACGTAGCTCAAATGAAAGCCAATGATTATCGAGATTTTCAAGCTTGGTACGCGTCAATGGAAGGATCTATTTACAACATCAAAGAGGAGCTTATTAAATATTGCATTCAAGACGTCAAAGTCCTAAGACAAGGCGTCGAAGCTTTTAGAAAAATTTACGTAGATCTAACAAAATTAGACCCTTTTTGCTTAAAAAATATTACTTTGGCGGGTGCTCTAACCACTATTTATCTTAACAATTACTATAAACCTTACAGCATGGGTATTGTTCCTTCTAACGGCTATAACGCAAAATTTAATCACAGTCAAATTAGCTTAAAATATCTCGCTTGGGTGGAGAAAACTGAAAATATAAAATTGCGCACTGCTTTAAGCTACGGGGGCGAGTACCGCGTGGGTCGCTATTTAGTCGACGGCTATAGCGAAACTCCTCCCAAAATCTACGATTTCCACGGTTGCTACTTTCACGGTTGTCCATGCCAAAAACTCAATGCCTACAATACCCAACTCAAAGCCAGCAACAGATTTCTGTACGAGCGGACCCTAGATAGAGAGCTGTTTATTAAAGAGAAGATGGTCGGGTATGAATATACCTCGATCTTTGAGTGTCAATTTGCTAAGCTTTTAAAAGAAAACGCCGAAGCAAAGGCTTTCTGCAAAAGTTTAACTTTTCGACCTCAAATATCAGCCCGTAGCGCTCTCTATGGGGGACGAACGGAAAATTTTGTTCTTAACTGCCACGTGCAAGGTGAGGAGAAAATTTTCTACAAGGATATTATTTCTTTGTACCCGAAAGTTTGTCGCGATTGTCCGTACCCTAGCGGCCACCCCATAATCTATAGCAGAGATTTTGACAAATCGCCAGGGTGGTATTTTGGCGTTATGAGTTGTCGTCTGCTTCCCCCTCGAGATCTCCACATCCCCTTAATTCCCTTCCGCAGCGGTGGTAAATTAGCCTACGCCCTCTGTCGCACGTGTCTAGAATTGCGAGCGGAAATCTGCGATCACACTGTCAACGAAAGGGCTTTCGAATCAGTCTGGCCAACGGTTGAAGTCTATGCCGCTATGGAACATGGTTATAAACTCCTCGATATATTCGAAGTGTACCATTATCCAAAAACGGAATATTTCTTTGCCCAGTACATGACTGATTTTATCGCCCTAAAAGTGAAGAATTCCGGATTTCCCGCTCACGCTCAAACGCCTCTGCAAAAAGAGGCGTATATCGCTGATATAAACAAGAATGAAAAGCTTTCTCTGACCGTGGCGGATATTCAATCAAATCCTTCACTGCGTAATATCGCTAAAATTAATTTAAATTCTCTTTGGGGTCGCATGGCTCTGAATACGGGAAAGATTCGCAGCATCTTTATCAACAATTATTACGAATTGATACGATACGCGAGCGATTACACTCTGGAATTAGTCGACTTACGGCCAGTTACGGAGTCGATCGCTCTTTTATCGTACAAAGCCAAAAGCGATTACGTTTCGGACTACAAACTGGGGTCGGCCATTGTGGGGAGCTTTGTTTCTTGCTACGGGCGACTCGAATTGAACAAGATGCTGCTTCAATTAGACCGCGCAGCCTTGTATTGTGACACCGACTCGATAATCTACCGCCATCTACCGGGAAAGTTTGACATTCCAACTGGCAATCATATTGGTTGCTGGGCGGATGAACTCGGCGGTGATTATATAACTTCCTTTTGTAGTACCGGTGCCAAAAGTTACTCGTTTCGCACTAGCAAAGGAAAAGAAGTCAAGAAAATTAAAGGGTTGACGTTAAATCGAGAAAATCTTGAAAAACTTGACTTTGAAACCTTTGAAAGTGTAGCGATGAATCCGGAAAAGGAAGTTACAGTCAATGTCCCTTTTAATTTTAAACGGGATAAATACAAGCTGCAGCTAGAGGCCGTTAAAATCACCAAAAGATTTCGCCAAACCTCGAATAAGAGATTGTTGAACGCCGATTTGACAACCAGTCGACCCTACGGTTTCAAAGAGGCAACACCCGCTTCAACATCTCTCTCGCATGAATTACGAGGCTAGGCGAAGACATACTTTTGAGGGCTTGTGGGAATCTTGCGTTCCCATCGAAGCCCTGGCCAAAGACGGTTTCTATCTTGCAGATGTAGAAACACAGACGACGCGCTGCGCCTTTTGCGGCATCGCCTTGTACCAGTGGCGTTGCACGGACCATCCATCGAGGGAACATCGGAAACACAGCCCATCGTGTCCGATGGTTTCCAAAAAACCGTGCAACAACAAACCACTGCGTCAGGGGTTTCCCGAATTCCCGACCAGCGAGGGCGAGGATGTTTGCGAGCCTCTAATCCAAACATGCCCAGCCACCAACAACGAGCGGTCGGGAAACGAAAAAGTGCGCGTGCGCATAAATCCGTCGTGTTTTCTTCTGTAGTGCGTGTGTACCAACTACCCTCCGAGTCTCGCGTCAACTTTAACCTCCTCAACGTTCAACGCTTCCGCCAGCGTTGTCTGGAATTAGAAGAGAAACTTTTTAAAAAAACAATTACTTCATAGGGGATTTTTTTTTTTGGGTAAAAGGGTTTCGTTTATATTGTTTAAATATTTTTTAATTTGTGTTTATTAAGGGTCTTTGGGTTTTGGGTTAATTGTATTTTTGATTATATATATATAAACTGTCAATTAAAATAAAAATGTTTATTAATCAAGATGAATCCAACCGAGTCAGTCTCGCATTCTTTAAAGTTCCAAACACCCGCTCAGTTTCTAATCGTGGGGCCAACGCAAGCGGGGAAGAGTTTTCTTTTAAGTAACTTATTGCAAAATCATCAGCTTATGTTTGACCCGCCGCATAAAAAGGTTATTTATTGCTACGCCGCCTGGCAGCCAAACTATGAAAAATTGAAACAATTGATTCCGGGAATTCAATTTATTCAAGGCTTGCCAACGGCGGATCCGGATTTTTGGGAGACTCATCGCGACTCCTACTTGATACTAGACGACTTAGCTAGCCAATTATTTAAACAAACTCATATTGCCGATTTAGTATGCGTGACATCGCATCATTTAGGGTATACGGTTATTATTATTACTCAACAACTGTTTCCCAAGGGTAGCCAATCGCGGATAATTTCTCAAAACTCTTCCTATTTTATAATAATGAAAAATCCTCGAGATGTCGCCTCTATTAGATATTTGGCGCAACAAATAAGTCCAGATAACCCGAAGCGTATTACGGAGGCGTACAGACTAGCCACTAGAGAACCCTATAGCTATTTGTTAATTGATTTAAAACAAGAAACTCCGGAAAATTTACGATTAAGGTCGCGAGTTCTACCTCACGAATCACCTATGTATGTCTATGTCGATTAAATTTAATTGTCATTTGAATAATGGCCCCACGCGTTAAACGTCGATCAGCAAAACGCTCCCGGCTCGTCGTAGCGCGTCCCTCGACCAAGTTTGCCAAATTTGTCCCTTATTTACAGAGTTTGCGTCAAACTAGCTGTAAACAACGGCGAACCCTCTTAAACAATAGTAGCGCGCCTCAATTAAAGAGCATTCAGACAATTTGTAAGAATTTAAAGGGCGGGGGCATTTATTTGAGTAAAGATCGCAAGAAAAAGCTAGCAAAGTACAAGAAAATTATTAGACAACTCGGATCAAGTACCTTGTCGCAAAAAAGCAAAAAAAAGCTGTTGTTGCAGCAATCAGGTGGTTTTCTTACGACGTTGCTTGCCGCAATCTTGCCTTCGATTGTCCAAGCCATAGCTGCTAAACTATGAAACAAATGGTTCTCGTGCCCGCTAGCGCAGTAACTTCAACAGCTGCCCAAGAGCACTCTGCTTTGGACCGAGAGATTGAGGATATTTTAAAATCGCCATTGAATGCCTACGATAAATTATATAAATATTTAGACGCTTTTAAGAAATATTTAAGTATCGAGAAACAAATTCCTTTACCTAAATTTGAGGTCGTAACACAGGCAATGTCTAATGTCCCCACGCCGCCATTACCGGTCACCCCTAAAATGCCCGCGCGAAAAAAACAATTGTCATGGCCGAGCTATGCCACGCCATCACCGACAACAAGCGCTTCGGGCAGTTCTTTTACTACGCCTAAACGAGCCGAGCCTCGGCAAAAGGTTTTCAAAAGCGAAACGGCTGCGGGGACACCAACGCCCGAAGATTTTTACCAACAATTTGGGCCGACCTATGTTGGAGATATGGTGAAACGGCAAGCCGAAGTTCTTGCAAATCATTTCCAAAACACATTTTTCACGCCAAAAAGAGAGCTAGAAGAAGGAGCTGTCGGTTATGCAAATCGTGACGACGATTTACAAGAGGAAATTGTCGATGAACAAGAGAATTTAGCGGAGGAAAACGGGGACAATTTAACGGACTTGGAAAACCTGTTTGAGACGGCCTCCGCTAAACAGAAAAACAAGAAAAAAAAGAAAAAACCTCGGAAGAAGAAAGACGAACTCCAAAACTTAGGACCGCTGGTTCCATCTAACGAGAGGAGAAAGAGGCATAATAAATGGCGCGATATTGATTAATAAAAAAATGTAATATTTAGACAAATAAAAAATTGTTTTATTGCGAACAATATCTGTGTACATGTTTTTTTAAATGTAAAGATAAATATAATAAAGCGACATAGTCGTTAAGTTTAAGATTCTGGTCATAGATGGCGTCTAATATCGTCTTTCTAGCTACGCCCTTACAGCGGAGTGATAGATACAGACAACAATGGACGCCACACAGTTGAAAGAATGGATGTTGAATTTGTTGTTTATTGTAAACAACTCGTTTCCCGTATCGTTTTAAATTAACTTTATAGTATCGCGGCGACTTTCCGTAAGTGCAAAACATTTCCACCGTGTCATTGTTAGAAAAGCACGCTATCCAATGTTCTCCAGCCTCTCCAGCTGCTTCATTATTGAATATAAAGCAAAATTTGGACCTTTTTGGCCGTTCTGGGAGTCTGTTTACTGGGAAGCATCCTAAATAGTAGGGTCGCGTTCTTTTGTCGCAAGTTAAGAGAGCGTTTATTTGCGAAGTGTTCATAATTTAGTCTCGGGTAACGAGACTTTTTGTAGTTCGGCGCCGTAAAAAACACCCAAAATTTGCTCCCCCTTTAAATCCGCTACGCGATAGACGGGCGGTGACCTGGGTATGACGTCAACAACTCGAAATATTTCGTCAGTAAAGGTGCCTCCCGAGCTGGTTTTTCTAAATACTCTACTAGCTATAGAAAGACGCACGTGATCGCCAACTTTAAGCCTCGGTGCGTATCGAGTAATGCCGTTTGATTTCCCGTACAGTTTATTCCAAATGATTGATTCGTTATCTATATTAACATGAACCGGTGCAATTCCAGTAGTTGAATGAACCCGTTCATTATAGGCTTGAGTAATTAAAGGTAAATATTTAACGTAATTTTTATTCCCCGTGGCTGTAATAACCCGGGCAATTTGTTCCTTAATTGTTCTAATAAAGCGTTCCGCTAAACTAGCCTTATGCTGACTCCTGGCAAAATGTATTTGCACATTGTTTCGTTTCAAGAAGGAGGCAAAGTTGCGCGAACTAAATTCCCCACCGTAGTCCGTGTATATTTTTAAAGGGATCCTCTCTCGAAATATTTTTTTAAAAGCTTCGATAACCTCGCCAGATGTTTTGTTTCTAAGAGGTATTGTCCATCCGTAGCGGCTTAAGACGTCAATGACGCACAAAACATAGCGAACATTTTTATTAAAACGTTTTAATTTCGGTAGATCCAACAAATCAGCTTGAAAAACGTCATCGATAGTTGAGGCGTACACTTGGTTAGTTTTGAATCGGAAACGTCGAAATCGATGTTTCGTGTAGGCGGGCTGTTTCTCGAGAAAGGCGATTAATTTTGCTTTTGGCACGTCCGGTAAGGCCTTTTGTAATCTGGCTAGCGACCCATAGGCGGCCGGATTTGCCACGTCGTAATAAATTTTTCTAATTTTAGCATCCATGTCTTGACAAGTATAAATAACGACTAAATGGTTTCCCAATAAACAACTTTATTTAATACACGCAAAGGTATTTTATAAAAACAATATCAGTTAAACAAATACGATATATCAATACATTTATCTTAATAGCCATAAATCAAGGCATTCTTTAAATCGGCAAAACTGTTGACAAAATAAGCGTAAATATCCTCTTGATCCTCGATCCATCCATGGTCGGTCTCAAATTGATGCAAAATTTTCTCACGATCCAGTTGAGGCAGCGCTTCGTGCAAATTACGCTCGACTCGATCGCTGAAATTTGTGTCAAATTCCGAGCAGCTTTGAGAGTGGCATATTTGTTTTCGACACTCGACGTTGGCGCAAGTGGAAGTGACGTCAAACAAGGTGGTAGTGAGCTCGTTTAAAATTAATTCGCGCATGCGACAGACAGCTATCCCTTTAGCCTTGAGATCCTCGTCAATCAACGGCTTTAAGTCGATCAACGTCTGCCATCCTGTTTTGTTCAGGCTAAATCCTTCGCTGGTGCTAAAGTTGAGGAAATAACGACTGCCGCTACCTCGTTCATAGTATCGAAGATCGATTAGACGTTCATCTTTCGAGTTGACGAAGCATTCCAGCTTGATGCGCTCTTTGACGGGCAACCAAATATGATAGCGAGGTATTTTTCCGTCAAAAAAGGACGTGAGTTCATTTTGAAACCGAAACAAAGCGTACCAGGCGTTAGGTTTTAATATAGTTTTTGTACGCGTATCCGATCTTTGAATTAATATTTTAGGTTCAATAGATTCAATGACGCAAATATCGAGCTTTGGCGTGACGGTGTGTACTTGGTGCATCTTGGCTCGCGACTGATATTGTATTTATAAAGTTTTAGTCTTTTATACGTTGGGGTGATTATAAATAATTTCTCTGTTTTTAGATATTATTAATTGGTTGTTTGGAAATTCGGCCATGACAATGCACGTGACGTTTTCGGTTAGCGGAGAGCTAAATCTTAACGATAATCGCAAGTTACCAGTCTGGGGCATGGAATTTAGACCTAACGAAGCGAGATGCTCTCTACTCAAATCAAAAACAACGACAAAAAAGCCCTTCTTATATAAATCGTAAGAAATTATATTTCCTCGGTCAAGACCTAATATCTCGAGACCCTCGAATAAAGAATTGTAACATCTAACGTACTGGTCGTCGTCAAAATTGGGCGTAAAGGGGATATCGGGATAATTTTGCGAATTTAAAGAGAATTGCATGAAATCGAGTTTGAAGTGTTGGAGATCCAGGGGGTTGGAAGTTGCTTCCCCTACAAATTTTTTATTAGTAACGAAAGCCACGACAGTTCGCGAGGGTAATTGCCCCGTAAACAAGCTGTCCCTAATAAAATCTTGCGTTCCGGTGGTTATTAAGAAATTTTTCATAACAATAGAGTTTACTTCGTAGCGAGCGTTTATTCCCGAGTTTAACATCTGGGCGTGAGCTAGCTGCAGCTCGGGATTAACCTCAATTTCGCGCGTAAACAAAGTGCATTCCGTTAAATCAATCTTATACTTTTTGCCCTGCTCATTGTGAATAATAGCGAAATCCGTGGAGCTTCGATGAAGTCTAATTCGCACCTCGATATTATCTAGTAAGAATTTGGGCGTTTTGAACATATCCAAAAATAATTCGCCAATTACATCGCACGTCTTTGATTGGGCCACGCGTTTAGCGCGACGACCAATACCATTATCTTCTTTGTTAATATTGGCGTTATCTAAAGCCGTCGCCGGATCGATAATGGTATCCAAATAATATAACATAGAAGTTAACCAGGAATTGGCCGCCGTTTGTCCATAATTTAAAAGTATTTTAAAATAGGCCATATATGGGTACATATTATTAGGTTGCTGGACAGCGACGCCATTAAGAAATAATTCTACTTGACAAAATAGCGAGGCAATTATTAAATTTGTCACCGAGACTTTCTTTTCCGCATCTGGAACGACCGTGCCGTCCTCGTGCAAAACGCGAAATTTTACTCTCAAAAGAGTTTTAGTCAAATCATGATAATTGTTAGAGGGGGGAATGATAAATTCTACATATTTAGCATTAGTTAGTGGGGCAATGGGATAATGAGCAGTCGTTTTAGTCCCAACAATATTATTATTCACCACTGGCTTTTCAAATACTTCAAAGTCGGAAAGAACACTTTCGTAGGTCGACATGTTTAGTCTAGAAAATCGCGTTTAGTGCGTCGCTTAACACGTTTGCTCCGGCTTGTTTTAGCAGTCCTCTTTCGTTTTCGGCCCGTCCCGCTTTGAGTGTTGACGAACCGGTCCACGCCTTTATGTAGTAGGGAATTTATAGATTGTTTGACATTTCGTTTAATCGATTCTCGAGGTGATATTCCGGGGTTTTGGGCATCGCTAATTACTCTACTCGTTAACCCAACAGCTTCGGACGCTAAAGTACTAATGGCCGGCCTAATAAAGGGTGTAATTTTGCGCAATAAAGAATTAAAGATACCGCCAACACTAAAACGACCTCCGGATTGGAATACGTTTGCGTGTAAAGCCGGAAGGGAGGATCCTCTTTGGAAATACAGAGTGTATCTATTAGGTACCATTGCTTCTGGGCTATTGACGTCGACGCCTAAAAAACAGTTTAATATATACTTTGCCCAAATTAAACGGAATATTTTCCCCGTAATCGGATTTCAATTCAATTTCAATTTCTTGTATATCGCTGGTTGAAATTGGATAAAAGTCGATATTATTAAATATTTCCTGGTTCTCCTCGTCTAGCAGCGAAAAAGCCGGCATTTTTATGAAACGTAGCAGAGGAGCTTGACCACCACCCACTACTTGTTGACGGATAATATTGGTATAAACAAACATGGCATCGACGCCTCTCATGATATCAGCGGGATACTCCGAAGTCTCGTTATTGATATACCGATCCAACTGATTACTACTAAAACCTAGCAATCGTCCCAGTCCTCGGCCGGGTGTTGTTTTGGGAAACAAAATGGAAACCGTATCGTTCAGTTTTGAAACCGTCACGGTTCCGTCTACATTCTGCGTAAATTTTAGACTTTTCCTATGCGCCGGGGACATGGCTTCGCCCATGGCACTTAAAACATCGCTAATATGATAATAAACCCCGGGAGGAATTTCACATGCAAAATTGTCAACTCGTTTGCCTTGAGGGTTATCCTGTTGATATCCGGGTAGGGACGGCTGGTCAGCCATATTTGGGTCTTCTGGAAATCTATCCACATCGTATTCGCTAGTCCAAAAATTATTATCCGCTGTCAGGGTCATTATTCTTAATCGAGGATTTACCAGAGCCACTCCCGAATGACTGTGTTGAAAAAATTCTCCCTCTTCGGGAATGTTAAATAACTTGGCCATTGGTCCAGCTACCGAGACGCGAACACCTGGCTCTATTTCGATACGAACATAATATCTATCTTCCAGAGCATTTTTGAGAATGTACATTTTAAAATACTGGCGAGGCATATATTCTTGAACCCCCAATAACTGGTTTATGATTTTTAAATGTAAAGAGAAGGGAATTACGGCCCCGCTTGCCGTAAAATCGCAAATATAATCGCCCGCGGGTATTTTGATTTTTGCGACACTAGTCTTAGTAAATAGATGCATTAGTGAGTCATGAACGCGATAATTTACAAATGTGTCATTAGTTGTTTTGAAATGCGTAAAATTACGCTCTAAAGGTTTAGTGGATAGAAACGTCCCACCAACGTATTCAGCTTCTAAATTTAATATATCACGCAATTCCTTTGGGAAGAGCATTTCAATTTTTGCCGGACAATGGATTCTAAAATAATGCTCCGCTCCTTGCTTAATAACGCTAAATTCGGCCTGATGTAATCTTAAAGGGTCAAAATTGCGCGCAGTTATTTGGAGGTTTTCGGCAATTTCTTCATAAATCTTATAATCATCTGTCGATCTAAACTCGCCTGACACTTTAAAAAAGAAATAAAGCCAGGGTTCTTCCCAGGGGGTATAGCGCTTTATGGTTCTATTGACTCGATATTCTATGTATGCATTGTCTTTGTCTATAGTATATTCTTCTAACGTCATGCTCAAGGGTCCTAGTTGGTGTTTTCCGGAGTAATATCTATCGGGGTCAGCGCCAAGCAATTTAGCTACTTGGGGAGAAAATTTAATTTCCACCCATTCTGGTGTTTTGAAATTATACACGATAGCATACCCCCAATTATCTACTGTGTGGTATGTTACTTGAATTTTTTTAAATACTAATTTTTCTAAAGTGTTGGCTACGGCTCGATAAAGCCCTTCGGCGTTTTTCTCTGGCGTTTTACTGGCTTTAAAAGTTTGAGGTAAGAACAATACTGTGTAATTGTCATAATCTTCAGGGTTAATAGGCTTAGGCTCTTCGGGAATAATTGGTTCAGGCTTTTTTTTCGGCGGATCAACCGGCTGCGGAAACAAGGGTTTTTCATCAACCGCTGGTGGGGAGGGGGTCGGTAATACGGGTAGCTCAAAAGTAGAGGATGTTGTAGAGTCTGGAGATTTTGAGAGATCAGGCTTGGATAGGTCGGGTTTTGATAGGTCGGGGTTCGGTAAGTCGGGGTTCGGTAAGTCGGGGTTCGGTAAGTCGGGTTTCGGTAAGTCGGGTTTTGGTAAGTCGGGGTTCGGTGAGTCAGGTTTTGAGGGGTCTGGAAATATATATATTTCCTCAACCTCCGTTGGCGAGGGGGTCGGCGTCAGTGGTTCGAAGGTAGAAGGTTTCGGGGCCTCTTGTTTTGATAGATCAGGTTTATATGGGTCCGGAGCTGGAATTTTGGGGGGATCCGGAGCTGGTATTTTAGGGGGATCCGGAGCTGGTATTTTAGGGGGATCCGGAACTGGTATTTTAGGGGGATCCGGAGCTGGTATTTTGGGGGGATCCGGAGCTGGTATTTTGGGGGGATCCGGAGCTGGTATTTTGGGGGGATCCGGAGCTGGTATTTTGGGGGGATCCGGAGCTGGTATTTTAGGGGGATCCGGAGCTGGTATTTTAGGGGGATCCGGAACTGGAAGCTTCGGTAGTTCAGGCTTGGGTGGCTGCGGTTTTGGCTTTGGCTTTGGCTTTGGTAACTCGGGCTTAGGTGGTTTGGGCTTTGGATAGTAGGGTTTCGGTAGGTCAGGTTTAGGGGGGTTTTGTTTTGGAAAAGTTATTTTGGGTGGAGGGGTTATTTTAGCTGACTGTGGTTGTACAAGTACTACGGGTTCAGTCGTAGCAATAGGTATCGGAAGAAAAGGCGTAGTTCGCGGTAAAATAGGTATAGATGGCGGTACAGGTTTATATTCCGGCTGGGGCTTTTTTCTTATTGGCGGAACCTCATGGCTTGTTTTACGTTTAATGGCGGCTTTGGGAATGTACTTGTAATCAAATTTTTTTTTAAAACTATCTCCAACATTATCAATTTCGATTTCCACGTAATTATTAGTGTAATTTAAACTTATATTTTTAGCATGCTTTGATACAGGATATTTGGATATATAAGGAACATCTTCGTAATTATTCTCTTTAAATTCAAATAGCGTGGTCAAGGGGGAATCAGCTGGTATTTTGAACCGTATGTTTTCCTCTCCTAAAACTTGCAGGTAAACGGGAAAGTTTGTATCTAACTGTTTTCCCAGGGCCCCGTCTTTATATTTATTCACTAATTTAAAAGATAATTTGCCTTTTAAATACGGATGACTGTTTACATCATCATTTAACAGCTCGACAAAATTTTGGGGCAGTTCGTACTCTTTGGTCTTGGTATAACGATTGACAGGTATCTCTATTTTTTGATATTCAACAGGCTCTCGAACAGCTGCATAGTTGCCATGGTTTGGGTCACTTACAACCTGAATTTCAAACTTGTTAAACTCTTCGCTTATATTCACCCAATGATTTGGAAATATGATTTCTGCCAGCCCAACTTCATAATCGCTAGTCAAGTTAAGAGGTTGATGCAAATAATTTTTAAAACTTGATTGGGTATTGTTTGGGTATATATCTAGACACGTATTAGACGCTAAAGTTAAAAAAAAGTCGTCATTCATGACTAACGCCTGTTTATCAACTAACCCCAACTTCTTAAACAAACCTTATTTATACATAAAAAAGATCGTCCATAGCTCGGTAGACTGGCCGGGATTTGAACTCGCCACCTTTTTGGGTATTACATTAGTAGACCCTGCCTTTAACCACTGAGCTATGGACGATCTTAAAATACACGCCGTTTATCTTCATCAAAAAACACTTTAAAAATTCTTAAACTTTTAAAGTCGTTACCCTTGAAATATCTACGTAGTTAGGTAATTGACCTTACCCGATTCCAATAAAAAAGACAACGCCCTGACTAGTTCGAGCCGGTTTCAACCTGTTTTTAAGCGGTTATTATATAAGACACGCGGCTTTAATAGTACGTTTCAGGGTGTGGCCAATAAAAAAATAAATTTCTTGAAAGCATTGCCTCTAAACCTCTTTTAATATTAAATTTGCCCTTCGTATTTTCGGATATAAGCTCCGTGTTTCGTAAAGAAAGTTATCAGTTGCTCAGCTATGCTCTTAAAAGTCCAGCTAACGATGTCTTGCTTTAACTCGTGCCGGTTTTGCTGGGTGAGTAAAGACCAAACTCAATTTTCCAACGGAAAAGGGACCAATTTCGATTTCTCTAGCTGTCTCTTCTCGGGCATCGCCTGAAAAGGGACCAATTTCGATTCATGGGCTAGATTTACGTAGCTTTTCAGTACAATCATTTGGTCGCACCGAAAAGCTGCGTAAATTTGTGTAAAGTCGCATTTTTTTGGCCCACCACTCAACATCGACCATAGTTCGTGACCAAATGCAGGAGATTAATGTCAAAAATCCAGAGAATTTGGTCACGGACTAAGAAACCAGGTGGAATAATGTTGAGGAAGTTCATGAATCGACCTTCATTGCAGCGTCATTTGCGTCCATACAACGGACTATTGCAATGAAGGAAAATCTAATTTAAGTTAAGTCCTGCTACTTCTTCCGCGGCAAGACTTAATTTGACGTGTTTTCCATTGGTCTCTTGAAAGTTGCGTAAAATTTGTGTAAAGTCGCCTCAGCCATCAGGATGCACGAGCAAAGCCTTTTGGTTGTGGTTCGATTTCATTCGCAATGTCGGGCTGACGCTGCAATGAAGGAGAAGTTCTGGCCCAAACAACCAGACCAGAACAAGAAGACCAGGCCTCGCAGTGGCTCGGATGTAACTTCCTTCGGGAGGTAAAGGGTCAACGAAGAATTTTATCGGCCCGTACAACCCGACAAGCCCTGCCAGCGCATAAGGTTCTGCGTACCCTGCACCAATTGGAGCACGTTCTTTTCAGTGAGGCCTTGACTTCGATGTCCTTCTCAAACTTAACAGCTGTTCGCTCGATCAACGTGGATACGATTCGGAGCCGAAATGCCCAAGATCTTCCTAAATCAAGCTGATAGCCGACGCCCCGCTGGAGTGAAGGCCGCGTTGATGTCGCGAAATTGTTAATAAAACGCGGCGCTAATTAAGATTTCAACTAAAATATCAAGTTTTGAAAATCAACATTACGCTAGAGACAAGAACAATTACCTTCAAAATTACGATTTAAAGAGTGGCTTTCATTAGCGGTAAAAGTGGCGGTAAATATTTTTGTTTTTTAATTTAGAATTCAGTATGTAACACATCCAGCAAGAAGTTCGTGTTTTTTTTGTGTCTTCTCCGTGGCGATTACAAAGATGGTCGACCCGTTAAGATTTCGACCAAAATATTAAGTTTTGAAAATCAAAATGTCCCTTTGAACAAGATGCTTTTTACGTCAGAGATAAAAACAACTACCTTCAAAATTACGATTTAAAGAGTGGTTTTTATTAGCGGTAAAAGTGGCGGTAAATATTTCTGGTTTTAATTTAATCTTTGTTTATATTAATATTCTTGTTATTCTCTATTTATATTCTTGTTATTCTCTATTTATATTCTTGTTATTCTCTATTTTATTGTATATATTATTTGGTATTTGTTATTAAAAAATCTTTATTTATATATTTGTCTTTGTTTCTCAGACATACTTTAAAGGTTTATGGCGCGAAATTCAAACGAGAATCTTACAAAATAACTAGACCGGTTTATTTAAAGAACTACAGCCTCCGAGGGTTAAGCCGAGCTTGTTTTGGGGGGAAAAATGGGTAAAACCCCTCTAAAGAGTCATAGCATGGTGGAAGGTAGGGCTGGTCAGGTAGGAGTTTAGCTTAATCTTTGGGTGGAAGTTTGGTGGATGGGGAGAGGGCAGCCATCTTGGGGTGGCGGCCATCTTGGATCCGTGGCTATCTGTATAGTCCCTACTACTTATAACTACGAATATACAGTTCTATCATATGCCCCTTCTATCATGTCGATTTGGTTTGGGCGTTACCCTCTTAGCTCTAATAGCCAATCACAAGACGTGAGGAAGTGACGTTTCGAATTTACACACCCCCGGACTCCCTTCTCCCGCTCCTAACACTAGCAGACACGTGACTGATATCTCCTTTCGCTAAGCCCCGCCCAAACCTTATCGAGAAGTTAGAGAGCGTAACGCGGCTGTATATTCATAGTTCTATAGATTCATGATAATACGAACTACGTTTCCTTGAACCACGCCTCTCCTTAGCATTTCAAAAATTTATTACCCAGCGCCCTTTGCCTTCATTGGAGTCTCTTTAAGTTAGCTTTGTTATTTGTAATCGAAAATATCTCAAAATTGCAATAAGCAATCACTTTTCTAGTGTATACTGATTGATTTTGGGGTCCCCTCACTAATCTTGCAGGATTCCGTATGCTACCACTGATAACAACCCTTTAAATATCAATAAAACAGTACTAACCTGAGAGGACGTCTCCGTTCTTTCAGAAGAACAGAATCGAAAAACTTCTGCCAGCAATCACTATGCATTACATGCCCGCATGTACTAGTATGCGGACCGCAAAAGAGATCAGCGGGTATTAACAACGGATCGTAGCTATCGGGATCTTCTAATTGATGAATTCTTCGATTCTTACTAAGAACCATAGACCTTTGAACGTAAGCCGACATAACCAAGGCCCTTCCGGTAACAGACACTTCCTGATTCTCCCGACAAAGAATGCAGGTATGTATTTCGGTTTTGATGTAACGTCCACACTGATTATTGCCAATTGCGATGGGATTTGTCACCTTTTCTTCCTTAACTCCATCCATGGCCATACTGGCAGTGTCGTCATCAGCAGTTTCGTCAAACAAATCAGCGTGTTTCTTAATAAAGTTCTTTTGAAGTTTGGCCATTTGACTCAAAATGCGAGCATTTCTGGCAGCCGCTTTTGCCGCATTCCTTTTACGATCTTCTATGAAACTGTCTTGAACGGCTCTACTAGTACTAGAATGGCCCACTTCGGCAGCAGTCCCCTCTACAGGAATCAACGTTGACTTACCACCACTTTCGACATTCCTCAGGTTTTCAACGAATTTAAACTTGTTAATGGTCCACTTTAACAATTCTTTCTGACCATCTATACGGGAACACTGTTTGCAATCTTGCAGCAACGAAAAAATTCCCTCCTTTATTGCTTTTGTAGTGAAATTAAAAAAGTGCGGGGTATTCGGGGATTCTTTCAACAGCCTTTCTTCTTCGTGCAACGCAACTCCGATAAGATGTAGTAATTTCTCTACTTGTATATCGGAAAATAACGGGGATTGTAAATCTAAGGTCCTTTTTAGTATTTTCTTCATAAGGTGCATCATAACGTCGCATTGCAACAGATTATTAATGATAACGAAATTAGTGGTAAATTCCGGGGGAATAGGAGGAGGACAACATTCCTCTTCACCAGCCTGTTTCTTTCGTTTCAATTGAACTTCTTGAGCTCTTGATTGTTCCTCGCGACTATAATGGTAAAAATATGGATTGAAATCTTTAAAGAAGTCCGGTTTAAGTTCGTATTTTCCAGTATTTGAGCCTTGAGGTTTACGAAAGTTGGCAACTTTAGCGATAACTTCATCCATCCCAGTTTCGTGGTTATTATCCTTAGGAAGCATCTTAAGTAATTGACTATGAGGCATCGACTCCATACTTAACAGCTGTATAATTTCTTTCTCAATTTTTTCGGCTTCCGTAACTTTTCCAATACCGGGAGTGTGACGTTCGGAGACAATAATTAAAATTAAACTTAAGAATTCTTCAGCGAGTGCCACAGTGGGTCGAAGTGACTCATCTTCGGGTTTTCGAATCAAATCCCCCGTATCTTTCGCCCATCCAAACAAAACGAACTTATTCAATAAATGAATCAAGAACTCATTACTCTCAATTAACGAAGCGACAATTTGCAACATCTGTATATCCCTATCGTACATTTCTTCTCTAAGCCTAACATTATGGTAGAAATAGACCTGATTCAATAAAGAATAGCCATTTCGTCTCCACATTCCGACTCGAAACTGAGAGACCATAACTAAGCATCGTAACGGTAACTCCATTAATTGTTCGGGTGTACATTTTTGACTTAACATAAATTCGGTTGAATCGTAAGCCAAGTCGTACTTATGAAGATGTAGAAGTAACCCGGCGATCAATCGCGATAACGGAAGGTGTACGGTTACGGGCATGGACATAACTTCGTAGTCGATGCAATTAACGGAGTGATTAGCTAATTCCCTGGCTTTGAAAGCGTGTTTGGGTTGCATAGCTTGAAGTTGTTTCAAAGCGGTTCTCAATGATTTTATTAAAACGGTTTTGTTCGAACTGCATCTTTCAATGATTAAACAGAGAATGGGGAAGAGTTTGAATTGTAGATTAATTCCACTCTCCCATTCCGCTTCGAATTCAACGTGTTGTCCCACTTGTCTTACGACAGAGTCCATGCCTTGCATCCAACTCAATAGAGTCATTAGCGTTTGAAAAGCGCTTCGAAAAGCTTTCTTCATGGCGTCAGTCCATTCTTCAGGGACCATCATAAGTAAGTATTTTAGGTCGTACAGTATATACTGAGCTCGCCTGAAAAAGTAGTGATAACGTAATATAAACTTAACGCGCAATGGTAATGGTAATAACCAAATATAGATCTAGAAATTATATTTCAAGCACACATGCTCAGTATTCTTTCAAATTTGTTATATTCAATGTAAGCAAATAGTATTTAATTTCTCTCAACCCATTAAACATATTGTAATGCTCGAGAAAGAGAACGGGATTCATAACTTTTGCAAAGCCGATTTCCATAGTTTCTGGGTTTCTAATTTTTTCTCATATATGTTATACTAGCTGTTACCCGCGGCGTCGCTCGCGTGTAATAAGAACTTCCAACAAAATGATATAAAGAATGGGTAGATTTTACTGATGACTAATATTTTTGTAGCACCCTAGGTGCGAAGGGACTCTGCGTTGCCCGTCAGCCCGTCGGTACTTTTTTATTACTTTTCACGCGGACATTATTCCATAAAGAAGGGTTTTTAAGTTTTTGGCCGCCATTTTAAAAGAGGGCAACAAATCGAACCCGAAAGGCCATTCAGCCCGTCTATAGGTTAAAGGAAAGCAGTGTACTAAATATTTGTGAAATCAGTTGAAACGCACGGACTTTCTTGCATAGAGAACTTTTTTTACATTTCTGGGCGCCATTTTTTAAGATGGCGGCGGATTGGAAAAATCTTTCTTAGTACGCGCCTACTACTTAAGAGTAACGTTCCTGCAATTTTCAGCCTTCTAGGGCAAGCGGTTTGGGCTGGGTGTTGATTATCAGTCTGTCAGTCAATCAGTCAGGACTATGATTTATATGTATAGATATGAGTATCATATGGAGAGAATTTTAACGAACTTCTTGATTCATTACTCGGCCTTTGTTTGATGTAACGCCAAGTACTCAGTATCGTTGGAAAGGGGACAAAAAGGACTATAATATACTAAAAGGACATCCCCGTATCTTTAATAGAACCCAAGTTATGAGCCTCCAAAGCTGCGTGTAATTTGGCCCATGCAACCGGAGTGGTTCTTCATAGTTGAAGCAACCCCCTCAGAGCAAACTTATTCAAACCTCACAAATTTCCCTGAATTTTACTAAAAATCGTAAATTTCCCTGAGTTTTTAGTCAACTACTTATTTCCCTGATTTTGTCCCAAAAATTGATAACAGTAACGCTAATCTAAATCTATATAAAGCCAAGTCCCGACTGACTGACTGACTGATAATCAACGCCCAGCCCAAACCGCTTGCCCTAGAAGGCTGAACATTTGCAGGAACGTTACTCATAAGTAGTAGGCGCGTACTAAGAAAGATTTTTCCAATCCGCCGCCATCTTAAAAAATGGCGACCAGAAATGTAAAAAATCATCTCAGTACAACAAAGTCAGCGCGTTTCAACCGATTTCACAAATATTTAGTACACTGGTTTCCTTTAACCTCTAGACGGGCTGAATGGTCTTTTGGGTTCGATTTGTTGCCATCTTTTTAAATGGCGGCCAAAAACTTAAAACCCTTCTTTATAGAATAATGTCCGCGTGAAAAGTAATAAAAAATGTCCCGACGGGCTGACGGGCAACGCCGAGTGCCTTTGCTCCTAGGGTCTACAAAAATTTTAGTCAGCAGCAAAATCTACCCATTCTTTTGATGGAAATGCTTATTACACGCGAGCGACGCCGCGGGTAACAGCTAGTTCTTTATAAAGCAAGATGTCTACAAGAGCAACTCACTATACAAATTCAACATTAAGTAGTTGTACTAACCTGAATCGCATATTTGTGGCTGCTTTTTCAAAAGCAAGCTTATTATCCTTATTTTTGAAATGCGAAGCTTCGTTGTTGAAGGTTCGCAGCAGAGTAAATAGAGCGTCTTTCTCAATAAGATAAAGGGCCAAAGTCGGAACGGTGAAGATCTGAACGGAAAGTGACGTCACCGAAACCGAATGCTCGTGATCATCTCCGGCGAAAGCCGTCATCAATTCCGAATAATTTTTGGTAAAAACTTCGGCAAAAGCTTTCTTGCTAGCTTGATCCATAAGCATGCCAGTGATAAAAAGTTGGTGCCATTGATGTCGCGCCGTTTTCCATAAGTTAGTGTCGGATTGCATAACTATTTCTAAGAGCGGAGCGCCGGAGTGAGATTCCTGAGGTTCCATCATAACTCCGCTAAGAATCAAACGAAACCCTGGTGGAAAAATGATCATAGTTAGGAAACGACAGACCTAGCTTCGATCAAAACGTAACGAATAGCGCGATTGTTTCATCCAATAGAGTGCTGTCAGAAGCGCCGGTGTGACGTCACCCATGCTGTTTTCCCATAAAGAAAAAACTGTAACTGTCATGGCCGCCCATTGCTAAAGGCAGACTCGTGGCGTTTAACCTTGGATCTGACGTCACAACTGACAGCACTCTATAGGGACTTGGCAATTAGGGCTTAACTCCGCCCCCAGTGCCATTATGGTATGTTATTTATTCTAACAGAATGAAAGCTATATAAGCCCCTCCTCCTGGTATATTTTTTAGCACTAGTGGAAGGTAGCCTGACGTTTCATGACGTAGTAATGCCAAGTCCCTACCACCCTGTGTGCCTTTCGTATTTCATGACAAAGGCCTAACATTGAAACCCGTAGGTAGATAAAAGAACACCGATAAACCCCAAAAATAAAAATTGCCTTATTACCTTCTGATTTTAGGAGTATTTGCTGCATCCACGATAACATTCTCATGGCAAATATTTGATGAGCAATAACCATGGTATGCATAACTACAGTCTTTAAAGGATGATTTCCATGACGGGACGTAACCCTAGATACAGTTGCCTGGATAGTGGTGCAGGTATTGATGTCTGCGCATTTGACAATGCTTCTTCCTTCTCTGTCAATTGTCGTCGCGTACTCTATCGCTTGTTTATGGTTACAAGAGATAGCTCTCGTCAAAGTTTGAATAACCTAAAGAAGATAACATAGAGTAGAATTATAACAACTCAGATGTCAATTAACGAAAAACTTCTAAACATGAAAACTGAATCAATTTCGACTTTGGTGACTGGTCCTATGACATTTTGCTGTCAAAGCCACCATTCTCAAATACAGAGATCTTTAACGGTTCAAAACATGCTGATACCATATATTTTACCAGGGGCCCCGAGCCGAATTTCGAAAATAATTATAGGAATTATAGGTTTTTTTCATGAAAATATAGGATTTTATAGGACGGTTTTCCAGAATTATAGGATTTTATAGGACCGTTTTCCAGAATTATAGGATTTTATAGGACCGTTTTCCAGAATTATAGGATTATATAGGACACTAAAATATTAATATTAATTTTTATTTTTTTAAAGAACCAGTACTGCAAACAAGGGCCGAGAAATTAAGGGAAATATTCAATAAAACAAACCCTCCATAGGAATAGCATTACACCCAACTTTGGAGGCTCATAACTCTGGTTCTACTAGAGATAAGGGGATGTCCTTTGAGTATGTTATAGTCCTATTTGCCCCCCATCCAACCATACTAAAAACGTAGGACTACGACAAACAGGGGCCGAGTAATTAAGCAAAATGTTCCTAAACATACCACCCTCCATAGGATTAGCATTACACCCAAATTTGGAGGCTCATAACTCTGTTTCTACTAGAGATACGGGGATGTCCTTTGAGTATGTTATAGTCCTATTTTTCCCCCATCCAACCATACTAAAAACGTAGGACTGCGA
The DNA here is from genome assembly GCF_054372755.1 of Phalangium opilio. Classification (NCBI taxonomy): domain Eukaryota; kingdom Metazoa; phylum Arthropoda; class Arachnida; order Opiliones; family Phalangiidae; genus Phalangium; species Phalangium opilio. Next base: position 10,325,582 of record NW_028324148.1, read on the forward strand.
CAAACAGGGGCCGAGTAATTGAGAAAAATGTTCAAAAAAACATACCCTCCATAGGAATAGCATTACACCCAACTTTGGAGGCTCATAACTCTGGTTCTACTAGAGTTACGGGGATGTCCTTTGAGTATGTTATAGTCCTATTTGCCCCCCATCCAACCATACTAAAAACGTAGGACTACGACAAACAGGGGCCGAGTAATTAAGCAAAACGTAAACAAACATACCCCCTCCATAGGAATAGCATTACACCCAACTTTGTAGGCTCACAACTCTGGTTCTACTGGAGATTCAGGGATGCCCTTTGAGTATGTTATAGTCCAATTTGCCCCCCATCCAACCATACTAAAAACGTAGGACTACGACAAACAGGGGCCGAGTAATTAAGCAAAATGTTCCTAAACATACCACCCTCCATAGGATTAGCATTACACCCAACTTTGGAGGCTCATAACTCTGGTTCTACTAGAGATACGGGGATGTCGTTTGAGTATGTTATAGTCCTATTTGCCCCCATCCAACCATACTAAAAACGTAGGACTACGACAAACAGGGGCCGAGTAATTAAGGAAAATGTTCAAAAACATACTCTCCATAGAAATAGCATTACACCCAACTTTGGAGGCTTATAACTCTGGTTCTAATAGAGATATGGGGATGTCCTTTGAGTATGTTATAGTCCAATTTATCCCCCATCCAACCATACTAAATACGTAGGACTACGACAAACAGGAGTCGAGTAATTAAGCAAAATGTTCAAAAAACATAACCTCCATAGGAATAGCATTACACCCAACTTTGGAGGCTCATAACTCTGGTTCTACTAGAGATACGGGGATGTACCGAGCTATTTTTAACTATAGTTAAGCTACAATACTAGGGAAATCATCCTCATTTTATGATATTTTTTAGACCCGAGGCTTGGTTTAACCAACAGGTTGCTTAAAACTCGCCCGAATTTCAAAATTATAGGATTTTATAGGACAGTTTTAAAAATATAGGAGTTTATAGGAATAATAGGACCCCTTGGGGCCCTGATTTTACCCAACAGCACATCTACTGCTATCTTCAAATTCACGGAAAAATCCGAATCAAAAAACTTTACCCAACACTATGTTCTCAGCACGTCATTGTGATCAGTTTTCATTGAACATACTTTACTGTAAAATGAAACACAAAAACACATAAAATACCTGTTCATACGTATGAATTTCATCGTTATATAAAACAGTAGCGTAAATATCGGAAACATTTGACGGATCGCAGCCCGGAGGTTGAAGTTCGGATGGAAGGCTCAAAGCACTTTCCCAAGTCAGTAAACGATGGCAATACTGGAGAGATACTTGCATGACAAAACGCAATCTTTCGACAATGTCAGCCGGGAGACGATCAAGAACAGATTCGCTAGAATCTTTATCGCGTCCCTGATGAAAAGAAAAATCTGAATTTGAATCAGATAGTGTTATATTTCTAATAACACTGCAAATTAAAACCCGAAGCAAATGCACCATAGTGGCATCCATAGAGAGAGAGCTTTCAGATAGGTGAGTAATACGTCACACCCTCTTAAGTCCTATCACCATTCCGGAAGCCATATTGGCGAAAGGGTTTCAGGATTCCTCCAATGAGATTATGATAGAATATATGTATTAAACCTAGAGTTACAATTCAAATCGGCTTACTGCGAAACACATTGCTTTTATCAAGGACGTTTATCAAAACATAACAGCGCCATCTGTGAGCCTCTAGCGGAACTAATTCCAACTTTTACTTGTTGCTTATTTGCAATCAGAAACATCGTTATGATTTTTATTTCATCTATTTATTAGATTAAAAAAAACTAGAGTTTTTATTATTTAACTCGCGTATTTTACTTAACACGTTTAAAAAACTATCTTGACAGCTTGTTACGCAGATTATTGTAGCAGACGGTAATAAAAACGTTCTTCGAGTGATTAATAGGTGGCGCCACCCTCGTATTTGATAAAGATTCATACTCGACAAAAAGTGTATCGCGAAAGGTTGTGACTCTAGGTTTAATACATATATTGTATCTCATTGGTTTCCTCCTGAATTCACCCCCAATATGGCCGTGTAAAAGATGTTTCACGAATGTTAGCATCTTTCCCAACCAAAAGCTCTCTATTCCAAGGATGATGGGTAATCTGAGAGAAATCGGCGGCGTGCTAACTGTGGAACAGTTCAGGTCCGGTGGGAAGATAGAAAAACGGATCGAATACTCGGAAAAATGGCGGGCGGGCTACGTCAGAGGAATCACGTAATCCTCCCAAATTTTCTAGCGTCCCACCCGATCTGAACTGTTCCACAGTTATCACGCCGCCTTCTATCACGCTACATATCCCCATCATCCTCGTCTATTCTAGGTCTTAGTGAATATAAGAAATGTATTGACATAATTAACGCTAGATGGCGCCCGCATCCGCTAAGTCTCTTATTTTGGGGGGGGACTTTAGTTCCATCTAGTGTTGATATTTTTAGGCTTATCCAAAATGACGTTGTTCGCCCCTACACGCAATGTCTGTCTTACGCAGTAGTCTAATTGGTCTAATGATGTCATGATGATAAACAATGTGGTTTGTTTGAATGGAATTCCAATTAAGTTTTCTGATCAAGTTTAGTTTGGGAAATGGAGAAACTACTAGATACCAGGAGTTACAGGCATAAAAGGGATGTACAATCCGTTATGTATGGGCGGGGCCTATATCAAACTTATCTTCCATCAAATATAGCTCTACTGAGCATGCGTGAAGTTCGTAGCATTATCAGACTCAGTGCATTGGGAATGGGCATCTACTGTAGAAACAGACGTTCAAGCAGACGACAGCCTAATCACTACTCCAGGAAATAGTAACACTACTACCGAAAAAATATAGTTCTTGAGTCTTATAGACACGCCCATACATAACGGATTGTACATCCCTTTAAGTTCAGCCACTATTCAATCCCCTACTCGGTATGGGTTGACTGGCATTTTGAAATTAAGGCGAAAGTGTTGGCCTTCGAAATAAAATGAAGTAATCTTCTTTGAATCACGAATTTTCTCAATCACGTGTCTATGACGTATTTCAAGTTAATTTTATCTACAGACCCATTAAGGTGTAATCATAACTAACATATTAAAAATTAGTACGACACTTCAGATTGCCATTATTGTTGATTTCTTAAGGAAGGTATGTTTCCACGTATAAATAGGGGTTTTGCATGAAAAATTTAACATTGAAAAGTTCTGGACAACTCTAAAATCATTATCTCTGCCTCAACAGGGGTCGCTTCTAGGAAGGATTTGGCCAATAATAATTGAGGGGTGTGGCTTAAGATGTCTCCTCCCCTTCTAGCCAAAATGGCAACGAACTGAGTGAAAGACTAGTCGAACATTGAAAAGTTCCGGCCAACTCTAAAATCAATATCTATTGTCTCTGCCTCACCAGGGGTCGCCTCTACAAAAGGTTTGTCCAATAACAATTGGGGAAGAGCTTGATGGGTGTGGCTTAAGGTATCTCCTCCCCCTTTAGCCAAAATGGAACGAACTGAGTGAAAGACTAGTCGAACATTGAGAAGTTCTGGACAACTCTAAAATCATTATCAATTGTCTCTGCCTCACCAGGGGTAGCCTCTACAAAGAATTTGTCCCATAAAAATTGGGGAAAGGCTGAAGGGTGTGTCTTAAGATGTCTCCTCCCCTTCTAGCCAAAATGGCAACGAACTGAGTGAAAGGCAAGTCGAACATTGAAAAGTTCTGGACAACTCTAAAATCATTATCTCTGCCTCAACAGGGGTCGCCTCTACAAAGGATTTGTCCAATAACAATTGGGGAAGGCTTGAGGGGTGTGGCTTAAGGTATCTCCTCCCCTTCTAGCCAAAATGACAACAAACTGAGTGAAAGGCTAGTCGAACATGAAAAGTTCTGGACAACTCTAAAATCAATATCTATTATCTCTGCCTCACCAGGGGTCGCTTCTACAAACAGTATTAAGGATTTGTCCAATAACAATCGGGGAAGGCTTAAGGGGTGTGGCTTAAGATGGCTCCTCCTCTTCTAGCCAAAATGGCAACGAACTGAGTGAAAGGCTAGAGGGGGATGCACCTGATGATTAGTAGGGTAGATTTTTGACTGCTTTGCCTTGTTCCTATTTGTTGGTTGGCGAAAATGACGTATTACCTTGAACACACACCCAAATATCTTAACAGGTTTCTGTATTTCTGTCCCTAACCAAACTTCTTATTTTCTTTACGTCTTACACAATCACCCCAACAATATTTCAACAAACCAACAACAAGTACTACTACATTTGACCCATTGGCTCCCAAAAACCCCCGTTTCATAGTCTGCCCATGGTCTGTCCTTCACCCATTTTAACTAAGTGAAAAACAAGGTTTATTTCGAAAAATATTTTCACAACCCGAATTGTGACAGACAGACGCGAAATTTATGCCTTTACCCTATAAGATGCAATAACACTTTAAAAAGAAAAGTGTGTCAAACTTTAACTACTTGGTTCTTTTCCAATAGATGAAGTTGACAGAAAGGATGGGTTTTCCAAGCTTCCTTATCTCCACAGTCACAGTATCCTCCGCCATTACTCATGCTCATCTTGTACCGATGGGTTTTATGTTCACTTGGAAGAAATATCAAACGATGAGTTCATTAAAGACACTGTGAAGAAGGCATTAGCAGGGCCGGAAATAAGAAAAATTTCTTATAGGACATTGTGTTCAGTGACCCACTGTTTGACTGGAAAAGTTATAGGACATTGTCCACTGCAATTTTCTCTGCAATCTCCATAGTCAAGCTATCAAAACTGTCCAGTGACCCCCTTAGTTTTTAACAAAATTATGGGACATTTTAAAATTTTATTGGACAATGTCCAGTGTCCTGTGCTTATTTCCGGCCCTGGGCATTGGCTGTTTAAAAATAATTTGAAATGCGTCACAGGCACCACGTGAAAGAATGCGCGTGAGGAAATCTGTTTTCACGCTATAGAATAGGCAACTCCCTATCTCGGGCGACAGAATATTCTGTATATGCTCTGTTACAACATCGGTTGTCAGCACGCGCAAATATATTTCTCTATGGAACGTAGCTTTGTACGTGCTGTCAAGAGACAAAAAACTTCAGGATGATCTTCAGGATTTAAAATATCCGCTAGTTTTTTTAAAAAGCTCCAGTGCATGCACGGACCTCTAGGCCTTAGTTTCAAATACGTGTGAAATTGCCTACAGCCTACTACACGCATTTATAACTAAAGCCTAGAGGTCCGTGCACTCGAGCTACAAAACTCGCCTATATTTTAAATCCTGAAGATCATCCTGAAGTTCTTCGTCTCTTGACAGCACGTACAAAGCTACGTTACATAGAGAAATATATTTACGCGTGCTGACAACCGATGTTGTAACAGAGTATATACAGAATAAGCTGTCGTTCGAGATAGGGAGTTGCCGATCCTGTAGAGTGAAAACAAATTTCCTCACGCGCATTCTTTATTATATCCATGATTATACTTTAAAAAAACGGCCTTTTTTCTAAAAATAGGAGGGAAAATATTAAAGAAAATAAATTATCTCTTATTCCAATACGATAATTAGCATTTATTAGTCTTAAAAACGCTGACTACTGCCTCGCCATGTTTAGAGACGTCTGCTAGCAAGAACCCCTTACCCCTGCAGGATTGGTTGAATTCTCACAGGCTGAGAGAGCTAAGGGTAAGATAATATTACGGGTATGTTTGGTTAAGCAGACGCCACTAAACCAATGGCGGCGGCGCAGTAGTCCTTGATTATTTTTAAGACTAATTAAATGTACTAATTATCATATTGTAATAAGAGATCATTTATTTTAATTTTAAAATTTAATTCCTTTTATATTCAGAAAAAGCAGCCATTCTTTTAAGGTATAATGTTACGTTACGCGACTCTTACCTTTAAAGGGACTGTAAAGAACAGGGTTCATACAACTTTTGGAAAACAAATTTCCCTGAGATTTCCAGGTTTTTCCCCACATACTTCCCTGAATTTTCCAGAGTTGTGAGCCTCCAAAGTTTAGTGTAATGCTATTCCTATGGAGGGGGTTGTTTGTTTACGTTTTGCTTAATTACTCGGCCCCTGTTTGTCGTAGCCCTAAGTTTTTAGTATGGTTGGATGGGGGACAAATAGGACTATAACATACTCAAAGGACATCCCCGTATCTCCAGTAGAACCAGAGTTATGAGCCTCCAAAGTATAGTGTAATGTTAATCCTATGGAGGGTATGTTCACGAACATTTGCTTAATTACTCGGCCCCTCTTTGACTCAAATTTCCCTGAATTTTACTAAAAATTGGAAATTTCCCTGAATTTTCCCTGACGCTTTTGTCAATTATTTATTTCCCTGATTTTTCCAGGTTTCCCCGGTTTTCCAGGTTTGTATGAACCCTGAAAGAAGGGCATCGGCGGGTGGGTAAAAATTATTTGAAATACGTCACAGACATCACGTGATGCCCAAGATACAAAGGCTCCTCATGGAATGGAACTAGACACCTAGGCTGCGTTCAGTAACGCTCAACGGAGGCTCCGTTGAATGCGCATTCGCCACTGAACGATTTTCGGAACTTCCGGTTTGACGTCACGATTGTAAGCGAAGAGGCATCGAAGTCATCGGCTGAAAGAGCCGATTACTTCGTTGAGCAACGCATTTGTGACGTAGTAGCAATGGAGGAAACTTATCTCCCTGAACGATTTCGAGAAGTTAATTTGATGGATAATTTCGGAACTATTTATAAAATCGGTGTAGCAGCGACTGTATGCGAATGAATAGTGTCTGTTAATTATTTTATTAAATTTTTTCGATTATATCTATGAAGCTTAAAAAGTTATTGGGTTTTAAAGCTTAAGCCTTGGCTAAGTTACAGGTCAGAGTTTGCTCTTATTTCGGCTAACAGGTCCTCGCATATCCATTTTTATGAACTGTAAGCAGACTATACAGCGCAAAGTTTGCAAAAAACCGTTCAGTAGCCTATTACGTCACATGACATCACGTTGGTCAACGGAGCTCAACGCGTTTGGTCTCCGTTGAGCGTTACTGAACGCACCCTTGTTTTTCGCGAGATTGCAGTGCCAATTCCATGAAGTGGTAGTTAAAGTAGAAATAAAACGAACCACGGAGCTGTATTGTAGAAGGAGTAGAGACTCGTAGCTTCCCCTGTACTAAAAGAAGCTAGACCTTATTTGTCCATAAAAAGGGGGTATGAATTTTGACCCTCCCTCCAAACCTAGGCGAGCCAACGTAAACAATAAAGATGGCCGCGAGCTACGAACGTTCAGGAGGGTTAAGCCTCGGTCTTTTGTGTATTGAGTCCGGGTGACCGGAGTTTCTCAAGCGTTTGCAAATCTTATTTAAATTTTTATTTTTACTATTATTTCTATTTATATCAACTATAATATGGAAAATATTCAAAGAATTAAGCCGGGAAAGAAGAAAACGGACGCCTTCTTTAAAACACGTGACGTCAGAGATTGTTTACATTGGCTCGGTATGCGCGAAAATTGTGCGCGGAGCACTAGTACGCTTATGTCTAGGCCCCAGAGGCCTAGTGTCTACTCCTTCTACAATACACATCCGTGAACGAACTAAGCTTCTTTAGACCACGCCTCTACTTGGTCACGTGCCTCTGACGTATTTAAAATAATTTTTACCCACCCGCCGATGCCCTACTTTACAGTCCCTTTAAATTAAAGGGAGTATAAAAGTGCAGAAGCCTAAACTTCACTTTCTCGCTAAGATATTCAACAAATATTTTTGGGGAAAAAAAAATCACACGTCTAGCGATATCTTTCGGAGCGCAATTCTTACCTGCTCTTAAAGCAATCAACGCAAAGTACGCAAGTAGGATCTAAACCGCAATCCCTGCAAGAGTAGGTGGGTTCGCCCATTTTGAAAACTTTTCCACAAAGACTAGGTGGATTGTTTAACTTCTTCAATTCCTCAAAAACGGCATCGGGGTTCTTATCGTTGCACACAAATTGTTCCAAAGGAGTAAATAAAACATTCTTCGCTAAAGTCTCGTCAAATGTCAAATTTAAACAGTCACATCCTGGTCGAGGACTATAAATCAACGGTACATTGGTCGACCAATAATGGTAAAAGTCGACGGGCTTCAATGATTTGCTGTCAAATTTCTTCGTCCATTCGTGTATAGTGTAACCCAATTCGTTTTGGAATCCCATTGGATGGACCATACGTGTTTCGTCGACATCCGCCATCTTGATTTTTGTTAATTACGGTATTATATTAAATTAGATTAATTCCATGCAGGGAAGTAATTAATTAAGTCCAGATTTGATCAAAGATACTGTAATACAAAAGTGTATATATATTTTAATTAATATGATTGTCTGGACGTGAACTCGTAGTCATGTACGTTTATAAACATAGAGAGGTATCCCAGAAGCCTTAATGTGACGTCATCCATGCTATTTTCCCCCATAGAACCATAGCGGTACCAAAAATGGACACCCACTACCCAAGCTAATACTGTGACGTGTTAAAGGGAGGGTGAAGTAGAAAATCAAGTGATTTTTTATCGATTTTTCTTCTAATTGTAAGACCAGTCTGCATAGTGAAACATTCAGGAAATACAGTTTCCGAATGATTTTAAAATTATTTCAAATTAGGTACAGATTTTAAGGATAATTTTAAAGAAGGACCTCCGACCAATCGCGTAACGCCCTGCCTTTTTATTAACAAAATTCTAGTGGCACGTTCCGTGTCGAATGAAATTTATCACGAGATTTGATAAAATTTGCGTGCGACGTGGCAATCGTGGCGCGAGACATGGAGCGTGCCACGAGAATTTTGTTAATAAATAGGCAAGGCGTAACGCGATTGGTCGGAGGTCCTTCTTTAAAATTGTCCTTAAAATCTGAACCTAATTTGAAATAATTTTAAAATCATTCGGAAACTGTATTTCCTGAATGTTTGACTATGCAGACTGGTCTTATAATTTGCAGAAGAATCGATAAAAAATCACTTGATTTTCTACTTCACCCTCCCTTTAAGGCCCGTTCAGACGACACTCTTTTTCTCGCTACGCTCGCTGTGCTGATCGAGCTCATTAGATTTTCTGGCTTCACCAGCCTCTAGAAAATGCACACGGCCAAAATTTTCTCATTCTTGATCTCATTCTTGCTCAGCACAGCCAATAAAATGCTTCCGAAAATGACGTACGTCACTCTTTGTTGTGTAGTCTGCTAGCTACTCTGTGGAAATGTGTTTTCACTAGTTCGAATCTCTTGAAATTTTAGTGATAAGTATATTTTAAGACCCTTCAATATACTTATCAGTAAAATTTCAAGAAATTCCAGCTAGTGAAAACGCATTTCCACAGAGTAGCTAGCAGACTACACAACAAAGAGTGACGTACGTCATTTTCGGAAGCATTTTATTGGCTGTGCTGAGCAAGAATGAGATCAAGAATGAGAAAATTTTGGCCGTTGGCATTTTCTAGAGGCTGGTGAAGCCAGAAAATCTGATGAGCTCGATCAGCACAGCGAGCGTAGCGAGAAAAAGAGTGTCGTCTTAACGGGCCTTTACCTAGGCACTGACGTCACAACTGAGTGATCATGGAGCGGGAATTTAGAGAAACCAAATATAATTGTGCATTCCATTTATCTGCTCTGGGGGTCTGGGATCACTCGCAATTTGCTCTATTACGTCACTAAATTTGACAGAGAGGGCTGAGTTTATAGAGTAATGGCACCTACTTACCTTTGACTGTATTAAGCTCTATGGGTAGTTAACATGGAGTGCCACTACTCTATTATGCTGAAGTGTTTGTTTTTATTTTACACTTCCCCAGAGCAGTAAATGCGGTGGTTTAAGGTTCAGGTTCAGGTTCAGGTCATGGGGTTCTCGATAATTTTTGGATTAAGTAAGGGGTGTTTCAGGGGGCGGGGCAGCTTTAAATCAAGTACAACTGCACCAAAGGGGAGGTTATTTAATAAAAACATTCAACATTCTAAGCCTTGGTCCCCATTAGTAGGTGTAGGTTTGATAATTCATTTCTAATGAACTAATAGATCTTAAATAATTCCAGGGATTAATTAATTAGAGGGATTTACGCCTATTTCAGAATCATTTCTCAAAAGACATTATTCATTAATGCATGTTAATAAAACAGTTATTACATCATTAAGACCACAGCATTGGAAAAAAACAACAGTCACATGATGATATTTTACCTTTCTTTATAATATTAAAAGTATAATTTCGAATATTTAACGATTTATATTATAATAATTCAAGCTTACATTCGTAGTATTGTATTTATGGCAAAAATTCATTCCCAATACGCAGTGTCTTTTTATACACTTAAACCTTGGTCCATAATACCGATGATGTCATTCATTTATCCATCTAAAATTACACATCTTTCTGACTTTGAAAAGCTAAGTTGCATAATAATTTAACGCAACCCTCATTGATATATCGTGAAAAATTCCTTTCTATATTAAAATATTACCATTTACACTAGGTTAACTTAACTAAATACAATCAAATACTGAAATTAACGTCGAAGCCAAGTCGAAGTTCGTCAGAATTAATTTTTGCAACAGCTGCTTGCCTTCTTCGTGAAATCGCAGCGTAGACAAGGCTGCCAGTCTTGCCAGATAAAATACGCTTTTTTTTACCAAACACGTGTTAGGAAAGTAGCCCAAGTGTTTGTTCTAACCAGCCCAAAATCTCACCGCCAAATTTAAAACATGCCAAATACATACAAAGAAATCTTTCAGCTTAAGTTTAAATTGCTAAATTGACAAAATTAATGATTTTGAAAGGTTAATAGTGATTAAATGTAAATTTGTAAATACGAGATCCAAAATTTTCAAAGGCAAAAGTGATTTACAAGAGCATTTCTTTGGGCGCTGCCATAACTTGTCGGTAAGCGTCGTCAGTCTGGGAAATAGCACACTTCCTCTGGTCCAAAACCAGTTTATTAATTGCTTGGACTAGTTTCTTAATTCAAGAAGTGGGGTTACTGGTCCTCGGGACCAGATTATTAATTGCAAAGGAGAACAAAGGCTGGGACCACTCCGGAGACCAGTTTATTATTTCAGACACTAGGGGGTCACTGCTCCAAAGGACTAGTTTAAACATGAACATGGTTTAAAAAGTATCCTTATTTCCCAGACTGAGCGTCGTGTACGTTTTGCCAAGGATGATAGGGGCATGAACGCTGACATTCCCTATCGGTGGTTCGCTGCTGCGCTCTGTAGATTTGGCCATAGCCGCCTGGATCATGCGAGTTCGCGGACGCAGGCTGCTCGCACTATAGAAGGCCGCCCAAAAGAATTATTTTTCCATGCTTCGCCAACATCTTGGAAATTTAATGATATCAAAAGTGGTTGAGGGGAAAAGTATGAAAATGGCCAAAAGTCGCGAGTCATCAGAGTTTCGCCGTAGTTGACCGTTTTAGTGGCGTAGCTATACTGGGCCTGTTCACTTCCTTAAAATAGGTCTTGTGTTAATTCGCGGTTTCGCGGTTACCGTCGTCTGCTAGAACTTCCTCGATTTGTGTTTGTAGTCAGGACAGAGTAGCTGGTAATGTTTTAAAAGGTATTTGAAGGTATTATATAGATTTAAGTAAGGTTATCGAAGCAATAGAAGAGCACATAAAACTAGATACGTTTAAAACAAATCTCGGTAATTTAGCTATAGCGCGAGCAGCTTGCATCGTGATGCGCGTGATCGAGTGGGCTATGGTTAAACCAAGGAGCATAAATGTCTGAACTACTTTCAGTCGCGAGTTTGCAAGTCCATCAGTCACTAGTAAACTAAATAGTTATTGGCGAAACTTTGATGTCCGCGTTTTTTAACACAGGCTCTATGGCCATTGTCATACTTTCCCTCTCATCCACTTTTGGTAATAGATCCTGGCATTAATAAACAAATCTGAGGATTTTACGCCGCTTCAATCGCGCCTACGCTAGAGAGAAAAAAATTGGTCGAGTTCCAAAAATATTTCTTACCCCCTTCCCCTCAACCTAAAGCGGCGAAACACGGACGCCGGTGCTTGAATCTAGTTCGGCCGTCTACCACCGCGAGCGTCTCACGTTTTGGAGGGGAAATTCTGAAACCGCCACTAGAGGGCCAACCGTTGGTGTGTTATCAAGAATATTCACTTTCGCCGAGTGAAGAATTTGGTTAGCTCAGTACTTCTAGTCTCATCTCACTTCTGCTTTCAGTGAACTGCGAACGAGGTTACAGACACATACGTCAAGTGTAATACCTCTCCGTGACGTCATCGTCACTCGGAGAGGCAAAAAGAGAAAATTTGTAATAATTATTATTAGAAAGAGAAAATTTATAATAATTATTATTATAAAGAAAAAACTTATAAATATTAAATTAGAAAAATTAAATCTACAATTTTTAAATTAGAAAGAGACAAGTTGGGAAAACCAAAATATTACCTCTCCGAGTCAACACGACTACTTACAAACTTATTTACCCAGATATGAAAATGTTTCTTAAGTTAAAATTTATGAAATATTAAAGCAGTATACAAAGCATAGCAAATTTACTGTAAATCAGACGACATTTTACATCCAATAATGATATTCTTGTACACATTAAAATCATCCGATGGGGGGAAAAACGGGTCATCGGCGTTTTATAAATGACGCTAGCGCAATAAAGCGTGCAAGGTACCAAGGCTTAACAAAAATTGTAGGATAACATATTTATAGAGATAGATAACAACTTTTATAATAAAAATTAGCAACTAACATATCTCTTAAAATTCTCGCGTGATCAACTGGTTTCACGCCAATTAAATAGCTATAGTCCCATAGAGCTATTTGTATTAATTCCTCCATGGTTTTTTTCGCCAAGCTGAGAACTACGCGTTTTACGTCACGTTTTCCAAAAAGCCGACTATTTTCTTTGAAGACCGCGCTAGCTCAGCGCTAAGCACCGTGACGTCAAAATTCAAAAACAAAATCCCTGGGCCGCGTTCAGCAGCGCTGGGCTCTGCTGAACGCGGCCCAGATTTCCACCATGATTATAAAATCTAAGCCTAATTATTTAAAAGTGTATTTAACTTTCGGCTCACTCTGAACCGTTAATGTCTCTGCAAACAGAAACGAAAACCAAACCCAAACGTTTACTTTATGGTTCACTAGGCCTATTGACAAATAAAAGTTCATTTGACCAACATAGCAGCGTTGTGCTTGTATTCACTGTGACTTTAGAAAGGATTATGCTATAAACAGATGTAGTATAGCTTAAGTAATATATAAACATCCATTTTAAATAATAATATTAAAAATATTCTTTGGAATATCAAAATGAAATAGAGCTTTAAAGCTACAAAAGTACTAAATGCATCATAATTACGAAAAATATTTCCACATATTCACTTAAGGATAAAGGGAATATTATCGTTGTGTTGGATTTCTTTACACATCAAAACAAAACGAACTTCTAACGCAGCGCACTACTGTAACAACGGACGGACACATACAAGATCCAAAAACCCGACTATTTTCTTTGATGACTACGCTGGCTCAGCGCTGAGCAGCGTGACGTCACAATTCACAAACCAAATTCCATCCTGTAGGACACTGCTAACAGCGCTGAGCTCTGCTGAACGCGGCACAGATTTCCGCCATGATGCTTTACTTAATTTTAAAATCTAAACCTGATTATTTTAAAGTGTTTTTAACTTTCGGTCTTTCTGAACCGTTAATGTCTCTGCATTACAGAAACGAAAAACAAACCCAAGTGTTTACTTTATGGTTCATTAGGCCTATTGACATATAAAAGTTCATTTGACCGACAAAGTAGCGTTCTTTTAGAAATCACTAAAGAAAGGATTATGCTATAAACAGATTTAGTATAGCTTTAGTAATATGTAAACATCCATTTCAAATAACAAAATTAAAAAAAATCTTTGGAATATCAAAATGAAACGGAGCTTTAAAGCTACAAAAGTACTAAATGCATCGTAATTACGAAAAATATTTCCACATATTCATTTTATATTATGGAAAACGGGAATATTAAGGTTCTGGAGGGGATCTTTACACATCAAAACAAAACGAACTTCTAACGCAGCGCACTACTGTAACAACGGACGGACACACACAGACAAAAGCATAGACTGCTGTTTTACCCTTTCCGTATTAATTTTGAGTTGAGAGACATGATTATCTTAAATATTAAAATAAATATAATTAATATTAAATATTTTCTTCGATAGTTGTTCGCCTTATTGAGCGTTACATCGTTTTGAAAAAGAACAATTAAACATTCTTGAGAGACTTGACTAATATTGGCGTTTGAAATGAAGCATACGCCGGTTGCTTTGCCTTCATCAAATAGGTAGTATATAAGGGTGTCGAATCGCAGCTATGGATAAGAACAGCGCAATTGCGTGAACCTTTGGTGGAAGCCCCACCATTGGGAGGCCGGACGTTTCTCGTAACCCTGGCCGATCGCCGCGTGTGTCTTAACCTTAAGGAGTAGAAGCCAGGTGTACAGACTGGTGTCCATGTGGGATGGACAAAAACAAAGACCAGAAGATGGTGGTGTTAGAAGCCAGGTGTACAGACTGGTGTCCGTGTGGGATGGACAAAAACAAAGACCAGAAGATGGTGGTGTTAGAAGCCATGTGTACAGACTGGTGTCCATGTGGGATGGACAAAAACAAAGACCAGAAGATGGTGGTGTTAGATGCCAGGTGTACAACTGGTATCCATGTGGGATGGACGAAAACAAAGACCGGAAAATGATGGTGATAGAAGCCAGTAAGTGCAGACTGGTGTCTATGTGGAATGGACAAAGACCACAAAATTGTGGTGTTTGAAGCCAATAAGTACATATTGGTATTCATGTAGAATAGACAATTGACTAGTCAGATGAAGTAATAATGGCCAGTTGATTTGTGGATAGATTCAAGTTTTGAAATTTCCGGGAACTGTGAATACGGTCCGGAAATAGCGAACACATTTGCTTCAATTCGGAAACTGCGAACACGGTCCCCTGGGGTGTAAGTCAATAACAACAGACAGACACACACACACACACACAGACACGTCGAAATTAGAACCTCTCCGTGACATACGTCACTCGGAGAGGTAAAAACCTATAATTATGAAATTCGAAAGGCAAAGATCTTTAATTATTAAATACGAAAGATAAAATCTATAATTATTATTAATATTATTACTAATAAAAATTTATAATTTTTTAATTAGATAAAAATCCTATTATTATTATTATTAGAAAGATAAGAATCCCATTATTATTAGAAAAATAAGAATTCCATTATTATTATCAAAAGAAACAAAATGATAACTATGATTGCAAGGGACGAGTTTAAGTTTCGTCGACTTACAAAGCGTAGTTATTTTTAAAATGAAAAACATAAAACTTTATTCAAAACAAGTTGGGAAAACCAAAATATTACCTCTCCGAGGAGGACTACTTACAAACTTACTTACCCAGATATGGAAATGTTTCTTTTTTTAAAGAACAAATACTGAAGTTAAAATTTATGAAATATTAAAGCAGTATACAAAGCATAGCAAATATACTGTAAATCAGACGACATTTTACATCCAATAAGGATATACTTGTACACATTAAAATTATCCGATGGGGGGAAAACGGGAAATGAAGAGCTAAACCTTTGGAGGGATATTACCTTTACGTTTTTGTAAAGGCCGAATTTTCTACTCCTCAACTGTATACCCTCTATGTTCAAAGCCATATTCACAACAGGGTTGCCATGTAAACACTATCCTCTCGTTTCACCTCAACGATTTTCTTAGTTTGTCAACATGACTGTTAACGTTACATAACACCAAAGCTTATTTGTGGCTACACACACTGGAAGTAAATGCGCACCATAAATAGCATGAAAACACGAAGCTATAATCCGATTACGATCAGACCTTTCTGATTGCCTCCTGCCTTTTGCAAGGTAAAATTTGTGGGTAGAAAATCAGCCAGATTGGGATGCCAAAGGAGCCAACATTTGCTCTAAACCCTATAAAAGCCAAATTAAACCAGCATGTTAGAAGTTCGTTGCAAGCCCTAGGCAAGACCGAGTTGAAGACGATTATTTCAACTTCATAAATGAGTCACGACCGTGTTACTCGAGGATTTTTCCAAGTTGGAATCGTTGGATTTGGGTTTAGAAATCGATCGCATTAATCGAAACAACGTGACACGATATCTCTTGCTCGACCCCAAATACACGAAAAATGTCAAACAGTTCGAAAACAAAACTGTTATTTTGGATGACTCTAAAGTCCACAATACTGTCGGTAGGCGTTCGACCAAGACGCTGGGATAAACGACTAAGCCCACGTAAATGATGGAAGACGAGAGATGAGCCACGATTTGCAGAACTATTACTAGCAGCAATGTCACCGTGACGCGTCCTTCTGTGAATTGCGGTTGTGTTTTGGCGCCGGAATTAACTGACACCTACGGATTCGTGATACCAATTAGACGACAACTCAAGCAAATTTATTTAGTTCACAGTTGTTAGGGAATTACAGAGGTTACGCTGGGAAATTTTATCTTACCACAATGATACTATACATGTGGAAGGAGATTGTAGGTCCATGGCCCAAGCGTAGCTATATTCCTATAGCACCAATAACGGATTAATGTAGGAATAACGTTAGAGCCGAAGAAAAGAATAGCAGACCTCAATTCAATTTAATTACCGAGTTCAGGGGCTCCGATAATTATTTTTCCCAGGGGGGGGGCAAGGCAACACCAGGGAGCATTTTTTGGGGAATTAATAGGATTTCATAGGAACTTATAATAATATAATATATAAAAATCGTGAACGAGCGAACCGAGCTTCACAATTTCGGTGTCTAGTTAATTGTAATCTCGATAAAAGAGCTTGATTTTGATGAATTTGACGCTAAACTATACAAAAACTCAGATAAAGTCAAGAATATGGGATAATATAGGACCTTTCATAAAATTATAGGATAATATAGAACATTTCATGAAATAATAGGATAATATAGGACGGGTTCAAAAATGTAGGATTTTATAGGAATTATAGGACTGCTGGGTTCCATGCATCACCCATGGCAGCCCCCTGAATAGTATTGCTTCGTCCATGCTGCTACAACCAATTTTTCTAAAACGTAGCTGAGGCCGGTTAGGAAATTCGCTATGTTAAACGTTTTTCTCACATTAATCCTTTTTTGACAGTATCGCCAAGGTTACACTAAGACGGTAGAAACAGGCAGATAAATATTTCCTAACGTTACCTTTGTAATATAAGACGAATAGCTTTGTATCAGGAATCTATACAACAATAAAGATACATCGGTAATACCAAAAATATATAATATTTCATATGAAATATATATTTTTGGTAATACCCATCTAACATCTGGGTAAGATTTGGGAACTTACTGAAATTGCAGATTCAGACATTAGAGATTGGCGTTCAATTCTCGATCTCCACAAATTGAAGAGCAAAAACGCAATTATCAAAACAGTTACCAAGCACGGCACCGTGTAAACCAAGAAATGTAACATCGACGTTACCATCCCAAATTCCTCAGAAAATTTAACATATTTTGCAAGCTTTACTGAACTTCCCTCAATCACTAAAATTGTTTCAACCACTTCGGCCAAAGCTACACACGTGACCGAAATAACAATTGATAATATTGAAGTTGGCAAGAGACTGGACAGAGCCCTTCGTTTGGTACATAGTGTTGCCGAATGCAGAGGCCACGTGATGGCGATGAATCGAAATACACTGATTGTCACTGTTAACCAATTTGAAACGCACGAAGCGAATATAGTAAACAACTCATTTACTCGTCTCACGATCGTCAAATACGAATATGTTGATATTGCATCTGGAAAGTAGTATCTCATAGTCGTCGGTATCATTGTCAGATATAAAATGATGTTAATACCTGTAAAGATAAATTTGGTTTTGCAGAATTTGTCCAATGACTGAAAGTCAGGAAGAGAAAAAGTATTAGATTTTCTCTTGTTATACCATGGACATTAAATGGTTTCTTGCTATAATAAGTATAGTATAGCAGATTTAAACCTGTAAATTTGAAAATGTTCTACATATAGGCCTAGTAAAACTTCGTAGATTCCCTTCGAAGCTACATACGCCATGGCCTGGCCAGGCCATGTCAAAGGCAAAAGGTCTGTCCACACTACGGTATTTTTTTTCGCTTCGGTTCGGGCGCGAGTAACGTTGTTTGTCCACACACAACAATTTCATTCGCTGGCGCTCGCATCGCTTCGTACGCTTGGCCAAAAACCAATCTTTGGTTTTTCCAAATACATCTATTTATATTTACAGAAGTGAGATGAGACTTGAAGTACTGAGCTAGTCAAATTCTTCACTTGGCATTAGTCAATATTCTTGATAACACACCAACAGTTGGCCCTCTGGTGGCGGTTTCAGAATTTCCCCTCCAAAACGTGAGACGCCGAACTAGATTCATGGAGCCGCGTCCGTGTTCGGCGGCTTTAGGATGAGGGGAAGGGTATAGGAAATTTTTTGGAACTCGACCAATTTTTTTCTCTCTATGGCCTTTCGCGATGGAAGCGGCATAAAATCCTCAAATTTGTTCACTAGTGCCAGGATCTATTACCAATGCTAGAGCCCTTCACTTCTAGTCTCATCTCACTTCTCATATTTATTTCGTAGCAATAGAATTAAAAATAAAGATCCATATATGTTAGGATTTATTTTTTTGATCGAGAGATGGTTGATTACTACCACGATTTAATCATTAAGTTTAGGGTTCACAATATGATGCATGATAAATCGTCAACATGTTAGTGATTGGGTGAATGGTGTACTAATGTGGAGGGGTTGCCCTCTCTCCTTCCGTTGCAAAAAAAAACCCGTGTGTGTAGACAGGACGCGAGCCTAATCTGAAAACGTTTAAAAACATCTGGTAACACTTTTAATGGCCAACTAGTCATAGCGTTATTAGTATAAAACTCTGTACTAAGTTGCCCACAAATTTGGACCAATCATGAAGGACCACACTTCTGAGACTCTCGAAACGGTGTGTAAAAACAACTAGTAGGCGAATATTTTTATAAGTCTATTGAATGGTCTATAGGGAAGCGAATACATGTATAATAGAAAATACCGTAATTTACTAGACCGATTTATAGTACTTGAATTACCGTACCAGTTCTGCTACTAAAGGTTCTGAATGCCAAAAGTACTAAAATTATTGGTATTACACCACAAAATATTACATTTCGACGTTTCCGAACCGGTTTAAATCTGTTTCAAAGTGTCTTTTGTAAACGTGGCTGTTGAAAGTATTGTTTAGAATAAAAAGGAACTTACCTTCTAAAAGAGCCAGTAGAAGATTGAAAACGGATTTCATGGACGGTCTGGTAAACACGATGACACTTAAGAAATTCAACAGAACTCCAATAATTACCAATGTAATTATGGCATAATTCGGAACTACATTGAATATTGTACTATTTAAACGCATCAATGCATCTAACATTTCTTGCGTATTGTTGCTAGTGATGTCTTGAGTATTAATTCCATCTTCCAATAATGTAGTATTAGTACCATTCCATTGATTTTTAATTTCCAGCGTACTGTTCTCATAATTTCTGATTAAATGACTTAAATCTTTCAATGACGTTTTATTTAGTGGTGCCACTATGTGAGTTATATCAAAATGGGCGGAAACTCTGCTATACCTAAATCTCTGGAGTATTAATTCCATCTTCCAATAATGTAGTATTAGTACCATTCCATTGATTTTTAAATTTCCAGCGTACTGTTCTCATAATTTCTGATTAAATGACTTAAATCTTTCAATGACGTTTTATTTAGTGGTGCCACTATGTGAGTTATATCAAAATGGGCGGAAACTCTGCTATACCTAAAGGTCGGCATTTTTTATACATTATCCACAAATTGGTGGAAAACCGATTATTTAAAAACAAACTTGTGGATTATAATACGATTTAACACGATTTAACACGTAAGTTCTGTGGATAATTTTCGAGTATGGATAACGTGGGATAATGCCGAGCTCTATCTATAATCCAAACGACCTAACATGGTGATGGTGGTGGAATTAATGTCGAACGGAGAATTGAAAGCCACTGCCTTATAATGCGTTGTTTAGGAATGACTATAATTCTTATACCCGATCTTATACTATCTCTTACACTGAAGAGATAGTCGTGTAAATACTGAAATGGGTCATGTCATTTTGTGATACAAACAGATCATAGTTTCTTTGAAAATCACATCAAAATATTATTAGAAGCGAATGATAAAAGAAGGATGACACTTTTTATGGCTTTAACATGACTTTTAAGAACCTCAAATTTTCCTGCCCTTCCCTGATTTCCTAACGAGCTGTCGTCCTCAAAGTTGTGAAGGAGAGCGCGAAGAACCAAAAAGGAGTTGAGGGTGTAATTTGCAT
Organism: Phalangium opilio; assembly: GCF_054372755.1. NCBI lineage: Eukaryota > Metazoa > Arthropoda > Arachnida > Opiliones > Phalangiidae > Phalangium > Phalangium opilio. Next base: position 10,346,063 of record NW_028324148.1, read on the forward strand.
TCTTTAAAATTATATTTTCTGAAGTTAGCGTCGTGAAACGGAATCAAGCTATTCACACAGTAGCAGACAACACCAGGGGAAAGTTAAGGTGGCGTAACCTAGGGACTATTTTTTGTCTAAGTTGGTTTTACGCTTTGTAGTTGCGCGAATTTTCAGGGTATTTTTATGGTCCCCGTCAGCAACGTCATCAAAACGTAGTTTAAGTGAGCCAATAAGATAATTTAAACTTTTCGTTACGTGTTGGAGGGAGGGGCTCTACACTGGGCTATGAGTCGGACTGAAGTAAATACTAACCGTTCTCCATTGATGCTTCTAAAATTAAATCTATCCTTGGTCTCATGTTACAATTCTCCCTATTCTTATTATTCCAGTCCACCTTTCGACACATTTTATCCAACTTAAATTTTCATCCGCAAATGATGATCACTAGACTAATATTGCGCACTTCTCTTAGTTTCGGTGCATACACTTTTAATAACGTTTCCTAAATTTGCTATTGAATATTCAACAGTGCTCTGTTGTCCAACCCTACTTTCAATCGTATGATATTTAACATAATGTATTCATAGGCCACAGAATTCTCACTATTATCAAACGCGATTCCACAAAACTATAGCATAATTGTTTTCTTTCGACAATGCTAGTAAAACCAAAAGCATATAGAATAAAAAAGTACACTTCGATGAAACTTGCTTGCGCCGTGTAATATGAGAAGCCCTCCTTTATTCCAGAATAGTGTCGACCCCCTTCCGCGTATGATTACCTTCCCGACCGCCGCACAGGGAACAAGCCGTGAATATTCTTATAAAGTAGCAGATGATATCTCTAGTACCAAAAATTAACGCGTCGTTTGGTCAAGAAGCTCTTCCATGATTGTTTAGTTCCTGTAGGCGGTTGAGCCTAGTTCAGCTAGCTAGCTAATTGGACCAAGTCATCTTGCGACTTATTGCCACTTATCTAACGCCTTTACAATGCATAGAGGGGTGGTGGCTAGCCCCTATGCCACAGCTAACCGACAGCGCCCTATACTAACTATTACCGTTAACCTCTGCAAGTTTTGATGGAAAGGAGAAACCGGGTTAGACCGCGGAGGAAAACTCCTTTAACAAGCGGGTAGAGAACTTGCAAACTCTACGCAGAAGCAATTCTTCCCAGATTTTTCACCCGGTGCCACAGTCCGGGATCGAACCCGGGATCCTCTTGCTGCGAGGCGAAAGCGCTAACCGCTACGCCACCCCAACTTCTAGCTTACATGTCGTAACAGCCAAAGGCAGTGAATCGTTAATGAAGTGTAATTTCTGCTTTTATTCTATATACTTTTGGTAAAACGTATATACAAATCACCTGCGATAGTCTCTTTAATTTCAAAACTCGTTTCAAACAAGTTAGTTTCTAGCCGGTAAATCGCGCGGAATGCTTTATGAATTAACAAAGTTAAAGGGGTTGTTCGGACCGTGAGACAAACGACGATCTTCCTCATAGAGCTTAGCATAGCGGGTGGGTAAAAAAGGAGAGAGGGTCGAACAGCCCCTTAAGAAGGTCTCGATCTTCACGATCAAGTAATTTAACGCATGTTGGTTACCTTGAAACAAAACATTTGATATTAATTTCCAGGAATACATTAATTTCTTCTTGGAATCTTTAAGTTGCCTATCCTATAGGGTGTTTGCGCGAGAGTAAAAAGGGAGAAGAAATAGGGGGCGAAAACCGGTTTTCAGGGGATGTCAACATGGCGTCCTAACGTGGCCAGAGCGGGCAGCCGGCAAGGGGAGAGGAAAGGGGGTAGGTAACTTGACGTCAAGCGCAAAGACCCTATAGAGGCAAAACAAATTTCCTAACGCGCATTCTTTATTATCCATGATAATATATTCTCTTTGGTGGCACGCTTCAAGCCGAATGAAATTTAGCGCGAGATATATAGCGTGCAACGGGAATTTTGTTAACAGGAAGAGAGGGCGTTACGCGATTGGTCGGAGGTCCTTATTTAAAATTAACCGTAAAATCTGAATTTAATTTGAATTTTAAAATTATTTGGAGTTATTACCGAATGTTTCACTATGCAGACTGTTTTCAATGGTAAAAAGGATTTGATGGCCGTTCGGAAAAACACAATGACAATTAACGCCAAATATTACCAAATGAGAGGGAATTTGAATTTTTATTCTGTAAAATAATACTTAAATGACTCTACTGACTATTAATTGTCCGCTCTTGCTTTGTTACTATAATTATATTTGTAATAAAAGATACTGGTTTGTCCCTGGAGATCCGTTACGTTACGTTTGCTAATGAGGATATTGCTTGCTTCATGGTAGACGCAGCGTCTGAGGTCTCACAGTGAAGGTTAAGGTATAAGTTCAAAATATCTTCCTATTCAACTTCTTGGTGGTTGATTACCCTGAAAAAAAAAATGCAAGCTGACTCTGCAATTAGCGAAACACGTTAATTAAATGTACCAGTAATGAGTGACGAACTTTACACAGATTTCGACGTTGATAGATGTAAAGGAATATATTGCTTAAAGGAAAAGTTTAAGTAACATGACTTTATACCTTAAAAGATCGGCCTTTTTTAAATATAAAAGGAAAAATATAAAAATATAAATGACCTATTTTTCAAAATAATTAGCATTTTATTAGTCTTAAAAACGGGGACTACTGTGCCGTCATTGGTTTAGTGGCGTCTTCCATTCTTTGGTGCATTTGCTCATTTTGCGCGGCTGAAGATAATTCAAACTTAGAATAATGTTGATACACGCCAACTGAATATAACGCCAAGGAGAATAAAGGGCAGCTCCACAAGCCTAAAGTACTATGTTTCCCCTAAATATATTTATTATAACGCCTGCAGTTGCATTTGCAGTTGTTGTTCTGAGTAGTACAATTGTACTTTTTTAGTACATTTTAAAGTTTTCAGTACGAAAAGTACGATTTGATGTGTGAAAGTACATTTTCAAATTCCATTTTTTAACATTAGCGTCTATGGGACAAAAATTACGTAGCTAGATGGCGCCAGAAGCCTTTCGTTAGGGGGACTGAAATTTTAATACCCCCAAGGGGGGAAAAGTACGGTTTCGAAAAAACCTCCCATTGGGGTAGTACGTTTTAACTATTGAGGAAAGTACGTTCTCATAAATCAAAGGAACAACACAATATAGTTGCTATTCAGGTAAATAAGCGGGTAGATATAGTCTTCCTCTCCACTAGACTAGAAGAGCTTGTTTTAAAACTGATAAGATCAGACGACAAACTAGCAGTAAAAATTTTGAGAATTTTCATGTGGCATACTTATAAGTAGTTAGGCTACTTATGCTCGCTTGTAGCGATGAATCATTGAGGTCCTGGAAAAAATACCCCAGGTCATTAAATTATCAATTTATGATTTGGCAAAAGGCGGAGGCGACATTGAGTACTTTGTTTGCGAGGACTGCTGTTAACCCTATTTTATCATTGTACAAATACATACAGAATTATACAAAAAATAAAGTACATAATCTGATATTTCAAGAAAAGAAAATTTCTAGATAAATCCAACTTGATAGCAAAGGTCGAAAAAAGTCCTGTCAATAAGTCTCAACACCTGATAATAAAAAAGCGCTGCCCGGGTGTTTTAAGGGAGTGGGAATTCACCAGAAAGGGTTTCCTGCATCCACATAGACTTGAAACCCTAAAAATATCTGCATGATAATGTTTTTATGTTTTTTTTAGAAACTAATAGTTTTGACAACTTTTAAACTCAATAAGTATCATGCTTAATTAGAGGTTAATCGTAAAGCTAAAATGCTACAGGTTTCGAATAGCTAAGGGTTCGCTGACATCCAAACCTTGAGAACAACAGAACGAAACCACTTCAAATGAACCTTTCCCGTAATGTTACTAATAACAGTCACACAGTTTAGTTAAATTCGTATATCAACGAACTGTAACTGGGCATAATGATCAGGAAAACAAATAGCTTACTCAAATATATAAAAGATAAGAAATACATATAGCTAATAGGAATCATTATGTTCCCATATCTCCCATGTTTATTTATTTTCTACGCGGTTTTGTGGGGCTTGCTTGAATACTATCTGTCTCACCTCATAATTCCGAAATATTTCTAACTGTGATTTCACTTCCCGCATAATCTGCCTAGATACGTAGAGAAAATGGCTATAGCTGCATCATAAGTTTATAAGAGATATTCCATAAGTTTGTCACTGGTTACTGAGGGCTTTCATGAAGTGACTTAGATGACGCGTCATAAAATCTGGTAAAGTGATACCTAGTGGTGCGCAGTCAAAAGCTTAGTACAGACTAATAGGACGATGAACTGCAAAAGTCAACTCTCGCTTGTCATTCTCGAAATAGCTCTCAGTAAGTCTCTGGCATTACGAAGTAAAGGCATACTTATGGAACATTTTATAAACTTATGGCTGTATGTATTTAAAATACGATTAAAATATCTTTCATCATCAATCATGCAGAATAGCAAGGGTCATTATAAATTTCTTACGCTGTAAAATTTACACTCTTCACTGCCAGGGAAATGTGTGATAACAAAGGACAAGACTTTCATTGTCAATATTCTGTTTGCATAAAGCCATAGCAAAACGTTGAACTATTCGCTGTTCAAACATCACGTTCACCTCTGGAGTCTGGACTCTGGTACTGTTTAAATAGTACAATCTCGAAGATCACTTTCATAGTTCATACCACAAAACGAACGAGCAACTGGACAAAGGTCTAACACTATAACCGCATTGCAGCTCTCGAGCCTTGAGGAAAGTGGAATACAAATTCTTTCAACGCGAATATGCGCAGTTTTTCGTTCTACAAACCGTGATTAACTAACGCGAGTTAATTTATTTGGATTAACGCGAAACAACCTTAAGTTATCTTGCAGTACAACGTTCAAGTAAGTACCACTTTCATATGATACTTCGGATCTTTTAAATATTGAAAATAAAGTCAATGTTTGTGTTGGGCACCTTTAATATAGCTAGAAATAGAAACAACGACAATAATTTGTATTTTCGCTCCAATAAGTTACATAATAACCAACGGAGTTATGTGCTGATAGCCTGCTATATAGTTATTAATTTTTTTTATAAAAAATGTATTTTTGTTCAAAATTTAAAAAAAAGATTGGAATAGGGACTTGGCAGTACTACGTCATGCAACGTCAGGCTACCTTCCACTAGTGCTAAAAAACATACCAGGAGGAGGGGCTTATGTAGCTTTCATTCTGTTAAAAAAACATACCATAATGGCGCTGGGGGCGGAGTTAAGCCCGAATTGCCAAGTCCCTATATTGTAGCATCTAACCTAATCTAGACTACCACTTTCATAGTCGCAATCAAGATGTAAACTTTTAGTTCAAAACCGGTTTATTAAACGACAGACTCTCCGATATAGAAATTTGATTGCTTGAGGATGTTGAAAACGGATTTACACTTTATTTTCGACTAGTTAAGATACCCGGCATTACCTGTAAATACTTCCAATTCTAGACCAGTAACATTTCAGTTTTATGAATAACCCCTTAATTTTATTAAATTTGAAAAAAAAATCCTATAAGCTTCTTTGATGTTAAAAAGGGGGTTGGCAACCCTCAGTATCGAGACATAAGGGGGTTGACCCATAGCCGTCTCTGCGCACTCTCTGGACCCAAAACACCTAAAGCGCAGGCGCCGAAAAGCGAGATGGAAGGCATTGTTTTACCAACGTGTATTTCCCAATTAGTTATATCGAAGACTTATAGAGCTATCTCAGTTGTGACGTCAGTCTAAGTAAAAACTGCACGGGTTTATCTTTGGCAGTGGGCGGCCATGTTTGGTACCGCTTTGGGTGACGTCATACAAAGGCTGCTGAGATAACTCCATTAGATAGTTTTCGCTAAAGGGGTTAGACAAAATTTCACCCCTCATTTTCTGAGCTTCAACTTCAACTGCAGTGTTGTCAGACCCTTGGTGAGGGAAGTTAGTCAAGTTCTGGTTCAAAGTGAACAGCTAGTCCTTTCTGCAGTCTAAAGGCTCACCAGTGGTCTTGCAACACTGGGTAACGGAAAAAACCTTATGAGAAAACAAAACACCGAGTACACGTCCATTTCAAAACACGTGTGTTTACTTTTATTTGAAAAAAACATTATCATACTGAACTATTGAACTATTTATTAAAGAAGAGTAGCATACAGGGGGTTCATAGAGGACCAAAGTATGGGTTATTTTATCCTTGAATACCGATAGGGCAATATCCTCATACACGGTCACTAAACAAATATTATAATATTTGGCTGAGGGTTGAAGAGAGCGTGATAAGGTTCAAACATAACGTGGTACCAATGACCTTAGACCGAGTTGGACGTGACTACTTTTCCCCCTAACTCCGTTTCTTCCCTCCCTCGAGCTGATTGTTGATACAGGGAAAAAGTTTCATACCATGGAAAATTACTTATCATTTCTGGGCCTAGCAACGCTTTTAGTATTTTTAGAACCTTCAGAAGAAAAATTTCAAAAACGGACATTCAATAGTTCTTATAATCGAATAATTATAGCTTTTAATAATTAAGGTAATTTAGCAATACGAAGTACTTCCAAGAGTAGAGTATAAAGTTGAATTAAAATACGAACTAATTAAGGAACAAATCAATGAAAACTTTCTCGGAAAGTTCCATATTTACATTTGGAGTTATAGCACAATAGAATGATTAACTTGAATGTAATGGAAATTATTCTTCAATTACAGAAAAGATTACATTCCAAGATGAAAGGATGGAGTGGACACTTTTTATTGGCTCTTATCATCAGTAATCAAGGTAACTTGTTTAAATAATTAACGAATATTTAGTTTATGGTGATTACGGGTAAGGGGACTCGTTCGCGAAAGTTACTATGTCCATATAGTGAAATAATGCATTAACCTAAACCGCTTAAATTTTTTTCTGTTTAGTTCTGGAAGTCGTACCTTATTGGAAAGGATGTCCCATGGTCAATTACAAATGCGCCGAGACGTGCATGAAGAAACTCCACACCAAGGGACGTTGCGTCGGCTATCGGTGTGAATGCATAGATCCTGGGGTAGCTTGGGGCCATGGTCACACAAGATTCTTACCATTCCCAATTCCATTACCTGGTCTCGGAAGCCTGGCGGGTCTCTCGCCTCTCTTAGGTGTGGCACCAGGAGTTGTGGCAGCCGCTGCCTTACTCAAGAAAGCCAAGGCCAAGAAAGTGCTTAAAGGTCTCAGGGGTAGGAAGAGACCAGCTCCTGTACCGATTCCTCCTCCTCCAGTGCCAGTGGAAAGTAAACCAGAACCAATTCCAGTTCCGGTCCCTGCGCCCAGGCCACCAACAAAATCTGTTTACTACAAACAGCCAGTCACGTACTACAGACCAAAATATCAGCCACAGCCGATCGTTTACAAACAACAGGAACCAGTGTATTCAAAACATCCTTCACAAACAATGACGATTCACTCAAATAGTAATCACGGTTCGGTTCGTCAGTACAATCCAGATGCAAATGGGGATAACAGACCGGATGTCTTTGAGCATCAAGACGCGGGTGATAGGCGTGACTACGACAGTGAAGATCGCGAAGATGTAGGCGAATATGAATATGAGTATACGGACTATTATTATGAAGAAGAAGGCGAAGAGACATAAAAGACTTCTTAAATTGTCAGAAGAATAATTCGAGAATTTAACAGCTTCTCTTTTAACATCTTATTTTAATTGCAAGACTCTTTACATTGTACATGTTTATTATGTACTACATTGTGCACGTGGTTGAATTAAATACCGTAAAAATACGTTATGACTGATTCAACTATATAGTATTTAGTATAAGAAATTATTGTTTATTAACATGTTTTAACTTGTTTTCTAAAATTATTACTTATACTTTCACAAAATACTTCCTATAAAATATCCTACAGGAAATCAGAGCAGTTGATTTTTAATTTTTAACATTGTCGATTTTATCAAATATATATTTCTTGTAAGAGTGAATATAATAAATTACCATTTTTATTAAATCCTTTAAATTTTTTCATTACAAGCGTTCATTACGTTCCATATAACAAAAAGTTTCGTTCACAAACAGCTTTTCTTTCTTACACCTTTAAGATTATTGAACTTCGTGTTGGAGCTGTATATCGCACCACGTTTCACGAAATACCGTACGTTTTGAATGAAAGATTGAAGATTAATTTACTTTTATTTCATTGCTTGGCGGTGTATACTAATAAGTCTCCATTATATAAATAGGGTTAAGTAACCTTCTGTATTGGGATGTGATGTATATATCAGGAAGAGATGTGAACCATCGCCTTCTAAGGTTAATAGCCAAATCAAAGTACGGAATGGTTAAGGATCCATAAACCAAGTCTATAGGGCATAATGCAGATCAGCTTTTAATCTCATTGAAGTAATTGTAATCAAGAATAATATATGTAATGGATAAAATTATATCGAAACATTCCTTTAACGCAAGAATGCCTCTCAAATGGGAAATCAAATTACTCATTGTCCTGTGGGAATATCTCACTATCCAAAAATCAACTTGGAAAACTACAAAAAGTCGATTTCAAAAGTCGAAAAAGTCCAAACTTCGTATAATGACAAATGTTCAATGAAGTTGAGAATCGTGGGTGTAAAAAACCTATTTCTCATTTCAAAGAAGATCCAATCAAAAACGTTCAAATATGCTGACTTCCATGTATTCGAAAGTGTTCATTTCCGGGAGTTCAAAAATGTAGATTTCAATGGGTTTGAAAAAATATAGATTTCAATGTACTTGAATAAATATGTAGACTTAAATGGGTTTGAGTAAAATGTAGACTTAAATGGGTTTGAATAAAAATGTAGACTTCAATGGGTTTGAAAATGCAGATTTCGATGGATTTAAAAATGAACAACTCATGAAAAGATCCAAAACACTTCATACACGGTAGTTTAAATAAAATACATAAACATAAAAGTAAGAAAAAACTTTATTTAATAAAAAAGTGAAAACATACAAAACATTTTACAAATAAGGCTGCCAGCCAGCAAAGATTCTACACAAATTTTCGGGATCTCTCGCTTGCTGGATTAAAAGCCCCACTTGTCCAGAGACACTAAGGGCAACGTTGTCTTCTACACCTTGTAGTTTTTGTTGCAGCCTCAATAATACTCTTTCGGCCAATTTATTGACCTCCACAGTCTGATTATTATCACAATCATTCCCATTTTCCAATCGACTTTCGTTCTCTTTAACCCGTTTCTGTTGAATATAGGCAGCCTTATCGGGAGAAATGCTCCACAAATAAAGGGGATCGTATAGCAAAACTTCTAAAATTGTTAGCAACGATTCTTGAGAGCTTCGCATCACTTCCATTGTTTTCTCACAACATCTAGTTAAAATACGAATTATTTCGTTGTTGATTTAATTTAAGATGAATAGAGCGTAAAAATCATAGGGTCATATTCCCTTTAAAGTGATAGTAGCGTATTAATCAGTTAAAACATTTTTTTGAATAGAATATAAGTGGGGTTGATCCAGAGCGATCTGTGAACAATCTTGACAATCTGTTGAATTTTATGACGTAATAGAGCAATTGTAGGCGATCTTAAAGCGGGTAAATGGAATACGCCATGTAAAGAAAGCCTTTGAAATATTCATCTACTATATTTTGAAACTTAACTATTATAAAACCTGCGTTTATAAATAACTAGCTGTTACCCGCGGCGTCGCTCGCGTGTAATAAGAACTTCCATCTAAAATTATATAAAGAACGGGTACATTTTACTGATGACTAATATTTTTTGTAGCACCCTAGGAGCGAAGGCACTCGGCCTCGCCCGTCAGCCCGTTAGGACAATTTTTATTACTTTTCATGCGGACGTTATTCCATAAAGAAGGCTTTTTATATTTCTGACCGCCATTTAAAAAAATGGCAACAAATCGAACCCAAAAGACCATTCCGCCCGTCTAAAGGTTAAAGGAAACCAGTGTACTAAATATTTGTGAAATCGGTTGAAACGCACGGACTTTCTTGCATAGAGAAGATTTTTTACAATTCTGGGCGCCATTTTTTAAGATGGCGGGGGATTTGAAAAATCTTTCTTAGTACGCGCCTACTACTTATGAGTAACGTTCCTGCAAATTTTCAATTTTCTAGGGCAAGCGGTTTGGGCTGGGCGTTGATTATCAGTCAGTCTGTTAGTCAGTCAGGACTTTGATTTATATAGATATAGATAATAACTGATGCCTGTTTTCACAGTTATGACGTAGCCCTTTACACTTTAGCTAAATGGAGCAAAAGTACAGATACTTTCCACTACAATACGACACCGTTTAATTTCATAGCGCATTCATAGCCTCTTGTCTTTATAAGTCTTAGAAATATGTTCGACTAAACCTTTCAATTTTCAAATATTCAAATCTATCAAAACCTTACGGCAACCGAAAGTTAATTAACGCTACTATCCCTTTAAAGGGACTGCAAAGAAGGCATCGGCGGGTGGGTAAAAATTACTTGAAATACGTCACAGACATCACGTGATGCCAAGATACAAAGACTCCTCATGGAGTGGAACTGGACAACTAGTCCTTGTTTTTCGCGAGATTGCAGCGCCAATTCCATGAAGTGGTAGTTTTCGAATAAAACGAACTAAGTTTCTTTGAACCACGCCTCTCCTTGGGCACGTGCCTCTGACGTATTTCAAATAATTTTTAGCCACCCGCCGATGCCTTCTTTACAGTCCCTTTAACACGTTGTATGTACTTACTGCCTGAAGGTTCCTTCAACACCACAAATTCCAAATCCATCAACTATCTCTCGTGTAAGCCTAAAAGGCACTGTTTCAGGAGTGGGAAGAATTTTACCTTGTTCAAAGGCAATACCTGATTGCGAAGAAACATTACATTAATTTGAACAAACCCTTTAAAGGGAGGGTGAAGTAGAAAATCAAGTGATTTTTTTATCGATTCTTCTACTAATTATAAGACCAGCCTGCATAGTGAAACATTCAGGAAATACAGTTTCCGAATGATTTTAAAATTATTTCAAATTAGGTTCAGATTTTAAGGATAATTTTAAATAAGCCCCTCCGACCAATCGCGTAACGCCCTGCCTTTTTATTAATAAAATTCTCGTGGCATGTTACGTGTTGAATTAAATTTATCACGAGATTTGATAAAATTCGCGCGCGACGTGTTAATCATGGCGCGAGACATGGAGCGTGCCACGAGAATTTTGTTAATAAAAAGGCAGGGCGTTACGCGATTGGTCGGAGGTCCTTCTTTAAAATTATCCTTAAAATCTGAACCTAATTTGAAATAATTTTAAAATCATTCGGAAACTGTATTTCCTGAATGTTTCACTATGCAGACTGGTCTTATAATTAGTAGAAGAATCGATAAAAAATCGATTGATTTTCTACTTCACCCTCCCTTTACAAATGCCCAACCCAATTTTGGCCAACACAATTAAATTAACCTTTTCAAATAATAAAATCTCACCGAAATCAATGTGAACTAATTCAGCAGTGTGTTTGTCCACCAAAATGTTTTGTACGTGTCTATCGCCAAGGCCCAGGATATATCCCACAATGGAGTTAACAGCCACACTACGGGAATAGGCTAATCTTCTCTCGTACCATTTTGTGGGCTCGGGAAAATGTTCCAGAAAGAAATATCGAAACACTGGACTAAAATTCTCACAGATGTCTTGGTACAGTTTCAGTTTACTGGCATTGTTTCCCTACAAAGATATTTCCAGTGATAAATGACATAAATTGCGGATGATATTCATCCTCCATTTTGGTGAAAAGACAAAGGGGAGGGGCCAAAACGCATTCAACATGGAGCATGCCACCATGGATTAACTAACGCTAGGTATAGTTCGTTCCCCCCAAAAGATTAAGTATGCATGTTCCAAACGCCCCCTAACAGCAGCTACTATCCCTAACAGGAAGTTATAAGAAAATTGGACCAAATATCACGTGTCCTATGACGTCAAAAATTGAAATCCCGCCTAAAATTTCTCGGGCGCCGCCATCTTTAAAATCCGCAAAAACGATTTATTTTGCCTAGAGATGGCGCCCAAACGCCCTCTAGCAGCAGCTACTATCCCTAACAGGAAGTTATAAGAAAATTGGACCAAATATCACGTGTTCTATGACGTCCAAAATTTAAATCCCGCCTAAAATTGCTTGGGCGCCGCCATCTTTAAAATCCGTAAAAAACGATTTATTTTGGCGAGAGATGGCGCTATATCTACATCCGTTTTGGTCCAATAAACTGTGGGAATGAAGAGGGGAATCAAGGGATAATTCGGAACATGTAGTTGGCGATAGCGTTACATGGGAAACACGGTTAGTGAACAATCCCTAGCGTTAGTTAATCCATGATGCCACAGGAAGTTAGCTAACACGATGGCATGGCGTTACGCGATTGGTCGGAAGTGCAAATTATGCATGAAATCATGAACAAATTTGAATTTGAAAATAATCATAAACAAGACGATTCCGGCACCGTATATCCGATGGTGCGACATCTAGTGGATGGAACTAGCATTTATTTATTATAACAAAGCCAAGGTTTTATTTACACTTTAGCTCTGGCTTGTTTATCGAATGAGATTATACTACGCATAAACTCAATCTAATATTTTTAGGAAGAAAAACGTTGGAAATCGTTAGCCAAAAGAGTGCTCATTATAAGCCTGTCTTGGCTGTGGTTTAATTAGTTTAAAGAAATGTCACCCACTAATTATTAGATACCTTTAAATACTATCATAAGTTCATAAGATATGTTCCCCATAAGTTTGTCAATGGTCAAGGAGAGTGTTGTGTTTTCGTATTCCCTTAACCTAGATGTCGCTAGCGTTCCCATTCTCGGATCTAAGTCTAGACGAGATATTATCTCTCCTTTGTTTATTAGGTCGCGCCGAATACGCGCTCTCCACCGGAACGGGAAAAACACTACGCTCGTCTTAATGTTAGTATTACTTGTAACGTATTAGCCTCTCAGCACAATTAAACTTTATGTCATTAATTAACTGACTAGTTATTTTATTAGCTCATTATAGTAAGGTTATTTAGGCTCCTGTTAATACTCAGACGCAATATACAACAGAGAGCTTGTCATGAAGTGACGTAGTTGAAACGTCATTGATTCTCATAAAGCCATGCCTGGTGAGGCGCTATCAAAGGCTTAGTACAGACTAAATAGGAATTAAGAAGCACCGCAAATTAACCGATTGTAATACTTCAATTCTCGCTTGTCGTTCTCGAACTAGCTATCAGTAAGTCCCTAGCATTACGAAGTATATGTAGTGATCGACATACTTATGAAACACGTCTTATAAACTAATACTACTATTAATAGTTAAGTAGACACAGTAGAGATAAAAACTGGCGTAATTTTGGTTTGGAACCAATTTCCACCATACCTTTGAACTCACAGGCAGTGAAAGGTGACTTCTACATTTGTTGGCAGTCCATTCATTGGGATAGTATCTGGAATGGGCGCAATCCTTACCACCTCCAATCAGATACTCCCCAAAAGGCTGAGTTCCTTCGCACCATTGTAATATGCCGCTTCTTTTTGAGAGAGGAACAATCTAAAACAAGGGGATGTGTGGAAACGGAATGAATGTAGGACATAATCCCCCTGGACATAATCCCCCCATTTGAGAAGAAAAGGACATAATCCCCTCAGGTAGGAGACAAAATCCCCCAGACAATTTCCCCCCGAATGGATGCCGAATACAAAATACCCCCAGCCCCAGGACAAATTCCCCCCAGCCCCGGGACTAATTCCCCCCAAACTGTGTTCTACGGAAGAAAATAAATGTAAAAAATAATATTTTGGAAAAGGCGTACCATTGTTACAATATTTCCAAAATATTACGAACCGAACTGAACCCAACCCAACCAAACCTAACCTAACCTAACCGGGGATTATGACCGGGGAATTTTGTCCAGAGCGTAGGGGGATTTTGACTAGAGAGTAGGGGGATTTTGACTAGAGAGTAGGGGGATTTTGTCTACAGAGTGGGGGGATTTTGTCTACAGAGTGGGGGGATTTTGTCTTGATAGTGGGGGGATTTTGTACTCTTAACTTGGATGGGGGAAAATGACCGGGGGATTTTGTCTTGAGAGAGGGGGGATTTTGTACGTTTTTAAAAATGGGGGGATTATGACCGGGGGGTCTTTTGTCTTGGGGGGTATTTAGTCCGTATACCAAACGGAATGGACTCAAATGTGAGGCTCAAGGCTTACACAATAGAGGTCATTGTAGCAAATAAAATAAAAACTGTTGCTACCTTGTAAGTTCGAATTCCGAGTTTTCTTTTCTTAGTTTCGACATTTTTTTCGAGGAAGCTGTTAACCAGTGTAAAAACTTGCTGCATGACCGCGTCTTGTCGAATATCATCTTGCCCCTGTGTAATGGACGTTATGAGAAAAGTCTGTTCAACTATGCCTAGTTCAAGGTATTATTCGGAAAAATGTTTCACCTTGACAAGCTCCAAGTATCTGCGTCCATCATCGCCGAAACATTCAATTCTTTTAGGAGCGTTGATTCCAGAACACAAATAGAATTCAGGGCCAAAGTTCTTGACACATACCAAATTGTTGTATTCGCAGCTAAGATCAACCTGAATGAAAGAATTAAGTATGTATGGAATTTGTTTTAATGCTAAAAATATTATAAATATTTGTTAAAAGGCAAGGGGTAAGGTAGGATTAACAGGGTTGCCACGGAATTTTCAGAACTACCAAATTCCCTGACTTTTCCAGGTTTTTCCTGACCTTTTTCTTAAGATTTTACCTATCCTTTTTCTTAAGATTTTACCTAACCTTTTTCTTAAGATTTTACCTAACCTTTTTCTGAGATTTTCCCTGACCTTTTTCTGAGATTTTCCCCGACCTTTATCTGAGATTTTCCCCGACCTTTTTCTGAGATTTTCCCTGACCTTTTTCTGAGATTTTCCCTGAACTTTTTCTGAGATTTTCCCTGACCTTTTTCTGAGATTTTCCCCGACCTTTTTCTGAGATTTTCCCCGACCTTTTTCTGGGATTTTCCCCGACCTTTTTCTGAGATTTTCCCCGACCTTTTTCTGAGATTTTCCCCGACCTTTTTCTGAGATTTTCCCCGACCTTTTTCTGAGATTTTCCCTGACCTTTTTAGGCCGAAAGTGTAAATGTTTACAGCACGCTTTAAGTGCTTATAATTAAATAAACTCGATCTACATTAAGTTTTCCAATGTATTTTTTGGACCAAAATGAATAACAAACATTTTAACTATAAATAACAGACTAAGATATTTTTTAGAGCACATTTACTTCACAAAAACAATTCTAGACAGCATTTTTAAGGATTGCTCTAGAGTTCACTCTGTGTTAAGAGAGGAAGAGGAGAAACTTTCATTACTCTTTCAATAAAGACTTATCCCCAGAAATTTTACCCACCAAAATCAAATTCCCTGACTTTGCTGAAATTTTTAAATTCCCTGACTTTTCCAGGTTTTCCCTGACCCGTGGCAACTCTGTTTTAACTTTAATGTTATATTACCTGAGCTCATCCTTTAATGAAATGTGACTGTACATAAAGAACAAACAATCAAGTTTCTAATAACATAAACTTACTGGAATTTCACGAGTCAAAACAGGCACTTTATCAAACGTTCCTCGCTGCAATTTGAGACCTTTTGGCAATTTTTGCTTTGACACTAAAAAGTTATTTTCAAAGTTACACAAAAACTACTTTAATATATTAATAGATATCAATCAACACGAACTTTGTTTCAAATTTGCGGTTGAAACGTACGCCAAATCAATATAGGCATGAGCCAAATTTTCAATTTGTGTAACGTATTCCGGTCTTAATTTTCTCAAGGAAGACAATACTTCGTTGGCAGCAGATATTCGTTTCTAAAAAAAAAATAATAATAATAATAATAAAAAAATAATACTAATAAAGAAATAATAATAAAAAAATAATAAAAAAATAATAATAAAAAAAATAATAATAAAAAAAATAAAAAAATAATAAAAAAACAAAAAAAATAATAAAAAAAACAAAAAAAATAAAAAAAATAATAAAAAATAATAATAATAATAATAAAAAAATAAAAAAATAATAATAAAAAAATAAAAAAAATAATAAAAAAAAATAAATAATAAAAAAAAAATAAAAAAAATAATAAAAAAAATCTTTAGCCACTAATTAATGGAAAATATCATATTAATTTTCTAAAATTTACATTTTGAGAATCACTAACGGAATCCCTCCTAGAAGATTTGGAAGCTTGAGGTTGAGTCATTTCAATATCTTTGTTGGCATTGCATAAAGCCTGAAAATAAAATGTTAAGAATTGCGTTAAATGAATACCTAAAAAAATAATTGAACAGAAATAATCACCAAGAGTATTGGAACTGTATGATGAGGATGATCTTTGCACATTTTCTTAATTAACTGAAAAAATTAAATATTACTTAAAAACTGAGATGCAAAAATAAATTTCACGTCTTTCAAGGATTGTTTTCCGTTTTCAGAGGGACAGTACTTGTCGCCATCTGTTGGAAACCACTTAATTTTAGCTTGCGCTGAGACTCCACAGTGTGCCACCATGGGCGTATAAGACGGAAAACTGACCACCCCCATTGTATAGCTCAGGTAAGGTTAGGTGTGAAAACCAAACGTATTTCCTTAATCAAATCAACCCAAACCTAATCTAACCTAAGTTTGATAAAAACATACCCGGTAAAGTGAACACATTCCGAAATAAATTTATTTAAAAAAAAGGATGCAAAATTGCATAACTGACCAAAATTAGAATGCGTTCGAATTCTTCGCAGTCCTGGGTTCCCATTCTGGCTGCTAATTGGTAAATCAATGGAAGAAATTTGTACGATGGTAATTTTTGCACGACAGCCTGGAAATTAGAATTTTGAAATAAATCAAGATTATTGACCAATACTTGTGTAGGGCGCCAGAATGTTAAGCAAATTTCAAATTAGTTTTATCATGTACAAGAATTTAGATACTTAAATCCACCTTATTCCCGATGCATGTTCCAAGGCTTAACGCACGATTTTTAACTGATAAATTTCGGACAAAATTTTGTGTCGTCTGCTTCAGAGTTGAAAATATTGAAACTTTCTGCTCTCTGAAGCAGATGACGCATTATTTTGAACCAGATTTGTCAATTAAAAAACGTGCGATAAGCCTTGGCACATGCATTAGGTCGCTACACGTTACGGTATGCGCTACTTTCTCAATCTCTAATGAAAACATACCTTCATAATGTTATTTACTGCACCATCTTGATAACTTTCAAACCAGAGTGAAATGACTCTAAAAACCCTTGAATCGTGAGCATTATTGTCTCTTAGGCAATATATATAATTCTTTAAAGCTTTTTCACGAAATTCCTTCAGATTCTCTTCTAAGCTATTAAACTCGTCTTTATCTATACTACAATGTTTTTCCCTTATATGGATGGCTTTACGCATTTCCCTGTAAAATAGAGACCATGCAACAAAATATTTACTAAACAGGGAAACTCATGATAGTATTTAACAATACATAACTCACAAATTTGTAGAACTAATTCAATGAACAAAATAAAACTTACTTGTTGTTTTTTTCGACAATTTCTTTGAGTTCTTTGGCTTCCTGATTTGTCTCCTCCATAGCTTTGATCATTTTTTGAAATTCAGGAGCATTACGGTATTTTTTAAGGGAAAGATATTGCGCATCCGAATATCTAGCAATGGCCAAATAGGCGTCATAAAGCAAGTCTTTGTGCGAGCTTAGTTTCTTTAACATAGTCATGGCCTAAAAGTAGAAAATCAAAGGTAAAATGTAAGCCCCCATAACTGTGAACGGTTACTACCATAAACCTTTAATAACCATAGGGTTATAATGTTAAATACTACAAGCACGTGTCATTTAAAAAAAGTGTGAAGGGTCGTCTCCTGAACTAGGAATTTAGGGGTGTTTCCTGGTGGGCGTATTTGAAATTTAGGGGCGTTTCCTAGTGGGCGTATTTGGAATTTAGGGGCATTTCCTGGTGGGCGTATTTGGAATTTAGGGGCGTTTCCTGGTGGGCGTATTTGGAATTTAGGGGCGTTTCCTGGTGGGCGTATTTGGAATTTAGGGGCGTCTCCTGGTGGGCGTATTTTGAATCTAGGGGAGACTCCTAGTGGGCGTTTTTCGAAATTAGGGGCGCCTCCTGGTGGGCGTATTTTGGAATTTAGGGACGCCTCCTAGTGGGCGTATTTTGGAATTTAGGGGCGTTTCCTGGTGGGCGTATTTAGAATTTAGAGGCGTCTCCTGGTGGTCGTTTTTTGAAATTAGGGGAGACTCCTAGTGGTCGTTTTTTGAAATTAGGGGAGACTCCTAGTGGTCGTTTTTTGAAATTAGGGGAGACTCCTAGTGGGCGTTTTTTGAAATTAGGGGAGACTCCTAGTGGTCGTTTTTTGAAATTAGGGGAGACTCCTAGTGGGCGTATTTTGGAATTTAGGGGCGCCTCCTGGTGGGCGTATTTTGGAATATGGTACTACACAAAACTGGAGTAATATACCTTTTCCAAATAATTCGATAATATAGTCGATGTGCTTTCTCCACTAGTTTCGGCTTGCCATTCACCATACTGAATCAGTGTCTCGGCGTATAATGGAGTTTTTGTACTTGACTCTTTCTCATCCACTTGCTAAAGAAAGAGAATAACATGCTCACATTACCAACAACAAATAACAACGTTTGAATTCAAGCGTATGCCACTTTCGGAAATTTAGGGTATATAAAGCCACTGGTTCAAAATAAATGGCCTGCCATTGGGAGGCTAGACGTTTCTCGTAACGCTAGCCCTAACAATGATAATGGAGTAGAAGCCAATATTGCTTTCTGTGAACAGGTTTGCTCCGATTTGCGAACGCGGTAACAGACACACATACAGACACGTCCAGGGTAATACCTCTCCGTGACGTCATCGTCACTCATAGAGGTAAAAACTACCTTTCTTTTCAATGATATCTTACCTTTTCTAATGGCTTGATCAAGGACTTCAAAACCTGTTTGGCGACGTTAATCTCTCCCCTACACCAATAGATCCGAGCTTCCTCTAGCCTCAAACGCAATGAATTTTCCTCAGAATCCTGATACAGCTTTTTTAACTTCTGCAACGCGCTAAAGGCAACTTCCAAATGATTTTCCTCGCGAGCTATCTTCAAAATATTCCTAAGCGAATTCTGTAGACCTTTGACCTCATGACCTCCACCTTGTTTAATGACCATCTGACCTAAAATGACGGTTTGTACGTGGAGATTTTGTTCAAATAGTTCGAACTGGCTGAAGGGAATTAAGTTAACAGTCTCCCATTCGTTAAGAAGGCGCTCAACGGGGAGATCTTTGTGACGTATGGCAGTTTCAATGATCGAGAATGCTTGAAGGTGACTCAAAAAGGGGTAGACGCTCTTAACCGATTCCAATATTCCAAATTGCGGAATTGCCGACAAAACATTTTGCCTTCCAATTTTTAGTTGTTTCAATGATGAATCGTAATCTCGGTTTTCCAGGTAATTTAGGGATTTAAACAAAATTTGATGAACTCCAGGATTTGAACTAAAGCACAAAAAGAGATAAGCAAAAACGAATGGTTTAGTTAAGTAAACGATCGTGTTCACAAATAATTTGTCTAACGGCAGGTATGGAACTTGATATATCCAATGAACCCGTACGTTGCTTTAAAGGGTCTGTAAAAAAGGCATAGGCTAGTGGGTAAGACTTTTTTGAAATACGTCATAGGCAAACAACTGAGGAAAGAAAGGCGTTAGTTAATCCATGGTTCAAAGAAGCTTAGATCGTTTTATTTCGAAAACTATCACTTTGGGGAATTGGCACTGCAATCTCGCGAAAAACCAGGACCAGTGTACAGTCCCACTCCATGTGGAGTGTTCGTGCCTTGGCGTCACGTGCTGCTAGTGACGTATTTCAAATAATTTTTACCCAGAAACAGCCGCTTAATAGCATGAGGGGACGAGTGGAGAACAAAGTTAGAGTTTAGAGTGTAATCTGTGTTCTTAAGATTAATGCAGAATTCAGAATAAATCACCCCTCAAAATATAGAAATTTCGATTAACTAACCTCGAACTTAAAATCTAAAAATTTCGAATCTTAAACTCAAATTTTAAAATCTAGAAATCCCGAATTCTTAACCTTAAATTCCGAAACGTCAGCCTAAAATACCATTCGTTCAAAATCTCAAAATACACTTTGAATCCCTAAAGTGTAATACAAAATCCAGAAATCTTATTCAAAATCTCTAAGCCTCAATCAAAATCTGAAAATCTCATTTAAAATATGAAAATTCAAAATTTCAATTTTAATTCTCAAAAAATCGAACATAAAGTCAACATTTTTAAAATTTCTGTCAAAATCTCGAACATAAAGTCAAGATTTTTAAAATTTCTGTCAAAATCTCGAACATAAAGTCAAGATTTTTAAAATTTCTGTCAAAATCTCGAACATGAAGTCAAGATTTTTAAAATTTCTGTCAAAATCTCGAACATAAAGTCAAGATTTTTAAAATTTCTGTCAAAATCTCGAACATAAAGTCAAGATTTTTAAAATTTCTGTCAAAATCTCGAACATAAAGTCAAGATTTTTAAAATTTCTGTCAAAATCTCGAACATAAAGTCAATATTTTTAAAATTTCTGTCAAAATCTCGAACATAAAGTCAATATTTTTAAAATTTCTGTCAAAATCTCGAACATAAAGTCAAGATTTTTAAAATTTCTGTCAAAATCTCGAACATAAAGTCAAGATTTTTAAAATTTCTGTCAAAATCTCGAAAATAAAGTCAAGATTTTTAAAATTTCTGTCAAAATCTCGAACATAAAGTCAAGATTTTTAAAATTTCTGTCAAAATCTCGAACATAAAGTCAAGATTTTTAAAATTTCTGTCAAAACCTCAAAATCTGGGGTGAAAAAACCTCAAAATCCTGCAAACTAAAAAGAAGAATGTCCGACTCCTCGTATTGCACAGTGTACCAAAGAGAGACGAATCCATAACAGATTCAAAACTTCTAAGCTCAGCTCGACATCATAAATTAATAATAAAGTACAGCCTACTTTTCAGATGGAGTGAAATTCCATTGAGAAGCTCTCCATGAACATTCAGCTTGATATTCCAGCAACTCCGGAGATGGCTCACTGACATCAATCATAAGACCACGAAGATAACCCTTGAACGTGTTGGTCAAACTACTCTTTCGCAAAGCCTAGGAAGTAATTATATTAATTTAGAAAAATGTCACAATATCACGAATTTGTGTCCAGTCACTACACGGTCCGATGAAAGGCTTGGTCAACAATTTCAATTCTTACTTTTAGAACCCCAAGATGCATTGTAGTATTTTCTTGCGTCATTTCCGAGTCACAAACAGAAAGAACTCGATCCCACTTATTTTCTTGTTCGTAAAGGCAAAGCCTTAAGGGAAAACTGTCACCAAAGACACGAGAACACCCTTGAACTCCGTCTATGTCCCCAATTCCTTGAAAAGCTTCTAGAAGCAGGTTTTGAACTTTGTTAATGTCTTCGTGAGCATTTAAACAAGTAATTTGGGCCGATCCTTGACTGTTGAAGTCCGGGTCTTCATTCGTTTTCATAATTCTTCATTAAAACACGGTTAGTTTTGAAATATTTAAGGTAATTATGTTGTAAGGGATGGTAGTTTATCATACCTGTTCATTTCGTCACACCAAAGTTCCAAGTACATTAGAGAAGTGAAGTGTCGTCCACAATACGCCGCGGCGCTCGCCATGTGGAAGTAACTTATGTTTAAGGCAAAGTCCGTTTGCCAAACGGTGCTTTTATTTCTTAAAAAGGATAGGATCGTTTAATTGGGGTTCACTATTCAAGAATATTAGGCTTAACTATTCGCGATTAATGGGGTAGTACCAAGGCTTAACTATTCGCGACTATTGGGGTTAGTACCAAGGCTCAACTATTCGCGATTAGTGGGGTAGTACCAAGGCTCAACTATTCGCGATTAGTGGGGTAGTACCAAGGCTCAACTATTCGCGATTAGTGGGGTAGTACCAAGGCTCAACTATTCGCGATTAGTGGGGTAGTACCAAGGCTCAACTATTCGCGATTAATGGGGTAGTACCAAGACTTAACTATTCGCGATTAATGGGGTGGTACCAAGGCTTAACTATTCGCGATTAATGGGATAGTACCAAGGCTTAATTATTCGCGATTAATGGGGTAGTACCAAGGCAAGGCATAACTATTCGCGATTAATGAGGTAGTACCAAGGCTTAACTATTTGTATTCGATTTGCAATAAATTATTCAATTAGGTATTTGATAAGGAAAATGTAATCGGTTCAAAGGCTTAAATAATAAAAACTCGACCACCAACAGGTATGGTCCAAAGCGACCGCCTAAAAAGCTCTATCAGAAACTCAAAGTGAGAGTCACAAAGCCCAAACTTAAAATTTTAAGTTTTAATTACTTTTCTTTGTTTTTCATCCTTAGATAATGTACCACATTAAGAATGGACATCACTGCATTTTTATCAAGGTACAATGAATCTTCTAAATTCCCTGAGAAGGTCATCTCAGTTAAAATAAAAGCCACAAAGGTAAGGCTAAATTAAATAAATAATTACCATCAGAGGAAATGGTATTTTGGCTATCGGATACTTTATTGTTCTCCTTCGCCAAACAATGCTTCGTAACAAAATTTGAAATATGGTTGGATAAAATCTCCTTGTACTTTTCATTTCCATGTTGAAGAATACAGGAAATCGCGTATGGGAGAATTTTCTCACAAAATTTGGGCTGCGGTAATTAATTAAAATAATTTACATTAAACTACATTAACAAACAGGAAAATGACCAGAAGTAATTAAAACGAAGGGTGATTAATCGAACATGGGGATCTGCCAGAGAGGTGTGGCATAAACACAAAGTACCGTTTGAATTTTGCAAGTTAGACGTTCTCATTAAGGTATTTTCATATATTAATACAACCACCATGAAAGGGAGGGCCAGAGGTGTGGCTTAAGATGGCTCCTCCCCTTTACATCAAAATGGCGGAAAGGGAGGTGCCAGAGAGGTGTGGCTTAAGATGGCTGATCCTCCCCTTTACACCAAAATGGCAGAAAGGGAAGTGCCAGAGAGGTGTGGCTTAAGATGGCTCCTCCCCTTTACACCAAAATGGCGGAAAGGGAGGTGCCCGAGAGGTGTGGCTTAAGATGGCTCCTCCCCTCTACACCAAAATGGCGGAAAGGGAGGTGCCCGAGAGGTGTGGCTTAAGATGGCTCCTCCCCTTTACACCAAAATGGCGAAAAGGGAGGTGCCCGAGAGGTGTGGCTTAAGATGGCTGATCCTCCCCTTTCCACCAAAATGGTGGGAAATTGCTTAATTACTCGGCCCCTGTTTGACGCAAATTTCCCTGATTTCCCTGAATTTTACTAAAAATTCTAAATTTCACCTATTTATTTCCCTGAGGTTTTTGTCACCTATTTATTTCCCTGATTTTTCCATGAACCTCGATTTGACCCCATTAAATTGAAGTAAGAAATTACTAATGGTCACTTTCATCTGCAAAATTGCTTATACAATAAATACACACTTCAACCAGACACAATGGTCCCAACTCTTTCAAAAGATACGACTTATGAGCTCCCGTTCTCAAAATCGAGCAAACCAACTGCGAAATCCATGAATGATAGGAAACAGTGTTCTTGGGACACCACAGTTCGCCATTATCGACTATAGTAAAATATATGTCAAACGGATCGATGGTCACAACGGATTGAGTCAAAAGTGGCTGAAAATATTGCGAGAGCTTTGTTTCCCCGTTTCTTTTACAACTGCTGATAAATTTTCGTCCATCTTGAGTTGAAAATAAAGTTTTCAATGCTACTGTAGCCGCTGAGAATACGTTCATTCTAGAATAATGAAAATAAGGAGAGGTTTTATTTATTTTTCTGGTACTTTACAGAGATAGTTACACAAACATAAGAGCAGTAAACAAGATAGGTCAGATAACATTATACCTTAAAAGAAAAGGCAGATTCTTTTAAGGTATAATGCAAGGGTGTGCGGGTATCCGAAAATGTCGGGTATTCGTCTTTTTTAGGACCCGAACGGGTACCCGAGTCCCAATTTTAAGCCTTTGCCAATACCCGCCGAGTCCCAATTTTAAGCCTTTGCCAATACCCGCCGAGTCCCAATTTTAAGCCTTTGCCAATACCCGCCGAGTCCCAATTTTAAGCCTTTGCCAATACCCACCGAGTCCCAATTTTAAGCCTTTGCCAATACCCGCCGAGTCTGACAAAATCCCCACGGGTCCAGTTCACGGTGTTACCGCGAATGTTTCAATACTTCTGCCATTCATAATTAAATAATTTAATTAGTAACAAGCTATTAATTAATATTATTTAAAGAATTACACTATGGGATAATGGCTCAGCTTTGAAATCTAGCTTTTAATTGGACTGTAAGGAAAAAAAAAAGACCCGAATTGGACCCGAAAGCTAATTTTGGGGATTTTGCAGGACCCGAGGGCTCGATACCCGCGGCGGGTAAAATTCAGTGATGCCAGGTTGGAAAAATGGAATTTCCCTTTCTAACCCTTAAAATTTCCTTTTTTTGGACCAAAATTTCCCTAGTTCAGGGTTGCCAGATTCTGCGCATAGAAAATGATAGAATTATAGCTTGACAACTGTTTTTGGCGATGTATTTTCGTAACGACCACAATGAGTCAGTTATTTAGCAGACGAATTTCGGTAATTCAATGTTTGGAAATTACTAAAAACAGTAGCAGGGTTGCCATCTAATAAGAATCCAACGTAATTAATAGGTCAATTTAATGAAGTTGTTTAATTTTCTATGTTGAGATTGTAGGTTTTGAATAAAATATTTCTTCCCATGGAATCTCCCTAGATTTAGCAAATTTTTCGTAGAATTTCCCTTTTCCCTTTTTACCGTTATTAGGAGTCAAAATTTCCCTAGATATGGGAAATTTCCCTCAATCTGGCATCAATCAATCATCAATTTTCTACTACCCGAAGTTTACCCGACACCCAAAAATTTGGACCCGTACAGCCCTGGTATAATGTTATGTTAGATTTCCTTTTCCCTTAAACAAGTCGAAATTTTCGGTTTTTTGAACATATTTGCAAACTATTCTTGTTATATGATAGAGAATATCACGTACCTTTCATCACCAGCGTAACTAAATAGATCAGAGTAAATTTCATATTCTTCACTATTCATGAAGGAGTTTTCTTTATTCTTCCTGGAAATGGTTGGTAATATAGGGGAACCAAAGTCAACGGTGCCAATTTCACCCAAACATTGAGCGGCAATCTGTTGAATTTCTAAGGAGTTTGACTGACTGAAGGACAACAAGTGACAGATTGTTAAATGTAAAGCGGACTCTTCCAAGTCTTCAGAGAATAATTTTCCATCTGAAAAAGATTTGAAACAATTTATCGTATAACAAAATTAACTAACTTTTTCTTAATGCATTAATTATAGCAAAGCGCGGGTCACGTGGTTCCCCTACAAGTTGATTTTTCTTACGAACTCCAGTTTTGGACGGCTTGGAGAAGGCGTGGCTAAAAATGGCTAGGGTTCATACAAGTTTTGGAAAACAAATTTCCCTGAGATTTCAGGGTTTTTCCAATATATGGAGTATCCTATGGAACAAATGTTAACGAAAGAGGGGATGGGGGGCAATGGGACTATATCATACTCAAAGGACATCCCCGTATCTCTAATATAACCAGAGTTTTGAGCCTCCAAATATAGTGTAATGTTAATCCTATGGAGGGAATGTTCACGAACATTTTGCTTAATTACTCGGCCCCTGTTTGACGAAATCCCACGTTTTTAGTATGGTTGGATGGGGGGCAAATAAGACTATAACATACTCGAAGGACATATTCTTATCTCTAGTAGAACCAGAGTTATGAGCCTCCAAAGTATAGTGTAATGATAATCCTATGGAGGGTATGTTCGTGAACAAGTTGCTTAATTACTCGGCCCCTGTTTGACGCAAATTTCCCTGATGTCCCTGAATTTTACTAAAAATTCGAAATTTCCCTGATGTCCCTGAATTTTACTAAAAATTCGAAATTTCCCTGATTTCCCTGAATTTTACTAAAAATTCGAAATTTCCCTGATTTCCCTGAATTTTACTAAAAATTCGAAATTTCCCTGATTTCCCTGAATTTTACTAAAAATTCGAAATTTCCCCGAATTTTACTAAAAATTCGAAATTTCCCCGAATTTTACTAAAAATTCGAAATTTCCCTGATTTCCCTGAATTTTACTAAAAATTCGAAATTTCCCTGATTTCCCTGAATTTTACTAAAAACTCTAAATTTCCCCGAATTTTACTAAAAATTCGAAATTTCCCTGATTTCCCTGAATTTTACTAAAAATTCGAAATTTCCCTGATTTCCCTGAATTTTACTAAAAATTCTAAATTTCCCTGATTTCCCTGAATTTTACTAAAAATTCTAAATTTCCCTGATTTCCCTGAATTATACTAAAAATTCTAAATTTCCCTGAATTATACTAAAAATTCTAAATTTCCCTGAATTATACTAAAAATTCTAAATTTCCCTGATTTCCCTGAATTTTACTAAAAATTCTAAATTCCAGTGAATTTTACTAAAAATTCAAAATTTCCCTGAGGTTTTTGTCAACTATTTATTTCCCTGATTTTTCCAGGTTTTTCCTGTTTTTTTTTTCCAGGTTTTCCAGGTTTGTATGAACCCTGTAATCTTTCAATCTAAGCAGTGTGCAAGCGACGCAATAAACGTTGGAACATACTTTGTATAAAACGAGCCATATTGACTAATTCTTCCCGACGTTTCCTCAATTCTCCCAGGAGATGAAGTAACCCTTCAGGTCGAACGCTATCCTTGCGCCGACAAGAATTATTAACAAACGTTTGCATCACTTCTTCTAGGGATTCGTATGGTCTCTTCAAACTGTTATGTTTCTGCCTAATATCCCTTAGAAACGTATCGTCAGGAAGTTCGTCAATGGAAGACAAGATTTCTTTTAGAGTCTCTCCATTTTCAACAATCAGAAGGTTAAGAAGCCCAACAACCTACAAATTATTTAAATAAATGATGCATTTTCCCTTTTTAAGGTCAAAAGGTCATAATTACATCATTGGAAATTGTTGGATAATCTTTCAAAATTAATACACAATCGATTATTTTCGGAACTAAATCACTTCCAGTCTAAAGAAATTATTTAATAAGCGTTTAATTTTGTTAAATATTAGTAGTTTATGCGTAAGTTCATAGGATATGTTCCATAAGTTTGTCCAGTACTGGTTACAAACTGGAGCTTGTCATGAAGTGATTGACGTAGGTCATAGATTCGAGGTAAAGCAAAGACGCCTGGTGACTAAGGCGTTGTCAAAGGCTTAGTACAGACTAAGCAGGAGCTAGATGGAAGTCCTGCAAAATTAACCAAGTGTAGTCAATCCACCTTATTCCCTATCGCCGGAAGTTAGGCTTATCTCGGGAAGAAATACGTCTGTCGTCTGCTACAGTACATATTTTTGGCCTTTGTAGCAGACAACAGACGAATTTCTTCGCGTTACTCTCCTCCACGAAACCCGAGATAAGCCTAACTTCCGGTGATAGGGAATTAGGTGGATTCTCGCTTCCGTCGTTCTCGATCTAGATAGAGTTGAAAGTCTCTAGCATTACGAAGTCATACTTATGGAACATATCTTATAAACTTATGGTTTTTGCTATTGCACAGTTCATAACATGAAGTTTATACCAGTTGATGTATACAATAGAACCACCTAAAGCAAATCTCGGCTATGGTTTAGTTTACTTTAAACCACAGAGATACAAGAGGCAGAACAACTTCGCGTGTGTAAACTAAAATATTACTAACCCCATGTTAACACTTGTTCACATATTTTACCTTATCAAAGGCAAGAACCAATCAGAACTTGCCCACGAGGGCAGAGCTAAAACTAGCCTTTACTAACCTAAGCGGTCCAGTCAACTTCACCAGTCGACAATGGGAGCACCTGGTGGCATTTTCCGAGACTTGCTTAAAGCAAATCTCGGCCTCTGTGGTACCCTTAACATTCTGCCTGATATTCTACACGCAAATTTTAAGTTGCCAAAGGCAGGAGCCAATCAGAACTCATCGATGAGGGCGTAGTTAAAGGGGCTGTAAAGAAGGCTTCGGCGGGTGGGTGAAAATTAATGGAAATACGTCAG
Source organism: Phalangium opilio (assembly GCF_054372755.1). Lineage (NCBI taxonomy): Eukaryota > Metazoa > Arthropoda > Arachnida > Opiliones > Phalangiidae > Phalangium > Phalangium opilio. Next base: position 10,374,327 of record NW_028324148.1, read on the forward strand.
AGGCACGTGACCAAGGAGAGGCGTGGTTCAAAGAAGCTTAGTTCGTTTTATTTCGAAAACTACCACTTCATGGAATTGGCGCTGCAATCTCGCGAAAAACAAGGAATAGATGTCCAGTTCCACTCCATGAGGAGCCTTTGGCTACGTTCAGTAACTGCTAGCGTACGCAGCGCTGCGCGCATCGGAGACCGATTTTTTTACAGTACGGTTTTTCGCACTTCCGGTTTCTACGTCACGCTACGCATCGATGTGACACCGATCGCAGCGGCTGGAAGAGCAGGTTTTTTCGATGCGAATCGGATTTATGACGTCATTAATTGAAGTTCAACACGGCGAGAAATGCAGTCCAAAGCCACTAGCGAAACGATAACACATTTTTCTTTTATAGATCTTTTCAAATGAACTGGAATTAAGGTTATTTCCGATTTATCATCGTTAGATAGTTCATTTAATAACAAAAATAACAGTTTCTCCTCAATCCAAAATCTCTAGCAGACGCCATCATGGAAAGTATCATCAAACGCAACAGAGAGAGAAAGAAAAACGTTCAGTGACGTCTGACGTCACTCTGACGTAGCGTTCGAAAAAAAACACATCGGTAGCGGTAACGGCTTTTTCCGATTTCCAGTTACTGAACGTAGCCTTTGTATCTTGGTATCACGTGATGTCTGTGACGTATTTCAAATAATTTTTACCCACCCGCCGATGCCTACTTTGCAGTCCCTTTAAAACTAGCCTTTGCTAAGCTTAGAGGTCCAGTCACCTCCACTCCTCGTTTATGGGAGCATTTAGTGGCATTTGTTTAAACTAAACCACAGCCGAGACTCGCTTTAAAAACGTGTACACTCTGCTTTAAACTCAAACAGAAATAAAACCCAGAACTTTCAGTTCAAAAAATTTCATGCCATTCAACTCCATGTTATAAACTTGCAATTTTTTACACATAGATATGAAACAGTTCAACTGTTATTATCATAATTACATTTGCAAGAACCCCGATGCAATCTGAGCATAAATATCTTAGACCTTCAATACAAAACGCTGCAAGACATTTATCGATGTCTAACAAGGGCTCTCTAAAAAACAAACCCCAATTTCACTCTCAGTCATTCACCGACCGTTAAAAATGTCAATTAACCTACCTTAACAACCTGATTTCGTTAATAAACGTTTGAGCAATTTCCCTAACAATAAACGAAGATGTAGCTTCGAGTGTACCTCTCAACAGGCCGTTCCCAAGAACGAGTTCCAAGAACAGAATATAGACCAGAATAACTCTGCAACGTTCTTCCTTGCGCTCGGCTTTGCAGAGTTCCGCGCGAATGCCGAATAACAAATTCGGTATTCCGCACGGTCTTCGAGCTACAAGTTCTATGGTTGACTGAATATCGGGAACTCCGCTTTTTAGAAAGTCAAGTGATTTTTCGATCGCTTCCCATGGAAAATTTGCTGAAGTGGCAGGAGGTAAACTGAAATACGTTGCAAACATTACACATTTAAAATTTGAGAAGAAACCAATTCGATTAAACGCCTATTGAAACGATTAATCCGATACGAAAACGCGATTAATCGACACGAAAATTCAATTATAAATTATAAATTTAAAGCAAAACTAAATAAAATGAGATTTTTGGTAAAACAAAAGAAACAATATATAATGTCAGCTCAAATAAAGTATGCATTATAACTAGGGATGCACCGATATGGGTACAGTCGATATATCGAAAATTCGTAGCCGATATATCGGCCCATAAAATAATAATATTTCTCCATGAATATCAACATTACCAGAAATATATTACCTTACACGAAGTTCACTTCAATAATGGTTAGTACTGTGGACATCATCTATGAAGAGAAAACCCGAAAAAAAAAAAACTTTGCAAGAGTGAATAGGCGTGAATTTTTTCCCCCTCCCGACGCGCGCTAGTCGCGAAGAGAAAAATCTTTCCTCTCTCGAGAGAACTGTGATAAATGGCCACTGCCAAGATAATCGGACGTTTCCTAGAAACGGCGGGATTCAACTGTATTTCGCGCAAGTGAGAAGCCGCTGCTTAAGATACAACCATGATACGATTGTAAGAAAACCGGTTTTACGCACATTTTTCTCACAACGCGTCGCTAGTACGTGTTTTTATTTTCACCTCTCTGCCTCGCTGTTCGGGAGGAACGGTACCGTTTCTAGCCTGTAAAAATACTTCATAGATGATGGCCGGCGCGAGGTAGGGAGAAGTGAACTTCGTGTAAAGTAATATATTTCTGACATTACTTATGACCATTTACGTTTTTACTTTGTTTTATTAGAGACATGTGTCATATCTCTTTCGTTTAATGTGGTACCACTACATATTTTAGCGGTAAGCACCTTCCTTAAAAAATGGTGTGGTCTAAGTTAAATCCTTGCTTGGTTTTTAGTAAAAATGCAGCTCACACCTTTCTTTGTTCAACAAGAAGTGGCGTTATAAGCAAACTTATGGACCACAAGTCAAAAGTTCAAAGTGTACATTAGGGACACCAGAACGTTAGTGTCGACTTCGATTGTTTGTGGGAGATATGGGAAACCAGGGAAATTACTTTCTCATAGTCGTGAACAACGGAGTAAAACTGAGATTGTGGAAAACCTTGCATTATAACTTGTCAAGTTTTTCCCGGAAATATCGGTTTACATAAACCCGATATTGGCCGATACCAATAAGAAAAAGATAGGCCCGATATATCGGTGCATATCCCTAATTATAACCCCTTCTCATGCAGTTTCTAGTCCTACACTTTTGAACCATTTTCTACCCCATTTTTCACGAGTATCTAATAGTGCGCCTCTTTACAGGGTAGACAGAAACTAAAACAACAATATTGCTACTTCGCAATTGCCATGCATTTTCTAAAAACTGTCATACTTACAAGTGTTTGAGCCTTTTAAGTCTGTGATTATTGGGTGTTTCATTAAGACTGAGTAGCAGTCCCAAAACGATCTTATTCGTATCTTCGGATATCTTTGCGGCAAAAACTTCATCGGTGATGATTTCTCGTACTATTTCGTGGCTGGCGGCAGCTTTAGACTTTTTCCGAGCATTTTCTGGCTTTTCATCCATGAGCCACGGTAGTATCGACGTCATAACAGCGGCAAATGAACCCACGACGACGGTCTTGCTTTCTACTCCCAATTCCTTGGCAATTTCGTCTAATTTCTCTTTTTCCGATGGATGAATCAAAAGAGGAACCAACAATGACTGATATTTTCTAGATGAACAAACAAAAAAGGCAAGAACTGCATTTGAATCGCAGTTCATAAACCCTAGTTTGGTTCTTAGAAGGCAGTTAACTATATTTGTGCCAAAGAAATTTTGTAAATTTCCAAATAGCATTGTAACAATAGGAACAGTTCTACTATCCTGAAGTATAAGAATTGCGTGTTGTCCGACATATATATGAAATCCCCTATGCTTATCAACAAATCTGCCACACGAAATTAAAGAAGAAATTCCAAAATCTTTGGCGAAATCAAGAAGATATCACGAAACCTCGAAATCAAAAAGATATAACGAAATCTCGAAATCAAGAAAATATCACGAACGCTCGAAATCAAGAAAATATCACGAAATCTCGAAATCAAGAAAATATCACGAAATCTCGAAATCAAGAAAATATCACGAAATCTCGAAATCAAGAAAATATCACGAAATCTCGAAATCAAGACAATATCACGAAATCTCGAAATCAAGACAATATCACGAAATCTCGACAATATCACGAAATATCGAAATCAAGACAATATCACGAAATATCGAAATCAAGACAATATCACGAAATATCGAAATCAAGAAAATATCACGAAATATCGAAATCAAGAAAATATCACGAAATCTCGAAATCGCGAAATCAAGAAAATATCACGAAATCTCGAAATCAAGGAATAAATCACGAAATCCTTGGCGAAATCGCGAAATACAGTACGCTTTTTTGGGAGTGTCGGACCCATCGGAGTATTGTGCATGAGAATGAAAAAACTAACTTAATACCTACTGAAATTATACTAAAGTTCGTAAAACCATTCAAAACCAGATTTCCCTGACATTTCCAGGTTTTCCCCCCACATATTTCAAGGTCCCAGGACACGTAGTAACTATAGGAGTGGCATTTCCGAGTAATAACTGTGGGATTGGTTGTTTTAATCTAGATCAACCCTTCGGGAAAAACTTACCAATTTCCCTCAGTTTTCCCTGAATATTTAAACAAAAATTTATTTCCCTGACAATTCCAGGTTCTCCAGGTTTGTATAAACCCTGCGTTAAACATACCTATAAAATTCCCTGAGAGTTTGGCACTCGAACAAAACGAAAGGAAATTCACTCAATGGATTATTCAATTCCAACCAGCGGGACACAATAAATAAAATGTGATTCAAAACAATCGGCAATTCCGACGAGAGTCCCAGTTTCTTCCCAAGTCGAATTAAAACCTGCGGAGAAAAATATGATATGTCAAATGCATAAAGTACCAAGAAGGGAATGAGAAGCTTCGTTTGAAAAACCAGCTCTGATTTATATAACAAAAGATAGAATTAATTTCTATGAATTCAAAAATATCAAGCTTTTAATTAATTCTCCCTCCGATTTCTGCTGCTTATTTGGCCGCAATATGCATTTGAAAATGCTTCATATGAAATTATTTGAAATCCACTTTTTACAAAAGGCTAAAACGTTTCCCGTACGCTGACGTCACAGATATATTTTTCCCCTTAGAGATGGCGCCACTCTCTCCGCCATCAGACCCAGAGTTTAGACTGGCGAGAAGCTCGAGACGCGTATAGGATTCCCGCGCTTTTATTTCCCCTTACGTCATAGAGACGTCACCAAACGTGCGAACAAGCTCGACAAGACTAAAAATTATTGATATATCGAAACTGCTGCAGAGTTTTCGTGATTTTTCAATGGATTTTTAAAAATAGAAACTTTGGTTCGATGATATTAAAAACTTGATATTTTGAAAGTAGAGACTCGAAAGTGTAACATAATACCACTTTCGTCATGAAATATGATATCATTGAAATTGTAGATTCGCATACCGTACCTTTGACAAGATATTTGTCGAGACATTCTTCACTTTACCAATTTGAATGAGCCCGAAAACTGAATCTCTCTCGCAAGAGAGGCTCGATGAAGCCGATTGGTATAAGAACATCAGTAAGCTCGATAAGAAAGGCGATAGCGTATCATTCGAATCTCCTCTTGGGTCTTCGCAAATTTGGGTGCAAATTGCGTAACATTTGTCGAATATCACTTTCAGTTTTTTCAAATTCTCTGGTTTGTGAGAGTTGGCTAAGCCACTCAAAACTTCGCCTAGTTTAGCGGCGGCATGAAGTCGAACTCGTAATCGAGGAGATTTAAGCATACGAATTAGATCACGAAAAGGGGCTTCAAGTTCCTGATTTTCAATTTTATCGTAGTCATACCAGGCGGCGCTGATATCAAACTGAAAATAATTAAAAGTATATTGCCAGCAATTAATGAACAGTGAATTAATAATAGCAATAGATAAGTTAACAAAATTGATTGCCTGAAGTCCAGATATTATAGCAATAGATAAGTTAACAAAATTGATTGCCTGAAGTCCAGATATTATAGCAAAAATGATTGCCTGAAGTGCCAGATATTATAGCAAAAATGATTGCCTGAAGTCCAGATATTATGGCAATAGATAAGTTAACAAAAATGATTGCCTGAAGTGCCAGATATTATAGCAAAAATGATTGCCTGAAGTCCAGATATTATGGCAATAGATAAGTTAACAAAAATGATTGCCTGAAGTGCCAGATATTATAGCAAAAATGATTGCCTGAAGTCCAGATATTATGGCAATAGATAAGTTAACAAAAATGATTGCCTAAAGTGCCAGATATTATAGCAAAAATGATTGCCTGAAGTCCAGATATTATGGCAATAGATAAGTTAACAAAAATGATTGCCTGAAGTGCCAGATATTATGGCAATAGATAAGTTAACAAAAATGATTGCCTGAAGTCCCAGATATTATAGCAATAGATAAGTTAGCAAAAATGATTGTCCGAAGTGCCAGATATTATAGCAATAGATAAGTTAACAAAATTTATTGCCTGAAGTCCCAGATATTATAGCAATAGGTAAGTTAACAAAATTGATTGCCTGAAGTGCCAGATATTATGGCAATCGATAAGTTAACAAAAATGATTGCCTGAAGTCCCAGATATTATAGCAATAGATAAGTTAACAAAATTGATTGCCTGAAGTGCCAGATATTATAGCAATAGATAAGTTAACAAAATGGATTGCCTGAAGTCCAGATATTATAGCAATAGATAAGTTAACAAAATGGATTGCCTGAAGTCCCAGATATTATCGCAATAGACAAGTTAATAAAATGGATTGCCTGAAGTCCCAGATATTATAGCAATAGATAAGTTAACAAAATGGATTGCCTGAAGTGCCAGATATTATGGCAATAGATAAGTTAACAAAATTCATTTCCTGAAGTCCCAGATATTATAGCAATAGATAAGCTAACAAAATTGAGTGCCTGAAGTACCAGATATTAAAGCAAATGCCGACTAATGTGTTAATTGCCCCTAACATGCTGGCTGCCAATTTACGTTACCGTAGGCAGGAACCAATTAGAACTCGCAAAGAAAGGCGGAGCTACAACTGCATGGCCTTTGCGAAGCTTAAAGGGACTGTAAAGTACGCATCTGCGGGTGGGTAAAAATTATTTGAATTACGTCAGAGGTACGTGACCGAGGAGAGGCGTGGTTCAAAGAAGCTTAGTCACTTTTATTTCGAAAACCACCGCTTCCGGGAATTGGCGCTGGAATCTCGCGAAAAACAATTAAGGACCAGATGTCCAGTTCCACTCTATGTGGACTCTTCATATCTTGTTGTCACGTGGTGCCACCGTGCCAGTGACGTATTTCAATTAATACTTAACCGCCCGCCCATGGCATCTTCACGGTCCCTTTAACTCCCCCTCCACCCCTCAACTATGGGAGCATCCAGTGGCGCATTTGTTTAAACTAAACCACAGGCGAGACTTGCTTTAAAAATCTTATAATTAAAAAGCTTTGCCGACATCATGAAGGTAACGACATTGTTATGACGTCGGCCTTGTTGCTATAATTAGGGCTTCACTCGCGCACCCTCAATAAAGCAAATAGAAGTGGCGACAAAGAATTCAAACAGAAAGGAATGGAAACTCTCGATTAATTAGGGCATAAAATAGGGCAAATAAGACACGCCTTTTCATCACCTCATCTTTCAACTGAAGCCTCGAGGCAGATTAAAGCAAAGCACGGGTCACGTACATGGTTCCCGTACAAGTTGACTTTCCTTACAAACTCCAGTTTAGGCTTGGCAAAAGCAAGAGGCATTTGTGCACCTATAAATCCCGCCCACTATCCCTTGCCAAGCCAAAAAACCAGTATTCCAAAGGAAAGTCAACTTGAAGGGAACCACGTGACCCGCGCTTTGCTCTAACACTGATAGGTGCTAAGTTTTTGGCGAATTTTCCATTCCCTACATTTAGTAACTTCGGTCGATCGCGAACTACGTTACGCCTTTTTGTCACCAGAAGGGGACACAGTTATGACATTATCACCCAGTACTTTGGCCCTAAAACCCTTCTTGGAACACCATGCATATAAAACATCGAGTCACAATCAATACGCATCATGTGTTTAAAATTTAAGCTCACGGAAGTGGAAATTAAACGATACTATCCCTTTAAGTATTAAACATGTAACAGCAGGAATAGATTTAATTTTAGAAGTAGGAATGGAGAATTGAGTATGGCGAATTTTCCATTCCTTACATTTAGGAACTTTGGTCGATCGTGAACTACGTTACGCCTTTTTGTCACCAGAAGGTGACACAGTTATGACATTATAAACCCAGTACTTGGCCCTAAAACCCTTCTTGGAACACCATGCATATAAAACATCGAGTCACAATCAATACACATCATGTGTTTAAAATTTTTAAGCTCACGGAAGTGGAAATTAAACGATACTATCCCTTTAAATATGTAACAGCAGGAATAGATTTAATTTTAGAAGTAGGAATGGAGAATTGAGTAATGTTGGCGAGCGTCAAAATCCCGGACGGACCCCCTTCCACGGGACGGGGGGGGGGTATGAAAGAAGAGGCGGGTGATAGCGAAAGAGGTAAAAAGGAATTACGTATTTTTCACTGTCCCCGTCAGTAACGTCATCAAAACGCAATTTAAGTGAGCCAATAAGATAATTTAAACTTTTCGTTACGTATTGAAGGGAGGGGCTCTATACTGGGTGGTCTATGAGTCGGACTGAAGTAAATACTAACCGTTCCGTTCTCCATTCCTACTTCTAAAATTAAATCTATCCCTGGTAACAGTAAATGAAACAAGCTAGAAATCTTACTTGAAGAAAAGTAGTCGTGAGGTCCATAAGTGGAAGAATAAAGGTTACGTCTTGGAGTTCTTGGCTTTCTCGAGTCCATAAGGCCTTGCTCATACGTAAAAGCAAATCCCTATTCTCAACCCTCTCCCTACTTTCTCCTTCTTTCGGAACCGAATACGCGATACATTTTTCAAGTACGCGAATACAATTGGAAGCGAATTCATTCTTCGTTTTGTGTGTCCTGAAGATGCTCCTGATACTCTTAATAACGTAAGCGACCTCAGAATCGTTTAAGTCCAAGTCAGACTCAATGAGAGATTGGGTGAAAGATATAACCTGAACAATTCAATCAGATCAGGATCGCTAATTAAGTATAGAGGCAATTAAAACTAGATCTACCAAATGAACATTCTCCGCATCCAAAATATTTATCTTGTCACAGTTAATGAATGTTAGAAGTTGTTTCTTGTAATCTTCTTGAGGAAATCGACCAAAGCAAAACTTGACGAAAAATTTGGCAATGTCTGCTTTAATGGTAATTAAACAAGCTGGTTTTTCAGTTTTGGATCCTGTTAATATTACATTATATAAAGCGCTGCATTAGAAAGAGTAAGTTTGCATGGTGTTATTTCATAAACATGAAACAATAAAAAATGGTTGTCTAGCCAATTTAATTTCCAAATTGAACGCTAGGTGGTTTCCCTACAAGTTGAATTTCCTCCTGAACTCAGGGAGTAGCTTGGCGAAGGCTAGTGGGCGGGGTTTATAAGTGCACTTAGTATAAATCCCGCCCACAACAAATACCTCCTGCCTTTGTCAAGCCAAAACTGGAGTTTGTAAGGAAACAGGGTTCATACAACTTTTGGAAAACAAATTTCCCTGAGATTTCCAGGTTTCCCCCCATATACTTCCCTGAGTTTTCCAGGTTTTTCCCGTATATGGAGTATCCTATGGAGCAAATGTTAACGAAGGAGGGGGGGGGCAAATAGGACTATAACATACTCAATGGATATCGCCGTATCTCTAGTAGAACCAGAGATATGAGCCTCCAAAGTTGGGTGTAATGCTATTCCTATGGAAAGAATGTCCACGAACATTTTTCTCAATTACTCGGCCCCTGTTTGTCGTAGTCCTACGTTTTTAGTATGGTTGGATGGGGGATAAATTGGACTATAACATACTCAAAGGACATCCCCGTATCTCTATTAGAACCAGAGTTACGAGCCTCCAAAGCTTAGTGTAATGCTATTCCTAAGGAGGGGGTATGTTTTTGAACATTTTGCTTAATTACTCGGTCCCTGTTTGTCGTAGCCGTACGTTTTTAGTATGGTTAGATGGGGGATAAATAGGACTATAACATACTCAAATGGTATCCCCGTATCTCTAATATAACCAGAGTTACGAGCCTCCAAAGTATAGTGTAATGCTATTCCTATGGAGGGGGTATGTTTTTGAAAATTTTCCTTAATTACTCTGCCCATGTTTGTCGTAGCCGTACGTTTTTAGTATGGTTAGATGGGGGGCAAATAGGACTATAACATACTCAAATGGCATCCCCGTATCTCTAATAGAACCAGAGTTACGAGCCTCCAAAGTTTAGTGTAATGTTAATCCTATGGAGGTAATGTTCACGAACATTTTGCTTAATTACTCGGCCCCTGTTTGACGCAAATTTCCCTGAATTTTACTAAAAATTCTAAATTTCCCTGGGGTTTTTGTCAACTATTTATTATTTCCCTGATTTTTCCAGGTTTGTATGAACCCTGGGAATGTCAACGTGTAGGAAAAAGTCTAAAGCTGCCGCCAGCTACAAAATAGTACGAGAAATCATCACCGATGAACTCTTTGCCGGAAAGATATCCGAAGACACCAATAAGATCGTTTTCATATTAAATTACCAGTATTTGCATTAACAGCTTGACTAGTTATGGGTTCCATTCCCACTAAATCATCCAAATCATTACGAGATACGCTTGAATTGAACTGCGTTGAGGTAGAGGTAGGGGCGAAACTTCCTCGAGCAGATGGTGGCAACGAAATTGAAAAATCCATTTCCTAAATATCGTTAATTTTAATTTTTAATTAATGAATACAAATTATAAACGAACGTTTGAAATTAAAACTAAAATAACATTTAATTACTTCAGTTGTGAAAACCATCATAAGAGAATCGAGCAGTTTCTGAGGAAAGAGCGGAACAAGCCAAGCAGACGACTCTGATTCAAACTCGACAGCGTAAAGTAAAGCTTTAACCACATTAGACGTTAAGGATATTGTTTCCTTGGAGCATGGTGTTAGGAAATCGCCAATTTGAACCAAAATTCTCTAAATTACAAAATAATGTAATGAATTTCCCCATTTTGGTGGAAAGGGGAGGAGCCATCTTAAGCCACACCTCTCGGGCACCTCCCTTTCCGCCATTTTGGTGGGAAGGGGAGGAGCCATTTTTAAGCCACACCTCTCGGGCACCTCCCTTTCCGCAATTTTGGTGGAAAGAGGAGGAACCATCTTAAGCCACACCTCTATGGCACCTCCCTCTCCACCATTTAGGTAAAAAGGGGAGGAGCCATCTTAAGCCACACCTCTCGGGCACCTCCCTTTCCGCCATTTTGGTGTAAAGGGGAGGAGCCATTATTAAGCCACCCCTCTCGCCCCTCCCTTTCCGCGATTTTGGTGGAAAGGGGAGGAGTAATCTTAAGCCACGCCTCTCGGGCACCTCCCTTTCCGCCATTTTAGTGTAAAGGGGAGGAGCCATCTTAAGCCACACCTCTATGGCACCTCCCATTCCGCTGTTTTGGTGGAAAGGGGAGGAGCCATCTTATGTCACACCTCTCGGTCACCTCCCTTTCCTCCATTTTGGTGGAAAGAGGAGTCATATTAAGCCACGCCCTCTCGGGCATCTCCTCTTTCCCCCATTTTGGTGGAAAGGGAAGGAGCCATATTAAGCCACCCCTCTCGGGCACCTCCCTTTCCGCCATTATGGTGGAAAGGGGAGGAGCCATCTTATGCCACGCCTCTCTGGCACCTCCCTTCCATGGTGGTTGTATTACAATATTTAATATATGAAAATACCTTAATGAGATCGTCCAACTTGCAAAATTCAAACGGTACTTTGTGTTTCCGCATTAGTTTTTGAAAAATGATTAGAAAACAAGCTTCTTTGGCAAAAATATCTAATGCGAGAGTCTGAAAAGCAAAACAATTAATACTCAATATAATTTCGATATGTATAAACAATTGAAGTAAATTAATTAAGTTAAATGATCATATGTACTTGATTCGGATCAAAGAGAAATCCAGTTTCATTATCAAGCGACAATAGTATCTGTGTCTTGATTTCCGCGATGAAACTAGTTGGGTTTGGACATTCATTGCTAATACTTTTAAATACTGCAGGCTTTTCAAATTCAAAGTCAAAGGTCGATTTCAATAGATCTTCTTTCAAATCTTCATAATTACTCCAAACTTCTTAATTAGAAAATGAATTAAAAATTAATAAACTGCAATGACGCTAACGAAGATGTACTACTAAACACAGGAATACAAACAGCTAATAAGAATCATTGCGCAGCGATTTCCTCAACATACATAGACGGATTTTGAATTCATCATTATGTATCACTTCGCGACAGTCTTACCTCGCTTCGCGTTGCACCTTGGATTAAATGCGACAACGACTACGTATGGATATGGTATACGGGCTAAATACCCCCAAGACAAAATCCCCCGGTCATTTTCCCCCCATCCAAGTTAAGAGTACAAAATCCCCCCACTATCAAGACAAAATCCCCCTACGCTCTAGACAAAATTCCCCGGTCATAATCCCCGGTTAGGTTAGGTTAGGTTTGGTTAGGTTTGGTTGGGTTCGGTTCGGTTCGGTTCGTAATATTTTGGAAATATTGTAACAATTTTACGCCTTTTCCAAAATATTATTTTTTACATTTATTTTCTTCCGAAGAACACAGTTTGGGGGGAATTAGTCCCGGGGCTGGGGGGAATTTGTCCTGGGGCTGGGGGTATTTTGTCTTCGGCATCCATTCGGGGGGATTTTGTCTCCTACCTGAGGGGATTATGTCCTTTTCTTCTCAAATGGGGGGATTATGTCCGGGGGATTTTGTCTCCTACCTGAGGGGATTATGTCCTTTTCTTCTCAAATTGAGGGATTATGTCCGGGGGATTTTGTCTCCTACCTGAGGGGATTATGTCCTTTTCTTCTCAAATGGGGGGATTATGTCCTACATTCTATGGATACAGCTCCCCCGAAAACTTGACTAAAAATTTGCCCCTTAAACGGAGCGCCATCTAGGGAGGGCTAATGGCAAAGGGAGGGGGAAAATGAGGAATTGTAGATTTAGTGTGACAAGCCTACGTCATGGGTTAATTTTAATCGTTGTTCAAACTTAACTGCCAACGCACGTGACTTATGACGACACTTCTTGAGACACCAAAATTATTTCCCCTTCTCCCCCGTATACCCTCCTAGGATTTTCCGTTTTACGTTTTGATGTGCCTTACCGAAGGCTAGAGTCGCATTTAATCCAAGGTTGCACATTGCACCTTGCGCGCATTGGACTACTTTTCTTAAAAACATTATATCTTACCAGGCATACTGGAGTTGACTTTATTCTTTTCACAGAATAATCCATTTCCCTCTCTGCAACAAAGAAACAGCAAAACTTTTGCCATTTTGCTAAAGATTGGCAAATCCTCGCGGAATCGTTGGATGAAATATTCATCTGAGGAAGGGAACATCCATTGGAGTATTTGTTCTTGATAGACGTAGAGTTTTTCTTTCGATGATTTTGACGTAGAATAAACGGAAAAGTTGCTTGGAATGGAATAGTTCTCCAAGAAAATAATCAAAGTTTCCAGTGATGACCATGTCACGTGATTTGACGAGCCTTAAACGATAAATAAAGTACAATTAAGTTCAATAGAGAACGAATTGTTCTAAGTCTCATTATGATGACAACCGACTCTGTATAGAGCTATCTCAGTTGTGACGTAAGTTCTTAGGCAAAACGTCACGGACTTAGCTTTGGCAGCTAGTGAGCGGCCACATGTTTGGTACCGCTTTGTTTCTATGGGCAAATATCATGGGTGACGTCACATTTAAGGTTTCTGAGATAGCTCTATACCTCGCCTAAGTTCTGGATAAGGCTTAAATAAAGACGACACGAGTCACGTGGTGGAAGTTTCTTTTCCAATAGAGCTATCTCAGTTGTGACGTAAGTTCTAAGGTAAAACGACATGAGCTTAGTTTTGACATTGGACGAAGCCATCTTTGGTACCGCTTTGCTTCTATGGGCAAATAGCATGGGTGACGTCACATTAAGGTTTTTGAGATAGCTCTATACCTCGCCTAAGTTCTGGATAAGGCTTAAATAAAGACGACACGAGTCACGTGGTGGAAGCTTCTTTTCCAATAGAGCTATCTCAGTTGTGACGTAAGTTCTAAGGTAAAACGTCATGGGCTTGGTTTTGGCATTGGGCGCGGCCATTTTTGGTACCGCTTTGCTTCTATGGGCAAATAGCATGGGTGACGTTACAATAACGCTTCTGAGATAGCTCTATACCTCGCCTAACTTCTGTTCTGGACAAGACTTGGATGGGGCTTAAATAAAGACGACACGAGTCACGTGGTGGAAGTTTCTTTTCCAATAGAGCTATCTCAGTTGTGACGTAAGTTCTTAGGTAAAACGTCATGGGCTTAGCTTTGGCATTGGGCGCGGCCATGTTTGGTACCACTTAGGTTGTATGGGCAAATAGCATGGGTGACGTCACACTAAGGCTTATGAAATAGCTCTATACCTCGCCTAACTTCTGTTCTAGATAAGACTTGAATGGGGCTTAAATAAAGACGACACGAGAGCTTCCAGATGGAATGGTAGTACGTCACACCCTCCCAAGTCTTACCTCTGTTCTGGTAGCCATATTGGCGCATGGTCTCAGCTTCATTCCTGCTTTAAACCCACCAATATGGCAGCGTAAATTATGTCACGAGAATCAGCTCCTCCTAAAACTTGAAGCTCTCTATAGAGCTATCTCGGTTGTGACGTAAGTTCTAAGGTAAAACGTCATGGGCTTAGCTTTGACATTGGGCGTGGCCATCTTTGGTATCGCTTTGGTTGTATGGGCAAATAGCATGGGTGACGTCACAACGTTTCTGTGATAGCTCTATAGAGGGTTACTGAGAGGGGAGGAGCTACGGGGATGTGACGTCAATATTGGTAGTCTAAATTGTATGGCCTGAACTGACGACTTCCAATATGGTCGCCAAAACCGAGGTAAGAGATAGGAGGGTGTGACGTCACGAGAAAGTTCGTGGTAGCAGACTATAACCCCGAGTATGAACAAAAGACTAAAAGTCAGCATATTGACTGCCGGCTCTTAAGAGACAAGGCTTAGAGTGATTTTGATTTCTAGAATTAACCCAACACATCTTTTGTACTTGCACTTGTTAAAATTGCCTTTAACATAACGCGTCAAACATTTCCTAACAAAATATGGTCAGGAGGGCGCTGCTGGCTTGGGATTTTTAGCGCATCTAACACTGGGACTCCAGTCTTATGCTTGGCTACTCAAAACGCGTCATAGGCTCCTAATCAAATCAACATGATTGAAACGATGCATATTCATTGTTACCACTAAAGCAAGTAGTCCACTAAGCCTTGCGAAACCGTTTCGTTAATGTAACGTCACGTATCCAACTACGAACAGAACGCCATCTGATAACGTTTCTTAAACAATGCTTACCTGGAGCGTAAAGTTGGTGAAAATCAGAACTGGGTTTAACCAGTTTGTTGAGCAAAAGAGATTGAAGTAGTTTATGCGAATTTTCGTGACACTGATTGAGAGCAACCATTTTGACCGTGTGCTCCAATACTTTATCAAATACCGCCTTATCACTTGCGCTTTTTTTGGCCATATACGCGACAATTAAGGAACAGTTGCATTGTAAAAGACAGGACCTCACTTCCACCCTGAAAAATTATATTCAAAGACATTACAAGGGATGAGCATAAAAAGGTGATTATGTTCATTCTTCATGGAACACAGAATTAAAGCAATGATAAACGTATGGAGGAAGGTTAAGGTCGAGCTAAAGCCAACGGCAACTTGGGAAGGGGGGAGGGGTTGCAGTTCATATGCCTTTAGTTTCTGCTCATTTCCAAGCAAGTGTTTCAATTGAAAAATTTCAAGACTTTACAAACCGAAAGACAACATTTCAAAGATGACAACAAAATTGTGAAAAACTTTTATTTTTGAAATTACATTAAGTTAAATGACATTAAATTTAAAGTTACTAATTCCAATATATCTTGTTTTTCCGTTGTTTAAATTGCATAACATTTTGCATAAACCCGCATTTACACCTACGCTAGTGGTTAATCGAGACACTTTTGGAAAATGTCAATTATGTAACTAATTAAGTCACTAATTAAATTAATTTATTCAATTATTTAACTAATTAAGTCACTAATTAAATTAATTTATTCAATTATTTAACTAATTAAGTCACTAATTAAATTAATTTATTCAATTATTTAACTAATTAAGTCACTAATTAAATAAATTTATTCAATTATTTAACTAATTAAGTCACTAATTAAATTAATTTATTCAATTATTTAACTAATTAAGTCACTAATTAAAGTAATTTATTCAATTATTTAACTAATTAAGTCACTAATTAAAGTAATTTATTCAATTATTTAACTAATTAAGTCACTAATTAAAGTAATTTATTCAATTATTTAACTAATTAAGTCACTAATTAAAGTAATTTATTCAATTATTTAACTAATTAAGTCACTAATTAAAGTAATTTATTCAATTATTTAACTAATTAAGTCACTAATTAAAGTAATTTATTCAATTATTTAACTAATTAAGTCACTAATTAAATTAATTTATTCAATTATTTAACTAATTAAGTCACTAATTAAAGTAATTTATTCAATTATTTAACTAATTAAGTCACTAATTAAAGTAATTTATTCAATTATTTAACTAATTAAGTCACTAATTAAAGTAATTTATTCAATTATTTAACTAATTAAGTCACTAATTAAAGTAATTTATTCAATTATTTAACTAATTAAGTCACTAATTAAAGTAATTTATTCAATTATTTAACTAATTAAGTCACTAATTAAAGTAATTTATTCAATTATTTAACTAATTAAGTCACTAATTAAATTAATTTATTCAATTATTTAACTAATTAAGTCACTAATTAAATTAATTTATTCGCTTAATTAGTTACATAATTGACATTTTCCAAAAGTGTCTCGATTAACCACTAGCGTAGGTGTAAATGCGCGTGTATGCAAAATTTTACGCAATTTAAACGACGGAAAGACAATTAGATATATTGGAATTAGTAACTTTAAATTTAATGTCATTTAACTTAATGTAATTTCAAAAATAAAAGTTTTTCACAATTTTGTTGTAATCTTTGAAATGTTGTCTTTCGGTTTGTAAAGTCTTGAAATTTTTTATTTGAAACACTTGCATGCTTGGAAATGAGCAGAAACTAAAGGCATATGAACTGCAACCCCTCCCCCCTTCCCAAGTTGGCTTTAGCTCGACCTTAACAATGCAATTTAAAGGGAGGGTGAAGAAGAAAAATCAAGTGATTTTTAATCGATTCTTCTACTAATTATAAGACCAGTCTGCATAGTGAAACATTCAGGAAATACAGTTTCCGAATGATTTTAAAATTATTTCAAATTAGGTTCAGATTTTAAGGATAATTTTAAAGAAGGACCTCCGACCAATCGCGTAACGCCCTGCCTTTTCATTAACAAAATTCTCGTGGCACGCATGCTCCATGTCTCGCGCCACGATTGTCACGTTGCGCGCCAAATTTTATCAAATCTCGTGATAAATTTCATTCAACACGTAAAATGCCACGAGAATTTTGTTAACAAAAAGGCAGGGCGTTACGCGATTGGTCGGCAGTCCTCGTTTAAAATTATCCTTAAAATCTGAACCTAATTTGAATTTTAAAATCATTCGGAATCTGTATTTCCTGAATGTTTCACTATGCAGAATGGTCTTATAATTAGTAGAAAAATCGATAAAAAATCACTTGATTTTCTACTTCACCCTCCCTTTAAAGGAAAAGTCCCTTTATGCTTTAACAGATACTTGAATATTTTCTATTCATTATTAAATAATAGTAGGTGCGTTCAATAAAAACAAAATATCTTACTGTTTAGTCGCCAGTTGAATGTGTAAGATGGTATTCAAAAGTTGAACCAGTTCATCCAATTGAAAAACAAAATGATACTTCTCCAATAACCCACCTAATACTTGTAACCTTAAATTAAATAAATTAATCAATGGATTGAGACTTTAATTTTAATTAAAACAATACTAATTAAATTAATTTAATTAAAAACAGGTTGTAATTACCGTGGAATTATCTCAAAAGTAGACTTTGATTCCTTCAAGGGATTTAATATGGTAAAGACAGTGTACATGGAACGAGGTTTCTTAAATGTTTGAACCGCATCTCCCCCTACTTCTGGTGGTCCATCCTTTATCAAAAATACTAAGTTGCACACCTCAACGGTCAAGGAGACAAACTCCGGAACCCAACAAATGCCTCTCCGATAACTAAAATTAGTTAATTAAATTTTAGTTAATTAGTTAACAGAATTTCAAGCAAAGCGTGGGTCACGTGGTTCCCTTAAAAGTTGACATTCCATACGAACTCCATTATTCAGGGTTCATACAACTTTTGGAAAACAAATTTCCCTGAGATTTCTAGGTTTTTCCCGTATATGGAATATCCTATGGAGCAAATGTTAACGAAGGAGGGGGGAAAATGGGACTGTTACATACTAAAAGGACATCTCTAGTAGAACCAGAGTTACGAGCCTCCAAAGTTAGGTGTAATGTTAAACCTACGGAGGGGATGTTTACGAACATTTTGCTTAATTACTCGGCCCCTGTTTGACGCAAATTTCCCTGATTTCCCTGAATTTTACTAAAAATTCTAAATTTCCCTGAGGTTTTTGTCAACTATTTATTTCCCTGATTTTTCCAGGTTTTCCCTGTTTTCCAGGTTTGTATGAACCCTGATTATTGGTTTGGCAAAGGCAAGTGGGCCGGACTTATAAGTGCGTTCGATAAGCCAAAACAGGAGTTGCTAAGGAAATTCAACTAGTAGGGGAACCACGTGACTCGCACTTTGCTTCAAAGCGAGTCTAAGCTGTTGTTTAGTTTAAACAAAATGTTACAAGCCGACTAAGGCTAGTTTTAACTCCGCCCTAAACCGGAGCCTCCCAGATATCTAGGCCCATGCATGTAGCGAAGCGAGAATATTTTTTTGACTAATTTAGTTCGCCGTGTTTTCCCGCTTGGTGGCGCTTTCAGCACCGTAAAATAAACATAAGTTCAGCCTCATGACCCCGTCGACTGCTACAATTTTAGGGCAAGGTATAGACGTAGAGCGGTGAAGCCGAGGTCACGGATAGTTAAAAAATGTTTTTGAAAATTTCCGAAGACCTTTATTAAACAATCATTCCAAAGAAGTAAAGGATAAAAATGTTAAGGTTAAAAAAATGAAAGGTTTTGAAGGGGTAAAAAGTCCTCTAATGGTATATGGAAACTGTGAATTAGCAACTTTTTTGTCCATACAATCTAACCAATAGATTCAATAAAAAGTGAATAGCCCCTAAAAAATTACGTTAATTTAAAGGTGAAACCTTTCTCTTTCATAATAGTTTTATAATTGGTCCCTAAAATGTCATCGATAATTTATGGAAGACCCCGGTCGCAACGGTCATTAAAGCGCCACCTCGTACACACAAAGGGTAAAAATATTTCCTCTTATGAAACTGGATATTTCCCCACGTAAAAATCGACATGCATGGGCTTAGATATCTCGGAGGCTCCGCTCCACCCTAAACCAATGGAGGCACAGTAGCCTTCGTTTTATGTTACATGAACATTTCTTTTAGCGTTATATATTGACTAAGGATAATACCAAAGCATATGGGACTTTAGAACTAATATAGGGAGCTGCCAGAGAGGTGTGGCTTAAGATGGCTCCTCCCCTTTCCACCAAAATGGCGGAAAGGGAGGTGCCAGAGAGGTGTGGCTTAAGGTGGCTCCTCCCCTTTACACCAAAATGGCGGAAAGGGGGGTGCCAGAGAGGTGTGGCTTAAGATGGCTCCTCCCCTTTCCACCAAAATGGCGGAAAGGGAGGTGCCAGAGAGGTGTGGCTTAAAGTGGATCCTCCCCTTTCCACCAAAATGGCGGAAAGGGGGGTGCCAGAGAGGTGTGGCTTAAGGTGGATCCTCCCCTTTACACCAAAATGGCGGAAAGGGGGGTGCCAGAGAGGTGTGGCTTAAGGTGGCTCCTCCCCTTTCCACCAAAATGGCGGCTAGCTTCACAGAGTGAAAGGCTAGTGGGGGAAGGCTCCTGATTGGCTAAGTGACGGTCTGACACTTAGTATGGGAGATTTTCAGCCCTTTGCCCACTCCCTAGGCTTCAATAAGGCTTAGTTCTGATCATAACACGAATAATTTCACTTACTTGGAGGAAGCTTTGGATTTTTGAGGTCCTCTCTCGCATTCTCTGACCAACATATCAAACAATGACTTGAGTATATTTGTCCACTTCTTTTTATCACAGGCAAGGCTTCCAACTTCTAACTGACCACTTGGATTATGAATTACAATTTGAAGATAAAAAAATTCGATAAGCTTTGCCTGAAAGGAAATATTTAATTTTAATTAACGAACAATGATTAACTAAATTAAATAAAATGGAATTACTTGAAGAGAAAACGGAATGGTTTTGGACCAAAAATTCAAAAAATGTGGAATGGTTTTTTCTCCCAAGGAACAGACACAAAGACGAAAATCGAGTGCAAGTCTCCTACTGAAGTCGAGTGTGGCTTGCACTAACCCTTCGTAGTGGTTAATTGTTTCATCCCTTAGTGGAGAAAAAACATCAGTGTGCACTTTTGCATGAAGAGATTTCCAATGTGTTTAAAAGATAAGTTTGAAAGATATGATCCATAAGTTTGACAGAAGTTCGTAATGCAAGAGACTTAAAACTCGACAAGCGAGAATGGCAGACTACACTCGGTTAGTGGAGCAGTCCATCTTTCTATTTAGTCTGTGGTAAGCCTTTGACAGCGCCTCACCAGGCGTCGTTTTACCTACGTCACTTCGTGACAACCTCCAGCTTGTAGCAAATGATAAACTTATGGAACATATCTTATGAACTTATGATAGTATTTAAAGTGTGATTGGGCGATGTCAAATGAGTGTGTTTCGTCTGCTTAAACATAGCGAAAAGACGCCCATCCCAATAGGGACTTGGCAATTCGGGCTTAACTCCGCCCCCAAGCGCCATTAAGGTATGTTTTTTTAACAGAATGAAAGCTATATAAGCCCCTCCTCCTGGTATGTTTTTAGCACTAGTGGAAGGTAACCTGACGTTGCATGACGTAGTACTGCCAAGTCCCAATTAAAGTCACTTGTGAAATTTACCCATGCCCAGTAGAGAACATTTGATGGAAGATATAAGCTTGATATAGACCCCTCCCCTTCATAACAAGTTGACTTTCCTTACGAACTCCAGTTATAGCTTGCCGAAGGCTAGTGGGCGGGATTTGTACGTACACTTATAAATCCCGCCCACAACAAATGCCTTCTGCCTTCTCCAAGCCATCCAAAACTGGAGTTCGTAAGGAAAGTCAACTTGTAGGGGAATCACGTGACCCGCGCTTTGCTATAAGAAATAATGCAAATACTTACCCGATTCGAGTGAAAATTTCTTCGAGCAACTGAAAAATCTCTTCTACCACCTTAGGCTCGAGAACAATATTCTTGCTTATGTAAAGAAGTTTCTCGAAAACTCCCAGAATAGAACTTAACTTCCATCCTTCGGGAAGTGTCTTAAAAAATCCCTTATACGTTTTAAATAAAGCTACCAAGAAAAAAGAATGATATACAAAATAAACTTCAGCAATTAAATTTCTCGATCTGTATAAATTTTTTCCAGCAACTCATTGGGCGAAAATACCAATAGGGACTTGGCAATTAGGGCTTAACTCCGCCCCCAGTGCCATTATGGTATGTTTTTTTTTTCAAACAGAATGAAAGCTATATAAGCCCCTCCTCCTGGTATGTTT
Organism: Phalangium opilio; assembly: GCF_054372755.1. Taxonomy (NCBI): domain Eukaryota; kingdom Metazoa; phylum Arthropoda; class Arachnida; order Opiliones; family Phalangiidae; genus Phalangium; species Phalangium opilio. Next base: position 10,395,890 of record NW_028324148.1, read on the forward strand.
TTTAGCACTAGTGGAAGGTAGCCTGACGTTGCATGACGTAGTACCTACTGCCAAGTCCCTAGGCTATAATACCCTTTTAGCTTTTTGCCACAAAAAAAGTAGTACAAAATATAGTTCCAAGATCTATTTATATAATATTGTTGGGATATTTTTAATGGAGTAATTAAAGCAAAATAATAGAGAATTTCCGGCTTGTTCGAAATTTATAAGTCTACCGGCGCGCCATCTACGATATAAAATAAATGTGTTTGACGTCATAAACGGAAACTACTCTGTACTGCGAGCTGAAGATGAGCGTTAAAAAATAGCAACAAGTTTTGCCCCACTTTCCACTCCCACTATTTGAATAAAGCTAGTCTCGGCCTGTGGTTTAGTTTAAACAAATCCCGCTAGATGCTCCCATAATCGAGGGGTGGAGTTGACTGACCCACTAAGCTTAGCACAGGTCAGTTTAAGCTCCACCCCTCAATGTGAACGAGTTCTGATTAGCTCCTTCTTTGGCAAAGTAAAATTTGTGTGTAGAAGATCAGCCAGAATGCTAGGGTTGCCACAGAGGCCGACATTTGCTTTAAAGGGTATGCGAATTTACAATTTCATATCATATTTTACCACGAAAGTGGTATTACGTTACACTTTCGAGTCACTATGCTTTCAAAATATCAAGTTTTTAACATAATTGAACCAAAGTTAATATTTTTAAAATCCATTGGAAAATCACGAAAACTCTGCAGCAGTTTCGATATATCAATAATTTTGTCTTGTCGAGCTTGTTCGCCCGTTTTATGACGTCACTATGACGTGAGGGGAAATAAAAGCGCGGGAATCCTATACGCGTCTAGAGCTTCTCGCCAGTCTAAACTTTGGGTCTGATAGCGGAAAGAGTGGCGCCATCTCTAAGGGGAAAAATATATCTGTGACGTCAGCCTACGGGAAACTTTTTAGCCTTTTGTAAAAAGTGGATTTCAAATAATTTCATATGAAGCATTTTCAAATGCATATTGCGGCCAAATAAGCAGCAGAAATCGGAGGGAGAATTAAAAGCTTGATATTTTTGAATTCACGGAAATTAATTCTATATCTTTTGTTATATAAATCAGAGCTGGTTTTTCAAATGAAGCTTATCATTCCCTTTAATGCATTTGTGGGTTATGATAAAATTTATCATCAGCTGTTATTTCTACATTTTTTCCTGTCACTGAAATCTAAAAGTTTCATAATTTTTGACAAATTAAAAATAGGTATATTTTCGCCCAGCAATAAGCCAGAATTTTTTTAATATTTTCAGTGCTAATACTTAGGAACTGTTCATGTGTGATATCCTTGACCAAAATCTCGGATGTTAAGACATCTTTCATGAGAATCAGGCTAAATTCTTGGCCAAATAATGATCTCATTTCATTTCTGTTTAAAACACTTAGAATGCACGAGAAAAAATTGGGAGGCTTAGAATTTGGACGTTCTGAAATGATAAATAATTAAATAAGTATTAATTAATTAATTAATTAAACTGCAATTAATCTCAATGTAGAATAAATCACGGTACTTCGGCCTGCGGCTTTAACGAGTGTTTTGAACAACGTAACGCAATTATTTCTCGAAGTTTCCATTGTGCTGGTTAATTTTCTTGTACCACCATCTCGAACAGCGGTTTTAGAAATGATATTATCGGCTTCTTTACTAATAAACCTCTTAACAACTTTCAACAACGAGCTCCAATTTGTTTCGTCATTTTTGGACGAATTTATGTCCAAAATTCGGACCACGCCTTCTTCCGACAACAACCTTGGAAAATTCTCAACGGCATTCTAAATAAAATTTTTTTTTTAAAATTTCGTAATTGAAATTTACAAAAAAAAAAAAATAAAAAAAAAATTTTATTTAAAAGTTCGCAATTGAAATTTAAAAAAAAAAATTTTATTTAAAAGTTCGCAATTGAAATTTAAAAAAAAAAAAATTTTATTTAAAAGTTCGTAATTGAAATTTACAAAAAAAAAAAATTTTATTTAAAAGTTCGTAATTGAAATTTACAAAAAAAAAATTTTATTTAAAAGTTCGCAATTGAAATTTTAAAAAAAAAATTTTTTTATTTAAAAGTTCGTAATTGAAATTTAAAAAAAAAAAAAAAAATTTTATTTAAAAGTTCGTAATTGAAGTTTACAAAAAAAAAAAAAAAATTATGAAAATTAATGAAATGAAAAAATACCTTTCGTTCAGTTACTTTATTTGAACATAAATGTTCAAGGCATGATATAAAAGCTCCGGATAAACGCTCCCCCATCTTTAACTATTATCTATTTAACCTTGTGTGACGACTGAAACGAAAATCGAAAAAACATGCTTCAAAATAATTTGTATAATGATCCAAAAATGTTCAATTTCATGGGATTTTAATTTTATATGATCAAAAATTAGATTGTATAAAGTGGTACTGCGAGGGGAGGAGCTACGGGGACGTGACGCCAACATGGGTAGTCTAAATAGAGCTATCTCAGAAGCCTTAGTGTGACGTCATCCATGCTATTTTCCCATAGAACCAAAAAGGTACCAAAATGGCCGCCCACTGCCATAGTTATTCTCGTGACGTTTTACCAAAACACTGACGTCATCACTGAGATTGCTCTATTGTATGGCCTGAGCTGACGACTTCCAATATGGTCGCCAAAACCGAGGTAAGGGATGGGAGGGTGTGACGTCACAACCACGACCGAGATAGCAGACTATAGAACAATAATATAGGATGTTCAAAAAAGGGTAATAGAGAGCTTTCAGTTGGAGGAGGAGTTGAGTCTCGTGAAATAATTTACGCTGCCAAGGTAAGTAGTGTGACGTACTATTATCCCATCTGAAAGCTCTCTAATATAGGACCGAAGTACAATGGCTTCTATGAGCAATTTTGAGTTGACAAGCCGTACAAATTATGAGATCAAAGTACGTGTTTTAAGGATAACCCATTGGCATTGGCTTTCAGATTCTTACTTAAATTTAAATCAAATGTTGGCTCCATACCACGTTTAACCTGGAGTGGGGAAATGTAATGTAAAGCCCCGCCCAATGACATGCGCGGTAACCACTGGATGTTTTACTTCCAACAGCAACACGTAGATGGCGGGAAAATCTAGTCTTTGGCGCGAAATTTAAAATGCTTGGTTTTAGATCATTGGTATTGATATAGATAGGCAGTGGTTATCGCGCATGTCAATGGGCGGGCTTTACATTTCCCCACTAACCCCCCTATACCTCACTCTAGTTTCACTTTGCCAAACGCAGGAACCAATCAGAAATTCTCCACGAGGGCGGAGTTAAAACATAGGCTTTGCTATCAGAGAGAATTTAGAAGGGGAGTGGAAGGGGTGGTTTGTAATGTAGCGCAACGTCGTCTGCTAAACGTTATCTAGGCAGGTCGATTTCCGGTATGATGCGTTTGTAACAGAGATATTTTAGAACACGTGACCGGAAACTCGCCTACCCCAAAAAGCTCAACGCGACATCTTGTTTGGGCGTCATCACGTTTAATAGAGTCAAAGGGGGGCCTTCCACTCCCCTTCTAAATTCTCTCTGTTGCTATATGCAGTCATAGCCCACTCGATCACGCGCTCCATGATGCCAGGAAGTATTTTTTTTTTTTTCCGATATTTGGAAAAATAATACGCGCGAAAATTCGAAAATCAAGCATTGTCTATTTTAATTTTCCCTTTGAAAGATTTTAGAGGTTAGAAATGATTAGGGTTGTAAGTCGGAAAATTTTCCGCGGAAAATTTTCCGCTCGGAAAATTTTCCGGAAAATGACCGAGCTATATTTTTCCGGAAAATTTTCCGTATTTTTCCGCTACCGGTTTCTCAATTAAAATGTTAAAACTTTAAAATTTTTCAATTGCCTTTCTTTTCAAAACATTCATTATTTTGTTTTCGGTGAATTCGGAGGGGGAAAAATTGTTTGTTAACCCTGTTTAAAGTCACAAATTATTGAAAAATCAACCACTAATATTTGGCGGTACTTTAATAAATCTACTAAAGATGGCAAAATAACTGGAGAATGTATATAATGTAAACAATGTTATGCAAATAACGCAACGTGGATGAAACGCCACTTTTCATCTGGTATGTGCAAAAAGTGTTCCCCATCTGTATTGAAAAGTTTTAAAATTAACTGCACGAAAAATGAGTCATGTCATGATATCAAAAATAAATAGGGGAAAGTGTCGGACTGCCATATTTTCCTGCCTTTGCCTTAGCTTGACATGCATTTCGAGACGCTCAAGCGCGCGAGAGGTGTTTAAAATGGTATCAGCCAATCAGATTTGTAGTTGATGATGTCATTCTTCCCGAAAATAACGCTCGTACGCCACCAAACGGGAGAATTTAGCATAGGCGTATCTCAAGGAAGAGTCACAGCCTCCGCGCTCTGTTCTATTTTCTTTAGTGTTATTTTCGCGTTTCAACGAGGTTAAAGTTTGTTTAAAACGTTAGCACCCCGAAATGAAATTAATAATGCCGCAGATGTTCTTGAAATCATCATTTAATTCAAAAAACTCATCGTTAAAATCCTTTACAATTTCGTTTAAACTTAGGCCCTGGGTTGTCATTATAAGCTAAAACGTTTTAATATTAGTAAATAACATCAATATTAGCAAACTAAATTAATAAAATCATGTACATCATCAAATTAAATTGTGGCGATAAACTGCAGTGGCCACGGTTAGCCTCAGTCAAAAGCAGCTAATGTAAAATAAAACCGCACTATTCCTTCACGCGCAACATCACAAATTATCTTAGGTACGTGGTGAATAGGCGAGGGGGATGAAACAGATTTCGCGAGTATGCATTCACCCCTCCAATAGCATGTCACAGACGAAGGAGAGAGTCCGACACTTTCCCCTATTTATTTTTGATGATATGCAACTACATTTGGTAAGTCAGCGAGGTGTAATTAGTCAAATTCGTAATTCAATTATTTAAAAAGGCTGCAGTTTCTATTTTAAAATGTATCTATTATATTAATTTCGAACTCAGGACAACAAAACTGAAGAAGCTATCGAAATATATTCAAAAGTTTGATAAATTGACTCAAAGCTCACTTAATTGCTAGTTTTATATTTTTCCGATTAGCGGAAAATTTTCCGCGTTTTATTTTTCCGGAAAATTTACAACACTAGAAATGATTATTTCAAGAACTAAATTAACAATTTTAAAATCTCGGTTTCTATCATTTAACTTTAATTTTTTGGCGTAACAATGCGTGGAGTGGCGGGAAAGACCCTGCACAAAAAATAATAGGTATTATAGGTCTAAAATGCCAAAATTATAGGATATTTATTGGTCCAAAAATTTATAAATTAATAGGTTCAAACTTAAGTTATTGGCGTTTTACAGGAAGTTATTATATAACAGAGAGTAGACTACAACTTATAACATATTTATATAAATATGATAATTATTTAATCTACCAATCAGGTACTGTGGACTAGTTGTTAATAATGTAGGAACTAAATTATTAATCATGAAAGTTTTAAATCAGATTAAAAATAAAATTTTTCCAAAATTCTCTTGATTCTTAAATTTTTGGAACTTCGCGGCGTTTTGAAGTACAATAGCTTAGCAGACGACGTGCCCTGGTTAATGGTCATGGACCAGTTTATTTATTCCAGGCTAGGGGGGGGGGTTGCTGGTAGGCCTGTGCGGGTAGTGATTTTTGGGTTTCGGGTCGGGTACGGGTAGTTGAATAAACTTCCAATCGGGTATCGGGTCGGGTACCCGGATTTCTAACGGGTACTCGAATAATTAGGCCTAGCTAAACTACCATTATAGTCGGGTGCTTTTCGGGTAGCAAAAAATCATATCGGGATGAAATACTTTTATTTGTTAAAAAAATAAGTGTCATGAAAGACTTGGATACCATTATGGCGAAAAGTACAAAAATAAGACGCTAAAGGTGGAATTCATAAGCGTCGGACGCAACGCAATTTAGTACAGGCAAAGGCAAGGCGTCGTGCGCAAACTTCCGCCTTTTGCGCACGACGCCCTGCCTTTGCCTGTACTAAATTGCGTTGCGTCCGACGTTTATGAATTCCACCTAAGCTATTAGCGAGGATTGAAATAATACTGAGCATTGTGGAAAAGTTTACTCAAACTTAAGTTCTTCTAAGTTCAAGAAACTTTGCCAAACCAATACCCGATTGTCCTAAGCCTTGTCACGGGTAATGAGCGGGAAAATTTAAATATTCGAATAATTTCGGGTATTAAGAAATTTTCGGGTACCGGGTACTCGCACAGGCCTAGTTGCTGGCCCAATGTCCAGTTTAAAAGAAAAATCCTTATTTCCCACCCTGCTCTGGGAGCCCTGGAAGTAAGCTGACGTGAAACTTTTTTCCAAAAGAGCGCCTCTAGCGGCCACTTAAAATTTCACCTAAGTAGCTGTGGGTTGAACTTAACCACAGCAGAGACTTGTTTTAAGGGTTCACCACTAAAAATAGTCCAATCATAACTTGTTCAGGGCGAGTCTTCTGGCAAAACTTGAAATATGTTTCACTAATCATCGAGTGATTGGTACACAAAAGCACTAAAGAGCAGGTACAATGGTGCCCCTTCGTGATGACTTTCCTACTGCGCAGTGGCCTAAGCTTGGAAAAGGCTATTTTAGCTCCACCCTAATACACCTGTTCTGATTGGTCCCTGCCTTTTGCAAGATAAAATTGGTGTTTAGAAGATTAGCCACTATGTTAGGAGCGTCAATGTTTTAAATTCGCCATGCACATGCACCCCATCCCATAAAATGTGTGTTTATATATTCATATTTATGGTCAACAGACAACAGCAACTAGACTATTTCAACACACACAATCAGTCTGGGAAATAGCACACTTCCTCTGGTCCACGGGACCAGTTTATTAATTGCTTGGACTAGTTTTTTAATTCAAGAAGTGGGGGTTACTGGTCCTCGGGACCAGTTTATTAATTGCAAATCTATAGGAGAACAAAGGCTGGGACCACTCCGGAGACCAGTTTATTACTGGTCCCAAGGACTAGTTTAAAAAATATCCTTATTTCCCAGACTGCACACAATGTGTGTCAATACACACAGCCATCCAAAGAACAGTGGTACCAAGGACTTGGCAGTACTAGAACATGATGCAATCTCACTCTAGCCTCCACTTATGGAAGAAAAGATACCAAGACAGGGTCGAAAAAGGTGGGTAAAATAGCTTGTACTCTGCAAGAAAGAGTGGGACAGGGGGTGTGGCTATGTCCCACTTGCCAAGTTCCAATAGGTTACCTCTGAGGTAAGGTTAACAGTAACTACAAAACCTCACAAATCACAGAATACTTAACTAAAAATCGGGAGCCATGAAAATGTAATAAAAATATAAGCGGGCATGAAAATCTAAGGTTGTCATTGTCAAGAAAGGAATCAAAGGATCCCCTCGGAATCGGAATCAGGGTTGAATTTGCATTGATTTAAGGAGTACTTTGTTATTATATGACAATGTGAGCAAAAAGTCGTTAAATTTTAAAAATTTGGATCAAAAAAATTATACTTACACGTTATTAACATGCTTAATTCTTCAATGAACATAAATCATATTAACATTAATAACCCACGATACCAAACGTCAGAATAATGCTTGCGGTTTGCACTTTGCCGCGCTCTTGGGTTAACAGAAAGATAACCAGACGACGGAACAAGGACCACATAACCAGCCATATTCCATCCATAATACGGCAACGACCAACCGAGCAACTACGTATGGCGCGTAATTCGAGTATTTGAATTCAAGTTCTTTATTCTTTATTTAACAAAATGATAATCGTACTTCAAACTCGAACGCGATCGTCTAGAATTCATCGGTAAATAATCGTATAGCCTCGACCATCAAAAGTTCAAGACAAGTTTATATCAAAGAACAAAATGTATATATATAAAGCCATAGCCCACTCGATCACGCGCTCAGGTATAAGATCTGCGGCGTGAAATTGATGGTATGCGAAACTTAGCATGCGTCTATAGAGCTATTTCAGAGGGGGTAATGGCTACGTCACCAATGCTATTTGCCCATAGAGAAACCCTCACAAAATGGCCGCCCTCTACACTCAAAGGCAAGCCCAATTTTCGTAGCAGACGAAATTTTCCCCCCTCTGAAATAGCTCTATGGGAGGAAGTTTCTTGTGCACGGAATATTTTCGTTGATTGTTCCTTTATTACAAAATTTCTTAAGGAAGTTTTTATTATTATTTCCAGCAGGGATTAATAAAATGTTAGCTTGCTGCGTTCTGCTGTCTGAGTTCACTGCAGATTTCTTCTCGTACCAATCTCCCCTCTAAGCCTACTACCCATGATTAAGTTCTGTCTGTACTTATTGGCTTCATTTTAAGCATAGCCCACTCGACCGTCATAGTTGTTTGAGCAGCCAGCGTAACGGATGTGGGCAACATTTTCCCTATAAACTCCTCCTCTTTTATAAAACCAACTATTGTTCTCTTTTCAAACGATTTAACACGCAATAAGATGAATAATTAACGAAGAAAAAACATAATATTAATTACATTTATTTTAATATTTAAGGTAATCTTGTTTCTCAACTCAAAGTTATTAAAGAAAAAATAACATCGTCTATCTGATCGATGCAGGTCTGATCGTAATCGCGTTATAGCCAGGGCCGGAAATAAGCACAGGACACTGGACATTTTGACCAATAAATTTTCCGTAGTTTTGATGGTTTGATTATGAAGATGCGGTAGTATTTTTGCACACTCTAATGAACAATGTCCTATAATTTTTCCAGTCAAAGGGGACGTCACTGGACACATGTCCTAAAAGAATTTTTCCTTATTTCCGGCCCTGGTTATAGCTTCGTATCTTCCATTCTTTTGAGCACATTCTCTTTTATTGCGGCTAGAGTAAATTAGGTTTTGTTTTGACAAACGTTAATAGTCATGCTGCAAAGTAAGAAGAAAAGAACTCCTCTCTACTAGGAGAGGTAATATTTTGGTTTTCTCAACTTGTTCGTACTGTGTTCACTATTGTATAGAGTAATATTTGCTGAGGGGGGTGAGACGTTATTGGTTTTTCAGCCAATGAAATTAACAAGCCAACAGATGGCGTCACCTTCTGGTGGCTATAGAGCTCATGTTAAATTCTGCCGCCAAAATGGCGAATGGGCGGAGTTTAATGTCACCCTCCCCGAAATCGATATAACTCTATTAACGAAAAAAAATCAACCTAGCAACAATTCGGGTAGTTAATGAGTGGTTAAAATTCCAAAGATAAACTTTGTTTAGTTTATTTTATAACAAATAGAGTTGCGAATGGTGGTTTTCATTATTATTCAGGTTTCATAGTTTTCTTAAAAGTTTTTGTTTTTATAAAGAGCCGTGCAATTTTCATTGATAATAATTAATTTAACTTTTACATGGCGTAGTAAAAAGATACGAAAAACTGTAAAAGTGCAATAACATAACCGATTCCCAAAATGAGAAAAGGTACGATAAACATCGTAATCTTCATTGCACCAGGACCTTCATTGTTTTTTTCCAATGGATTGAGGAAACAGCGAGACGTCTCGAATCGAAATCTATTGAACAATGGAGTAAAGAGGTCCGCACTTAGAACAGTGTTGAATCTGGAATCAATAACTTGGATTATCTCTTAGGCTTATACAGTATGAAAATATTCACTGGCAACAAGTCCAGATACTTCTCCTAACGCGTTAGTGTTATGCAAGAAGTATTTGTACGATAATTACGAGTTAATTAATGGGTTGTCGTAATATTAAAATAATGGTTTTGATCCAGCACGCGAGAGGGCACCAGGTCATACACGGTTTTTTCATTTTCGACCCTCTTTTAAGCTGTCCTTCTTTGAGTTGCGGGCAGGGCCGGAAATAAGAAAAATGTCTTATAAGACATGTGTTCAGTGACCCCTCCCCCCATTTGACTGGAAAATTTATAGGACATTGTCCACTGGATTGTGCAAAAACTGTCGCATCTTCATAGTCAAGCTATCAAAACATGGGAAAATTTATTGGTAATATTGTCTAGTGACTCCCTTAATTTAAAAAAACATTGGACAATGTCCAGTGTCCAGTGATTATTTCCGGCCCTGGTTGCGGGATGTTTATACAGACACGAAAGAAAAATAGAGACCAAATATTTTTAGCCGCACCATAGGGGAATTAATTAAAAATCTCTTTTGCATTTTCGGTGCCCGATTTCTCTTAGGCGGTAACCTAAAGGAAGGGGATCGGAGACGTTTAACCAAAGACCTCATGATGGATACTTAAAGAGGATTATTCGCTTATGATAATACCAACGCATTAGTACGCTTGTCATCTGTATATTATTAACATAGCAATGAATACAAACACGTGTCGAAATTGAAGTCGAACATTTTCGGGTACGGATTTACGGAATGGAATCATCGCTAATGAGGAAAGGAACGGTTCCTTCGAAACGTACAAATAGTCTTTGGTTTCCTCACACACGTCTAGCAAGTTTATATAAAGTTGCACTGCCAATTTTACATGACCGTAAGACACAGACTTTGTTTTCAGGTCTGTTACCAAAAAGTCTAGTGTTTCAAAGAAATTCGCTTTGTTAAACTTATAAACATCCTTGGTTCTTTCCAAAAGTGAAGCCTTGTCGGGTAAAAACTAAATGGAAAATGTGTAAGTTATGTTATTTAAAATTGTGGATGAAGAGAATAAACTTTTTAATCAAATTTCCTAAGATCCTTCCTTTGATATTTAACCATATAACCCATATTATCATAAGTTTATAAGATATGTTCCGTAAGTATGACACTAGCTATACTTCGTAATGCACTTACTGAAAGCTAGTTCGAGAACTACGCGAGAATTGACTACACTCGGTTCAGCCGTCCATCTTCCTATTGGCCTTTGACAACGCCTCACCAGGCGTTGCTTTACGAGAATCTATGGCGTTTCACCTACGTCACTTCATGACTAGGTCTCAATAACCAGTGACAAACTTATGGAACATATCTTATGAATTTAATGATATTATGTAAGCTATTTTAGTAAATCGTAAAACGAACCGATATTTTCGCTACTACTTTGCCGTAAGCAACAGTGTACATATGCAACTTGGGTACTTTGGCCATGTCTGAGAGTTGCTCCATGTAAGAAATTTTTGTCGGTACTGTGATTTTAGATAACAGAACTCCAGAAAACGATAAAGTCAAAACTGAAGCTCCTAGCATCCAGAATGCCCAAAATATGCGAAGTGTTTTCACTCGAAATGCTCCACTAGGATCTGTTAAAAGTAATTTACAACATGTTTGAAACGCTGATCAGTTATAAATTAAACAAACAGTATATTAAAGACTCGAATTAACTTACTTCCTTGACCTACTGGAATTACTAGCATATATTTCAAAATTTTTACGTAATTCCTTATAAAAGATGACGACCGGTTAACAAGGCTAAGCATTGCAGCTAGTACAAATGGGATGGTTGTGAAAACCAACATAATGCAAATCCAAATCTGAAAAAGCTTAAAATGGTTACTAATTCAGCAAAATCAAATTTAGAAAGAAATTGGTTTGCTAGAAATGAATTGACTCGGAGAGGTAATATTTTGGTTTTTACAACTTCTTTGAGAATTTTAAGAATGAAGCATCTAAAGGAGTAACATAAGTGAATCTTGAAATTCTACGCATCTAAGTACATAAAATATACTACTTCAAGAGGGTGAAGTGGAAAATAAAGTGAATTTTCATCGATTCTACAACTATTTATAAGACCAGTCTGCATAGTGAAACATTCAGGAAATACCTCCGAATGATTTTGAAACTCAAATTTGGTTCAGAGTTAGCAAACATATCGGAAACACTACACTCCAAGTGGAAGACCCTCCAGCGTTTCGCATTCGTCACACCCACCGAATTTTCCCAGTCCACTCAATGTCTTAAGTCAAACCTTTCATCGGCCGACATGATGACGCGCTGGAAGACCTTAGCGGGGTCGACCCCGCCTCTGTCGCCGAGACCATCACAGGTGACGCATGAGGACATGTGTCTTCGAAAGGGGGGGAACTGCAACGAGCTCTTTCTCTATACCCATATTGGGGACAACCCTTCCTCTCTCTGTCACCTACCCCACACACCTGAACCTTTCCTTCCCCTCAGGGCTATCTCTCTTGTACGCGTTCAACCTGACCGGTCAGTTCAGCCCCTCTGTGTATTACAAGTTTTTCTTAATGTCGGTATTTCCTTAAAGAAGAGTTCTTTGTTTAAATAACTAACGTCTCGTCATTCCACCGATACATGCGTTGCAATATGTAGAAGAATCGATAACAAATCACTTGATTTTCTACTTCACCCTCCCTTTAAGAGGACCAATGAGATATTTTAAAAATTTATTGGGTCGTTTAAGGTTTGTGCTCATTTTTGGGCTATGATTCGGACTGTTATTAAATCCTTTTATTTAAAATATCCAAATTGGGTCATTCCTATTTTAGAGGCCGTTTTCCATAGTGGTAAAATTTTTAGTAGCATGGTAGTAAAAATAGTAGTATTCCCCCTACGAGGAAAAGCGGAACCTATGATGGAGAAAATAGTATGAATTGCTACATTGTGCCGACTAACCATAAATTGCCGCCTTTACCAAAATTTTGCTGACTAACCATAAATTTCCGCCTTTTCCAAATATTGCTGACTAACCATAAATTGCCGCCTTTTCCAAAATATTGCTGACTAACCATAAATTGCCGCCTTTTCCAAATTATTTCTGACTAACCATAAATTGCCGCCTTTTCCAAAACATTGCTATATTACTGTCTTTTTCCGTGTAAAGAGGCGCATACTTAGCCTTTCGTGAATAAACAGGAAAAATGAAATGGGGTAATGCACTGGCCTTTTAACAAGGCGTTTTAAGTGTTCTAATTGCGAGGCCAGTACAGAATGATCATGCAAAACGAAATGTTGGAATAATACATTGGCCTTTTAACTAGGGGTCCTAAGAGACCTAATTGCGAGGCCAGTACAGATATGCCCTTACGTTCAAACGAGATTAGACCAGGGTAGGTTAGGTTTGGTTTAGTTGAGGCGGGTGAAATTCCATGTCGGGCCTCTCAAGTAGGCGTTGGTAGTGGCCTACTTGAGAGGCCATTAGAAAATAAACATGCAAAACGGAACCGTGGACAATTACACGGGCCTCTGAACTAAGCGTTTGTAGTGGCCTACTTGAGAGGCAAGTAGAGAATAAACACGCAAAATTAAACTAGGGACAATACATGGGTCTCTTATCTATGTTTTTATCGTCGCCTACTTTGCCGTTCGTGAATAGGTTAGGTGTCGGGCCGCTCATCTTCGCGTCAGTAGTGGCCAACTTGAGAGGCCAGTAGAGAATAATCAAGCAAAATGGATCCATGGACTATTACACTGGCCGCTCAATTAGGCGTCTGTAGTGGCCAACTTGAGAGGCCAGTAGAGAATAAACAAGCAAAATGGAACCATGGACTATTACACTGGCCGCTCAATTAGGCGTCTGTAGTGGCCTACTTGAGAGGCCAGTAGAGAATAAACAAAGAAAATGGAACCATGGACTATTTCACTGGCCGCTCAACTAGGCGTCAGTAGTGGCCTACTTGAGAGGCCAGTAGAGAATAAACAAGCAAAATGGAACCATGGACTATTACACTGGCCGCTCAACTAGGCGTCAGTAGTGGCCTACTTGAGAGGCCAGCAGAGAATAAACAAGCAAAATGGAACCATGGACTATTACACTGGCCTCTAAAATAGGCGTCCGTAGTTGCCTACTTGAGAGGCCAGTAGAGAATAAACAAAGAAAATGGAACCATGGACTATTACACTGGCCGCTCAACCAGGCGTCAGTAGTGGCCTACTTGAGAGGCCAGTAGAGAATAAACAAGCAAAATGGAACCATGGACTATTACACTGGCCGGTCAACTAGGCGTCCGTAGTTGCCTACTTGAGAGGCCGGCCAGTAGAGAATAAACAAAGAAAATGGAACCATGGACTATTACACTGGCCGCTCAACCAGGCGTCAGTAGTGGCCTACTTGAGAGGCCAGTTGAGAATAAACAAGCAAAATGGAACCATGGACTATTACACTGGCCGCTCAACTAGGCGTCAGTAGTGGCCTACTTGAGAGGCCAGTCTATCTATTTTGAGCGCATTTAGAGTTCTAATTTTATTTTTTGGAAATATTGTAGAGAAGATAAGGTTAAATGCGTTTCTGGTGCTCGAAAACCTCTTATTGAAAAGCTATTATTAAATTTCACAAAAACGTCTGTATCTACTGCTTGAATATTATGGCCTCCAAAACCGATTTAATACCCCATACATTATACAAATTGAAAACTTTCTGCCTTTTCCAGAAGTTTTTAATTGGTCATACGACTGACTTTTAAATGCTGTTTCATACCGCGTTTAAGTCGATCAAATGGCCGACTCGGTATGCAGTTTTACACTGCATGCGAGAACTACCCTCACTTAAACGGGTATAGTTCTGCATGTAAGAACTGCCTTAGCGACAGGGGATTTCGTTCCCTCAAGACGGAACCTTGCTATTCTAGGAGAGCGGTAGCTCTCTTAGATAAGACCTCATACTGACTTTAATGTATAAGGATGGTTTTTTGATTGGATATAACTTTTTTTGTATTGTATTAACTGCTTTAAAAAAATTCCACAGAACTACATTTCGGGCCCTCAATATGTGGTTAAAATTTCAAGAAGATCCAATCATTAGTTTATTTTATAAAAAATAAAGTTGCTAAGGGTGGTTTTCATTTCCATAAAATTAATCAGCCCTTTTGGTGAAAAAGTTAAATTTTCCCATAGAAATAACATGGAGTTTTTTTCAAATTTGGCCATTTTGTGGCCACCCTTTTGAAATGAAATATTCGTTTGTTACGTTTGGGAACGGTTTTATATCAAAATTTAAACCTTTTTCTAGGACCATTTTTAAGGTTTTTGAGAAAAATTAATTTTAAGTATGTTTAATTTTAAATTTTAAAAACTACCCCAATCTGCGATATTTTAGCATTTATACACTGTTTTATTAGGAAATATCAGCGAGACCAATGTTGGCCTTTTTTACCGACGACCGGTAATTAAGCTAGATTACCGACGACCGGTAATTAAGCTAGATTACCGACGACCGGTAATTAAGCTAGATTACCGACGACCGGTAATTAATCTAGATTACCGACGACCGGTAATTAAGCTAGATTACCGACGACCGGTAATTAAGCTAGATTACCGACGACCGGTAATTAAGCTAGATTACCGACGACCGGTAATTAAGCTAGATTACCGACGACCGGTAATTAAGCTAGATTACCGACGACCGGTAATTAAGCTAGATTACCGACGACCGGTAATTAAGCTAGATTACCGACGACCGGCAATTAAGCTAGATTACCGACGACCGGCAATTAAGCTAGATTACCGACGACCGGTAATTAAGCTAGATTACCGACGACCGGCAATTAAGCTAGATTACCGACGACCGGCAATTAAGCTAGATTACCGACGACCGGCAATTAAGCTAGATTACCGACGACCGGCAATTAAGCTAGATTACCGACGACCGGTAATTAAGCTAGATTACCGACGACCGGCAATTAAGCTAGATTACCGACGACCGGCAATTAAGCTAGATTACCGACGACCGGCAATTAAGCTAGATTACCGACGACCGGCAATTAAGCTAGATTACCGACGACCGGCAATTAAGCTAGATTACCGACGACCGGCAATTAAGCTAGATTACCGACGACCGGCAATTAAGCTAGATTACCGACGACCGGCAATTAAGCTAGATTACCGACGACCGGCAATTAAGCTAGATTACCGACGACCGGCAATTAAGCTAGATTACCGACGACCGGCAATTAAGCTAGATTACCGACGACCGGTAATTAAGCTAGATTACCGACGACCGGTAATTAAGCTAGATTACCGACGACCGGCAATTAAGCTAGATTACCGACGACCGGCAATTAAGCTAGATTACCGACGACCGGCAATTAAGCTAGATTACCGACGACCGGAAATTAAGCTAGATTACCGACGACCGGCAATTAAGCTAGATTACCGACGACAGGAAATTAAGCTAGCTTACCGACGACCGGCAATTAAGCTAGCTTACCGACGACCGGCAATTAAGCTAGATTACCGACGACCGGCAATTAAGCTAGATTACCGACGACCGGCAATTAAGCTAGATTACCGACGACCGGCAATTAAGCTAGATTACCGACGACCGGTAATTAAGCTAGATTACCGACGACCGGTAATTAAGCTAGATTACCGACGACCGGCAATTAAGCTAGATTACCGACGACCGGCAATTAAGCTAGATTACCGACGACCGGCAATTAAGCTAGATTACCGACGACCGGAAATTAAGCTAGATTACCGACGACCGGCAATTAAGCTAGATTACCGACGACCGGCAATTAAGCTAGATTACCGACGACCGGCAATTAAGCTAGATTACCGACGACCGGCAATTAAGCTAGATTACCGACGACCGGCAATTAAGCTAGATTACCGACGACCGGCAATTAAGCTAGATTACCGACGACCGGCAATTAAGCTAGATTACCGACGACCGGCAATTAAGCTAGATTACCGACGACCGGCAATTAAGCTAGATTACCGACGACCGGCAATTAAGCTAGATTACCGACGACCGGCAATTAAGCTAGATTACCGACGACCGGCAATTAAGCTAGATTACCGACGACCGGTAATTAAGCTAGATTACCGACGACCGGTAATTAAGCTAGATTACCGACGACCGGCAATTAAGCTAGATTACCGACGACCGGCAATTAAGCTAGATTACCGACGACCGGCAATTAAGCTAGATTACCGACGACCGGAAATTAAGCTAGATTACCGACGACCGGCAATTAAGCTAGATTACCGACGACCGGAAATTAAGCTAGATTACCGACGACCGGCAATTAAGCTAGATTACCGACGACCGGCAATTAAGCTAGATTACCGACGACCGGCAATTAAGCTAGATTACCGACGACCGGCAATTAAGCTAGATTACCGACGACCGGCAATTAAGCTAGATTACCGACGACCGGCAATTAAGCTAGATTACCGACGACCGGCAATTAAGCTAGATTACCGACGACCGGCAATTAAGCTAGATTACCGACGACCGGCAATTAAGCTAGATTACCGACGACCGGCAATTAAGCTAGATTACCGACGACCGGCAATTAAGCTAGATTACCGACGACCGGCAATTAAGCTAGATTACCGACGACCGGTAATTAAGCTAGATTACCGACGACCGGTAATTAAGCTAGATTACCGACGACCGGTAATTAAGCTAGATTACCGACGACCGGTAATTAAGCTAGATTACCGACGACCGGTAATTAAGCTAGATTACCGACGACCGGTAATTAAGCTAGATTACCGACGACCGGTAATTAAGCTAGATTACCGACGACCGGTAATTAAGCTAGATTACCGACGACCGGTAATTAAGCTAGATTACCGACGACCGGTAATTAAGCTAGATTACCGACGACCGGTAATTAAGCTAGATTACCGACGACCGGTAATTAAGCTAGATTACCGACGACCGGTAATTAAGCTAGATTACCGACGACCGGTAATTAAGCTAGATTACCGACGACCGGTAATTAAGCTAGATTACCGACGACCGGTAATTAAGCTAGATTACCGACGACCGGTAATTAAGCTAGATTACCGACGACCGGCAATTAAGCTAGATTACCGACGACCGGCAATTAAGCTAGATTACCGACGACCGGTAATTAAGCTAGATTACCGACGACCGGCAATTAAGCTAGATTACCGACGACCGGCAATTAAGCTAGATTACCGACGACCGGCAATTAAGCTAGATTACCGACGACCGGTAATTAAGCTAGATTACCGACGACCGGCAATTAAGCTAGATTACCGACGACCGGCAATTAAGCTAGATTACCGACGACCGGCAATTAAGCTAGATTACCGACGACCGGCAATTAAGCTAGATTACCGACGACCGGCAATTAAGCTAGATTACCGACGACCGGCAATTAAGCTAGATTACCGACGACCGGCAATTAAGCTAGATTACCGACGACCGGCAATTAAGCTAGATTACCGACGACCGGTAATTAAGCTAGATTACCGACGACCGGTAATTAAGCTAGATTACCGACGACCGGCAATTAAGCTAGATTACCGACGACCGGCAATTAAGCTAGATTACCGACGACCGGCAATTAAGCTAGATTACCGACGACCGGAAATTAAGCTAGATTACCGACGACCGGCAATTAAGCTAGATTACCGACGACCGGAAATTAAGCTAGATTACCGACGACCGGCAATTAAGCTAGATTACCGACGACCGGCAATTAAGCTAGATTACCGACGACCGGCAATTAAGCTAGATTACCGACGACCGGCAATTAAGCTAGATTACCGACGACCGGCAATTAAGCTAGATTACCGACGACCGGTAATTAAGCTAGATTACCGACGACCGGTAATTAAGCTAGATTACCGACGACCGGCAATTAAGCTAGATTACCGACGACCGGCAATTAAGCTAGATTACCGACGACCGGCAATTAAGCTAGATTACCGACGACCGGCAATTAAGCTAGATTACCGACGACCGGAAATTAAGCTAGATTACCGACGACCGGCAATTAAGCTAGATTACCGACGACCGGAAATTAAGCTAGATTACCGACGACCGGAAATTAAGCTAGATTACCGACGACCGGCAATTAAGCTAGATTACCGACGACCGGCAATTAAGCTAGATTACCGACGACCGGCAATTAAGCTAGATTACCGACGACCGGCAATTAAGCTAGATTACCGACGACCGGCAATTAAGCTAGAATACCGACGACCGGCAATTAAGCTAGATTACCGACGACCGGCAATTAAGCTAGATTACCGACGACCGGCAATTAAGCTAGATTACCGACGACCGGCAATTAAGCTAGATTACCGACGACCGGCAATTAAGCTAGATTACCGACGACCGGTAATTAAGCTAGATTACCGACGACCGGTAATTAAGCTAGATTACCGACGACCGGTAATTAAGCTAGATTACCGACGACCGGTAATTAAGCTAGATTACCGACGACCGGTAATTAAGCTAGATTACCGACGACCGGTAATTAAGCTAGATTACCGACGACCGGTAATTAAGCTAGATTACCGACGACCGGTAATTAAGCTAGATTACCGACGACCGGTAATTAAGCTAGATTACCGACGACCGGTAATTAAGCTAGATTACCGACGACCGGTAATTAAGCTAGATTACCGACGACCGGTAATTAAGCTAGATTACCGACGACCGGTAATTTAGCCGCATTACCGACGACTGGTAATTTAGCCGCATTACCGACGGCTGGTAATTTACCCGTATTACCGACGGCTGGTATTTAAGCTAGATTACCGATGGACGCGCAACGCCCTGGGACTTTTTCTCCCGTATTTTCTAAAGAATTTTAATTAATATGAAGACTGAAGTGACAGATATTAATAAAATCTGTCATTGTAGACAAAGACTGGAAAGTGTAAAAGATAAGGTTTGAAAATGAACTGCCTGAAGTAACAGATATTAAAATTTTCACTTTTGAAGACATCATTATAAAACATCAATTATTTTAAAAAATTCTTATCTTACTTTTTTTCACCAAAATTTCATTTTCCCAAAATATTTTTCAGCAATATTTACCAACTATTTTGTCCTCAATAGTAGTTGTCACCTAGAAGGGTTTAAGGGATACTAGCTTGGTACTGGTTTTACTTACAACTAACATTTGATTCTAGGAGATTCAAATGCTTGGATATCTGAAAAGATTTCTCTTGAAGAGTTTAAATTTTTATATTTTAAAATTGGAAATATTGCGAAGCGGAAAATAATATAGGCCTTTTCTTTGTGATTTAGTTATTAGTGTCGAAAAGATCTGTAGATTGATCGTGATCTTTGAGAGCAACACAGCACGTTAATATTTAATACTTTGAAAGCTTTACAATTTAAGAATACGTTTTGTAAAGTTTTAATACGGTTTATATTTTGTAAGCTCTCAACGATTTTCTCACGTTATCGGGGCAATTTTCTACCTAATTTTAAATTTTTCATAAAAAATAAAATGTAAAGCCGTAGTATTTTTAAAATAACGCGCATGTTCCTTTTTAAAATACTTTCCCGAAGTAATTTTGGTTAAAAAAAGTAAGATAAGAATTTTTTAAAATAATTGATGTTTTATAATGATGTCTTCAAAAGTGAAAATTTTAATATCTGTTACTTCAGGCAGTTCATTTTCAAACCTTATCTTTTACACTTTCCAGTCTTTGTCTACAATGACAGATTTTATTAATAAATATAGCATTAATCACCAATAATAATCATAAATTATATATAGAGTAAAACCATATGAAAGCGTTTTAGTCAGAATTTAGTTATCCATAGTATTTTCTCCCTCATCGGTTTAGCTTTTCGGTTCTAGGAAAAATACTACTATTTTTACTACTATCCTACTAAAAAAAATCCCACTATCGAAGGCGGCCTCTAAAATAGGAAAGATCCCTATAAATTCCCGAAGTAAATATTTAGTAGTGCGAAACAACGTAGTTTAGTAAATAATATCAAGGGCCTGTTTGGTTATATCAACAATAATTTTTCATTTCAAAAGCATGCTCCAATTTTCTCTTTCGAAGTGTAAAATTTTGCTTTACATTAAAGTCGAAGGATCGAAACATTTTAAAGTACGGAGTTTCCGATGCAATTGGAGATCCAGAGAAAATGTAGACGTCTTCACTCGCAACTGGATTTGAGAACTCCACAGACTGAAAATAGGATGACTGAGGTGGGTAAAATGTCAATGCCACATCGGATCGCTTCAAGAATGAACCCAAAACAGTTTTATTTTTAAATCAAAACACTGTAGAGATAATTTCCAAAGATCTGCCGACGATATCAAAAAGGAAGAAACAGAAATCTTCTCTACTTAAAATATCTAGCTTTAAAACTCGCTAATCATTTGGCCCACACACGGCGTGTGCGCAATTATGTGACGTGATGCAAAAAAATTACTCAATTGTACTTTTAAGGTTAAGCTTGGATATTTTAAATCCAATAGTGTTAGATCAGGTAAGGTTATCTGAACCCCAATTGTATTAGTTCCGGTAAGGTTAGGTTTCGTTATTTAAACTTCAATAGTATAAAGTCAGGTAAGGTTTCGTTATTTGAACCCCCATTGTATTTAATGAGGTTAGATTAGGTTACTTGAATTCCGATAATATTTGGTCAGGTAACGTTAGGTTTGTTTTGTTGATTTGAACATCAATAGCATTATTTTTTTTGGAAGCGCTTTGACCACTTCGACGGAATTGCTCTTCTGTGTTCTGCTGTACAAGATACACCCTAAATATACATACATTGTGGGAAAATCCAAGTAAAATAACTTCTGGGCTGCTCTCTTTACGGTACACTGAATCCAATCTAAATTATAAACGTATTTATCAGTTTTCATAGTCAATATTATTTTGATGTATCTGTTCGAATCATATATCGAAAACATTTCGAACTCTTAAAATTTTTCTCATCAATAATCTTTCAGTTTGCTTAAAACTTAGTTGGCGGTTCTTAAAAGGTTTCTGGGCTCGGTTCAACTCACATAAACCGGTTTTGGGTAGGGTCGTCTCACTCGAGAATTGAATTAAGGCACATTGTATGATCTGTGAGTGTATGTTTGTGATTTGTGTTGGGGATTGGATAGACGAAAAGACCTTTCTAGCTAGGTGTGGTTAAGAAATTAATATACCCCAACCGTTGGGCCATCTCGAATATTACCTTAGTGAGTTAAAGAACTTCAATATTGTACTACATTTGCACATACGAAACTAACACGCCTTCTCACCCCCCCCCAGGCACACGTAGCTAATACGGAAAATTTATTTACGTGACTTGTTTAGTTTGAATTAAGCAAACTCAAGGGAACCTTATTATTTCACTTGTTAGTTATGAATAAATATTGAAATATTATTTTCAATAATTTACACTGCATCCTTTGATTTGAAAACTTCGCAAACTTATAAAATTATAATGACAATACTATACTTTTATGTCTCAGACCATTTACTTAAAGTGAAATATTTAAACCTAATTTCGTCTAATTTTCACCCACTTCTACATATTCTATTGACACGTAACTTTCATTTATACGTAATTGCACTAATAAAGTGTAGACCTACAGCGATTGAATTTGCTTCTCAAGTACAATTACTTAAAATTAGTATTTTAAAAACCAAAAAATTAATTAAATTATTTAATTACCCCAGTTTTCTTTTCAAATATCCAGAAAAAAGGTCAGCCATTGATTTTAGCTTCCCTGAAATCTCTTGCTTTTCTTCATCCAGCTCCAACACACTAGGGAGCTAAAACATTAAATGGGCAAAAGAAAAGACGGAATTTAATATTGAAACGGATATATTAGCTTCTCTATACCCCCTGCAGCCTACAGTTTGTCTCATCCCAATTTGGTACTAAATTATATAAGACACTACCACCGTGAATGCCTTCCCTTTAATGTGCTTTAGTATGACAATTGAGAAGTGATAAAAATCTCTCGGCCAGGTTTTCGTTCAGTAATTTTTTCACCCAAAAGGTCTATAGAAGATAATGATCACTTAGAAAACAATTGTAAAAGTTGTTCGTCTTTTTGTTCGAAACGTATGAACATCAAATAGGGAAATAAAATCTCTCGTGCATTTTTGGTGCCCGATTTCTCTTAAGGCGCTGACGTTAAGGAAGAGGGGCAGGAGATCTAACAAAGACCCAGTGATGGATACTTATACTGGATTATTCGCTTATGATATCACCTTAAATGACAGAATGCTAATGCTTACAAACCTATCTAATTAAACTCTGTTCTTTCACACCATCGTGGTAATTACGTACCTCAAACACTGAAATACGTATGGTGTTATTGCTCATCTTTGTAGAAAAAGCAACAGTTGAATCTGTTCAGACCTTTTACCAAGAAAAAAGAGAAATATTTCAGTTTGAATTAACCAAAAGGACTAAGCCAAGTGACGTGTAACAAACGCTTTCTTCGGATCAGTCAACTTTTGACCACAAAATGTACTATATTTAAGTAAACAAGTTGGGAAAGCCAAAATATTACCTCTCCGAGTGGAGATGACTATCACTACCCCTTAAACAACCTAAATATATGCATCTATCGCTTTTTTTAATTCTTTGCAAGTGCAGGAATTCAATTTTAAAATAGTCAATTGTTCAAGCCTTTTCAATATCTCTCAATTGCTGTGGAAACTCTACTCTCTCGCTATACCTCAACCGTATTCTTAGTCTACCAGTACGATTTGTAACATTTGTCCATATCAAAGCTGAATCATACCTCGCCACACAAAAAGCAAATGTCCCCAAAACATGGAAGCCACAACCCAATCACACATAAGCTAGGCTCCCACTTAACCAAAATAATTATTAAACAGTTAAATACTCACAAAGATTGGCAAAATCAATCTCCTTCAGTAATATATATTATTTTCCGAACAAAATTAATCGAGCAAATTTAACGTTTAACTTCTTCCTTTGAAATTCTATCAAAGAGTTATTCAACTGTTTAAAAAAGGTTTCTTTCGCAAATAGGCGCTATCATCATATCAACCGCAATTCCGTCATATTTAAAAAATATACATTGCCAACACTTTTTTAGACACAATAGTGGAAGTTTTAGCCTCATTTAAAACATGTAAAACATTATCTCATCTACAAATAGCTTACACATGTCTTTTTACCAATACCTAGCCGTTTGGATTTTTCTAAAGCAATCTTAGCACCAAAATATTTTTTGATACAAAATAAATGTTCTATATTCTTCATTTTTGAAAATATATTTTTAAGCGTTTATAATGATTACTCTCTACACCTACACTAATCTTACACAAACAAGGAGTATAAATCCACTAGTGGAAGCGGTGTTTTTATTGAAAATATATATTTTTAAGCGTTTACCATGATTACGCTCTACAGCTACACTAATCTTACACAAACAAGGAGTACTATAAACCCACTACTGGAAGCGGTATTTTTATTCAAACGTAAAACAATTTCGCTTAAGTTTATCATCTCTAGGCATCGTTAAAAATGTCTCTATCACTCCTAGGTATGCACAGGATTTTACGACATTGTAACTCAAATTCATCTGATTATGTTTTAACAAGGTTAAATCTAACTGGGAGTAAGATGAAAGGAGTAGAAGCTTAACTGTCTTAGGAAATATGAAATTTTGTCTT
This sequence comes from Phalangium opilio, assembly GCF_054372755.1. Taxonomy (NCBI): domain Eukaryota; kingdom Metazoa; phylum Arthropoda; class Arachnida; order Opiliones; family Phalangiidae; genus Phalangium; species Phalangium opilio. Next base: position 10,420,209 of record NW_028324148.1, read on the forward strand.
AACAGTTCGCTAAATCATAAGTTTATAACGAAAAAACGCGGAAGGGGAAAACGAGCAGACAACAGCGATTTTTGGGGGTAGAAGGTTAAGAGCGCCATCTGTCGTCCGTGCCAAAGTTGAACTTCCTCTCGAAACGCAATAAGAAAGTGGATAAAATAATGTCATCAGCAATTTAACTGCGTCGATATATTTAACGACTTGACCCATGACATGCGCTTAACACTGGCTTTTATTAATCCTATTTATTGTTGGATGCTAGGAAACTTGGTAGACGTAACAGTCTGTACTAGTACCCGAGCATCCTTCAATAAACGCCTGGCAACATTGTGGTACGCATGGTACAACTAAAAAATAGGATTTGTATTTATCTTTCGACTCACTCCAAGCCTTTAAGCCCTCATTACAGAGGATTTGAAACACTATCGTAATTCCTAGTGTCTCGAATCTCTACGTTCCTGTCCATTATGAACAGTGCTGAGAGAATGATACATCAGAAAGAGCCATTCAAATCGAATTGCCGAAAATATTATCCATATTTTCATTTCATATAACAGAGAAAACAAATTATTATGGTTCTGAGAGGAGCTTCCCATTTTGGTTGTTGTTCTCAAAAATATATCGCAATGCGCGGGCCTCGATAGATATAGGAGGCAATGAAGGAAATATATCACAATGCGTGGGCCTTGATGGATACAGGAGGAAATGTAGGAAATATAACGCAATGCACGGGCCTAAATAGATATAAGAGGCAATGTAGGAAATATAACGCAATGCACGGGCCTTGACAGATATAGGAGGCAATGATTTAACGACTTCGGTACTTGGGTTTATCTTTAATATTTAAATAAATACAATTATTTTTAATTATTTTAATCGCCAGTAAGTAACTTTAAAAATAGTTAAATTGTTTAAAATAAAGTTGTTCCTATTATCTTTCGAAACTTTGCTAATATTGACGTTTAAAGTGAAGGGTACCCCTCTTGCCCGCTTTTTTCAAATTTTAGGATATATATACGATTCGTTTCCATTATAATAATAGATAAAAACGCATTCGCGTGAACCGATGGTGGAAGCCCTGCTATTGGGAGGCTAGACGTTTCTCGTAACCCTAGCCGATCGCCGCGTATATCTTGAAACCAATAATAGATAAAAACGCATTCGCGTGAACCGATGGTGGAAGCCCTGCCATTGGGAGGCTAGACGTTTCTCGTAACCCTAGCCGATCGCCGCGTATATCTTGAAACCAAACGATGACGAAGGAAAAGAAGCCAGAATGGACTGACTGGCGTCCATGTGGAATGGACAAAGACCTGAAGATGGTGGTGCATAGAAGCTGGTGTCAATGTGGAATTGACGAAGAACAGAAGATGTTGGTGCATAGAAGCTGGTGTCAAGGTGGAATGGGAAAAGACCTGAAGAAGCTGGTGTCAATGTGGAATTGACGAAGAACAGAAGATGGTGGTGCATAGAAGCTGGTGTCAAGGTGAAATTGACGAAGAACCGAAGATGGTTGTGCTTGGAAGCTAGCAAGTACAGACTAGTGTCCATGTGGGATGGACAAAGACTAGCAGATTGTGGTCCTTAGAAGCCAGTTAGTAAAGACTGGTGTTGGTAGATGAATGGCCAAATTTCCGTGAACCGCGAACGCGTTCCGAAAATCGGGTATTTGTTTGCTCCGATTTGTAAACTGCGAACGCGGTCACGTGGGGTCTGACAGACACACAGACAGACAGACACGGCCGGTGTAATATCTCTCCGTGACATACGTCACTCGGAGAGGTAAATATCTCTCCGTGACATACGTCACTCAGAGAGGTAAAAAATAGCGAACATTGCTTTCTTGTAATCAATATAAGCAAGAACTCATTCATGATACTAAGAATAGATGATTGCAATAATTCTACAACTTTTTATTGTATTACATTTTAAAAACATTCTCTCTTACTTGTTGATTAGTCATTTTCAAGAATAAAATTTAAATACAAAATGCCACGTGGTTTTTACAGTTTATTAGGTGTGAAAGTAGAAATTTCCACACGAATTTTCAATACTAAGTATGCGAGGAATGCCCCCATAATCTTAGTTACGTGAATGAGTTGTTGAAATAAGTGCACCTGAAACATTGAGTAATGTTGACTAGCCTTAGCAATAACGTTAATGGTCGAACCTGGCCTGGACTCGTTAATTATTTATAGCTGGTTAGAGGTTTCGTAAGAATAAAAACAATAATCTGACTGGAATTCATATTCATTCTTGGAATACATAACAGGGCCTGTTTCACAAAGGATGTTAAGGGTGAAACGGGGAAAGGGCCAAATAACGCATTAAAACGAATATATATAAATTGATAGTTTTAATTACTTGACTATTTTTAATTGATTTTTAAAAGTAATAGTTTTTGGCACCAATTCGATCAGTGCTCCCATTGGCTACATAAAATGGTGAAACCTTCCAACGTTTTTAATAAATTAAGTGGCCACAGGACCAGTAGACCCCCAAAGTCTTTAAATTTTAAATTGGCCCAGCTAATTTTTAAACTGGGCATTTGTCCCGGGCCACCACCTTATTTCTCAGTCTGACAAGCTAGTCGGAATTGCGCGGTTGGTTTGAGTTTCCAAATATCTTAATTTTAAACGTTTTAAATCGAGATTTTTTTTTGTATTCCACTTAATTTCAGGCTAATTTTCCTACCTAAAACTGCTGCAATATAATACTAGAGGCCGCTATTTTTTATGGAAATCTGCTGTTGTCATAGCTAACTCCCTATTGTCATGTCAACAATAGGTGTCGCTGCATATTTGGAAGCTACTTTATGAAATTATAACCAATCAGATTTCTGAAAATACCTAACGTCATAAAGGCTATACAGCCCCGCGTGTAGCGATATTAGGGCCTCACATAGCTGCCTAGGGTATTCATGAAATAGCGCATCCCAAGTCGTGGAATGAATTCTTGCTACTGTAAATTATATAAGAACTTGTTTTTATTCGCACGTAGTGGTTAAGTTATGCAGCAAACACTAAAGGGATAGTAGTGTATAAATGAATCAATATTTTTTTATTTTATTTCATTTTTATAGAACACTAGCCGTTACCCGCGGCGTCGCTCGCGTGTAATAAGAACTTCCATCTAAAATGATATAAATAATGTGTAGATTTTACTGATGACTAATATTTTTGTAGCACCCTAGGAGCGATGGCACTCGGTGTTACCCGTCAGTCCGTCGGGATATTTTTTATTACTTTTCACGCGGACATTATTCCATAAAGAAGGGTTTTAAGTTTTTGGCCGCCATTTAAAAAGATGGCAACAAATCGAACCCAAAATACCATTCAGCCCGTCTATAGGTTAAAGGAAACCATTGTACTAAATATTTGTGAAATCGGTTGAAACGCGCGGACTTTATTGCATAGAGAATATTTTCTTACATTTCTGGGCGCCATTTTAAAAGATGGCGAAAAATCGAACCCGAAAGACCATTCAGCCCGTCTTAAGGTTAAAGCAAACCAGTGTACTAAATATTTGTGAAATCGGTTGAAATGCGCGTACTTAATTGCATAGAGAATATTTTTTACATTTCTGGGCGCCATTTTTTAAGATGGCGGCGGATTGGAAAAATCTTTCTTAGTACGCGCCTACTACTTATGAGTAACGTTCCTGCAAATTTTCAGCCTTCTAGGGCAAGCGGTTTGGGCTGGGCGTTGATTATCAGTCAGTCTGTCAGTCAGTCAGTCAGGACTTTGATTTATATAGATATAGATAAGACAGAAAGACTTTAATATATACGTATCATAACTGCAGCGACATCTTAAAAAAAAAGACACAGTTATGACATCACCCTCTTGCCACAGTTAGAGCTTCGTGCTTGGCAACCTTTAGGAAGCAACGGCAGTCAGGAACTGCAAATGTTTGTTTATTTTCGGACTACTTAATTTTCCAGATTTCAAAATGTGTTCCATTTTCAAGTGATAAATCAAACTTATTCGACATAATTTTCACATTTACAATTATCCCTTTTATGTTTGTTTTTCCCAAACTTTTATCCGTATATACCTGCACGAGTCTGGGTATAAGTTGCAATAAATACATAGTTAGAGGATTGATAGACTAGGAGGACCGATACCTTTTACTCCAAGAGGCGAGGGTAATTGGTAATGCACTTTAGCCCCTAAGTAGCCTTACCTCCTGTTGCAAATGGTATCATTAATCCTAGTCTGAAAAGTACGTATCGCAACCGGACTTTTTCTATATATAATCTATATTCAGTAACAAACACACGCACGCGAAAAAATACTTATACTAGCCTAGTTTCAACTACAATTAATTTCATTTAAAGCAACGGTAATAATTTTTAGGTAAGGCCTACGGCGCATATTTTCAGCTTTATAATGTATACATTATGCTTTAGAAAGTTAGTGAAGTTTAGATTAGGTTTGGCCATGAGTTAATAGTATGTTAGCTCCCTATAAGTTACTCAGGCTCCATAGGCGTAATGTATCCAGCGATTTCTTCTCATTTCGCCCGCGCGGGGAAAAAATCCGAATGTTGCGCTCTCTCTTGTCGAAAAAAAAAAATAACGCTCGTACGGCTCCTCGACCTTGAGTCGTCGGCTGCTTTTTCACCAAGGGAGTGTTTTAGCCGTGAATTTTCATGTTTTAACAATTTAACATTAAATCATGGCGTTTGTGTCAGTACTGAGACAAAAAAATGCAGGAACTCAATGCAATTTGCCGATATTGATAAAGAATGCTAAAGATAAGAGTTATTTTTGTGACTTGAAACCAGAAAATTATACAACTGAGCTAAATCCAATCCACTGATCTCCTAACTGTTTTCTTAACCGAGGCTACTGAGCGAAATATTCGGCTGCTTAAATAGCTCCGATATCATTGGCTAGCTTCCACTACACGCACTTCCGGGGAAAAACCGGAAGGAAGAGTAAATAAGATTCTCGTTCACGTGGCGGCCGCAGAGCGTCGCATATAATTGGGAAGCCGGCGGCGCGGGAGAAAACGCTGGAGTATAAAAATGAATTGCCTGAGTAACTTATAGGGAGCTAACATATTATTAACTCATGGTTTGGCATATCATGGCTAAAATAAACCAGGTCAATGGTGTTATAGACCAAAGTTCACAACCTAAGTTGGGGTTACATAAAAAATGTCATACGAATTTTAGGACACATTTAAGATCCCATTAACTTTGCTCGAAATCGTAGAAGACCGTACCAGGAACATAGAAATATAATATGCTATTCCTTCACAATAGGGTTAAAAAACCGGGTTTTATTTAAGAAAATCCAGCCCACCGGGAGTTTTTTATTTGGCCTTTTATCTTTAGCAGTTGCGTGCATTGAAGATATTGTCATTCAAAAGTAGATGCTAAGAAAAAAAAGTGTTAAAATGTTTCATAAAAAATAACAAATATTAAATAGTACTTTTTGAAGTTGAAACAACAAATATCTTAAACTATCTTTAAAATAAAATTATTCTAGCATTCAAATTCATCAAAATTGAAGATCTTAGTGATGGGTTTTCATAAGTGGGTTTTTGGTAGGTTTTCATGGCGGGTAAAACTCAATAAAACCCAACCCGTGGGTTTTTTGGGCTAAGATTTTTTAATTCGAATCATGCTTCACAATCTTTTAATGATATTGGAGACATTGGAAAATTGGAAAACAAATACACTTAAAGGAAAATTCAATACAAAGAGGATAATAATTATTGAGCATAATGGCGTGGTCTTGTCTTTTTCGTATTTAACTTTAACATTTCGGAATGAAAAGATAAGAAAGACTGTAAAAGTGCAAGAACATAACCGATTCCCAAAAATAGAAAGGGTACGATAAGCATCGTTATCTTCATTGCACCAGAATCTTCATTTTTTTTTCCAATGGATTGAGGAAACAGCGGGTCGTTTCGAAACGAAATCTTTTGAACACTGGAGTAAAGAGGTCAGCACTTAGAAGAGTGTTGAATCTAGAGGAATTGATATTCAATTATATATTAGGTCTAAATAATTTTAACCAACACCGGATATAGGATACCATAAGAGTGTCAAATCGTAACATTAACCACTGATCTCGTACTTTTGTAGAACATTGTTCCCACCTTTCTTCTGGGTAGCGCCTTAAAATCCGTTCCCAGAGCCATTAAAATTGAAGTTAACCCATGGATATGTATACATACTACGTATTATGGATTTTCAGCGTTTCCCAAAAATAGGCCACCAAATGTTTGGTACAACAGGGGATGAGACGTGGCTCTAAATTGAGTTCAAGTAGTTAGGTGACGTGAAAAATCTCTCCGGAGAATCCTGAGTGGTGAGTTTTAAATTTCGCTCATGCGCAGAAAGAAACAAAATTAATTTCCATCTCACTCACAAAAGGTTGGGGGGAGGGGCACAAGTCTCCTATGCGAAATTCCTTGAGGAAGGTAAGAGCAGGGATAAGGGAGGTGAGATGGATTGGAAATGATGAAGGGCGACCTGCGGCACTGTATCTCTCCCAGTGTACCTCGCGCACGCCCCTACCCTTCGGTAGGCGATTGCCAAGTGCTGCCGCGTAGCGCCATTTTATTTGTACGAGAACTAGCTTCTATTTTTAAGATAGAGGGAGCGTCCTTTACAATTTCGTCTGGTACGACCCTATCTAACCGCTGAGGATGCTGGGAGGACTACGGTGCCGTAGGTGGGGGTACAGAGGCAACGCTATAGGTATGGGGGTTTCCACTCCATTCCGCTCTCCTTCAAGGTAAGAGATGATATCATGGAAATTCATAATACCAAGAACGAATTCAGGATACCATAAGAACCTGGAATGGTAACATTGTTCCCTGCTACCATGAAGTCATACTTCTTTCGAAAACCGTTACCGCCTTCGTTCTAGGCAACGACTTTAAATCCGTTTTTAGCGCCATCGGTGGGTTATAAATAAATTGAAGTGGCTAGTATCACATTTAGCTTCTCTGGCCTTAAGCCTTGGCGTTATACGGCAAAGTTTGGGAAATCCGTTGCTCTGACTTTGTCCCAGATAAATCAGGCTCTCAAATAGAAAAATCTAGATTCTTTATAACCACTCTTTTTAAATATATCAGTTCATCATTAACGATTATAACAATTTTTTTCTTGACACCGACACCAACACTCCTAGACCTAGGATACTCCATTTTCCATATTCCCAAAAATAGGCCCCTCCCTCATATTATGAAAAGTACGACTTCATAGCGCCAGCATTGCCTTGTTTCAACGTTCTTATGGTATCCTGAATACGTTCTTGATAATACGTAGTATTTATAAATATCCAAGGGTAGCCAGATAATTTATCCAATTATGCATTGCCTCATACTATGTAAAATGTAACTTCATGGTTCTTATGATATTCTAAATACCTGTAATGGATTTGAGCAAAACTTATATTGAAAATAATAAAAGAATACGAACAGGTGTCGTAGTTCAAGGCGAACATTTTCAGGCACGGATTTACGAAACGGAATCATAGCTAATTCGGAATAATACGGTTCCTTTGAAATGTACAAATATTCCTTGCTCTCCTCACACAAGTCTAGCAAGTTTATATAAAATTGCACTGCGAATTTGAAATGAGTGTACGACACAAACGATGTTTTCAGATCTTTTAGCAAAAGCTCCAAGGAGTCCAGGAAATCTGCCGTTTTGTGTATGCTATGGAAATCCTTTGTTCTTTCCAAAATTGAAGCTTTGTCACGTAAAAACTAATCGGAAATGTATAAATATTATCCATACCATCTACCATTAAGTTTCTATGTCTGATTGGGATTTCTTGAGGACTAGTCGGTCCCCCTGCAGCCTAAACTACGTTTCGCCCCAACCTGGCAATAAATTATGCAAGACCCGATCCCCGTGGAAGCGTTCAATGCAAATTCATTCTAAAAATGTTCTCGATTGCTGGCGAGGTTTTCATTCAGTAATTTACTATCCCATTATCGTTTCTACAAGATTATGCTCGCTCAGGAAACCATGCTAAATACTTGTTCGGCTTTTGCCAAGTTTTTTTTCTTTCGAAACTATAAAATAAGTAGCGTAAGCGATAGCAAAGTACCATGCGATCCGTGTTTAACTTAAAATTCCACCTCATGTGTACTTCAGTCGCTCATAGCGCCATTGTATTTTTGGGGCATGGTTTCTCATAGGCTGACGTTCAATGAAAGACCTAATCTTGGAAATTTAAAGAGGATTATTCGCTTATGTTCCTATAGATTACCAATTCATGGAGATAGTGTCTCTTAGAATCTAACACCATGTTGGTGTGAAACGGAGTAAAGGCTGCATGTGGTCAAACTAGTCCCATTCAAACTTAGATATTTAATAGGTTTGATTCGCTTATGGCTCTCCAAAAGATATTATACGAACCATTATGTTCCCTTTTACAATGTCGTACCCAAAAGCGTATAATTGTAATTTGGGTGCTTTGAGCATATCTGAAAATTGCTCCATGTAAGAAATTTTCGTAGGTACAGTGATTTTAGATAAGAGCACTCCGGAAAACGATAAAGTTATGTTTATAGCTCCTAGCATCCAGAATGCCCAAAATATACGAAGCGTTTTCACTCGAAATGCTCCACTAGGATCTGTTAAATGTAATTTACAGTAGGACAAAAATTTGAAGTTCTTTCATTTTTAATCTAAACTAACAATGCCTTTAACACTAATTAAACTTACTTCCTTGACTTATTGGAATTACTAGCATATATTTCAAATATTTTATGTAATTCGTTGTAAAAGATGAAGATCGGTTAACTAGACTAAGCATTACAACAAGTACTAGTGGAGTAATTGCTACGGACAGCATAATGCAAATCCAAATCTGTAAAACCAAAGGATAGTTTGCAAATTAAAATCTAATTGAGAACAGATTTGCTTGAAATGTGTTCCAATAAGATATTCAGAATGGTATGTTATCGATTGGGCGTGTTATCAAAACAGCATTGTCCAAAACGGCTTTTTCATAAACGCGTTTGCCATTATAGCCATTTCTCGTTTTAGCGCATTTTGATTACAGCGTTTATATCTTGAGCGTACGAAAGTACGCCTTTTCCAAAATATTGTTGTTTATCTTCATTGACTTCCCAAAATAATATGCCCTTTCCAAAAAATTATATTTTATATTTACTTCCGATATAACATTACTCCTTTTTGCATAATATTGTTCTTTGTTCTATATACTTAATATAATAGAGATTTCCCTCCCTATCAATCACAGTTTGGGCGGAAACAGCAACCGCTGTTTTGGGAAATAGCGCTGTATTGAGAAACGCGGAAACAGCAACCGCGATTTTGCTTGTACGCGGTTTTGCAAACCGCTGTTTTGTTTATTCCAAAACGCTCTTTTGAAAACCGCTCAACTACCCGTGAACCATTTAGAATATTTCGTTAGGGGTTTGGGCTACGACTGCTATTTACTAATGCCTGTTTTATTTTATCAGTATTAATTTCTCATTTCAATAGCATATTCAAATTTTCCCCCTTCGAAGTGATTCGTTCTTTACGCTAGGTGTGGTTATGTAACCAGAGCTAGCTTTGCAATTGTGTTGTGTGGGTTTAAGTGCTCGTAACCCCTATGGTATTTGATTACAGCAGTTTCCCGACTTTGGATAGACCTTAGTGAGTTTGAAATCATGAATTTTGTACTAGCAGACACGAAAGATGATATAAAGAGGGGGAGTTGACGCTAGCAATTTTGGACAAGGCAATTTGGGAGTTCTCGCTATCCATTTTTATTTATTTGTTATATTTTCTCTCTAATATTCGTTTGAACCGTATTTCAACCAATAAGAGGGAAGAAAAAGATAAATGCCAGCACCGGAATCTTAGAGGAAAACTAAAATACTCCAGACAAGCCTTCTAAAGTACTTCCCGCCCGCTTTACAAACACGAAACTAACACGACCTTCCCACCCCTAACCACACCTAGCTAATACGGAAATTATATTTACGTGACTTGTTTACATTCAAATCGAATGACTGGAACATTTTGAAGCATGGAGTTTCCGATGAAATTGGAGATCCAGAGAAAATGAAGGCGTCTTCACTCGTAACTGGATTTGAGAACTCCACAGAATGAAGATAGGATACCTTAGGTGGATGAATTGCCAATGCCGCATCGGATCGCTTCAAGAATGAACCCAAATTTATAGTGAGGCCCTTAGAGTGATAATTCTTTTTCCCTCTCGTGTAGGAAAGTTTGTTCTATGATGTCTAAGTGTAAATAAAAAATTAAAGCATAGCGGGGCTCCAGTGGATCCCCTACAAGTTGACTTTCCTTACGAACTCCAGTTTTGGCATTTGTGGGCAGGATTTATACGTGCATGTATAAATCCCGCCCACTAGCCTTTGCCAAGCCAAACCCTTCCCTCCCGGAGTTCAGGAGGAAAGTCACCTTGTAGGGGACCCGCTGGAGCCGCGCTATGCTTTAAGAAATGTAGATCGAAACGTTTGGGCTGCTTGTTTTAGAGTCGTTTAGAAACGTCAATGACAAATTAACCGTTAGTGCGATTAAACATTTACACGATGATGCCCTAGTTTTAATGTATATTGAAAAGAGCCCAACCCTCAGAGAAAATCCGTTGGCGAATGGCGGATGTTTGCCCAAAGCATGTTTTCGCTTCTGGCATCATGCTTAAAATTAAATAAATAAATAAATAAAGCTAACACTGTTTGAACAACATGATGCCCTAAAAAATTGTTAAGAAAGACAACAGGATATGAAGCTACAATGCATTGAACCGGAGTTATCAAAATCTGGATCAAATGACTGTTCGAAATATCATCACTAAGATTGTCGAATTACTTTTAACACTTTCATAGACAATGATGTTTTATCTGCTTACATTACCCAAATTAGAGATGTGAGTCGGTAATTTACCGTCCGTAAATTACCGGTAATTTACCAAATACTGCGAATATTACCGATTTATATCTTACCGTAAGTTTAAAATGGTAATTTACCGGTAAATTATCGCGGTAATAAGCCTGTGAAAGTATAAAATACCATAAATTACGGTAATTTTTGCTATTCCAAAATTTTAATCGGTAATTTACCGGTAATTTTTTGGTAATTTACCTGGTAAATTACCATTTTTAAAAATTACGGTAATTTTACATCTCTAACCCAAATGCTACCCAAATTGTAATCTTAAAGGTATCTCCAATATCAACGAAAATAGTTTAATAAATTTTGATCCATTTCTCATAAAGAATTTTCTTCAGGTATATCATTTTCAACTCTGCAGTTCAGTTGTGAACTCTTATTTAGCTTCTCTTCTTACAATTAAAACTAGACAATTGATAAAATATTAGTAAATGTACATACATTCTGTACAAAACCAAGCAGAAGATTTTCTACGGTGCTCTCTGAATGATATACTGAATCCAATCTAAAATACAAACGTAATAGTTCAATTACAACGAAAAACCTAATGCTTTTTCTGTGGGAAATTTTGCGAAAAAACACTCCCAAGCGGTGGAAATTGAAACCAATGAACCACCCCTCGGTTGGGAAGAAATGTAGAAAAGTACGTAGAGTAATTCATCATAGCCCACTAAATCCCGCGCTCACGGACGCGATCTACTCGCACTAAAGCTTTTCAATCGGTCAAAACGGGTTTTACAAGAGGAAGTATGTTTATTGTTGATCATCTTCAGCTGTACTTATCCAAATGTCCTGAACGTGTAGTTTTACTATATCTATGGTTTCAACATATTATTTATGCTAAGGTTTGAACATTTAGAACTTTGAAGTTTTTGTTAAAGAAATCTAATGTAATATCAAAATGCAACTATCAGTTGTGGCAACTAATTTCAAAAATAAAGAAATTGCATACGCCAAGTACCTTTTTAAACAAATCTAAATGGTCTCTTTGACAGATTTCTAAGCACACAAATGACACCAGAACACCAAATAAATTAAAACATTAACCTGCCGAAATATGCATGTTTTGTGGACCTTCGGGTTTCTACTTTTGTTGAAAGGTAGTTATTTCACGAAAGCCACATATTAGTCAGGAAAAATTGGTGTAAGTACTGAATATCCAGTTTATACATGTTAATGGCATTCCTTCACTAAGCTTCTTTACCACGAGCAGCTTTCGTCCGTGAGCGCATTCGCAAGATCGAGTCAGCTATGCCATAACATACAGCTTCTTGTTTAATACTCGCTATAGATGAAATGTTTTAGTTTAAACCAATATGTTAAAAAACAAACGATAAGGAATAGGTTAGAGGTGAAATTGCCAGGATGGGTGGGCTCTCAGCGGAAGCGGTAGATGGCGCTAAGAAAAAGGGTTCAAAGGGAAAGCTACCAGAGAAGCTACGACCTGCGTTTTCATACGGATCATAAGACTACACAAAAGGAAAGGCTTTCATGGCGGCAATGTCTCGTACAATTTAATACCAGGTTGGGGAGAAACGAATTATAGGCTACTGGGGAATAGACCAGTCCTCTAAAGAATACTTTCCGGCATATAATCTTAATGGTAGCTCATAAATTAATGGTTATGGCATTGTCACTAGCAAAAAGTAGGTCTACCGTGATTGTGTTTTTCTTTTCTTCTGTAATTACTAAATTAATTATTAACTTAATCTGTAAGACATTAGAAATAAATTATATTGATTACCCCAATCCTCTTTTCAATTGTAAAGCAAATAAGTCGGCGATTTGTTTCATCATGCCTGAAATTTCTTGCGCTTCTTCATCCAGTTCCAATACACTAGGTATCTAAAAATAAATGGGTCAAAGAAATGTCTATTTTAGGAAAACACAATAATTAATGTACATTTACGAATCTAATAAAAACTTAAAGCTAGTTCTTTCTAACCAAGGCGTTCATTAAAGGAAAAGTTTACGTAACATAACATTATACCAGGGATAGATTTAATTTTAGAAGTAGGAATGGAGAACAGAGAAATGTATCTTAGACCCCCTTCCACGGGACGGAGGGGTATGAAAGGAGAGGCGGGTCATAGCGACTGAGTTAAAAAGGAATTACGTATTTTTCGCCGTCCCCGTCAGCACCGTCATCCAAACCTAGTTTAAGTGAGCCAATAAGATAATTTAAACTTTTCATTACGTGTTGGGGAGAGGGGCTCTATACTGGGCTATGAGTCGGACTGTCGCAAATACTAACCGTTCTCCATTCCTACTTCTAAAATTAAATCTATCCCTGATTAAACCTTAAAAGAACGGCCTTTTTCTAAATACAAGAGGGAAAATTGAAAAAAAATTTTTCTCTTATTACGACATAATTAGCATTTAATTAGTCTTAAAACCGCGGACTACTGCGTCGCCATGTTTAGGGGCGTCTACAAGCCAGAATCCCTTACCACTACGGTATTGGTTGAAGAAATCCCGTGCGATTTCTGGCTAGCAAACTCCTCTAAATCTACTTAGAACTTTTAAAAGGAAAAAAGGCTAATTATTTTGTAATAACACATGATTTATTTTGTTAATATTTTCTCTTTTTTTATTATGCCTGAACGTTTCCTTCAAAATCAAATGACATGCGCCCACTTTACACGCACACGTAATTCAAAGTTTAGCTTCATCAAATTTGAAATAAAACAAGTTGGAAAACCAAAATAAACCTCTCCAAGTCGAGACGAGCGCTATAAACCCAATTAAGAGGTTTTTCTCAAATAATTAAATAAGTATAATTGATATTAATTATTTTACTCGTCAGTAACTTACCTTAATTCTGGTTAAGTCGTTTAAAGAAACGTTATTCCTAAAATTATTCTAAACATAGCTATTGTGAACTTCTAGCGAATACCTTTTTCGATGTAGAAATCTATATAAACCCACATTATGTCTATTTTCGTACTACTTTCTTTCTCTAAAAAACCCATTTAAATTTTGTTCATAAGCCTTAATATTGATAACACAATAACGTTGGTCCGTCGCCTCCTATCTATTATGTAACGACCCATGTAACGCGATTTCCGTTTATTGTATGGAAGAATCATTACTTACCTGAAACACTGCTATACGTATGCTGTTATTGCTCATCTTTGTAGATATACCACAAACTGTTTTTGAGTTTACACGGTATTACGAAGAAGCAGAGAGTTGTACCTATTAAGACACAGTTTTTCATTACATTACATTACATTATGAATGATCACACTCCTAATGACGTATGACAAGCTTTTCTTATTCTAATCGACGCTTAGGAATAATCACACTAATCCTGTAGCTTGTTTACAAGGTGGGTCCCTTTACAATTATTAGAAGAGTGGTGGGTAACTCCATTGCCACAGTTATCCAACATCGCCCTATGCAATCTATTGCCTTTAGCCTCTGCAAGTTTTGATGGAATGGAGAAACCAAGACCACTGAGAACAACTCCTTTAACAAGTTTTGTTGCCAAATCTACGCAGAGGATCAATCTACTCAACGTGCTACATTTACTTAGAGCCTTTCATATTTCATGACCAAACTACCTCTAACCAGAAAACGTACTACATTTACATAAGGTCCAATTTATACATTAACTTTCTTGCAATCAATAAAAGGAAGAATTCATTCGTGTTTCTAAGAACCGATGACTTTTAAGATTCCAAAGAACGAGTTCGTTTTTTATTGTTTCGTTCTTTCGGAAACTGGTAAGTGGTAATCTTGTTTCCGGAAGTTTCCGGCGAACTAAATAAAAGTCGCCTACGTACGTTGCACTTGGAGCAATTATAAATACTACCCCTGCAAAACAAACAGAAAACCCAAATATGGGACTAAGTTGAGTTATACGACGTTGGCGGCATTCAGCGCCGGATTGGCAAGAACCAACTGGACAAATATTTTTTTTTCAAATGAAGTAAGTATATTAGAGACTCGTGTTTTAAGAAGAGACTAAAATTTAGACTGAAGAGTAAGAACATATGGAGGAATAATTCAAAACAGAATTAAAATCATAAAACATGTGTTCGACAAGCCAAAACGCAACTAATGGGCTTGATTTTGCCTTTATTGAAACTTCTTCACCGAGGGTTTTTATTGGTTTTAATAGTTTTTTAAACCGGTTTATTGTTGGAAAAAGCCAGACTTTGCCAACCCTGATACGGTCACGTGTAACTGTA
Source organism: Phalangium opilio (assembly GCF_054372755.1). Taxonomy (NCBI): domain Eukaryota; kingdom Metazoa; phylum Arthropoda; class Arachnida; order Opiliones; family Phalangiidae; genus Phalangium; species Phalangium opilio. The sequence continues at coordinate 10,435,310 of NW_028324148.1, forward strand.
AATAACCTGTGTTTCCGGTAAGTGCGCCTGAAAAAACTGGTTGGTGAACAGTCGAGTTAATAAATGATCAAGAAATTCCACGCAAACTTCGTGAAAACGCTCAAGTTGGCCATTTTTCATGATATATTTAATGTATTTGACTTTAAGCTACTTTAATACTAAATAACCTGAATGGGCTATTTTCAGTTTATCACTGTTAGAACAAAAATAAGCGGACGAATTTTCGCAAAAAGGACGCAAGGAACCGAAGACTGGTCCAGAGGCAAACGATGTGTCCCCATATTCTTAGTAACGTGAAAAGATCCTTGACTTTGCGCATTGGCTGGTACAATTAACAATAACATTGGCGAGGCTCATTAAATATTTATGTTGCATAACATAATAGAGTTTTCGTAAGTATGAAAAAAATAATCTAGAACGAATTCTCACATAATTGACTAACGCGTTCAAGAAATACCTAAGGTATTCGATCGTTAAGTTTTGATGTGAAACATATTTATTGAAATAGAATATAAAAGGGAAAGCTGTTTTTGTACGCGTGTCTTATGCAGGGGCGACATTCTACAGAAAATGACGCAGATATGACCTCATCCTGTTGCCATCATTAGGCAATGGAATCGTTTTCGTAAGCTTATGTCTTTCCTGTTGGCCGTTAAAGCTTATTTCCTGAGATCCACAGGGAAATTATGCAAAATATGAGGTTGTCTAATTATGGTTCTATTTTTTTCTGGTTTCTATCATAAAGTTGTATTCTAGGGGTAGAGGGATTTTCAATCTTCAAAATGAGTTCTCAAAGTATTCATTTGAACCTCTGAAACTTAGGTTGTGACGATCCAAGTTACGGCTGTTCCAAGCTGACCCTGTAGTTCATAAATTGAAAAACAACAATTTTCTGATTAAATTTTTTATCGAACATAAAACATATGATCAAGAAGTTATATCAGTATCTCAGAGAGAAGGTATAAGATGCCTTTGTATTCGCGCGCCATAGTCCCAGTCCCCCTTTCAAAATACAAGGGGGGACGTAAAAGGAGGCACCGGGCTATTTCGCCTCTCCTCAGTCGGAAAATATGACTGTAATTTTCGTCACTCGCGTCGTCGCGCTGACGTGAGTTTTCAAGAACCAATGAGATGCTGGTTGTAATTTAGAGACGGGGATTGACTCCGGACCTACGTTTGGACTAGAGATAAAGCTGGAAATCTGGCGAATTTATACCTTCTCTCTGAGATACTAGATATAACTTCTTGATGTGATATATGCGTGTCATATGCTAAAGCGACATTATTTAAAAAGGACACACTTATGACGTCACCCTCTTGCCATAATTAGAGCTAATTCTCACCTGGAAACCTTAATTTTCTGTTTTCGAAACATTTCCCATTTTCAAGTATCCCTTCTAAGTATGTTTACCTCACACTTTCTTCCGTGTGTACCTGCACGATACTGTGTGTACGTTGCATTAAATAAATAATTATTGCCGGAGAACCAACATCGCAACTAGCCTTTTTCTATATAAAACATGTATTCAGTAACGAACCACTCTCACTATACACGCGACAAAAATAGTATACTAGCCTGGTTTCAACTACAATTAATTTCAGTGAAAACAACGGTAACATTTTTACTCCGTGTGGTTATGTAAAAACCAACGGAGTAAAGCGCTGATACCCAGTTATTTTGTTAGTGATATAGTTATTTAGTATAATGCACGAGATTACATGGACATTACAGCCGAAAAGGGGACTGGTTAAAGTGACTCCTTTAATAGTTCAAAAATCGTGGCACGAGGACTGTTTTGAAGATCAGAATAAAGCTTGGATTCTAAAAGGGGTTGTGAAACGTATCTTATAAGAGTTTGTAGAAGTGTAGAATCATTTTTAAACTTGTCCTAGAAATGAATAATTTCGCATTTTTTATAGTCCCGTATGAGTATATATATTGTCCCTCACTTAGACCAGAGCTTTTGCGATTTTAAGGACCTTGGACCAGTCTTACACCAGAACCAGTTTTCGTATACATATACATGTATAGAAAGCCTTCCCTCAGTGAGGGGTGATTCGATACAGTGGGGTTACTTTCAAGATTACAAGGAAATCGGGTATGGATAACTTTGAGAATAATCTCAGTTTTATTTTAAAATTCAGTTCTACAAAGCAGTGCTATTTTAATTATATTTATACTAACAAACACTGTTACAATTACGTTAGCATTTCACGTACGTAAAATTCGAACATCAAGTGTTTACAATTAGTTACTCCTATTTTAGATTCAAAAAGTTTTAACTACATAATGTTAACCATATTTGTAAAATGATATAAATTGGTGATTCAACATGCATGGGTATCTGCTTCTTTTCATTACATATTTTTATTTAACTCAACTACATTCTTATCAATGTTAATCCGTGATGTGGTTTTTATTCACGATAATTTCATTTCAAATGACATCACTCCGTTGTTTTCGTGTGTTTGACTTAAAAAAGAAGTGAAAATTTCGAAATGCATTCGACCAGAATTGCAAAAACTGACAGTGCAATTCCATAAAGGTACACGATGAAAATTGGCGATAGGAATCTCAGGCTCAATCCTTTCGCGTCTTGTAATTGTTCTTTTTCCGTATGAAGAACTTTTCGGTAATCAAAGAATGCCTTTCTCATCCTGGGTTCAGTTTGTCGTGTTTCCACTATTTGTCCAATGCTATCAAAAAAAAAAAAAAGTTATTTAAAATAATGGTCAGACGCGATATTCTATTGTCAAGCTGACGGTCTACTACAACTATATTTATTTCCAAGTAATAAATCAATGACCCATTAGATAAAACAAAGGGTGAGCGAGCCTTGATTTTTGGCTTTCGAGGTGAGTCCTAGCCTTAAAAAATTTCAGATTCGAGTATCGAGCAGAGTCATGAATGAAATTTCGAGTACTCGAGCCTTTTGCACTTGTCAAAATTATTTACTCGATTAACTAACGAGCCTTTCCTACTAAAAAAAGTACATGGGAAGAGCAAACTATTACATCGTCCAAAAATACACGTTGCTTAGCGAGCTGGCCAACAAAACAAGGTATAACAAAGTAGCCAAGCTAGAACTACTTTCTAGTTTGTCTCTTCATAAAGCTACTAAACTGTCGTGTGTAATAACGTCATTTGAAAAATGCAATTTGACTTCGAGTCTTATTCGAGCTTTTCTTTTTTTAATTTAGGATTCGAGTACTCGCGCAAGCCTAATTGAAACAAAACTTCATGAGCTTACACATAGTTTAGATTTTCAATAACATTTGCCGGCAGTTTTTTGTTGAATATCATGTGCACATGGGCCATTTCATAAACACTTTCTCCCACGTGTAATAGTCTTTTTTGTTTAGCCACTTCAAAAGATATTGCCTTAATCAAGGTGTCAAGGATCAGGTTCTGGCAAAATAAGAAAGCCGTTCCTTTATAAAATTTCTGGAAAAATACGTCTTCTGGATGCATAGAATAATGCCCGTTTAAAGCCATTCTCTCTCGAAACTTGGTGTAAGTTGAATCTGATGCCTGAAAAAAAAATGTACCAAACAAATATGCAATACATATTTCTCGTAGTTTGTTTTTTTTCTCTAAATGGGCACACCTCTATCGTCTGCTTGAAACTTAAACTCGTGATATAAGGTTCCATTTTTGGTTTTCTCAGCAAATCTTCTATGGAGTTAACAGGATCAAAACCCGAAATGACCATTTCTAACTTCATGGAACTATAATAGCACCATATCAGGACAAACGACGCCAGAGTCCACGATCCAAGCAAAATTCTCGTTGGCAATCTCCGTCCCAAAACGGATAAATCAGCTAAAGTCACGATATTAAAGTCAGTCATTTGAAACACTGTTACATTGACTCTAAAGCTTAATATTTAAGTATCTTTCTAAATGCGGTATCAATTATTTTACCAATCCATTAAGTTTCATGTTCATTAGCTATATCTTTTGCGATAATGCAAAATTTTGACAACAACTTCTAGCAAGGCGGGGTTTTGAACTAGAGCAACTGACATCTGTTAGCTTACTTACACATTGAAAGCTTATGCAAATATTAAGCAGCTTCTTGACTAACTTTTGGAAAACCTTTAGAAGTACTTAACTGTTTAAAATAAGATGGAGCAAGAATATCCAAACCGTCCGAAAAAGGTTTGAGAAGTTAATCTCGCGCTTTCTCAACCCGGATCTTCGAGTAATGCAAAGATACGTGACTGATACCACCACAATGGCCATTATGGTACAAAGAAAAATGACTGAATCCAGTATTAGAAGTTTCATTGGTTCACTTGTTGAAGAATGTTCATCAGTTTCACTAGGTACTGTACTGAGTATGATTTGACCAGATTGATACATAGGAAGGGAAACATGAAAAAGCTGTGGAATATTTGATTTAAAGACACGGAAAACCATTTCTGTGTCCAAAATCTGAAAAAAAAATTTTATCCGGGCTAACTTATACAAAGAGGTTTTATTGATGATTTATAAATTTACTATAAATAAATGAAAAATGTGTATAAATTGCGCCCTTTTTTCTACGCAAACATGACGTGCGAGTTTAACAACGTGGAATACATGGATTTCCACTACTTGGAATATCTAACAGCCCATTTTTCTGGGCCTTTCTGCTGACGTCAAATCGAAACCATAGTGGCACACAGAGCCAATTTTGAATTCTCGCAATTATAAGTTATTATAATTTACTTGCCTTAAGCAGTATCTATATATTTAAAGCGCAAAATATAAAAGAACAAGGCCGATAGGTGGCGAGCGCGAGTTTTAAAACTATATGCCCCTCCCATCAAAACATACAAAGTAGTCGAGGATGGGTAGGGAATTTGCTACTTTCAACGTTCTTCTTACATAAATCCGTTTTTGTTTATCTATATCTATATAAATCAAAGTCCTGACTGACTGACTGACAGACTGACTGATAATCAACGCCCAGCCCAAACTGCTTGCCCTAGAAGGCTGAAAATTTGCAGGAACGTTACTCATAAGTAGTACGCGCGTACTACGAAAGATTTTCCAATCTGCCACCATCTTAAAAAATGGCGCCCAGAAATGTAAAAAATCTTCTCTATGGAATAAAGTCTGTGCGTTTCAACCAATTTCAAAAATATTTAATACACTGGTTTCTTTTAACCTATAGATGGGCTGAATGGTCTTTTGGGTTCGATTTGTTGCCGTCTTTCTAAATAGCGGCCAAAAACTTAAAAACGCTTCTTTATAGAACAATGTCCGCATGAAAAGTAATAAAAAATGCCCAGACGGGCTGACGGGCAACGCCGAGTGCCTTCGCTCCTAGGGTGTTACAAAAATATTAGTCATCAGTATATACCCATTCTTTATATCATTTCGATAGAAGTTCTTATTACAAGCGAGTGAAGCAAAATTGTCTCTTTTCAAATTAGGGTTAATTGTTTAGTGGTTAATGGTAACTAATTGGTAAATATTTCTTCACCGTGTCTTTAGTTCGTTGTAATTGTTTTTACTTGGTTTTTTGTTAACGGAAAAAATAAATAAAGCGTTGAGATGATAGTATCATATAGTAAAAAATTAAAGAATAAGGCTAGGACGCTGCCATTTTATAATTGTGCGGCTTTGTGCCCTGCAGTTCTCTCAATTATGAAGCAGACGATAATCAGTTACCAAAACCACGGCCCACCCGCTCACGGACGTGATCGAGTTAGGTATTCGCATTGAGTTCTCAATGGGTATTCGAAAAAAATTCCTCTCTCCGTAATTGGCGGCCGATCACGTGATTTTATTTTTCCCGCGGAAAACGCCGCGAGATTCTTGAGAACTATGCGGCGCTCAAATGGACCAAAACTATTGATTCAGTCTTATTTAACAAACAATTGCTTTTCTTGGAGTCCTAATTAGAAGGGCACTCGCCAACAAACTGCCCCAGCAGAAAGGACAATCGTGCGGGATATGTAAGATAATAAAAAGTGAAAGAATAGGGGCTAAAAAAGCAAGCATGAAGTAAAAATTTCTTTGCTAGACGCCATAGGGAGCTAACAGTTCTGACCCTGAAACGTCACATCCTTCTATCTCCTACTGGAGTTTCATCTCACCAAACGGTTGGAAATAGTATTCTACGCGCAAAAATGCCAACCAGAGAGGGGCTGCGTGACGTCAGACTATCTCTTCCCCCTAGCCAGTTGTTAGCTCCCTATAGACTGACAAATATTAACCTAACAGTAGAACTCGCAGCAGACAGCTTAAGCCTTTAGAAGGAACGCTATCCCCTAGCACCATCCCTAAACCACCGCACCATCGCGCGCTTCGGAGGAGGCGGAGTCTATTTACCCTTTTTTCAATTTTTTTGTGGCTTCAACTAGAGTTCGTTCTGGTGGAGTCACCAAATAAGTGTTTACTTAAAAAAATCGAAATCGGAATGATGGGGATGAAAAGCCCCGAACACACGGTATTCCTGTCGCCATACATTGCCAAAGCTAGGGAGAGAGAGACCCTGAAAAGTCGGAGCAATACTCGTGCGAGGGGGATTCTCCCCCGCACGAGTAAAAACGGTTTTTCTAAATATATTTTGAAGATATTTACTTCTTGCTAACAAGCATTTCGGTTTTAAAGAAAGACATTAGGGGTACGTTCAGTAACGAAAATCTCAAGGAAATCGCTGTTTTCTTGATGTGTGGTTGATGGGCTCGAGACGTCACAGTGACGTAAAAGGCTGTTGAACGGAAAAGTGACACTTTAAAGTTAGCGCTGGTTTAGAAAATGGAGTTGGGGAAAGGTCTTACTGGGCCTCAAAACGTTACGAAGCACAAATGGCTCTTTTTAAGTATAAACGAACTTACAAATAATGAAATTGTTTAAGAAAATTAAGTCTTGAATGGTAGAAGTAGTTTTGTAATGAAAACTAATACAATTACTGTAGGAATAACATTATTGGAATTTAATTTTTAAATCCCGCGCCAACTTTTCGTCTGTCAAGTGTTTATCAGTCAAACGCTACGTCACGCCATCAAAAAAACCATATCGATTAGTTGGTTTTTTTTGATGGGCAAGCGCTGAGCATCATGACGTCAAAACCGGAAACGCGAAAAAGCGTACAGTAGGAAAAATCTCACATCGCTTAGTAAGCGCTGTCATCAAAGAGGGTTACTGAACGTACCCCTGGGACATGTTGGGTGACGATTGTAATGGGCGATGCGTTGTCTCTGTTTTAAATCTCTTAATCTTCCTGATGAAAATCTTTATTCAATCGTTATGTATATTGTTCAATAGAATTTATGAAATCTTTTAACTTCTGTCATTGTTAACTAATTACTGCGTTGGTATATTCTCCGTCTTCGCTTACGCGAAACTCAGTATCGGAGTATGCAATATGTCTAGTCTTGATGAACTCTGACATTCTTCATTGTTTGTTCTTTTTAGTAGTTGTGGGCAAATGTGGTTTTTTTTCTTATCGATTTGGTTACCGAATTATTTCAAGCGACTACTTCGTTCCCCTAATGGGGGCAGTAAATTCTTACCAGTAATATGATCTATACTTACATCTAATTTCATTGCTTCTGCATAAAAGAATGATTCTTTGATCAAATGAGTTTTGTTCAATCGCTTAAAGGCACTCAATGTAACATTGTCACTGATGTGTTTCCATCTATATTAAGTTGAAAAGATTTCAAATTATGGGTACACAAATGTAAATCTCGAATGGAGTCGAATATTTTTTCGATTATTGAAATAGAAAACTCAATGCATAAATTAAATTTATCTTAATGGGATATAATTTAAAAATATATTAATAATGCTATGCAAAGTAGAAATTTGTAATACAAAAATATTTCTATATCAATTAAGTATAGTTTGGATCCTTTCCATCTCACGGACTAATACCAAAATTAAAAATATTGGAAAACAGGACTAAATAAAGACTTTTAGGGGACCTGCTGTCATATTTAGCTAACCAAAATCTGATTTATGTAAGAAGAACGTTGAAAGTAGCAAATTCCCTACCCATCCTCGACTACTTTGTATGTTTTGATGGGAGGGGCATATAGTCTTGAAACTCGCGCTCGCCATCTATCGGCCTTGTTCTTTTATATTTTGGGCTTTAAATATAGATACTGCTTAAGGCAAGTAAATAATAATAACTTATAAATGTACTACAATAATAATTTTAGTAAAAAGAAAGATAAACGAGATACTTAAAGAAAATATATAAAGAAACATCAATTATTTATATTCTTAACTTAATTCCACTGAATCGGGAGTTATATTGCATTGTTGTCCATTTTGCTTTTTTGCCACTGGCGCAATTTCGGAAAAAAATAAATGAGTAAAAAATTATTTAACCACGAAAATAGAGATAAGAATGACATTTTCGACCACTAGAAGTCGCTATGTACAAAATTTGTGGGTGGAGTCAAAATATAAGCAGACGAAGTTTCTCAATAAAGTATGCGAGGATGGTACTAGAGCCTAAAGCTATGGTCCGACGTTATTAGTACATAAATCCGTTTTTGAGCTAATCGATATCAAATGTTGAATTTTGTTTCGAATTTCAAAAACCAAAAAAATCATTTAACAATGCAGAAATCTAACATTTGCACAATCATGCATTATCCGTGAATAACAACAAAGTATAAACCTTACGTGACACTTTTCGTATAAGTGAACAACATAAGTGGTATGAGAAATTCTTTGTCGAGGTATGGATCAAAGACTTGATTTTTCCCGATGTTTTCCGATAAATGTGCAACATGTTTCTGCCAAATTTCATTTAGTTTACAGACACGCATTTTCAAAATAATGTTCTCTTAATTACCCATGGTGTGCCAAACCTCAGGCAGGTATTGTTCGCCGGAAGTGACTCGCGCATTTTCTGACACAATACTCTACTACTTAAAATAATAATTGTTAAATAGCAATAAGTAGTGCGTGGTTCTGATTCTGAATTGCGCCTTTTCTTTTGAAAAGCGCTGTTTCAAAGTAAAGATTTTTTAGGATAGTGCATTTCAATGGTCAGGTTCACGTTTCTTTGATGACATTTACGTGGTAGCAAAAGTGAAATGGATGTTTTTTTCGCAGTATGAACTGCGCCATTGGGAACTGCACTACTTGATGGCATATTTCAAATGTTTTGATAGGCAAACCTCGTTATTAAAAATGTCATTCTTTAAAATTAATGAAAATTAGTACGCAACACGTGTGTGTATAGAATTGGAGAATTATTCTCATTACTTCAATACGTCTGTTTAAGGTATTCTGGCTCATTGCAAAGCACTTAAAAAAGAATTAGGCCTAACCGAGGCGTTTTAAAACTCGTTGAAAAATCTTATGGTAAAGTTAATCAAATTAAAAGTAGTCTTCTTATTCATTATCATCGATGGGGTTATTATTTTCACGTTCGATCGGCTAGGTTTGCGAGAAAAATCTAGCCTCACAATGACGGGACTTCAACAAAAGATTCACGTACTTGCGCCTTTTTTTTTCACTTATTGGGAATCGGCCTCATCAGGAAACACTTGGGGAATTTTCAGCGAAGCTGGTTTCCCGTACATTGTCAGCAATATAAAAACTCACCGTTGGATTTTATTTGACGTTACATAACTTACGTCCAAGCGTTGATCCGATAGCGCGATGAAACCTTTGGATCTGCTTTTGACGAGCTCGGGGATACGTGATAAATTGTTACGTTGCTCGAGAGCGTCCGTTAAAAAACGCTTTAATTTCGCTAAAGGCCAAAACTTTATAAACATTTGTTTTAATGCGTTTGGAAATCGATTTTTTTTCTAAAAGTTATAAGGTTTGTGTTAAACGAAAGCATTTTATATTTTAAGCAATTTTACTCAACACAAATATAGGATAAATACAGTTTCTCGTGTTATGAATTCATGGTCTCTTGGAGCCACTCGTTTTTATTAGACAAATGGGCTATTTTTCCAATTCTGGTGAAGTATTCTAGATACAACATGGATTTCTTCTACTTGGAATCTTTAAAAAGCCCTGGACCTCACACAAATATTCGATTGACGAGAATAGGAAGGAGACAGGCTTAAATCTTTAATAAACCGGCCACTCCTCCTTCCACCGTTAATACTAGGTTTACCTGTTCAGAACACGCAAAGAGACGTTGTTTACATTCGGATTCGGCACTCATAAGTCATGGGAATCTTGGCGCAGGTCGTTACGTCAATATCAAGTGGTTTCAAGTTCAAATACATTAGTAGTCACGTGAGAGGTGACCGTTTTTACACGTCTTCTCCTTTTATTAAAGCAGACAGACCCAGAAAACGACCTATTAAAGATTCCAAGTAGAAGAAATCAACGTATTCTTGGTAGAACATTAAGGTAGTAAATATATTACTTTTCGGAACATTAACTATCTTTTTACAATATTTGAAGCGTACGAAATGGAAAATACATTTATGGTCTCTCTCTAGGAAATGCCTAGTAGATTAAGCCTACTTGTGTTAATTTAGTCAGGCCTCCTTTTTGGTTCCTGGTATTGATTCTAATAAGTTACACGATATTAAACAGTATTTTTGCAAGCCATCATTAGTCGCGGAATATCTTGGTGCTTTTGCTAGTCTATCACATTCAAATTGGTACAGGTTGGGGGCAAGGAGTCATTAAGTTTGGGGGCAAGGAGTCATTAAGTTTGGGGGAAAAGAGCCATTAAGTTGCGTACACGGACTAACAACAATTAACATCAGCAATGGTTGACAACTCAAAAGCGCATCACGGTGAACAAAGCTTCCAAATGAATACTAAGGTTAGGGCCGCTATAATCCCACATTCAAAGTTAAGCATGCAATAAAAAACCTCGTTTATCATAAAAAATGTCAAAATATGAGCCCAGACATTAGAAATTAAATTCGCTCGTTGTAATTCTTACGTCCGTATTGACCGGACTTTCTCTAGTGGACGCTGCTGAGGTATCGGACGGGAAGTTATATAGTTTGCGCACAGACTTGATAGGGGCCAATTGCGGTTAGTTTTGAAATTCAACGCTAGAATCTTTAGAATCGAAATGGGGTTCAATATTTCACGTGGAATGGTTTTTTATTTTTAGTCCCTGGGGCGAGCGAAACTCAACTGAAGAAATTTTTTGACTGCTACAATAAGAGCATAAAAGCCAAGGATTCTTTGGTGAGTGGACATACAAATAGAAAAAAAGTATTAACCACTCAAAATAAGGGCATTTTATAAATTGGACTTGAAGCGTTAAGTCTCAAACCAGATTTAATGACGATTAAAGGCAAGGGCACACCTATCGTCATCGAACGGACCGCACGTATCGCACGCATCGGATTTTATTATTATTAGCACCAAAGAGAATATAGGGGAAAAGTGGAAAGAGGGGAAAATCTTGTTGCTCTTTTCTACCGCGCATCTTCAATGCGCAGTACCGAGGCATTTCCGTTTGAGACATTAAATGGTATCGTAGGTGGCGCGACTGAGCCGGAAACTCCCTCGTACCACTAGTATAATTAGGGGCAACATTGTAATTTACCCTTGTGGAGCGGGGGAGCTTCAACTCCTCCCCTATATTCTCTTTGTTAGCACTGTTTCAAATGAGAACGCGCTCATCTGTCCGCATCGTACGTATCGCAGTTCGGCAATGCCGACGAGGATTCCCGATAGGGGCATACATTCCGTATAGTCCGTACGGAGCTAAGACAAAAATCGCTCCGCGAATGCTCAGATTATATTTTGATAAAACATAACATGGCGCTCTTTTAAGATTAGGAAAATTTGCTAGGCTTACCACATTATTCCAAGAAAACTCTAAATTAATACTACTTTAAAAGTTGAAAGGTGTTTCCGGTAAGTAATTTAATACGGGAAAAATCAGATAAAATGCTAATTTTACTAGACCAAAAAAAAAAAAAACATGCACAACTAGCCACTATGTTAAGCCTAGTTTGAAATTTAGCGCCTTTTGAAAATTCCCAAGCATTCCGCTGCGCATGCTCAATTGCTCATAGGTCCGTTGGAATTTCGGAAATCCGAATGCTCCGAATTTAGTGTGCGCAGTTGAAGAAAATTATCCGATGCGTGCGATTCGTGCGGTCCGTCCGATGACGTTAGGTGTGCACTAGCCTTAAAATTCCAATCAAGTCCTAGTTATCACGTGCCCCTTATGCGGAGTGGACGGTGGTCTTACAACGAATCTATAGAGTACCAAGATGAAATTAGAATAATCTTATTAAATTCGTAATTTAAATGACCGGGTTGCGAAGAGGGCAGCGACGACATATACGATGAATGCCTGAACATTTTGGACAAAAACAAAATCGGGGATGCCAAAGGGATAATGGCCGTTTGCAAAGCGAACGGCAAATGGAACTCGGACATAGAAAGAATGGTACAATACCTCGTCATTAAAAAAATAGCTGGGCCGGTCATGTTTTTTTTACCAAACTTTTTTCAGAATGATTTTCTCAGATGCATTACTAGAATTAAGCACAGCTTATGCCCTGAATTGGGGCTTCTGAAGGTGTACCATAGATTCGTAATACGCGTAAACAGAGCCAAAGTAAGCCAAAATTAAAAGTGTCTATCTCCACAGTCACCCTTTCATTTAATTTAAACGCGAGATTTGCGAGTTTTAATTACTAACTTGATTGGCCTCAACAAAGGACTCTTGTCCTTTTTTACAAATAATCTCTATTTAATAATATTTAAACATTTCAGTACTGCGTAAAGAAGCATTAATCATATTATTTGTACACTCGTAAGCGTACTATCACAAATTGGAAATAAAAGACGTACTTTGAAAAACAATTTGTTTCTAAAATATCCTATACAAATATTACAAACCTATATACATTCCTATATCCACTATTAAGGCAGAGTGGTGGCTCCGTTGGTGCCCCTTAAAGATAGCTTTTCTATTACACAGTGGCTAAGCTGGGTAAAGGCTACTTAAGCCCATGAGATCTAGCGCATCAGGTCCGATTGGTTCCTGACTTTGGCAAGATAAAATTTGTGTCCAAAAGATTGGCCAGAATGCTAGGGGTGATAATGGAGCCGCCTGTTGCTTAAAGACACTTAATCAGCAACGCGAATTCTTTGAGGCAAACCAATCTCTCTAACACAATAGAGAATTCTCCTCCGTGCAATGGTACCACCAAGTACTCGTTGACCACACCTCGAGTAATTAGGCTTAAAAAAAATTTTGCTTTTGAAAATACGGGATAGTGTCGTGGTATAATATCAGCAAACAATGGGACCCGCCAAGCGATTTACCCTCAACAAAATTGACTCGGGGTTCGACCCAGTGTTAAGGGCTCCAATGGTTTCCTTTATTTTCGTAAACTTTACCACAGCGCGTCTGTCCCTTTTAGTTTCGAGGTAATTAGGCGTGCATTACATGATTCGATTGGTCACCAAGTTCGATTCTCGTAAGTGCATGGTGGACAGTTAAGAGTTCTTTCCATTTTTTAGCGCGTGCGTCTTGTTAACTTTAAGTTTTAGAACTTGGGCGTTAAGGTTGACCATTCGCCATGCTCTCCTCGCTTCTTCAACCTCTGACCTCGCTCTGCCTCGACCTTCTAAAGTTTCTCATCTGGCTCTCCGTGTTTTTCCCGCCCTTTTCTCAATCCGGTCCGAAGACCTCCGACTGACCTCAATCTGTCCTGATCTTCTAAAGTTTTTTGCCTTTTCTTGTTGGAGCTATAGGACCACGAGGTCCTTGGGAGTGTTACTTTCGGAACTAAGTATGTCTGGGCTTATTTCGCCAAATCTTCAAATGGTTAGATAAACCATCCCTGGGGATATTTTACTTGTCGCGCGTCAATAACTTTAATATATCATATGGCATGTTTTTAATCTACATCACGATAATCAAATTCAGACGAATAAGAATTCTAACGAATTCAAGACGGGGCAGAGGTTTTGAAGGTAAAAGAACGATTAAATGCATGCGCGAGGGCAAGCAATAAAAACCCACTGTTCTTCTCGGTACTGGTTGACGGTGGCTTGACAAATATACCAAACAAATGTCAAACTTTTACGACAGATTTTGCGAAACAAAAACCCACACATTAGAAAACAAATTAAGTTAAAAGAATATAAAAGGCATTTGATCGAGGGGGTACAAGATCTTTCTTGTAAACGCCGCTCGTACTTGAAGCCCCAAGGTAATTTGGTTTCACAACTCAAAGCTATTACCTGAGGTATGAAGAGAGGATAGTGTTTACACACCAACCTTCTGCAGTTGCTTATCAATAGAGAACAATAATTTCATGCCTAGGTGAAGAACTACTCTTCTCAACTCGGAGAGATTATATTTTGGTTTTCCCAACTTGTCCGTACTGTGTTTACTGTTTTGGAGAAACATCGACCAAACAACAAACTAAAGTGGTTTAAATTCCAAAGATAAACTTTGTTTAAATTGTTTTATAATAAATAGAGTTCCTAAAGGTGGTTTTCATTATTATTCAGGTTTCATAGTTTTTTTAAAAGTTTTTGTTTTTAAGAACAGTCGTGCAAATTTTCATTTATCACAATTAACAGCGATTAACTATTTGGCAAGACGCGCTTGAGGATTTTTGTCCCACTCCAAGACGAGGTTTGTGGGTTCATTTCTGGGGATTTTGTGTCATATAATTATAGAATTCACCTTACAGTGCGATGCCCGTCTGAAGTTTGATGAGAGGGAAAGCAAACAAGAAGGGTGAGCCAACACCGAATGACTTTACATAACTAAACTATTAGGAGGATACAAAGTGTCATCCATCTTCCAAGAGGATAATTCCCTTGGAAAATATCTACCAATCAACAAACATGGCAGTTAATGAGTGGTTAAAATTTCAAATTTGTCTAATTTATTATATAATAAATAGAGTTGCGAAGGGTGGTTTTCATTATCATTCATATTTTATAGTACACTGTAAAAAGTTGTGGTGTCTAAATAGCGCCATAATGGTGTTAAAACAATGAGCACTATTTGTACACCTTGACAAGGTGCTGAAATAGTACGAAAATAGTGCGATATTTTAAAAACACCATTAGCTTAAACCAATGGTGTAGAAATGGGTTTATAAAACATAATTCTTTAAAAGGTTTGCAAATGTTACCTTAATTATATAAATAACCCTATCGAATACCCCATTAAATGGTGCTCAAATGGCATATAATTAGTGCGAAATTTTTAAACGCCATTTGCTTAAATAAACGGTGTAAAAATGGGTTGAAAAAGCCTCATTCATAAAAAGGCGCACAAATGATACCGAAACGATATAAAATAACACCTTCGCAAGGCCCACATAAAGGTGTTGAAATAATGCAAAAATAGAGTTATGTTTGGAACACCATACGCTTAAATAGAAGGTGTAAAAAAGGGCTGAATAAAACCTCATCCTCGAAAAGGTGCGCAATTGATATAAAATAACACCTTCGCAAGGGCCATATAAAAGGTGTTGAAAATGGAGTTATGTTTTTAACACCATTCGCCTAAATAGAAGGTGTAAAAAAGGGCTGAAAAAACCTCATCCTCGAAAAGGTGCGCAATTGATATAAAATAACACCTTCGCAAGGGTCATATAAAAGGTGTTGAAAATGGAGATGTTTTGAACACCATTCGCTTAAATAGAAGGAGTAAACAAGTTGGGAAAACCAAAATATTACCTCTCCGAGTTAAGACGACTACTTACAAACTTATTTACCCAGATATGGAAATGTTTCTTAAGTTAAAATTTATGAAATATTAAAGCAGTATACAAAACATAGCAAATATACTGTAAAACAGACGACATTTTACATCCAATAATGATATACTTGTACACATTAAAATCATCCAATGGGAGAAAAACGGGAAATGAAGAGATAAAACTTTGGAGGGATATTACCTTTACGTGTTTGTAAAGGCCCAATTTTCTACTCTCTCAACTGTATGCCCTCTATGTTCAAAGCCATATTCACAACAGGGTTGCCATGTAAACTCTATCCTCTCGTTTCACCTCAACGATTTTCTTAGTTTGTCAACATGACTGTTAACGTTACATAACACCAAAGCTTATTTGTGGCTACACACACTGAAAGTAAATGCGTACCATAAAAAGCATGTAAACACGAAGCTATAATCCGATTACGATCAGACCTTTCACTGGTCTGGGCTGCGTTCAGCAGAGCTCACCAAAAAAGACAGCGGATTTTGGAAATGTTTACCCGTGAGCTCTGTCGTCATTGCTTTTCTCCGGTCATCGGCGTTTTATAAATGACGCTAGTGCAATAAAGCGTGCAAGGTACCAAGGCTTAACAAAAATTGTATGATAACATATTTATAGAGATAGATAACAACTTTTATAATTAAAATTAGAAACTAAAATATCTCTTAAAATTCTCGCGTGATCAACTGGTTTCACGCCAATTAAATAGCTATAGTCCCATCAGAATCATCAAGAGCTATTTGTATTAATTCCTCCATCGTTTTTTCGCCAAGCTGAGAACTACGCGTTTTGCGTCACGTTATCCAAAAAGCCGACTATTTTCATTGAAGACCGCGCTAGCTCAGCGCTGGGCACCGTGACGTCAAATTTCAAAACAAAATCCCGTTATGCAGGACACTGCTAACAGCGCTGGGCTCTGCTGAACGCGGCCCAGATTTCCACCATGATTATAAAATCTAAGCTTAATTATTTAAAAGTGTATTTAACTTTCGGCTCACTCTGAACCGTTAATGTCTCTGCATAACAGAAACGTAAACCAAACCCAAGCGTTTACTTTTTGGTTCACTAGGCCTATTAACAAATAAAAGTTCATTTGACCAACATAGTAGCGTTGTGCGTGTAATCACGTTAGAAAGGATTATGCTATAAACAGATGTAGTATAGCGTAAGTAAAATAAAAACATCCATTTTAAATAATAATATTAAAAAAATTCTTTGGAATATCAAAATGAAATAGAGCTTTGAAGCTACAAAAGCACTAAATGCATCATAATTACGAAAAATATTTCCACATATTCACTTTATATTAAGGATAAAGGGAATATTATGGTTCTGTAGGATTTCTTTACTCATAAAACAAAACGAACTTCTAATGCAGCGCACTACTGTAACAACGGACGGACACACACAGACAAAAACATAGACTGTTTTTTAACTCTTTCCGTATTTATTTTGAATTGAGAAACCAGATTATCTTAAATATTAAAATAAATATAATTAATATTTAATATTTTCTTCGTTAGTTATTCGCCTTATTGAAAAAGAGCAATTAAACATTCTTGAGAGACTTGACTAATATTTTCGATTGAAATGAAGCATACGCCGGTTGCTTCACCTTACTCAAATAGGTAGTATATAAGGGTGTCGAACTTCAGCTAAAAGCAAGAACAACCGCAATTGCGAAAACCTGTGGTGGACACCCCACCTTAGGGAGGCTAGACGTTTCTCGTAACCATAACTGATCGCCGCGAATGACGAATGACGATGACGATGGAGTAGAAGCCAGGTGTGCAGACTGGTGTCCATATGGGATGGACAAAAACAAAGACCAGAAGATGGTGGTGTAGAAGCCAGGTGTACAGAGTGGTGTCCATGCCGGATGGATAAAAACAAAGACCAGAAGATGGCGGTGTAGAAGCCAGGTGTACAGACTGGTGTCCATGTGGGATGGACAAAAGCAAAGACCAGAAGATGGTGGTGTTAGAAGCCAATGAATACAGATTGGTGTTCATGTGGAATGGATAATTGACTAGTCAGATGAAGTAATAATGGCCGGTTGAATTGTGGATAGCCTCAAGTTTTGAATTTTCCGGGAACTGTGAATGCGGTCCGGAAATGGCGAACACATTTGCTACCGATTCGGAAACTGCGAACGCGGTCCCCTGTGGTGAAAGTCAATAACAACAGCCTGACACACACACACACACCCACACACACCCCCACACACACACCCAGACATGCCTGTTGATTTTAGAACCTCTCCGTGACATACGTCACTCGGAGAGGTAAAAAGGGCTGAAAAAACCTCATCCTCGAAAAGGTGCGCAATTGATATAAAATAACACCTTCGCAAGGCCCATATAAAAGATGGTGAAATAATGTGAAAATGGAGCTATGCACTCTAAATTATGGTACCTAATGGTGTTGTAGTGGTGTAAAATTTATTCTGCACTATTTGTACACCTTGATAAGGTGTTGGAATGGTATGAAAAATTAGCGAAAATGAATGGTACAAAAAAGGTCTCAAAAAACATCGTTCCATAAAAGGTGCTCAAATTATACCTAAATGGATTAAAATAACACCTTCGATTATACCATTAAATGGTGTTAAAATAATATGAAAATGGAGCTAGTTTTTTTAAAAAACGTACACCATTGCAAACTCCTATTTACCCCATTTTAAGTACTTAATTACCCCATTCCAAGTCTATATTTACCCATTTCAAGTCCCCTTTACACCATTGCAAAACCCTATTTACCTCATATCAAGTCCATATTTACACCATTTCAAGTATATATTTACACCATTTCAAGTCTACATTTACCCCATTTAAAGCCCCTATTTACACCATTTAAATTCCATATTTATCCCATTTAAAGTCCCTATTTACCCAATTTCAACCCCTATTTACACCATTGCAAAACCCCTATTTACCTGATTTCAAGTATATATTTACACCATTTAAAGTATATATTTACCCCATTTCAAGTCTATATTTACCCCTTTTAAAGTCCCTATTGACACCATTTAAAGTACCTATTTACCGCATTTAAAGTCCCTATTTACCCCATTTCAAGTCTATATTTACCCCATTTCAAGCCCTATTTACACCATTGCAAAACCCCTATTTATACCATTGCAAAACCCCTATTTACACCATTGCAAAATCCCTATTTACACCATTGCAAAATCCCTATTTACACCATTGCAAAACCCTTATTTACACCATTGCAAAACCCCTATTTACACCATTGCAAACCCCTATTTACACCATTGCAAAACCCCTATTTACACCATTGCAAAACCCCTATTTACACCATTGCAAAACCCCTATTTACACCATTGCAAAACCCCTATTTACCCCATTTCAAATCTATATTTACCCCATTTAAAGTCCCCATTTACACCATTGTAAAACCCCTATTTACCTCATTTCAAGTACTTATTTACCCCATTTGAAGCCCCTATTTACCTCATTTCAAGCCCATATTTACCCCATTTAAATTCCCTATTTACCCGATTTCAAGTTTATATACACCCCATTACACAATTGCAAAACCCCTATTTACCTCATTTCAAGTCCTTATTTCACTGCATTTCAAGTCTGTATTTACATCAATTCAAACCTCTATTTGCACCATTTTTCAAACCCATATTTACACCATTTCAAACCCTATTTACTCCATTTCAAGGCCCTATTTGCACAATTGCAAAACCCCTATTTAACTCATTTCAAGTCCTTATTTCACTCCATTTCAAGCCTGTATTTACATCAATTCAAACCTCTATTTACACCATTTTTCAAAATCCTATTTACATCATTTCAAACCTCTATTTGCACCATTGCAAAGCCCTATTTACCCCATTTCAAGTCCTTATTGACCCCATATCACCCCATTTGATATTTAAAACAATATCAATAATAACAAACTTATTATCGGTGAAAGCGTTTAAAAATGAATTTTTTGTTTATGTCGTTTCTTATAGGCACTATATTACGTTAGAAAATTGATTTTGGGTACTCATTCTATGTTCAAACTTCATAATAACTTAAAAATAACAATTTGCGAATCGCTTTATCAAGGTACATTTCTCCGATTTGAAAACATTTCGTTTTTCTAAACTCTAAATTTTGCTTAATATTTAAAAAATCACAAAGAATTATTGTTCATTTTACCTAACCACTCAATCTTCATTACATAATCAGATTAACTTGGGTATCTTCGTGTTCCCGAGAATTACTATATTTCCAAAGGAAACTTTTAATCGTAATATAACGAATCCAAAATCCGCTAAATTGCGGGGTTTTTCAGCCGAATGATAGACACTGTTAATTACTGTAGTTAAATCAACTTGAAATGGGGTGAACAGGGGCTTGAAATGGCTTAAATGGGGACTTGAAATAGATTAAATAGGGGGTTTGAAATGGAATAAGTAGGGGTTTCAAATGGAGCAAATAGGGCTTTAAAATGGAGTAAATAGGGGTTTCAAATGGAGTAAGTAGGGTTTTCAAATGGAGTAAATAGGGGTTTCAAATGGAGTTAATAGGGGTTTAAAATGGAGTAGATAGGGGTTTCAAATGGAGTAAGTAGGGGTTTGAAATGGCACGTTGAAATGGAGTAAATATGGCTTTGAAATGGAGTAAATATGGCTTTGAAATGGAGTAAATAGGGCTTTGAAATGGAGTAAATAGGGCTTTGACATGGAGTAAATAGGGACTTGAAATGGTGTAATAATGAGTTTGTTTTACACCTTAAATGTGGTGCTAACTATAGAAAAAATATTTAACACCTTTTTCTTTTCATTTGGCATAGTTATGTGACACACGTGGCGTAATTTTGCCTACATTTATGACCATTAATCTAAGTAGTAATATTAGAGTCCAACAGATTTCCCGAGAAAGATGTTAAAAAGCATTATTATTGGTGCATATATGCCTAATATTTCCTTAAAACTTGCAAATAATATTTGTAAATGGCGTGAATTTATCATAAAAATGGTATTGAAGTACACCATAAATGATGTCATTTTTGGGACTGAAAAAAAACAGCATGCATGGTGTAAGATTGCGCCATTATTTTTTACAGTGTAGGGACTTGGCAATTCGGGTTTAGCTCCACCCGGACCCCCAACCCCATTATAGTTAAGTTTTTTTTCTACAGAATGAAAGCTATTTAAGAGCCCTCCTCCTGGTATGTTTTTAGCTCACAACGTAGTTCTACCAAGTCCCTGTTTTATTCAAACTTTTTGTTTTTAGAACAGTCGTGCAAATTTTCATTGATAATAATTATTTTAACTTTAACATGCCATAGTAAAAAGTTACGAAAAACTGCTAAAAAGCAACAACATAACCGATTCCCAAAATCAGAAATCAAATGTTATCATGAGAAACCGATAGGTTGCGGCCTACTTAATTTTCCGTTTTCATAAAATGTTCCATTTTCACGTTAGTAGAAATTTTCACATTTACAAGTATCCCTTTTATGTCTGTTTTTCCCACACTTTCTTCCGTTTGGAGCTGCTCAATTCAGTCTGTACGTTGCATTAAATAAGTTATTATTGAAACAAAACCACCTGTTGCTTTTCAGACTAGGAGCATTGATACCTTTTACAATTTTATTTATTGGCCAAAGTCTATTTGGTATTAGACTTTGGCCAATAAATAGGCTTGCCTCCAGGTGTAAGTGATATGAATCCTCCTAGTCTGAAAATATGTACCACAACCAGCCTTTCCGAGAGCCTTTCTCTATATAAAATCTATATTCAGTGACGAAACTCTCCCCTATACAAGCGGAAAAATACAATACTAGCCTGGTTTCAACTACAACAAATTTTATTTAAAGCAACGATAACGGGTTTTAACTAAGGCCTATGGAGCATATTTTCAGTTTTATAACATAAATTATACTTTCGAAAGTTAGTGAAGTTTAGATTAGGTTTGGCAGATTATGGCTAGAATAAACCTAGTTAATGGCGATGTAGACCACAGTTCACAATTTAACTTGGGGTTACGTAAACAACTGCCAGACGATTTTTTAGGCAATAGACGAACTTTCGGACATTTAAGATTAAGTTAAAGTTGCCTGAAATGGTTGAAATCCGTACAAGGAACTTAGAAATAAAGTATGCTATTGCTTCACAATCTTTTTATTAAGTCGAGACTTTAAAAATAGGACAACTAATACTACCTTTGAAAGAAAATTCCAGATTATATTCGAATAACAGTCGTGCAAATTTACAAAGACGATAATTATTATGGAATATAATGGCGTGGTCTGATCCTGTTTGAATTTAGCTTCAATATTTCGAGCTGATATGATATGAAAGACTGCAAAAGTGCTAGGACATAACCGATTCCCAATATTAAAAAGGGTACGATGAACATCGTAATCTTCATTGCACCAGAATCTTCATTGTTTTTTTCCAATGGATTGAGGAAACAGCGAGCCGTTTCGAAACGAAATCTATTCAACACTGGAGTAAAGAGATCCGCACTTAGAAGAGTGTTGAGGCTAGAGGAATAGATAATCAATTATATATTAGGTCTACATAATTTTAACCAACACCGGATTCAGGATACCATAGGAGTGTCAAATCTTAACATTAACCATTGATTTCGTAGTTTTGTACTACATTGTTACCGCCTTCCTTCTAGATAACGTTCCAATGTTGCCATCGCAAAATTAAAAATTGGATATGTATTATGGATTTTCAACGTGGGCCAAAGGCCAAAGCTGGCCCAAAAAGAAAATTTCCCTAAATAGGCACCTCCCCACTTCCATGGAAAGTGTAACTTCATGGTATCCCCAATACCTGTACTGAATTTAAACTAAAAACAATAATACAAACAGGTGTCGAAGATGAAGTCGAACATTTTCGGGTACGGATTTACGAAAAGGAATCGTAAATATTAACGAATGAAATGGTTCCTTCGAAACGTACAAATACTCCTTGGTTTCCTCACACAAGTCTAGCAAGTTTATATAAAATTGCACTGCCAATTTCACATGAGTGTATGACACAAGCAATGTTTTCAAATCTTTTAGCATAAACTCCAAGGTTTCCAGGATATCTGATGTTTTGTATATGTTATAGAAATTCTTTGTTCTTTCCAAAATTGAAGCCTGGTCGGGTAAAAACTAATCCAAAAAGTTATAAATATAATGGAATGTTTTATTTAAACCATAAATTGATCATCAACCATTAAGTTTCTAGGTCTGATTGGGATCTATAGAGGGCTAGTCGGTCCCCCTATAGCCTAAAATACGTTTCACCCCAACCTGGTAATAACTTGGAGGAGAGAACGGTTATACTGGAAGGGTAAAGGCGCTGTACCCATGTTCGGGAAATTTTGGTTGAACGTCATATAGTTCCGCCACTTATTGGCGGTTTTTTTTCCTCTCTATAGTCATTACTACCAGTTCCAAAATAAAAGTATTTTTCCATAAATAAAAGGTCTCGCACCACACATCTTTTTTAACGTATAAAGCAGACGAAATCTTAATGTCTCCACTAGGCGCCACAAAGTAGCGCTTTCAACCTAACTTAATCCCGCGGTTGAGTACCTGCCGCCGCGTTAGATTCGTCCTATTTTCTATTCCAGTATGGGGTTGCGTAATAACACGGCAGTTTATTCAACTTAATTTCTATACATAAGAAAGACTGCGTGGGTCGCGTCGTTATCATTAAAAGAGGTTCTCATCTATACCGGACTTAGCAAATAACGTAATGGCTTTTTATACACATTGACAGAAGTTGATGACTTCTTATCCTGGGAAGTATTGGACACAAAGGCATTATATAGTATCCATTCCTGCAAGTCAAAATTGCCAATGGCAATCGTAAAAGAGGGTCGAAAGTTTCCTCCCCACTAGGAAAACTATCTAATCTACTGAAAATAGTCCCACGCTGAGAGGCTGTGGCACTCAAACTGTGGGGCGTGTCCAAAACTTCTTCAGCGCCAATCGTTGAAAAGCCGTCTGGCTAGAACTCTATGAAAATCCATTACAATCCGTGAGCCTAGGACCCCACACTAGTTTGACCGGAATTTCTAGCAGTCTATTAAAACAGCTGTTCTTGTCACCGTTTCTGATTCGTTACCTCAAACCACAGGACACACCTTAAACTTTCGTTTCTTGCCCGCTGCTGGCGCGCAAATCAGCCTGCCAACTCAAAATGAGGGAAATGCCGTAGGTGGCGCGGTGATCGGACCTAGTAAGAAGTTGGCTAACAGAGATGGTTCCGGATATGGCTAGAGTGCAATACTTCCCAGGATAAGAAGTCATAAACTTCTGACATTGATAAAAGACTCCTAATCTATACGTCATGTGGAGCTAACTGGGCTTATCTAACATTACATAACAGTATGTGCCTTGTTCCAAGGTAATGAATTATATTAGACCCGATCCCTGTGGAAGCCTTCCCTTTGGTGTACAACTTTATGCTCGCTTCAAAAACCATGCAAAATTGTTCGTGTTTTGGCCTGTTTCTCTTTCAAAACGAAAAAATAAGCAGTTTAAGGGGTGGAAAAGTACAGCGTGGTCCGGGTAGAAATTCCAGTTGAAGATATAGTAGGAGAAAAAGCTCACGATAAAAACCTCATAAACTGAAAATTCGACCCATGATAGTCAGACCGGTATGTTCCCATTTTCCCCAATCCCATAACACCCAAAAGCAGTATTTCGCCCAAAAGATTTTTTGTCCCATTTCGCCCAAAAGATTTTTTTCCCATTTCGCCCAAGCCCAGAAGTTGAGATTTAATTTTAACCTTTAGAAATAAAAAAAACCTAGAAAAAATTAGCCTTGGGTTGGGTTAGGCTAGGTTAGGTTAGGTTAGGTTAGTAATATTTTGGAAATGGTTTAACAATGTTACGCCTTTTCCAAAAACATTAATGTTTACAATTATCTTCTTCCGAATAAAAGAACCTTTCTCAAATTATAATATGCCTTTTCCAAAAAATAACTGTTTACAATTATCTTCTTCCGAAATAAAATAACCTTTCTCAAATTATAATATGCCTTTTCCAAAAAATAACTGTTTACAATTATCTTCTTCCGAAATAAAATAACCTTTCTCAAATTATAATATGCCTTTTCCAAAAATAACTGTTTACAATTATCTACTTCCGAAATAAAAACCTTTCTCGAATTATTTTCCTATCCTGGTAAGAGAATTGTAAACTGATACAGCCTGAAGAATAGTACAATATTTAAGTGTACTTTTTAAAAAAAAGTCATAAATACGCGCCGAGTTTATTAAAGCAGTGCAAGGCACGGATCGAGAGGATATTGTAAGGGAAATTAATAACCAATGTTTCTGTTTTGGGGGAAAAATATTTTGGGACAAATGAGTTTGGGAGAAAGGGGAATTGGGGAAACTGTTTTTGGGTGAAATGGGGGAGAATCAGTCAGACCACCTCCATATATACTACTCTTAAGTCGCTCGTTGGTTAGCAGCGCCACAAATAAAATAAAAAGATGGATACTAAATGAGGATTTCACGGTGGTAGTGTCGCTTAGAATTAAATATAAGGTTGAGATGAATCGGTTCTAAACGGTAGCATACAAGTGGACAGACAACTCCCATCCAAACTTAGGTACCATATAGGTTTAATGCGCTTATGGCTCTCAGAAAGATACGAACCGTTATTTTGTTTCTCACAATTGGGTACTCATAAGCCGCGTATAGTTGTAATTTGGGTGCTTTGACCATGTCTGAAAATTGCTCCATGTAAGAAATTTTCGTAGGTACAGTGATTTTAGATAAGAGCACTCCGGAAAACGATAAAGTTAAGTTTATAGTTCCTAGCATCCAAAATGCCCAAAATATGCGAAGCGTTTTCACTCGAAAGGCTCCACTAGGATCTGTTAAATGTATTTCACAGTTGTAAACGTAATCGTATTTCATTTTTAAACACTCTAATTAAACTTACTTCCTTGACTTATTGGAATTACAAGCATATATTTCAAATATTTTACGTAATTTTTTGCAAATGATGAAGATCGGTCAACTAGACTAAGCATTGTAACAAGTACTAGTGGAGTAATTGCCAATGAGAGCATAATGGAAATCCAAATCTGTGAAACGAAAGCAAACGTTGAAACTTCAATTTCAACATTAAATAAAAACCAATTAAGGGAAAAACAGATTTGCTTGAAATGAGTGCCAATAATATATTTGAAATATTTTGTAAGGAGGTTTTTATATGAGTATGACAGTTATTTACTTGTGTTTTCTTAAATCTATTCCCGAAGAACTAATTTTTACTGTAACGAAGCGAAAGTACTTCAAGTAAAAAAAAACATCAGGGCCTGTGTTGTTTTATCAATATTTATTTCTCATTTCAATAGCATATTCTAATTTTTGCCTTTCAACCTGTTTCGTCGTTTTACATTCAAATCGAATGACTGAAACATTTTAAAGTATGGAGTTTCCGATGAAATTGGAGATCCAGAGAAAATGAAGGCGTCTTCCGTCGCAACTGGATTTGAGAACTCCACAGAGTGAAGATAGGACGCCATAGGTGAGTAAAATGACAATGCCGCATCGGATTTCTTCAAGAATAAAACAAAATTTATAATAAAGTGAAATTTTGCTTACACTGAAGCCCTAGAGGACATAGAAGACTTTCCCCCAAGGTTATCAAGGATTCATTAACAAAATTAATGAATCCATTAGAAAAACCATTTTACCTGTCATTGGACTTTATGCTAGCGAATTCAAACGCGATACACTAATGACATCACAATCTTTTTAAATTATTAGAAAATTGGCGCTGAGATGAATTTGGTATGTAATAATTATAAATTTATACCCGTCCTTATAATGGGCAAAAAGCTATATAGCCTATGCTGCGATGTGTGAGGTAAAAGAGGATTTTGTCCTAAAAGGCGATAAATGACGTTTTTAATACGTTGTTTGGACCATCCCCTTTTACCCCAGACATCACGAATAAAACTGGCCCAATTATGCCTTTCAACGAGGGGTATGACTACCTGAAATAATTAGAGGTTATTTTTTAAGGCTACCATTTTCGTATTTTTTACGTGTTGTAAAGGTTTTTAACCATGGTGGTCCTTTCCTTCAATCAAAATCTGGACATTAGATCATACACTACTGATCAAAACATCACTTGTTTTGGATCAAGATATCCGGATAACTTGAAACATTTCTATGGCCAATGATGTGCCATCTGTTTTCATTTCATAAATCTTTACCCAATTAGTAATCATAATGTAATCTCCAATATCATAAATAAATTTTGATGCATTATCCATTATGCATTTTTTTTGTGATTATCATTTGCAAATTTTAGTTTAGTTGTGAATTCTTATTAAGCTAATAATCTGACAAATTAAAATTGATAAAAAATAAGTTAATGCACATACATTGTGTACAAAATCATCTAAAAGATTTTCCACGGTGCATGAACGGTACACTGAATCCAATCTAAAATACAAACATATTCGATTCATTTTAAATAACTACAAAACACATCATGCTTTTTCTGTGGGAAATTGAACGAAAAAGTATGAAATTTCGCTCCCAAGCGGCGGAGATTGAAACTAATGAGCCTAGGGTTATGAAGAAGTGCAGAAAACTACGGGAAGTAGTTCAACATAGCCTACTAGATCCTGCGCTCACGGACCCGCGCTGCTCGCACTAAAACTTTTCAATTGGCCAAAACAGATTTTACAAGAGGAAGTATGTTTCTTGTTGATTAAATTCAGGTCAACTCTTCCAAATGTTCTGAACGTGTTTCAACATATTATATTATTTTAAGAAGGTTTGATCGTTTTAGGGCGTGAAGTTGTTAAATTAAATCTAAAGGAATTGTTTACACTTATTAAGCAACACCAAGTAAGATAAGTCATTAAATTTTAAACTTTTGACCTGCCAATATATTTTTCTTATGTTGAAAGATAGTTATTTCACTTAAGCAAATGGGTTTAAGTACTGAATTTCCAACTTATACATTTTTAATCTATTTTCTTGAATGAGCTTCTTTACACACAGCAGCTTTTGTCGGTGATCGCAAGATCGAGTCAGCTATGCCGTAAAATACCGCTTTTTGTTTAACAGTCGCTATGGTAAAAGAGGATTTAGTTTAAACAGAGCCGTTAAAAACAAACTAAATGGAATTGCAAAATTTTATGTCTCAGACTCGGTGGCTGAGTCAGGAAAACATGCACATATAGTCACTAGCCAAAAGTAGATCTACAGTGATTGAGTTTTCTTTTCTAATGCAATTATTAATATAGTATTTAACTTAATCTTTAAGATGTTAGAAAATAAATCATAATGATTACCCCAATAGTCTTTTCAATTGTAAAGATAAAAGGTCGGCGAATGGTTTTAATGTTCCTGAAATTTCTTGCGCTTCTTCATCCAGTTCCAATACAGCAGGCACCTAAAAATAAATGGGTCGAAAGAAAAGAACCATACTTCATGGCTATATTTGTAGAAAAAGCAACATTTTACCGACACTATATTACAATGTACTTTTACAAATCTATCGAATATGAACCTTATAGCCTATTCTTTCTAACCACGGTTAATCAAGTGGCATGCGCCAACTCTAGACGCACTCGTAATTCAAAGTTTAACTTCATGAAAAACGAAAGAGTAGTAAGGGAGAAGAATTCAGAAGACTTTTGACTGTGAACAACCGTGAATCTTAATTCCCAAAACAGATGAAAATTGGAGGGGGAGTACTTGGTTTTCGCTAATCACGTGGCGAACCGCCTTCTAGCGAGAATCTTTATAACGAAAAAAAAAAGCATCCGTTGACTGTAGTTGCGAGCATGGACGAACCAATACTGAAGGACGGGTGGCAGAGGGAGAAAGTTGAAAAATACTCGTTAATTCGCCTTCTAGCGGCAGATAGTAGCAAACCGGAAAGTGGGGGCTTATGGGGGAATCAACGTTCCGAAGAGGGAAGCAGCTAACGTCTTATTTTGTCTAGATGGCGCTAGCTTTTTCCGGGATTTGACTATGTATTTTTCATACCCCCCCACCCCGTTCATTTTGGGGTTGAAAAGGGGGAAGTAGGCGTAACATTGGTTGTTTAGTCGCTTAGTATGGGGCTCTATGGGCAGCCATCGGTCCTTCAGTACTGGTTTGTCCATGTTGCGAGACTGTTTCAAAAATTGTACATTTCGTGTTGGAGAGATGGCGCAAAATAGTCACTCAATATACATATGCAGCCCACATAACCAAAAGGAACCAGTTTAAAAACCCCAGGAGACCTTCCACCAAAGACCTAGCTATGGATACTTTAATAGGATTATTCTCTTATGATATCACTTTTAAGACACGATGTTAAACACTGTTCTTTCATACCATTGTAATAAATATACATACCTCAATCACTGAAATGCGTATGCTGTTATTGCTCATCTTCGTAGAACTATTTCATTGTTTTTAAACGTGTTTTCGAAAAAGCAAACAGTTGAATCTATTCATACCTTCACGAAAAAAAAAAAACATATTTCATTTTGAACTAACCGAAAAGTCTAAGCCAAGTGACGTGTAACAACGTCTGTCTCAGGTCAGTCAGCTTTTGACCAGAAAAAGTGCCACATTTGAGTTAAAAAATAGCAAACATTTCTTTCTTGTAATCAATATAAGCAAGAACCCATTCGTGCTACTAAGAATATAAGACTCCGAAATTTCTACAACTTTTTACGGTTTCGTCCTTTCGGAAACTAGCAACCATGTTTCTTGAAGCTAAGGCAAATTACACAGTAAGTCGGGTGTGGTCGTAAGATCTGTGTGGTAGAATTTTAACTTAGAATCTTTACCATAACTGCCATTTTAACAAAATACAAATTCACTAAACTTAAAACTAAGTGACTTAAATTGAATGACTAAGGTAACAGAGGGAAAAACCGATTACACTAAATTATATACCATTCTAGCATACTTGGTGACCCTCAAGTTTTGATGATTCCTTTACAATGAAAGGTCTTTAAGATTTGAATAAAATAGTAATTTTCAAGAATAAAATTTTAATATAAAATGGCTCGCGTTCTTTTCAGTTTATGAGGTGTGAGAGGAGGAATTTTCCATACAACCGAGGATGGTGACTGAGGCTATAGATATGCCTCCATATTCTTAAAAACGCGAATGGATTCTTGAAATAAGTGGACCTGAAACCTTGAGTAATTTCGATAAGACTTAACAACAACGTTAATGGTAGAACCTTGCCTAGAATCGTTAAATATTTATAGCTGAACACTATGGTTTCGCAAGAGAAAACAAAACAGAATCTGTCTGGAATTCATATTCCTACTTGGAATGCATTATATTGCCAGATTCACAAAGGATGTTCAGGTTTAAGTGGCGATAGGGCCAAATAATGCATTAATAAGTGTTTATGTTGAAGAACTAGTCTATTGTCCTTCCTAACAACTGAACTATTTCAGGTAGCATGATAACATTTTATTCGTCCGTCAGACTAGTCGTGCGTAGTTGCCGTCTGATGAGAGTTAGAAAATTCCGAGTTTGAAATAAAATGTACTAAAATATTTAAGAAAATTAGAGATGGAACATGTAATTTTCGAGGTCAAAACTTTGGTGAAATATTAATTTTAATTTAAAAGTTAGCGGTTATATCCATGATGGCAAGGCTTAGCGACTATGATAGTTTTGCCATAAATTTATCAAGTTTTACTTAATATAAAAGTAGAAAGCCTTCAATCAGTCAAAACCAAGTCGATAATTTGAGCGATTATTAATTGAAACGACTCCACCTTGGACTCGTTTCTTATGGAAATTGGAAACCTGTTCAGGTCATAGCCAACTCCCTGTTGCCATTGTAGCAAAAGATGGTAGAGTATGTTTGAAAGCTACCGTATGAAATTATAACCCGAATCAGGTAACATGACATACCTAACGTCATGAAGGCTATAGATCCACGCGTGTAGCGAGATTATGGCTTTTCCCATTATACCCAACATCGCAGTATAGGGTATCCATGTGATATCGCATCCCAAGTAGTGATATCAATTCCTGCTGATAAAAATTACGTAAGAGCTTATTTTCCTTCGCACGTAGGTGATTAACGTAAGCAGTAAACATAAAAGGGATAGTAGTGTATAAATGAATCAATAAATTTTGAATTTATTTCTTTTTTGTTGAACACAATACAGAAAGACATTAACGCATGCGTGTCATGTGCCGTAGCGACATCTTAAAAAGAGACACAGTTATGACGTCACCGTCTTGCCATAGTTAGAGCTTCAAACGTGGCAACTTTTAGGATGCAAATGCAGTCAGGAACTGCAATGTTTTTCATGATAAACCGATAGGCCTATATTTATGACGTAATTTCCGGTCCACAAAAATTTACGTTTTCAATAGATTTTACATTTTGAAGTGACAAATCAAACTTATTGGACATAATTTTCGCATTTTCAAGCATCCCTTTTAAGTCTGTTTTTTACAAACTTTCTTCCAAGTGTCTCTGCACGATTCCGTGTGTAAGTTGCATTAAACAATAATTATAGCAGCAGAACCACTTACTCTATCACAACCAGCCTTTTATAAAACCTTTAATCAATAATGAACCTCTCTCACTATACACGCAACAAAAATAATATACCAGCCTGGTTTCAAGTACAGATAATTTCATTTAAAGCAACGATAACTAAGGCCTACGGAGCATATTTTATTATATAAAAAAGACTTGGTTTGCCCAAGCCTTAAAAACAAAACGATAAGAGTTTTTCCAGTTGTCTGAAGCGCGGATATTATTTTTTTTCCTATTGAATTTTAAAGACAATCCGTATTTTACTACTCTTTAGAATTTAATTCAATCGCCTGATTTTGCTGCTAATGGATTAGTTTCCTATAAATTAATTGAAATAAAAAATTACTTATCTCAGATTTTTCAACAACAATTCCATTTTCCTGAAACATTTTATCATGAAATTTTCTCTTTCAATGAAGAACGTACTTTAATTTTCAAATAATACTCTCATTAATAATGTATTATATGCGGTCTTTTCGAATACAGAAGGGGGCTGTTATCACCTTTCTTATATTTGATAAAGGGGTTCGTTTCCTCTTTCAGCACAGTCACAATTATTGAACTGTGTATATCAGTACTTGTGGGGAAGATTTTAGAAATGTTGGTTGAGTTGCTATTTAGTTGACAACATTATGAAAACTTGATCTGTTTAAAACCTTTTGAAAGGAAAATTCTCGGAAATTAAAAAAGAAAGTGTCAATTTGATTAATTTACACGATATCCCTCAAAATAATAAATGCATGATAAAAAGTATCAGGAAAATGGAATTGTTGTTGAAAAATCTGAGATAAGTAATTTTTTATTTCAATTAATTTATAGGAAACTAATCCATTAGCAGCAAAATCAGGCGATTGAATTAAATTCTAAAGAGTAGTAAAATACGGATTGTCTTTAAAATTCAATAGGAAAAAAAATAATATCCGCGCTTCAGACAACTGGAAAAACTCTTATCGTTTTGTTTTTAAGGCTTGGGCAAACCAAGTCTTTTTTATATAATATCTGTTCCTTCAGCCTTAATTTGTATTAATCCATTATAAAAATAATAATATGCTTGTCAAACTTCATTAATTCGATGTTCCAGTAAGATGTTCGTGAGCATATTGGCTCACTCCAAGTGCCTCTCATTATTTTATGGGAAAGATTAAAATTTTAAATTATTTGGCAGGGGAGTGGTAAATTAATTCACCAAAGATAGGCGGGTGGTGACTTATTTCATATAAAAAGGCGGTTGGTGACTCAATTAAGTTTAGTTGACCTTTTAGTATAGATTTTAAAAAAAGTTATTTCTAAACCACGCGCCAGCACGCGCACATTTCATTGAAAATTTGTTATTTTAGAATTTACTAAGATTCTTCATCAAAAATAGACATCGAGCTTTCCAAGACTCGAACCTGCAATGTTTTGCCTCGAATGCAAACGCGTTATCCATTACGCCACAAGCCCGTACTTCATAACAATAAAATTATCCAAGCATTGTATTTATAGGATTATTTCATTTATGTTGAATAAAAGATCTGTAAAAATAAACACCGATCTTGCCAGGACTCGAACCTGCAATCTTCTGCTCCAGAGGCAGACGCGTTATCCTATGCGCCACAAACCCGATAAAGGCTGAACAAAATGCTATGCAAACAGTGTAATATATGTAACGGTTTTACCATGATTTATAAATTAATTAAAATAAAATACTTAGACTTAATTGTTCTTAATCAAACTTCAGAAGTTCAACATTCAATAGTTGCTTGATAATTCAAAAGTGTTCCGAACCTTAACTTCGCAGTAGTTTCTGAGTTATTCGATGGAGTGGACCACCAAAAATCCCATGCTTTTTCTATGGGACGCTAAGCCTAAAATCTGTGAATTATTTCTTTAACATTACGGGAGGGTGTGGGTTCTTATCTAGAAGGGCCTACCGGCCCTCTAGAATTTTGAACAAGTTGTGAAACCAAAATAAACCTCTCCGAGTCGAGACGCGATTAAGTGGTTTTTCATAAATAATTAAATAAACATTATTGTTTAAATCGTCATTAATTTACCTTAATTCTATTTAAACCGTTTTAAGAAACTTTATTCCTAAAATCATTTTAAATATAGCTATTGTTGACGTTTCAATTCTAGTGTATGCCTCTTTATCAATTTTTTTTGGAAATTTAAGCTAATTTATTGATTCACAATAAATGATAAGAAAACCAGCAATTGCGTGAACGTCTGGTGGAAGCCCTGCCATTGGGATGCTAGACGTTTCTCGTATCCCTAGCCGATCGCCGCGTACTTCTTAATCCTAAAGCTAAAAATTGCTTTCTGCTCCGATTTTCCAACTGCGAATGCGGTGACAGACACACAAACACGTCCAGTGTAATAACTCTCCATGACGTCATCGTCACTCGGAGAGGAGGTAAGAATTAAGGTGGTTTAGAATTAACCTGTTCAATGGTGTTTTGGCCCAAGTGCATATATTAACTTAAATGGGGCAACATTACAATTCCAGACGTGTTTTGGACGCTTTTATAATGCAGTTAAGGTTCCCTGAAATGTATAAGATACGTACAAAGAACTCAAAAATGCATTGCTTAAAGTTGCTGACAGACCCCCTCTCCTTTTTTATCCCCCCGCAATGCTAAGCTCTATGAGTAAGATCGCCTTTTAACAATCTTTCTTACCTATCCAGTGACGATGACGTCACGGAGAGGTATTACACTGGACGTGTCTATCTGTCAGCACGTTCGCAGTTGGCAAATAAGGGTGAACGTTCACAGAAAGCATTATTTGATTTCACTCCTTTATGGTCGTTAAGATTACGAGAAACGTCTAGCTTCACAATCTACCAAAGGTTGGCGCAATTGCGGGTTTTCTTATCATTAACTGTGACCTTAATACCCTTTTCCAAAAGTTATTAAAGAGGCATACACTAGAATACAAACGTCAACAATAGCTATGTTTAAAATGATTTTAGGAATAATGTTTCTTAAAACGACTTAACTAGAATTAAGCTAAATTAATGACGATTAAAATAAATAATATCAATTATATTTATTTAATTATTTAAGAAAAACCTTTAATTGCGTCTAGACTGGGAGAGGTTCATTTTGGTTTCCCAACTTGTTTAATGAAATTCGAGACATTGGAAAATCGTCAAACAAACACTACAGTCGTGCAAATTTACAATAATGGTAATTATTAATGACGTGGTCTGATCCTTTTAGAATTTAAATTTGCCATTTCGGAATGAAAAGATATGAAAGACTGCACAAGTGCAAGAACATAACCGATTCCCAATATTATAAAGGGTACGATGAACATCGTAATCTTCATTGCTTCAGGATCTTCATTGCTTTTTTCCAATGGATTGAGGAAACAGTGAGCCGTCTCGAAACGAAATTTTTTGAGCACTGCAGTAAAGAGGTCTGCACTTAGAAGAGTGTTGAATCTAGAGTAATTGATAATTAATTGTATTTTAGGTCTATACAGTATAATTTAAATAACGGATTCAGGACACCATAAGAATGTCTAATTGTCACCATCTAATCAGTTACTATGATCATCTCGTCCCTTCGTAGAAAATTGTTACCGCCTTCCTTCTTGGTAACGTTTTAAAATTCGTTCCCAGAAACCATTAAAAAGTGGAGTTAACAATGGATGTGTGTAAATACTAAATATTACGGATTCTCAACGTGGCTTTAAAGCTTGTCACCAAATGTTTGGTACAGCAGGGACTGAGGCGTGAACGTAAAATTCGTTGAAGTAGTTAGGCCATGTGTGAAAAGGGAACTAAAAAAAACCCTGAGTGGTGAGTTTGAAATTTTGTCCATGCGCAGAGAAAAAAAACTAATTTCCATCTCACTTACACTGTTAGGGGGGTTATAAGTCAGTATTTGTAATCTCCTCAACAGGCGCCTATTCGAAATAATTTGACCAGAAAATTGCCCTAAATATGTGAAGTGTAACTTCTTGGTTTTTATGGTATCCTAAATAACCGTAATTTTTTAAAGCTTAATTTTTATTGCAATAATTAAATAAATACAAACAGGTGTCGAAGATGAAGTTGAACTTTTTTGGGTAAGGATTTACGGTATGGAATCGTAGCTAATGAGGAATAAAACGATTCCTTGGAAACGTACAAATAATCCTTTGTTTCCTCACACAAGTCTAGCATGTTTATATAAACTTGCACTGCCAATTTCAAATGAGTGTAGGACACGAACATTGTTTCCAAGTCTCTTATCAAATACTCCAAGGACTCCACGAATTCAGCCGTTGGGTATATGTGTTCAAAATCCTTTGTTCTTTCCAAAATTGCAGCGTTGTCAGGTAAAAACTAGTCGGAAAATGTATAAATATAATTAAGGTGTATCTGGAATTTTTAATTTACACCATAAATTAATCATCTACCATTAAGTTTCTATGTGTGCGTGGGATCTATAGAGGACTAGTCTTCCCGCTGCAGCCTAAAATACGTTTCACCCCAACCTTTTACCAAATTATATAAAACCCAACCGCCGTGTAAGCCTTCCCTTAAGTGTACATGTATTCTTAGCATGAAACACGTGGTTTGAATTAAATAACTTTTGTCGATTGCCGGCGAGGCTTTTGTTCAGTAATTTTCTTCCTCTAAATCGTTAACACAAGAGCATGCTCGTTTCAAAAACCATGCTAAAAAGTTGCTCGTCTTTTGCCCGGTTATTCTTTCGATAAATAAATAAAAAAATCACTATCGTGAGTGATAGAAAAGTACCACGTTACGTTTATTTTTGGACCCGGATTACTCTTAGGTTGACGTTCCATCAAAGATCTAATGATCGGAACTTAAAGATGATTATTGCTTATGTTTAAACTAATTGTATACTAAAGATAACCATTACATGGAAATAGTGTCGCTTAGAACTGAATAGAAGTTTGGGGTGAAACAGGCGATTACACTGTAGGTGGACTGACTAGGGCTATTCAAACTTACGTAAATATCAGGTTTGATTCGCTTATGTCTATAATATACGAACCATTATTTTCGCTTTCACCATGTCGTACTCTTTAGCGTATATTTGAAATTTGGGTGCTTTCATCATGTCTGAAAATTGCTCCATGTAAGACATTTTTGTCGGTATTGTGATTTTAGATAAAAGCACTCCGGAAAACGATAAAGTTATGTTTATAGCTCCTAGCATCCAGAATGCCCAAAATATGCGAAGTGTTTTCACTCGAAATGCTCCACTAGGATCTGTTAAATGTAATTTACAGTTGAAAAAAAAGTTTGAAACACATTACATAGAACGATGTATTTAAGGCCCAAATTAAACTTACTTCCTTGACTTATTGGAATTACTAGCATATTTTTCAAATATTTTATGTAATTCCTTGTGAAAGATGACGACCGGTCAACTAGACTAAGCATTGCAACAAGTAATAGCGGAGTAATTGCGAAGGACAGCATAATGCAAATCCAAATCTGTTAAACCAAAGGTAATCTTGATAAGTATGCAAATTCAAGCAATGCAAGAATAAATACCAATAAAGGGAAAAACCGACTTGCTAGAAATGAGTGTCAATTAAGATATGTTTTAAATATCTCGTTAGGAGTACGACTTATTAAATTAAATTTAATATTGTGAAGAAGAAGTACTATAGTATAATAAGGTTTTATTTTATAAATATTAATTTCTCATTTCCATAAATATCCCAATTTTTCCCCTTCGACGTGTTTCGTCTTCATTTACATTTAAGTCGAATGATTGAAACATTTTAAAGTACGGAGTTTCCGATGAAATTGGAGATCCAGAGAAAATGAAGGCGTCTTCACTCGCAACTGGATTAGAGAACTCCACAGAATTGAGAAAAGATGACCGAGGACCAATAAATGTCAATGCCACATCGGATCGCTTCAAGGATGAACTCAAATTTATAATTAGGTAAACGTTTTGTGACACTGAAGCCCTAGAAGGACTATTTCCCCAAGGCCTTCAAGGATTCAATAACAGTAACAATAACGGTTTTCTTCAGAAAGAAATTTAAAAAACTAGCAATTAGGTAATTGATAATTTCGACATTAACTTGAAATATTGGTTCGAATGTAGTTTTGAATTCAAGGAAAAAATGATTGATAAATTTTTCATTAAGTATTTTCTTTCATTTGCAACAATATAGTTCAATTGTGAACTCGCATAGTTTTTAAATAAGCTGACAAATTAAAACTAGAGAATTGATGAAAAAAAGAAAGAAAAAATGTACATACATTCTGTTTAAAACCAAGCAAAAGATTTTCCATGGAATCCTCTAAATGGTACACTGAATCCAATCTAAAATTAGTCAGATTTATATTCAATAACCACGCAAAACCTTTTTTCTATGGGAAATTGAGAGAAAAACTGTGATTTACTCGATTAATATTACAGCCCTGTAGAAATAATAAATTTGATGTATTCGTTTAATCGACAATGTACAAGGGTCAGAAATTTAGTATTAACAATTGTATTTAAATTGAAATTCAATTGGCAAGTTTTTCGGGTTTCAAGTAGATCGATTGATTTACTCCCATTTAACCCAAACCGTTTCTCCCAATTCCTATATCTCCCAATCCCATTTGACCCAACACTATGCCTTTTCCCCCAATTTCTTTTCTCCCAATTCGGTTACCCCTCATTTCACCCAATTTAAAACACCCAATTCCCATTTACCCAAACATAATTCAACCCAATTCCCAGTTCTCCTATTCCAATTAACCCAATATTGCATACCCAAAAAGACTCAGAGTAGAATTTGATGGTTTTATTTATTATTTTTTCATTTCATAAGGGGTACACTTACTTGAAGTGTATAACCGCTCCAAAGAGGAAGAGACGTCCTCCTAACCAAACCAAAACTAACCTAACATAACATAACAGTAATGTTTTGGAAAAGGCATATTATTTGAGAAGTCAATGAAGCTAAACGTCAATATTTTGGAAAAGGCATATTATTTGAGAAGTCAATGAAGCTAAACGTCAATATTTTGGAAAAGGCATATTATTTGAGAAGTCAATGAAGCTAAACGTCAATATTTTGGAAAAGGCGTAACATTGTTAAACGATTTATAAAATATTACTAACCTAACTTTACCAAACCAAACCTAACCTATCATAACAGTAATGTTTTGGAAAAGGCATATTATTTGAGAAGTCAATGAAGCTAAACATCAATATTTTAGAAAAGGCGTACCAAAGCTAAATGATTTATGAAATATTGTTAACCAAACCTAACCTAACATAACATAACATAACAGTAATGTTTTGGAAAAGGCATATTAATTGAGAAGTCAATGAAGCTAAACATCAATATTTTGGAAAAGGCGTACCATAGTTAAATGATTTATAAAACACGAACTTTCTCGTGGATCTAGCAGAAAAATATAATACATTTAGGATAACACTTCACATTAAATGGAAGGAAAATTATTTAACCTAACCTAACCTAACCTATTCGCATTAAAAATAATCAAAGTCATTTTGAAAGCAACCCTTTGCAGCATAAAATATTAGACGAAACCATTCGATTGGGAGAAATGAGAATTGAATAGTTTGGGATAAAAATTCCGATTGGGAAATATAAGATTGGGAGAACTGGGAATCGGAAAGTTTGGGATAAAAATGTATTTTGGGAAACACAGAATTGGGAGAAATGGGACCATACCGATCGATTTTGTTCATGACAAAAACAAGTTTGGAAATCAAAAATATTACCTCTCCGAGTCGAGACGAGGACCAATTACCTAAATATGGAACTATGGCTATTTATTGATAAGCACCTACTGGCAATAAAACTTTAAATAATGATTTTTCAAGCGTTTTTAAGAGTTTCTATTGGTGTAATCTAATGGTCAGTGCAACTCTTCTCAAAACGCGATATTGTTCGGCTTCAGGAGTGCATACCGTTCCGTAAAAGCTTCGTCCAGTTGAAAACCAGTTCAGATTCAGTTTCGCAACTGTTTCGTGTATGAACTGGGTCTATTTGACCCTGGAGCGGGCCCCGGGACTCACAAACATCATAAACACATGAAAAGTCCTACCGACGGGGTCGAGGAGTGGAATGCACCCCGAAAATGCGCTGACGAAAAGTTTCCCTAAATATCCCTGAAATCGGTTTAGATGAACGACGCCGTTCGTAGTAATAGCAGCATCTTTACCGTCACCGTCAGGCTTCAGATGCCATTTTGGTTTGTGACGATGCAGTCACGCGCCTTTAGGAGTCAGGACGGTGAAAAGTCTGTCAAGACTCAAAACCGAGCAGGACACTGATAATCCAGGATTATTTGCAGTCCCAGGTCAAATGCTACACGGGTGAACTTTGGATCTCACTTTTCCCTAACAAATATCACTATCCTTTCATAACCATAAGAGCGAAACTGGAACTCTTAATATGTCCCAGGCCTGCTCAGGATCAACCTTTATAGACGTTTTCTGGGGAGAAAATTATAGAACGTAAACCTCGGCTGAAAGATTTTTTGTCACCTCTCGCGTCTCATACTAAGGGAAGCCTTTCATGGCGAAATTGTCTCATAAAATTTTATAACAGATTTAAGGTTAAACGGACTATAGGCTGGTCCTCAATAGACACAATTCAATCATGTAAACTTAATGGTAGATAATCAATTACCCCAATCCTCTTTTCAATTGTAAAGAAAGTTGATCGGCGAATGGTTTGCTCATCCCTGAAATTTCTTGTGTTTCTTCATTCAATTGCAATAAAATTGGTACCTAAAAATAAATGTTTTAAAAGAACTTACTTAACTTCATATTGGAACTTTGGAAGGGCTATTTTAGGAAAATAACATTAAAGACACGATGTTAAAAAATGTACATTTATGATGAAAGCTTCAAGCTTGTTGTTCCTAACCAAAGAATTTATTAAAATCAAGTGACACGCGTCCTCTCTAGATGGTACACGTAATTGAATTTCTAACTTCGTCAAAATTCAATGATTAACTTCGTCAAAATTCAATGATTAACTTCGTCAAAATTCAATGATTAACTTCGTCAAAATTCAATGATTAACTTCGTCAAAATTTAATGATTAACTTCGTCAAAATTGTATGTTTAACTTCGTCAAAATTGAAAGAAAATTATCTCATAATTACAGGGAGTATTTGTATAGGATATGAATTGTGAACAACCTTGAACCTTAACTTCCACAACTCGTGAAAATGGGGATGGGAAAACTTGGTTATCGCTTATCACGTGACAGCGCCATGGATCTGTTTATTGTACAAGGAACCATTACTTACCTGAAACACTGAAATTCGTATGGTGTTATTGGTCATCATTGTAGAAGTATCTCTAATTTTTATTGCAATGAAACGGTGTTACGAAAAAGCAGACAGTTGTATCTATTAAAACACAATTTTTCAGACCTTCAACGAAGAAAATATATTACATTATGAATAACCGCAGACGACCAATCTACTTTTAACGTACAAAATTTACATTGTCATTTATATATAATAAGACCAAACGACTTCTAACTAGGAAACGTACTTCATTTACATAAGGTTCAATTTATACATTAACTTTCTTGCAATCAATAAAAGGAAGAATTCATTCGTGTTACTAAGAACCGATGACTGACAGGATTCCACAAGTTTATATTTTATGACTTCGGCTACGTAGATTCCAGTTAATGGCTTGGAGCACTTGTAAAAATGTAACCCCTATACAAAGTTAACTCATCAATTACCTCAGAATCTGGGACTAAGGTAAGTTGGAGCGATGAGAACCACAGACCTAGCCATTCAAAATTTCAAAAATGTGACGTTGGCTGCGTTCAGCGAGTAAAACTGGTCACAAATAACTGTATGTAACCTGTTTTTTCGGTACGTGTGACTGAACATACTGGTTGGTGTACAAACGATATTAGAAATATTTAGAGAATAAGATTTTTAAACCTTATGGCATATTTCGTGAAAGCGCCCAAGCTGGCCCATCTTGCATCATATATGTTTACCGTATCTGATTTTAAGCTACTTTAACCTTACAAGTTTAACATTAAACTATCTGAGTGCGCTGTCTACAATTTATCATTGTTAGAACAAAAATAAGCAGACAAATTTTCGCTGCAAAAGTACACGAGAAAGCGAAGATGGCTTATATTCTTAGTAACGTGAAGGTATTCTTGACTTTTAGCATTTACTGCTAGAATTAATGACAACTTCAATGCCGAGTTTCACTAAATATTTATATTGCATAATATCAGAAGGGAATAAGAGAGAAGGGACACACTTTATATGTCCATAATGCTTTACACTCGTAACAACAGTCTTACTAACCTCAAATCAACTACCCTTCACTGATTGGCTATCTAACTTCTGTCTTAGCTGTGACGTCAGATAAGAAGGTTGACGTATAAAAAGTAGTTTTGTTTACAACTTTACATTGAAGGAGATAAAAATGGCCGCATTTCATGTTGATAAACGAAATCAAGCTGTGCAATTAATTTAGATACACGGGAATTGAGAACATACCAAAATCAGATAATTTGAAGGTAATAAATAGATGGAAACTAATTATTCTGAATTAATATTAAAAAAAAGATTAGTTTTAATAAAATACATACTTGAGGTTATAATTACACGAGAACGAAACATCGACAGCCCTAAGCCTTTGGAGAATGAAAATCTAGCAGACAAATAGGCCGCCTGATACCGCGGAGAACTTAAAGAACTATATTTGCAGTAAATTGGTTAAAAGCTGTGTACTTGCGCAAGGTTTTCGCGGTTTTCTTGAGGTTGGTCGGACTCTCGTTACCATAGCAGGCTCTAATGTCTCCCTTCTCTGTTATTCCCTTCTCTGTTATTCCCTTCTGATAATATAAATAATGTTTTGCGAATATGGAAACCGTTATCTTGATTGAATTAATAAAGTAACTAAACTTCATTCTACTTAACGTGAGTAAGGCGTGCCGCAACCACTCAAAGGGATAGTAACCTATAAATTGATCGTCAAGTTTTGATGTGATACATTTTTATTCAAATAAAATCTACAGGT
Source organism: Phalangium opilio (assembly GCF_054372755.1). Taxonomy (NCBI): domain Eukaryota; kingdom Metazoa; phylum Arthropoda; class Arachnida; order Opiliones; family Phalangiidae; genus Phalangium; species Phalangium opilio. The sequence goes on from NW_028324148.1 coordinate 10,477,506, forward strand.
GGTTTTTGATAAGTCTGTCATAAATTAAGGGGGATATTCTTTGGTGGATTTTGAGTCGAAAATGTTCCCTAACATTTTGGGGTCCGGGCCATCATTTTCGAGTTCTGATTGGATTGTTTTAGGGATGACCGATAATTAAATTAGCATTAATTGTATTTCAGTTTCTTAATTAAATTCAAGAGGGCATCCGTAAAATACTCCAATTTTATTTTGAAAACCGTGGTCCGGACGTCAAAATGTCGTAGAATATTTTGGACTCAAAATCGGCTAATGGACATCCTCTTTGAATTATGGCAGACTTATCAGAAATGCCTTTGATTTATGCTGCGGCAACATCCTAATGAAAACCACACGACGTACGTCACCCTGTTGCCATCGTTAGGCCTTCAGCAGTGGCAGCCATTATAGTGCAAACGCCAGTCCGGAGCTACGGATCTTTTTCACAAGAAGCCGATACAGACAAACAGCCCATTTCGTTTTCAGAAATATTTTGGAGATCCAAATGACAAAATTTATTTTAAACAGAATTTTCGCATAAACGAGTATTTAAAAATATGAAAACATTTTGGCATTCGAAACTATGCGGAACTATCCCTTTTAGGCCTTTTCTTCGTCGTGCACTTTCTCTTATCTGAACCACCATGTACTAAATAAACTATCATGGCCAGAACAAAGATAGCTTTCGCAAACAGACAAGTTCTGTATATATGCAATCCATATATGGTAATGAACTTCGCTCTCTGTTCATGCGACGTTAAATAATGATTTTTGGTTTCAACTACATCAATTTGCATTTAAATAAAGGGTAATATATTTTTTTGGCAAAAGCCTACAGTAAGCTACTTAGCAGTAAAGGCAGCCTTCGTTTCCTCTCAGCCTGTCGGAACACTTATAATACTATTTTGGGCCGCCATTTTAAAAAATGGGGGCAAATCGAAATTTTAGTTTCAAAAATTTATCAACTTTAGGTAAGCTTATATTGAGTAGAAACCTGAGGCCGAGGGTATCAAAGTTATCAGTCCACCAAAGTCATTTTGTTTGAAGGCTTATCAAATATCTTTAAAAAACTGACTACTTCACCCAGGGTAAAATTTTGTAAAACACTGGTAAATAAAAGCAAAATGTAAAGACCTTTTTGTGACGAGCGGTCACAAATTTCAAACCCCTTTCCAAGGTGGAAGTCTGATGTAGTTTATGGACGGTCAAGCGATGATGAATGAATTTTTGAGCAATAGAAATGTGCTTGGTCACTCACCAAAATTAGGTAAACGTTGCTCGAAATGGTAGAAATCATTGCAATAAGACGGAACTTACTTAATTGCAAACTTCATATAATTTTTCCAACCTAAAAAAATACCAAAGTGCTCAGTTTAAACTGTTATTTATACATAAAGAAAATATCGATTTTGTACAGGGAACTCAGAAAAACCAATGTGCTTCATAATGTCAAATTTATCATAAGCGCCCATCATTAGGTCTACTGCCACTTTCCTTTACGTCAGGGCCCAAGAGAGATCAGTCGCCATAAATACAAGAGAGATTTTTATATCCCCAGTGGCGTCGCTAAGCCACGAGTAGCTTAAGAGAGAAGAATATATGAGGTGTCCTGACTCTTTTTATGGCTACCTCCAACCTGTGTTTTTTTAGCCATATTGTATGATTTATATTTACGACGTGGGTATTAGTTTGTCACAGGATGGAAGTAGTAATGGTGGTAAAGGTAGGGGTGGTATAGTAGTGGTTGCTTCGTCGGTTGGATAAGACTTCCTCGTGTTGGGAAATTTCTCAGAATGCTTGTGTCGACAAAGCAATGGCAGCTACTGTATAGTGGGTTAACCACAATTGTGAATTGATTTTTCTTTGGATTCTAAGAATTTCTTTAAGTTCCATGAATATACACCCATTTTACCTTTAATTCATTTTCTATCGTTCTTTATTTTGTCAGGGTTATGGGTAATCATTCTAGCCCTGTATCGTATCGAGGGGCAATTAATTTATCTTCTATGGCTGCACTAAGTTTTACACTCGCATAATTCATGACGTTCTTTGAAGATAAATTTACCATGTTTGACTGCAAACTATTTTTTTCTAATAGATTAATCATTTCCACTAATGTAAATTTAATATTAAAATTCCAAAATGATCTTTACATTTTGTTATAGATGTAGTCATTACTCTATGATTAAGATTCTTATCTATGTTTTAATTAGTCTATTTTGATTATCTTATCTAACGCAGTTTTAGACCATATGACGCAGCTCCAATTGTATCTGTATATAAGCGAGATCTTTATCGTAATACGCACTTCTCATCGGGCTATGTAACGGACTACACATGTGTATTTTAACGGACGTACTACACGAGTAGGATAATAAATATACCTTTATGTTGAGTTAACTATCTTTGAGTATTATTAGTAACGAACATAATAATTGGCGACGGAGGCGAGATAGTCATTTAGGCGAGATAGTCATTTAGCTATACGTATTTAAGTAACAAACGGTAGACTAAACTTACGGACTCCCTACTCGTGCGCGTAACGGAATTCAACATGGCGACATCCACCACTGGAGCGTTTGTGCAATTCGACAGTAAAATCCACACATGGACATTGTATTCAGAGCGATTGGAACAATATTTTTCTGCGAATTTGATCGAGACAACTGCCACGATGACCCAAGAAGAGAAGTCAGCCATCAACAAAAGAAAACGAGCTATTCTTTTGACGGTATGCGGAGACGATACTTATTCACTGATCAGGGACCCTATTCTGTAAGCGTTTTTGCCCGTAAAGTTTTCGTGAACCGTAAAGATAACGGTTGGCTAAAACCGTTTCGTGAAAAAGTCTATTCTGTAACTTTTTGAACGAAAACTTAACGGTAACGGTAAGCGTTAACTTTTCGTGAGCCCGAAGGCATCCGTTAGGAACTTTACGGATTAAAAAAGCATTGTTAAGCCTATTTCAAAAACACTACTATAGTGAGAGAAACTTAATTGTTTACATATGTGTTTATTTTTGGCCATAATTTCAATTACGTTTCGAGAGTGATATTTAAATTGGCCTACCGATTAATACAAATGGAAATTCTTGTTGCTGTGCAAAAAAGAAGGCAATGCTTTGCGTGTCAACGCGTTTTTTGTGATAAATAAAAGTTAATTTAAATAAGATGACAATTTATAAATAATTAAATAGTGAAGAAAAACCAAGCCAACTATATCTCTCAATAGTGCAACTTAAGCCTAACGAAAACGCTATGATGAAATTTCAACGGGAATTTGAAAATTAACGGGAAAATATTTTTACTTAACGGAAAAGTTATAGAATAGCATTTTTCTTGTATTTTCAGTTGGCCGTTATGCTAAAAACGGAAAACTGTAAACTTAACGGGAACCGTAATGTTTACGGGAGGGATCGAGAAAATTACAGAATAGGGTCCCAGAAGTCTGATTTCACCAGCACTGCCTAAAGATAAGACGTATGACGAGTTAGTAAGCGCCCTGAACAACCACTTCAATCCAGTACCAAACGAAGTGGTCGAGCGACTTAAATTCTACGCAAGATGCAGGCTCCCGAATGAATCGGTCTCCACTTTCGTATCAGAGCTGCGAAAAATGGCAGAATTTTGCAACTTCCGGGAATTGGATAACATGATAAGGGATAGAATTGTTGGAGGGATAGAAGACAAAGCTATGCAAGATCGTTTAATCGACAAAGGCTCAGCTCTCACTCTACAAGACGCCATCACCTTAATCCAAACCATGGAGTGCACAAGAAGTAGCACAAGTGCATTGAAAGCTGCGAATGGTCAATCAGGAGGCATGGAGTCAGTAAACAAGATGTCAATCCTAAAGAAAAATTCCCGAAGCAGGATCAAGAGTAAACCACAAGTTCATTCGAGACAAGACACGAACCCATGTTACCGATGTCAAGCAAGTGGTCACGATCCTACAAGCTGCCCATTCAAAACCGCCAAGTGTTACGCATGTCAACGAGTCGGACATATTGGCAAAGCTTGTCGCAGCGAGAATGCGAAAACGGCAAAACCTTTGGAGAAACGTAAACCAAAGCAGTTCATCAGAGCCAACCTCATAATGGAAGCAGAAGATGAAACTCCCCAAGAATATGAGCTCCATCACGTCAAAGCGAGGCCAGCAAAGTTTGCAGAAACGCCACCGGAACCTTACTTAATGGACTTCAAAGTCAATAATCATCCAGTAAGATTGGAGATAGATACGGGATCAGCGCACACGATCATCTCCAAGAAAACTTACCAGCGGATTGCTCCGGAAATTCCACTTCAACCGACGAACGTTGGCCTGTACTCGTGGTCAGGTCATTCAGTTCGCATCGAAGGCGAAGTCAAATTGAAGGTCCAGTTAGGAGGAAAAACACTCGAGTTACCTCTGATGGTGGTATCTGACGAATCAAGACCGGACTTATGCGGCCGCACTTGGATATTCTCCGAGTTTAACATTATCACGAGAAAGACGGGATCAGTCAACTCTATACAAGACTGCCGTTCAGAGGAACACAATTCCACGCTTCTTCAAATACTGGATAAACACGAGAAATTGTTCGACGACGCTGTTGGTTGCCTCAAAGATGTCAAGATTCATCTTTATGTCAAACCCAACGCAGTACCTCGATTTTTCAAACCTCGTTCAGTTCCCTACGCTCTGAAGGACAAGGTCGATGCCGAATTGACAAGACTGGAAAAAGCTAACATCATATCACCAATCCTATTCTCAGAGTACGCAGCACCCATCGTACCAGTCATGAAGAACAACAACAACGTGAGAATATGTGGCGATTTCAAGGTCACAGCCAACAAAGTCATCAATATCGAGAAGTACCCACTACCAAGGGCAGATGACATCTTCGCGTCCATGGCAGGTTGCAAGATCTTCACCAGACTGGACATGAAGGACGCCTACAACCAGCTGATGCTTGATGACGAATCAAAGAAACTAGTCGCAATCAACACGCCCAAAGGCCTCTACACTTACAATCGCTTGCCTTTTGGGATAGCATCAGCGTCCGCTATCTTTCAACGATATATGGAAACACTACTTGGTCAAGAGCCCGGAGTATATCCATATCAAGACGACATCCTTTTGGGAGGAAAATCAGTGAAAGATCACCTGCAGAAGCTGGACAGAGTCTTAACCATCTTCGAAGACGCTGGATTGAAATTAAGACGCGATAAATGTCTCTTCATGCAAACATCAATCGACTTTTTGGGCTATCGCCTCGATGGACAGGGACTACATCCTAAACAGGACAAACTTAAAGCTATCATGGAAGCTCCAGAGCACAAGTCCGTAGAAGAGTTACGTTCCTTTCTTGGACTCTTCAATTATTACGCAAGATTCATTCCGGACGCCTCAACTCTTCTCGCACCACTGCACGAATTGTTGACTAAACACAAAAGATGGGAATGGACCGATGAACAATCTACTGCTCTACTTAAAGCCAAAGAAACGTTAAAAGCTTCAAAGTTTCTGGTACATTACGATCCGAAGAAAGAAGTCTCTCTATCCTGTGATGCGTCACCAGTTGGTCTTGGCGCGGTCCTGTCCCACCTGATAGAAGGAAAGGAATATCCCATTTCCTTCGCATCGAGGTCCTTGGCAACTGCGGAAAGGAACTATTCGCAGATAGAACGGGAGGCCCTGGCGATCGTTTATGGAGTCACACATTTTCGCGACTATCTGATGGGAAGAAAGTTTCACATAGTCACCGACCATCAGCCTCTACTGTCACTGTTCTCCGAAAATAAACCAGTACCCGCCTTGGCTGCATCCAGAATACAACGATGGGCACTCATGCTGTCAGGATACGATTACACCATCAAATACAAGAAGGGAATACTCCACGGGAACGCAGACGCACTCAGCAGATTGCCATTACGAACCAGAGATTTTGAACCTCCAATGATGGCCGAACACGTTCTACTCATCAAAACCATCGACAACGGACCAATTAATGTCCAGAAAATGAGTGAAGGAACAATAAATGATTCTACCTTATCCAAAGTAGCGCAATATCTCAAAGATGGATGGACAACGAAGCCCATAGAAGACGAGGAACTCGCTGTGCTGTCAAAAAGACGCGAGGAAATATCCATGGAAAAAGGAATTCTGCTCATGGGCAATAGAGTCATTGTTCCGAAGAAATACCGCCCATGGATGCTGAAGGAGTTACACGAATCTCACCAAGGGATAGTCCACATGAAGAACATAGCCAGAACTACGATATGGTGGCCGAAAATTGATCTTCACATCAAAGAAACCGCTCAAAATTGCTCAAGCTGCGTAGAGAATGCATCAATGCCGCCAAAGACATTTTCACCATGGCCAAGTCCCGATGCACCCTGGACCAGAGTTCACGTCGACTATGCCGGCCCAGTTGAGAACAAATATCTCTTCATAATCGTCGATGCATATTCCAAGTGGATGGAGATAGAAATAACGTCGAACATCACTTCTGCAACGACAATCAACATCCTTCGCCAAAACATAGCAAGATACGGCATCATGCCCACCTTGATATCGGATAACGCAACGTGCTTTACCAGCGCAGAATTCAAAGAATTTACCAGTCTCAACGGGATCAATCATCTGACCATAGCGCCGCATCATCCAGAATCCAATGGACAAGCCGAAAGATCGGTACGCACAGTCAAAACGGCGTTGAAGAAGATCACAAATGGCCTCTGCGAGGAAGTCAATACTATAGAGGAGGGCTTAAACAAATTCCATCAAGGAACCCTTCAGTCAAGAATAGCGAGATTTCTACTTAATTACCGTAGAACTCCCAAAGTTCAAGGGAAGTCGCCCGCTCTCTTGATGCTTGGACGCGAACTGCTAACAAGACTGGATTTATTCCACCCAAGAAATGCCAGACATGACGAACCTAAAGCGGAGTCCCAGCACAAGTTCCCAATGGGAGACAACGTTTCCATCAGAAACTTTGGTAATGGTCCAAAATGGATACCAGGCACGATCAGTCAGCACTTGGGCAGAATGATGTATCTCGTATTAACGGAAAAGGGGAACCTGAGGAGACATCAAAATCAAATACGCACAGCCAGTCAAGTCCAGAGCAACATTCCACAACAGGAACCAAACAACCTGGCCGATTCAGAACGACGGAGTTCCAGCGCCCTACCTATCATCGCCTTTGATTTCCAAGCAGTAGACGACACACGATCGAATCACCATCAAGCCCGAAAAAGCAATATCGCGGATGAACCAATGTCGACAGAGCCCACGACTAATGAAGAACCATCTCTATTGAGAGCAGATCGACAACAGCCCACGGCGCCTACCCATGAAAACAACAACGAGATGAAAGACACCAGAACCAGGAGATCTACCCGAACAAGAAAAGAACCTGATAGACTAAATTATTATGGAATAGAGTAACTTATTAACCTTAATCTTAAATTAGAAATCTCTTATGAAAATTTTAAATTATATGTAAAAGAACAAAAGAAAATTAAGGGAGATGTAATGTTATAGATGTAGTCATTACTCTATGATTAAGATTCTTATCTATGTTTTAATTAGTCTATTTTGATTATCTTATCTAACGCAGTTTTAGACCATATGACGCAGCTCCAATTGTATCTGTATATAAGCGAGATCTTTATCGTAATACGCACTTCTCATCGGGCTATGTAACGGACTACACATGTGTATTTTAACGGACGTACTACACGAGTAGGATAATAAATATACCTTTATGTTGAGTTAACTATCTTTGAGTATTATTAGTAACGAACATAATACATTTAATCGGTGTTTGAACGAAAATAATCATGCAATGTATGTCCGTATATTCAAACCAGTGTGCATAAATATTTGATTTTATGTACAATACATGTTGTTATATCCTTGTGATTTAAAGTTTCTATAGATAATATTTAATTGTGCAAAATAACTTCTCAGTTAGTTTAACAGGCTCTTGCACATAAATTCGAAAAATTCGCAACTTCTTTGATTTTCAAATTCGAAGCTTTAGAGATAGATGTAATTAAATTAGCGAATACGGTCGATCCTAAGGTACAATATTTTTACATTAATTGTCCCATAAATCTTGAACGTTTATTACCTCCAATCTTAGCTTCTCTACGAAGGGATGTAGAGGTAGGTTAACTTACATCGTAGAGCCCCGCCTGCTTAACTAACCGAAAGCGCCCTTTACCATACAGCAAGTTTTGACGGAAAGTAGAAACCGCATTATATAGATACGCAACTAACACAAAACCAAAAGTAAAATGTTATTTTCTTTCATTTGGTAAAATAAATAATTCTTAATTGTTAGTCATGGTCACTGAAGCGTTACATTTAATAAAAGTTGATTCTGATACTTTGGTTTCCACTAAAATCATAGACAGTATAAAACAAAGGTAAGAAAGAACAGACGTTAAAACACCACCAATAAAAGCGTTATCAATAACCTGGCATTTAAAGAAAGTAAAATACAAATTTCCGTAGTTCATTTTGTTCATTAAATAGTTCTCTAAAGCTTGATCGCTATGCGACAAGTTTTCATTTCCCAGCAACATACGCGTGTGACAGGCTGCAGTCAACATACCATTACAATCACTCACTAACGATACAGCTGATAAAACCAATCCAATGCTGAATAGCGGTAACACCACGTTGAAATTTAGAAATATAATATTGAATATTTTGGCGTTACTATCACCAAGTTGCTGTATCAAAATTGGAACGTAAAGGCAAAATATTGTAACCCATTCGATCAACCACAATGTTATAACGTGGGTAAACTCGTTATTAACATCTTGAACCGCTGCCAGTATTTCATCGTGGAATTTACACAGTGTCGCAATGTCGCGAGATTTTTGAACTCGTTCAGTTAGTTCGGCGACTAACGACCGAAGACTTTCCATTGTCAAGGCAAAGCAAGCGTGAAACGCGTAACCCAGGAACAAAACGAAATACCACATTACGTTTTTTAATATTATTATCAGGTAAGCCCAAATCGAAAGAGTTTTAAGGTATTCACTATTGAAAACGTATTTCTTTATGTATGTACGCGTTTCATCGGGGTCGCTTAACATAATGCTCTTCATTATAATTATGATAATATTTAACACTAGCACGATAAATAATGAAACTGTTATAACGCGTGATAGTTTACGGTTAGCCGAATTTACCGAACAAACTGCCAGCAAGTTGCGGAAACACTTAACTGCTGATTTTCCAAAATTGCACAGATTCAGTAAATACGCCACTGACACCATTCTAATTGCGTCGCCAACTGGCAAAAATAAGTTGGTTTTTTCATTCCAGTTCATATAGCAATGTTCCATGGCGACGGCCGTTATGAATAGGGTGTAGAAATTAACTAAGAATAACGTAATCCATTGAACGATGCTTGAGCATTTCCAAGTACGAAGTAATCCAACGTAATATAGATATTTATAGTAAAATGCAAACATTAAGTTGATCTTAATGCATGGTGGGTTCGAAGCATTTAGAATATTCATCTTCGAAGTGTCAACCGTATCATTATTATTTCTCCAAGCTGTCGGTGCTTTTTTAATATTTTTGTTACGGAATTTTAACATAGCTGTTAAATTTAAACTTCTATCTTTTAAAGAGAGATTACTGTATTTGGTAACGTTCTTTAGTTTATCGTAAACCGTTGTGAAAATAGCGCTTCGAAATTGTGATTTGATGCCAAGTATAAGTAAAACCCTGAACTTAAACCCGTATTTTTCTTCACGCGAAATACCAAGCGAATAATGGCTAACTTTTGCCAAATAATTATATGTAATACAGTTTTTAGTAAATTATTTATAAAAGGCTGTAGCGTTCGTACTTTTGTGTTGTTGCATATATAGCAAAAGCAGGGCCAGTAATTGTGATGGAGTAGAGGCATTTCAGTCAGTTTCCGTGAAACCTTTACATACTCTCTTGACGGCCATGCATGCAATGTTTTATGTTAGAATGGAAGGGTTAAGAAATACTATTTTAAATATTTATTAAAACAATTCAACTAATGCACCGCGATGAAAATTATATCCTTTTCTCTATTTAGCGTGGAGAAATAAAACGCGGAAGAGGAGGTAAAAACTAGGAGAAAATATATTTTTAATGCGTTCCTTATAACAGTAGATTCCTTGCAAAATTTGGAGTCGAAATTTCCTGAGCCGTTTTGGTCTAAACCGAACAGTTTCAGAGTTACAAGCCCTTTAACTCCGGGCCCATTAGGCCCTAATACCCTCTTCAGACTATGCATAAAATCTTGTTTTAATAAGACATAGCTTTTTTAATACTGTTGTTATTTTTGAAAAGAAAACGGATTGTAAACCGAACTTAGTTTAACGGAATTGAGGTTTTCATAAGAATCTCACGATATCTAACAATACCTCTCACTACTCTTTTCAAACAAGCTTTCGTTTTAGCGTGTCGTCTGAAGAGGGTATCTAACAAAAGGGAAAGAAAAGTTTTAAATGAGATATCATCGGTGATGGCAAAATTAATAAGTCCTTAGAAATTCACAGTCTTGCCTCCAAGCCGCTGCTTACAAGCAGCTAGAACTTTACACACTCTTCAGACGAAGCATAAACCCACACATCTATTGCCATGAAAAGGGTACTCGGCGGACATTATGGCGTGTTGAATTCAAATCAACTAATAAGACCATAAAAAGAGATTTGATTGGTTTGTAGCACTGAAATCAACAATTGCATGACCATCAAAGGATAGTCAGCCGAATCTGACCTTCGATAAGAAAATCGGTCGAATGGTTTGGTTTGTTGTAAACTAACAAGTAAATGACACCAAAAGGCGAGTAGCCCAACTGGTGTGTTGGAATGAATAAACCAAAGTTGCACCATCAAAAGGGTTACAATCGAATGCATCCTATTAGAGTAAAAATTACAATAAAGAAACCTCCAAAACCGCTGTCGATCACATGTTTAGGACTCAAACAAAATTTCAAAAGTTTGCCCTCTCTAAACCGACTAGTGAATCTTTAGCCCGACCGTTTTTGGGAGTTTGTTTGTAGAAGGGTAGTAGCTAAATACTTACTCCAAATTCAGGCAACGGCAATCCTACACTTCTTTGAACTTATTCGATGTTCAACGTTTGTTCCTACTAGGTGAGTCTTTCCCCAATTGCAATTTATAGAGAAATCCGAGTTTTTCCCAAGCACGGGACTTAAAATGAACTTGATGTTGCTGCCTTTTCTCTTCTGTATTTGCATAAGTTAGAAAAATTCAATTAGAAGTTTGTAAACCTCCGAATGTTGCATGTCACAGAGAGGTTCTGTTACCTTTGTATCTGTGTGTCCGTGACTGTTGATACACCCCAGGGGAGCTTATTTGCAGTTTACAAATTGGAGCAAACGTGGTCACCATTTCCGGACCGTTATAACAGTTCAAAGAAATTTCAAAAATTGTATTTCAGTACGTTTGCTACCCCACTTAAGAAATATCCACAGTTTTATTCCTTCATGTGCCTAGTCTGGCATTCATTCCTCATGGTCAGCAATCTCAACTTATTGGCTTCTAACATCACCATCAACTGGTCTTTGTCTATGACTACCCCTTATATACACCAATCTCTTTTTACTGCCTTCTAAAACCACCTTTATCTGGTCTTAATTAGTCTATCAAACATAAACATCAATCTGTACGTATTGGCTTGTAACACCACCATCAACTGATCTTTGTCTTTTCCACTTACACACCAACCTTACACATTGACTTCAACTCCTTTATCATCGTTAGGATTAGTATATAAGTGACAACTGGCCAGGGCTAAATTAATCGTTCAGCGGGGCTTCCGTCAAAGGTTCATGCTTTTACGCTGTTCTTATTACATATTGGGAATAACTATAGTGTTTTCACGCCATTCTAGCTGTGAATAGAACTTTGAATAATGCTTAAATAATTCATTAAATTTAATTTCTGCAGTTGCTTATTAATAACGAGCAACAATTCCATATCTAGGTAAACACGTTTGTAGCTAGGTAGTCCTCCAATCGCGTTGGGGAGGTAAAATTTTGGTTTCCCAACTTGTTTAAGAATAGATTGGTTTAGATGGGCTCCAGTGGCTTGAAACACTTGAAATTTTGTCAATATATAGGCCTAAACTTTGCTTGTGGCTTACAACCTTGGTTCTGTTTAAACATACAAATATAATTTTCTTTAAAATAATATCATATAGGTCGATAACTGACCTAAATTGTTCAAAATATTGATTATTGATAAAGAGTTAACAATATAAGGTGAGTTAACTAAACAAGTTGGGAAAACCAAAATGTTACCTCTCCAAATCAGGTGGAATATTATCTCGCCATTTATTTCCCTAAATTTCCTTCTTTAATTGCTATTTAATGATAGAGCACTGCCATTGAAATTGCAATTTTAAATCATTCACTGGTTATAAAAAGGTATATTCACAACTAGGTTAGCATTTAGCGTTATCAATACTTATTAATAACCTTCCCTACACAATTGTTTTATTTTTCATCATACTAGAGCTGAATACAAAATCAGGGAGTATGTACAAAGGAATGGAAGCTATAACCAATCAAGACCTATAACTATGTCGATCTAGTTTAGGTTATGGTGCTAGGTTCGATTAATGAAATAAATCTATTCATTTCATTGCACACGTGAAAAATAATATTATTTTATTGTATACCTTTGTAAGTACAGACTTAAATTATGAACATAATTGCATTACTTTTATAACTGAAACACAAATAGTCATGACTCCGACTCATGAGCCAATTAATAAATAGGTCGATCGGTTCAAATGAGAGAGTATTTTGAAATTGAAAACATCGACTTTTTACGGTAACTGTAAAATATTTTACATAGTAGGAAGTTTTTTTTCAAAAACATGACCGGAAAATGGTGGGAGCCGATCGCCGCGCATACCCTAACGATGATAATGGAGTAGAAGCCAATATTACCGGTTGAAGTCTATGTGGCATAGAAAAATCAAGAATGTGGTGGTGTTAGAAGTTATTGTGTACAAATTGGAGTCTATGTGGAATGGACAACTGACTAGCCAGATGATGGAATAGTGGCCAGTAAATGTATAGATAGGACTTAAGTGGGATAGCTAACCTAGGGAAATATAATTTTACAAATTTCCGTGACTGTAAATGTGTTCCGGAAATTGCGAGGCCCTTTGCTTCGATTTGAAAACTGCGAACACGGTTACGGTCACGGCAAGACAGAGACAGATTTTTCTAGTCTAATACCTCTCCTCAACGTCATCGTCACTGAGTGAGGTAAACATGTTTTGGAAAAATGTTTTTTGTTTGGTTTCATAATAGCTATGGTTAGGTGCAATCGCACTTGATAATAGCTATGGTTAGGTGCAAACGCACTTGATAATAGCTATGGTTAGGTGCAAACGCACTTGATAATAGCTATGGTTAGGTGCAAACGCACTTGATAATAGCTATATTTAGGTGCAAGCGCACTTGATAATAGCTATATTTAGGTGCAAGCGCACTTGGTAATAGCTATATTTAGGTGCAAGCGCACTTGATAATAGCTATATTTAGGTGCAAGCGCACTTGGTAATAGCTATATTTAGGTGCAAGCGCGCTTGATAATAGCTATGGTTAGGTGCATTCGCGCTTGATAATAGCTATAGTTAGGTGCAAGCGCGCTTGATAATAGCTATAGTTAGGTGCAAGCGCGCTTGATAATAGCTATGGTTAGGTGCATTCGCGCTTGATAATAGCTATAGTTAGGTGCAAGCGCACTTGATATTAGCTATAGTCAGGTGCATTCGCGCTTGATAATAGCTATAGTTAAGTGCATTCGCACTTGATAATTGATGTAGTTAAGTGCATTCGCACTTGGTAATTGCTATAGTTAGGTGCATTCGCACTTGATAATAGCTATAGTTAAGTGCATTCACACTTGATAATTGCTATAGTTAAGTGCATTCGCACTTGATAATTGCTATAGTTAAGTGCATTCGCACTTGATAATTGCTATAGTTAAGTGCATTCGCACTTGATAATTGATATAGTTAAGTGCATTCGCACTTGATAATTGCTATAGTTAAGTGCATTCGCACTTGATAATTGCTATAGTTAAGTGCATTCGCGCTTGATAATTGCTATATTTGGTCGCATGAGCACTTGATATTTGCTACATTTGGTCGCATGAGCACTTGATTATTCATATAGTTCTTAGAAGTCCCTAGAGGGGGATGTCATAACGAAATCTATCAGGGTCATCAATTATGACCTTGAAGATTTGTGAAAATTCCGTCAGGTTGTGGAGTCGTCCAGTTTAGAATTTTATACCCCAACGCCATCTACTTCACATCGACGAGATTTCTGTAAGAATACAACTTCATTGCTTGTATCTTTCTTAACATTGAAGATAGATTCATAATTCCCACGTCATGTAATGATTTTTGTCTGTAGTGTATTTAAACTTCAGTAACGATGCCATATTGTAACTTTCCCAACCTTGTAAATCCGTCGTTCGTCAAAAATAGAACTGTATATCGGAGAAATATTTCATCCAGGAAACTTAGTGATTTTAAGCTGGTGTTCCACAATTTCCACAAACTGAATCTTCGTCTTTTGCTAAAATGTTCGTTGTAGTATTCCGAACTTCTCCGATGATAAATTTACAATTTAAATCGTGAAGAGGCGAACACCGCAAGTATGTGGTTACCATCAAACGAGTAACTAATATCACTACTTAGAATTCGTAAATAGCCACTTAAGTCACGTTCACACTTACATGGGAAACCTGTTCGAGGCTATACAAATCGCCTCCAAAGTTAATTGTGAACAAAACTGATACTCGATAAGCTAATTACAAACGCCGTTTCTTGAAGTTGCTTCGTGAACCAAAAATAAGCGACTTTGGAAGCTAGTTTCTAGTTTCCAGGAGTATTTCGCATGAGATTTAACTAGTATTAAGGGTATTTTCTACGGCCTTAGCTGACAACACCAACGAAAAGATAAACAGACAGCAGCGTCTTGCGTGTATGCGGAGGCTGTTGAATTCCCTTCGAACTAGCAATCAATAAAGAGTGTTGAAAAACTAATTGGGCAAACGAGTTGTCAACCGACTCTCGTGCAAGTGTGAACATAGCTTTAGAGCTCCGCAAATAGGGATTATGTAGTGCCCGCTTTAATCGTATTTCGAAACTCGAACCAGGCCTTGCTTAAATTGTTCAATATTAACGACAACACACTTTGTTATTCAAACAACTGTTGACAGTAACAAGTTGAGATAAAATACATTATGAAATATAAATTAGTTTCATTTAAAATTTAGGACGCTTGATCGTTAAACCAACTATTCTGAAGCCTGACGCAACGGTCTCCATTTCAGTAGGCCACTAGAATAAATTTCTAGCATATAAGAAGTACTATGCGTGTACTAAGTATGATAACTGCTCCTTAATTGAGCATTTAGCTTGATTAACAGTTGTTCAAGCGTACTACTTTCTCCCGTTGACATTTAACTCTGAATTCACACGCCTCAGCTGTCTTACTTTATGAAAGGCGCATCAACTTGAGTGTGTCAAGTTCTTCACAAAATTGTTGGTAGTGTAGAAAAGTAAAACAATATTCATAAACAAAACTGGTTTATGAAATTTGAATTTATTTTCATTTGTAAAATCATTCCTGAATGTTTCACTGTGAACATCTTTGTATACATAGTGTTCCAATACCTGTGGTTGGACCGAAATACAGAGGGTTCTATGGACGATTTTGAGCCAAAAATGTTCTTTGACGCTTTGCCATAATGACCACCGGTTAAAATTACGATTAGTGTTTTACAAATGACCGCTTAAATTGTCTTGCAGTTTCCTACTTAAATTTAAAAAGGCATCCGTTTAACACTCCAATCATAACTTGCTCTTAAGGCAAAATGTCACTGAACATTTTCGAATAAAAACATTTCGCATAGGACTTATTGTACTTGATCCTACCGTCCTTGTTGAAACAACCTTTTTCTAAAAAAATTAAGCATTCATTAATCACGTGAAGTAACGATCAAGTGTGAAATTGAAAACTTCATAATATGTCTTCATTGAGGAATTAATAAAATTTGTCTTATAATTTAGTGATGAACTGATAAAAGTCATTTAATTATCCCATTTACTATTCATCTTATGAACCATTCTTTAGATAAATAGAGAAGAACCAAGATTAATAATACAGCTATCTGTATTTTCCGTCTCAGAGATATACAATTCCGAAACATTTGGTGCACTTCCGTAGTTATCATTGTCATACTTAAAGCAATTACGTTATGTATGATGGCGATTTGGGAACACGATTGGTAATGCATCTCTCTTATTTTGGTTCACTTCTTTTAAAAATGTATACTAGTTAGCTGATAAACATTTATGAGAAATTTTATTGATATAACCATAAGTGAATAACCCTGGTTAAGTGTTCATCATTAGGTCTTTGGTGGATCGTCTACTGCCCCTCCTAAGAGAAATTGGGCCTTAAAATACAAGAGAGATTTTCATTTCGCTAATGGCGCCGCAAAGACCGAAGCGGCTTAAGAGAAAAGTACATATATGGGATGTTCAGACTCTTATTGTTGGAATTTTTAGTTTAGGACCTCTTTTTATTCAAGCGGCAGTGTCTCATATATCCGGGTTGGGGTGAGACAAATTATAGGCTGGAGTGGGAAGGACTAGCCCTCTATAGATCCCATTCAGACTTTTAAACTTAATGGTAGACAATACACTTATGGGTATAAAAAGCAAAACCCGCTTAGTTTTTTACGAACTGTAAATGAGCTCAGTGAATTTGCCAAGGTTAGGGTTAGTATTGATATACGATGATTATGTGTTACGTACAACACCAGATGTGTTTGAAAGGGTTTTTTCCCTTAAATCATTAAAGGGAATGTAAGTTTTTAAAATATCGTCATTCTCTGTGATATATTTATATTTTATTTAGCAACGATCTTGTTTAGGCGTGTTTTTCGAATTCCAAGGTTGTTGTACGAAATGTCCTAGACATTTTGGAAGACACCTATTACTAAGCCTAACGAAAAACTATGACGTAACTACCACCGAAAACAAACCGAACTTCCATTAACTTCGAGAAGCAATTTTTCATAAGAAATAAGCTGTTTTTTTTTTCGATTTGGTTTATATTTCCTTTGATGAAAGGGAAAATTTAAATTGCCAAAACCTGTTACATTAGGCAAGCTTTTGCTTTTCCTCTTTGCACATTTCTCTATGTGTGTTACTCGTGCAAAGTTTTCGAAGTGAGTGAAGACATTCTTCTGTACAAATACATCCTAAGATTTGGAAAATGGCTTGCACTTCAGCTTCCATTGAACATGTAAGAAGGAAAAAAATGCGATATTAATTTGTCTTTTTCGAATGATTTTTTTTCATGGAAATTTACATTTTTGGTATAATTGTGTAAAATGTGAATCTTAATTTCAACTCGTTCCTGACGATCCACCCTTATTGGCCCTTATTGATTTATACTAGCTCGTATAAGTAGTTAATAAAGCATTAATAATTGTACAATTTTTTATTTTTTCATAGCCGGATCAATATAGTATTCATCAATATTTCTTCTTTGGCTGGTATTTCAAGGCAAGGTATGTTAAAAAATTTTTCATATCTGTAACCGCGACTCATTTCCCTAACAGAAACCAACCACACGGTTACTTAATTGAATTCAAACATATTTATTATTCGAAACATGAATCCGGTTAATCCTTCAATACAGTAATTCCGTTTAAACATTGATACATTAATTAATTATCATAATTGATCCTGAGTCCGGCTCTCCATCCACTGCCTTGATTTGAATATAACCCCTTGGGCCTCCGGAGATTGGCCAATCCCAATTCACGAGCAGACGACGTGTTTAAGATTCTGCTTCCGGGTATTGGAGCGCCATCTGGTGGTGATCCCTTGTAACAGGCTCCCCGTTACATCCTCTCCCTCTGTCACGAATAAGCAGGGGTCCCGGTTGAAAGGAGATCGGTAGACCACACCTGATATGTGGTAATCTGTAACATTCATAAAAAGGGAAACAAAACCCAGACCCCGGAACCCAAGACAAAGACACTTTGAGGCCACTGACAAGATTAAATTTTAATAACGCAACCTGGTGTTCAAACTGGGTGGGACCAGGGTAAAGAAAACATGAAACTTTACATGTCCAAAAAACCTTTACGTAATGAAGACAAAAAATACGAGGAGGGACCTAATAACACAAAATTAATATACTCTAATTTTTCTTTTCTTTTTTTGAAATTTCAAAAATAATATGCTTCAAATTAACTGAAAGAAGAAAAATAAATCCCAACGAAAACAATTCCCGGGGTTCACTTTATTCATGAATGGAACCCTTCCGGGAATAGATCCGGGGTTCACTTTATTCATGAATGGAACCCTTCCGGGAATAGATCCGGGGTTCACTTTATTCATGAATGGAACCCTTCCGGGAATAGATCCGGGGATGTCCGTAGGCCTCCAGCCTCATCTCTACCCTTGACATGTAAGCATGCCAAAGAACGAATGGGCATACGTATGGGGGTTTGGACACCTGGCGAGGCGGTGTATCAGCAGGTCTTGGGCAATCACGACGAAAGTGGCCAAAGCGACCACAACGGTAGCATGCTTGGGATTGTGGAGGTCTATTAAGAGATCCACCCGTCTGACCGGTATTACTGGCGGCCGGAAGAGCCATGTACCCTGAAGGGCCCGAAAAATGCCCCATCTGATCAGGGTTTCTATTACCCGCAGTAAAAGCAACTTGTGACCGACTACTTCCCGAGGCATAAGTTCGTTCAAGACCTCGCTGTATTCGAGTAAACTCCCTTTCAACCTGGTCCATCGTACGACAGAGACCTTCCGGTAGGAGCAAAGCTATTTCTGGCAAAACATTGGAGACCACAATCTCCACCAATTCATCTTCCGACAACGGTTCAACCAGGGAATCATTTAGCTGCACTGCTCTTCTACGAAATGTCTGTAAATCTTCCGCTACCCCTTGCCTTATTCCATAGAGGTTGACCTTAATCTCTCGGTCCCTTCTAGATGATAAATACTTATTTTTAAATTGTACTAAAAAGTAACCCCAATCCCCAGGGTGATTGGCATAACGGCAGAGGTTCTCCCACCAGCTGAAGGCATCGTCTTTCAATGTTAGGGGTAGAAATAGTTCTATGTCCTGTACTTCAAATCTATGATATCGGATAAGCATTTCCATTTGTCTCAAATATAATTTAGGATCCTCTAGTCCAGAAAAACTGGGTACCAATAATGATTCTCCTAATATAGGGTTATAATTAACTCGGCTAGCTGGGATTGCAACTACCCGAACAGGGGTGCTAGGTTTAGGCACCGGAGGAGTGGTATTGGTTCCGATATCCCTTTTAGACAATCGAGGCGGTGTGAACCCTAGCGGGATAATGACCGGGGCTGGATGTATTATAGAATGGTTTGGAACTCCGCTAGCTGGGGTTGCAACTACCCGAACAGGGGTGCTAGGTTTAGGCACCGGAGGAGTGGTATTGGTTCCGATATCCCTTTTAGACAATCGAGGCGGTGTGAACCCTAGCGGGATAATGACCGGGGCTGGATGTATTATAGAATGGTTTGGAACTCCGCTAGCTGGGGTTGCAACTACCCGAACAGGGGTGCTAGGTTTAGGCACCGGAGGAGTGGTATTGGTTCCGATATCCCTTTTAGACAATCGAGGCGGTGTGAACCCTAGCGGGATAACGACCGGGCCTGGATGTATTACAGAATGGTTTGGAGACGTATTTCCCCTGCCAGGATGATTAACAGGACTTGCAAGTCTAAGACTTGGAACTGCCGATTCCACCGTGGAATTATGACCCTGTGTTCCAGCATGACAATTACTGGTTTCTCCCTGAGCGCTTGGTACTGGAGAATTTGGGCCTTGGGACACTGATGGTACAACCGGGGAATTTGGTTGCCTGACTCTTGATTTTTCATGTGGATGAGGTTGTATTGATCGGACGGAGGAAATATGAGAGGGAGCTGTGGCTGAAACTCGCCTATGTTGTACGGGCGATGAAGTTCTGGGTACCTGGATATTTTGTTGTTGGGGTGCCTCTGGTGTTGATAAAGGGGTTACCCCCTTTGGTAACCCTTTAGACTTACTATTCTGGCTATGTACACTTCCAAACAGACTAACTGTAGCCCTAATTCTCTCTGCCTCACATCGGGCCCAGGTTTGCCAGTCCTTACGACGTTGCCAATCTACAGCTTCCAAATCCAATGTCGTCAATATACTACTTGACCTATGCGGTTTGTCCATATTTGAACTGTGGGATGACGGGGGAACCCTTGAACCCTTTCGTACCTTCTGTGATGCACAATCGTGCAGGAAACGGGCCATTAAATCTGGATCGCCCGAAGGGGATGTCCTTTTACCGGGTTTTGGGTTTAAAGCTAAAGATATAGGAGACCCGGGATACCTAAGAGGGCCCGTTGGGATTCGTGGTATATTACCATAATGGGTCTTAGGAATGTTAAATCCTTGTACCGAGGTAGGTCGATTATATCCTACTGTAGTACCTATTTCTCTACAGATCAAACACCAAAGATAAAGCAGAACTAACGTAAACGCAATCGGAATAAAATATGACAGAATGATGTACTCCATTGTATTGATAAATTCTAATTTAAGAAAGCCGGGTAGTAACAATATTTTCCTATTAAACTAACGAAGGGTTAACTTCAGCAGTACCCAAGAAGTCCGAGGCCTAACGTTTGCGGCCCTAAATGTAGTCAGAAATGACGGACAACTGACAAAGCGATTACCAGCAATTAGCGCTGACCTAGGCTTAAGATGATTGTCCCCTTACCACCAACACTCGAAATAAAAATAGTTCTTTAATTAATAGTAATTTAATTTATGATGCTTACCGAAAAATTGATATGTATTCGATAAGCAACAAAAAAGATACATAAAGCTTTTCTTTTAATATTCTCGTGTCACTGTGAAATGAAGCTTGGAAAACAGTACGACAGTCTTCAAAAAAATTACGACGCAATTAAATCTAAACACCGGCGGCCTCCGAGAAAAAGAAACCAAAAAAATTAAGCCCTGCCCTATCACGCGTTTCCGGCGGAGAAAAAGTTCTCAGTGGGTATTCATGTACCACCCCTTTACAATCGCCCACCGATACAAAGAGAAAAACGGGTAATAAAAAAAGAGAAAAAAACGTAAGGCCAACTTAACGTCTCTAGATTCCTGGTTGGCAGTAGTAGATTGTCCCACACTTGTCTCTGCTTAGGTAAACACCCTTAAGATCCCCCCAGCCGGGTCAGGGGCTCACTCCCGAGTGTCCATTATCCCGCACAGAGAAAGTTGCCATTGACATGATGTAAACAAGTCAATCTCACACCAACCACCTAGTCCGATAACAGCATCAAAGTCCGTAAAAATGTCACACGGTCGTTATCAAAACGTTAAGCGGCAGAATTAAACAAAGTCTGTTAAAAAATAATGATCTCGGCGGTGCCTCCAACTGTAACTGCGACTCTTTTCCCTAACAGAAATCACACGGTTACTTAATTAACGTCAAACATTCGAAACATTGATACATTAATTAATTTTCATAACTGATCCCGAATACGGCTCTCCATCCGCTGCCTTGATTCCCGGGTTACATTCGAATATAACCCCTCTGGCCTCCGGAGATTAGCCAATCCCAATTCACGAGCAGACGACATGTTTAAAGTCCTGCTGCCAGGTATTGGAGCGCAGTCTGGTGGTGATCCCTTGTAACGGGTTCCCCGTTACATACCTATTTATGGAAATTTTTGAGTAAAAGATGCACTCTAAAAGTTTCCAATAAGAAAGTCTTCATTTTAAACATAGCCCATTTGATCACGCTTGTTGCTCGAGCATTCAGCGTGACCAAGTGGGCAATGCTTTAAGGAATTGTCGAATTTCATTTGCTCTATCGAGATGACGTTCAAAATGACGCCGAGATCTCTTTTATTAAACCAAACTTATAAGTGATAGAAATTGTCTGTTTATATCCTTTTCCTAACATTTTTTCTCGTAAATCATTGGTTGAAAATGTTATATTCTTTAATTTTTAGAAACATATGCCTTCACCATCTAGTTGGAAATGAACATTTTGTAAATATAAATTTTAATTATCAATCTCAGCCACGAATATACCACAAGAACTTCGAATCGTAACGTTGACCAGCTGGGTCCATGACCTCCTAACCTCCTATTCTGTAGAAAGCCATTAACGCCTTTATTCTAGGCAGGGCCGGTAATAAGAACAGGACACTGGACATTGTCCAATAAAATTTTAAAATGTCCCATTATTTTGTTTAAAACTAAGGGGGTCACTGGACAGTTTGTCCAATACGTTTTCCGAAGTCTTGATAGCTTGACTATGGAGATGCGATACTATTTTTGTACACTCCAGTGGACAATGTCCCATAAATTTTCCAGTCAAACAGGGGGTCACTGGACACATGTCCAATAAGAAATTTTTCTTATTTCCGGCCCTGATTCTAGGTAAAGGTTTAAAATACGTTTCAAGCGTCATCATGGGGCTAAAAGGTGAAACGTTTTTAAAACTTTCCAATATGTAGATGGGAAATATGGATTTCTTTAAAGTGTACCTGTGACCAGCGAATTTCCTGGAATAAATAAATCAGTTAGTGACTGCTAAAATTAAAATGGTAATGCTGGATAAGAATTTAAAAATTAATTGCAACAGGTGGAACCAGAAGGAAAAGTTTTAAAATTTAACCTCAAAAGCCAAAATAATTTTACACTTGGACCTACAAATCACAAAATATAAAAGAATGAAGAAATGTTTTATAAAACCGTTGAATTTATTTAATAGTTCAGTTAGCCAGTGACACCTTCAGAATTATTTTTTAAACTGAACCAGGAAACTTTAATTTCTTTAAACTGGTCAAATGTACACTGTCACCGCCTTGTTTCTCACGATGAGCCGGTAGCTTCCCCAATAGTTTTCCTTTCTTCCCATATAGCCCATTCCATTTATTCCTCCAGAGGGGAGGAGCCACCTTCTTAGGTTTTTTCCCTTACGCCATGAACAACTCCTAGAGGCAGTGCGAGTTGGCTAGCTTCGCGCGTGTAGTGAACTCGAGCTCAGTCTTTCGTTGCTTCTCTTCATGTGATTGATGGAATGGTCTATTTTGAAAAGATAACTTCATGTCGTCAAAAGTATCTTGTTTCGATGTTCTTATGGTATTCTGATTTAATTCTTCCGAATCTAAAGTTTGAATAATGAATTCTTCGTATTCCTTTAAATTTTACAGCAACACTCGTCGGCGTTTTACTTTGAGCGCCCTCTGTTTTGCTTTACGAAACAACGAAATCGCTCCATTTTGTCTCATGGTACCGAAAGATTCTTAATTCTGTCAAACCCAATCTTGAAAGAAATAGCTAGTCTTGATATTCTTAACGTGGGAAAACAAGTGAGAATTATAGAGCATATAATTTTGAATTCGACGTAAAATAATTAGTTTGATACTTTTCACTAATTAGGTTGCAATATATCTGTGCGCAAGCATTTTTCTTATATCTCTGTTTCTTCTGGTATGCAACACTTGGCAGAATACTGTTAAAAAACGCAACAGATTTCGAAAACTCTTTTTGGAGTTTTTAATTATTTTATGGGAAACTGTGAATCATTTTTTTCTACAAGGTTGTTTATTCTACTTTAAACTGATGGCAGAGCTGAGCTTTATCAGAGTTCATACGAACATGGACGCCAGGGAAAACCTATAATTATTAGATTAAAAAACTCAGAGAAACAGCAAGGGCAACTAGAGTTATCGTGAAAATTAGTAAATTAATTTTAGGAATTCATAGTACAGAAAAATATAAGTTCCATTTCGGCGCATGATATCCATTAAGAGTTCAGTTTTAACTTCACGCGAAGAACTATTTAAAACATGGGAATATCATGAAAATTGTTCTAGAAAAATTTGTATGAACTCTGTTTTTAACTCAGTAATCTTTGCTTCCTATCCTATTCCACGTAAAAAATGTGAATGAATCAAAAAAGAAGTGTTGAAGAAGGTTGTAGTGCCTAAAGCATTCTAATCTCGCCAGAGCGATAATAGACCTTGTCTATGAAATAAGGTTGTAGGGAACCCTCAGTTTCGGTTCAAAAAAAAGGTTGGTTGATCCCTTGCCGTCTCTGCGCACTCACATGATCCAAAAGCCCACAGCGCAGGCGCTAAAAGCGGGATTTAAGGCTTCAACCTCCTCCGTGTCTTTCCCTCTTAATTACATCAAGTTCGGTGCATCTTTAAAAAACGAGAGTCGTGTGATGGTTCTACGAATCCTTAAATGGTTGAAATCACCAAACATCGATAGTGTTAAACAAGATGGCCCCGGCCATATTACAGTTTTGCGCGGCCAATTTGGTCACACCAAAAACTGGGGAAGGAAGGGAATATTCGCTCAGCCACAAGGGTATGGAACAATAGTTTTCCAGCTCTATAGAGCGCAAAACTGAAAAAATGGCGCTCAATCGAACCCCGATAGTCATAAAGTCCGCCTATAGGATATAGAGAACCATTATACTAAGTTTTTTAGAAGTCGTTTGAAACACGTGGTCGTTCTCCCATAAATATTATTTTACATTTCTGGCTGTCATTGTTGAAGATGGCTACTGTTTGGATAAAATCTTTTTTATTAAATACCAACTACTTAAGGGTAATGTCCTTGCAAGGTTTCAGCCTTCTTGGTAAAGTGGTTTGAGCTAGGCCTTGATTACTTTTACTTAAATAGAATAAAAATTTTCAAATCGAGTTAAAAGCCACAGTTTGACAATGGCCACCATGTAAGCAACTATGTGAATATGAAAAAACTCCATGGATGCAAGAAGTCCACCGATTTCTGTAGATAATTCGCCTCACCAACACTTCTTTTGATTAACCTCGAATTTATAAGCCAATAAGTGAAATATTTAAGCCCGCTTGTTATTTTCTAATTTCCAGCATATTCTTCGGTTAAAGATAGCTTTAGCTCACGTGTAGCTGTTGGTGCTTGGATTTTGGCTGTAACGTACATCTTGTATCAAATATCTTGTTTTACGAAAACGGAATTCAATACCCAGGTATATTACGTCGTTGATTCTGCGAAGGATTTAGAAAGAGTTCATCCTGATGTTCCTAAACGAAAAATTTTGAGACAATACATGGATGAAACATTTACTAATTTCAGATTTTGTAAAACAGTAAGTCTTACATCGTTCCAGATTTAAAGATATTATTCGATGGTTACATGAACTATAAAGGTCAAGTATAAAGCTTCCTTCATTGCAAAATCAAAGTACTTATTCATTTAGACAAAGAATGAGAGGAAATTTAAGTGGTAACGTTGGGAGTTCTTAAATTGTGCCAAGACTCTATTTATACGTATGATTCAAATTTCGATGGCAAGCAGTCGAGATACTTCTCGTTACGTTTAGAAGTAGCCGGAAAAGATTTCCAACCTGTATGTAGGAGAAGCTTGTAGCATTCTGTTTATCGACGCCAACATGACACGACCTTCCGCAGGATCCCTCACGATAGGGATATTTGTGACAAGGGTTAAATGTGACATCTAACGACCAATATTTTGAAGAAAGCTTTTACTATCACTATCAAATATATTGTTTATCAAGATACTTTTCTTGGTGGAAGATAACTTTCATTCTTATTTCAATTACTCTGTATTATCAGAACCGTTGTACAGATAAACCAATAGTATCAAACATGGCAATCGATGAATTCAGACTTTGCGTTAACGTACAGGACAATAAATTGGAACACATTGATCCTCATAAGTTCCCGTGGAAAACTACTCCATGGGCTATGGTCATGACAGAAACAGAGTTAAAGAAATTCTACGAGACACTAAAAGTAGAAGGTGAGTAATAGCTTTATATAAAGTCAACAGGGATTTGGAAAACTTGTCTATACAAAACCGCAGCACGAACATTCGAACTTTTGCAGCACTGTTTAAAAACTTGTCAGTTTCTATGGTATACCAAGGCCAAACGAAGTATCAACGCACTGTTTAGAAGTTAGGCGTATGCCGGATTAAAATAAATGAGATGTTTTCACCGAAGCTCATGAAAGATTTTTAAAAACGAGCGTCACTCTGTTTCAGGTCTAAAAATTGACTTTCACATTAGTAAACGGGCAATCAAGGAATATCCTCTCTACTTGACATTTCACGAAGAAATCATCAAACGTCCTGAAGTTCTGGAAATGGCCACAGCTGCGTAAGTACGAACAAAAGCAAGAATTTATTTTCTCTTGAACGCTTCATTATTTATACGTTCCTGCATTGCATCTACTATGGTATTTACGTCTAAAATTCATATGTCAAGAATTTTAGTTTTGGTGATGAGGACCTTTCGAATGGCCATCATCGCTCAAACGCTTGACTGGAGCTGGTCAAGTTTTCCCCGGTCTCTTTCTCCTTAAAGCAAAGCTCGGGTCACTTGGTTCCCCTACAGGCTGACGTTCCTTACGAACTCCAGTTTTGGCCTAGCGAAGCCAGGAGGCACTTGTGGGCGGGATTTGAAAGTGCATGCATAAATGTCGCCCTTTAGCCTTCGCCAAGCCAAAACTGGAGTTGGTAAAGAAAGTCAGCCAGTAGGGGAACCAAGTGACCCAAGCTTTGCTATAAAGTGTGCTTCGTATTGGCCCCTATCTTTGTTCAATGTGTCAGCCCGCGTACAGACCTCTTCGTATTTGACCCTCCCTTTGGCTTCAATGTGTCAACCAGCCTAGTACCCTTCGTATATTCCACTCCATTTTAGCCTATCAAAAACTTTCAGATTGTCATAAGCAAAATGACGTATTTATTTGATCACCTCTAACACCCAGCCACAATGAGTTCCATCATTGAGATTTAGGACCTATGATATTAGACAGGCATTCCTATAAAATCGTCTCAATACTATACAGTAGAGATGGGTCAATACCGATATCGGTACCGATATTTGGCTAAATCGATATACCGGTATCGGTTTGAGCTGGTATCGGCCCATCTCTACTATACAGTTTCATGTCTTCCTCCTAAGGAATCATTCACTTAAATCTTCCAGTTATTTACATGTTTCTGTTAGGAAAATATTGCGTCCGATACATTCACTTAATTTTCATTGTAAATGACCTTTTTATAGGGTCTTGAGAAGCGTTGAATGCCCTATGGAACTTAACCTTGACAACCTTGAAAGACTTGATAAATACACAAAGTATGCGTGGTCGAAACCCGTATCTGTTGGAGGAGCCGTTACAATCAAACAGCTTGGAGGAGCATTTCTGATCTGGATCTGTAGCATTGGAGTTTCGTTTGCTTCACTTTTAGCGGAGTACATTCTCAAATGCGTAACAAAATAGATATTTCAATTCCTTTTTTTAGTTGTTTTTGGTTCAATTTTATCGAAGTTGGGGTGAAATTATCGAATCCTATTTTATCAATTCCTACTATGCATATAGCTGCTGATAGGGTACTATCATTTGTATATTCGAAAGAGTCCTTACCATTTTGTTCAATAACGTTTAACCTAGCTTAATGATAAATCAAAATTTTCATGACT
Source organism: Phalangium opilio (assembly GCF_054372755.1). NCBI lineage: Eukaryota > Metazoa > Arthropoda > Arachnida > Opiliones > Phalangiidae > Phalangium > Phalangium opilio. The sequence continues at coordinate 10,505,120 of NW_028324148.1, forward strand.
AAATACAAGATATTGTCAAACACAAGAGTGTAACATTTTGAAGATATTGAATGGTGGAAACTTCATCATACTTGTTAGTTCTATCCAACCGAAATATTTTATCTATATCTATCTTTGTCATTAAGTAAAGTATAAGAAATTAAGTTACTTAAGCCTGAGCATTAGACCCACCAGACAGATTCTAGTCGTTCTATAGAAATTTTTACAATAACAATAACGTCTCCTGGAAAGGTTGGCCTCGGGCCACTTAATCCTCATGCATTATTCATTAATTTGGTGCTGTCATTTAGTATAATTAACTCCAATGTGCACGCAATCGAACATGTTTTGAAGGAACAAAGGGTGTAATTACTTATTGATAAAAACAATCTCAATACTTCATTTACCAACTGTGAACGCGGTGACAGACACGTCCAGTGTAATACCTCTCCGTAACGTCATCGTCACTCAGAGAGGTTGGGAGAGGTAACAAATAAGACAAAAATGCATTGTAAACTCCACAAATAAGAAGGAAACTCATAGTAAAATCAACAAATAAGACACAATTGCATTGTAAATTCAACCTATAACATATTGTAAGTTCAAAAAATAAGACTCAAATGGATATTAAATTCAAGCAATAAAAAAATATATTCTAAGTTCAACAAGTAAGTCACAAATATATTGTTAGCTCAACAAATAAGACATATATTGTAAATACAACAAATATATCGTAAATTCAACAAACAGATACTTTGAAATTTCAACCAGAAAAATTAAACAAATATCAAACAGATTTATTGTAAATTCCACTAATAACAAACAAAAACTTTGTAACTTCAACCAGAAAAATTAAACAAATATCAAACAGTTTTATTGTGAATTCCACTAATAACAAACAAATACTTTGTAATTTCAACCAGAAATCTATGGCCAATTCAACAAATACTACTCAAATCCATTGTAAATTCAACAAATACTACTCAAATCCATTGTGAATTCACGAACCACACAAAATAATATTGTAAATTCACGAACCACACAAAATAATATTGTAAATTCAACAAACAACACACGAATATTGTAAATTCAACAAATAACACACACGAATATTGTAAATTCAACAAATAACACACACGAATATTGTAAATTCAACAAATAACACACACGAATATTGTAAATTCAACAAATAACACACACGAATATTGTAAATTCAACAAATAACACACACGAATATTGCAAATTCAACAATTAACGCATAATTATATTGTAAATTCAACAATTAACGCATAATTATATTGTAAATTCAACAATTAACGCATAATTATATTGTAAATTCAACAAATAACGCATAATTATATTGTAAATTCAACAACTAACACATAAATATATTGCAAATTCAACAATTAACACAAAGATATTGTAAATAACACAAAAAAGTACTATTAAATAATTATTAAGCACCTTAATAAGTATCCGATTCATCCAAGAAAACGTCTTTCAATGTTATCATAAATAATTTTTTAACTCTATCACTTTCTTAGCACATTCTAAGGGACCTTTATAACAATATTAGTTTCAAGAAAACCTTTGCTCTCACCTCCCAGTTCCACCCGAGAGGATATTCACTGTACAAAGATTGAGGTTCGCGATTAATAATTTTACTAAGTACCATAATGGGTATTGCTTTTAAAGACTACGCGTAATCCCTTTAGTACAGTGAAACGTCACGCTGAGTGACTGGCCCCTCGGTCCCTCCCCTTGAATATAACATCTCAGCGCCAAAATAGACTTCGGTAGTTAAAGGTCTTGACGAGTATTCATCATTTTCTTATTTAATTGGTCTCAAGGTCTAACAATCCAAACTTTCTCCAACCAAAAGGTCAGGCAGTCTTTAAGAGGTCAACCACGATCTCTCTTCCGCCGCTATACGATCGAGCCACGGTTGAGGCCAACTTTTATTAAACGTGTCAATTTTTTTTTCTTTTCGAATGCATTCTTCTTATACCTTAAAATCCAAAGGAAAAACGTGGTATGTTATACAACAGCAGAATATTATTTCTCGTGAAAAAAAGTGAGTAGTTCAATCGTCCGATTTTAAAAATTGTGTCTGGCGACTAGCGTTATATTTTAAAATAATGTACAATCCGTTTTGTAGTGTCGTCTCAAGAACTATATTTTTCCTAAAGTAGTGATTGGGCAATGTCACGTGACTGTAAGCCGTGAAACGACTCGGCGGATAAATTCAACAGAAATACCTATGCCCATTCCCAATGCACTGAAAACGCTACAAAATTCACTTATGCGCAGTAGAGCGCTATTTGATGGAAGGTAAGTTTAATATAGACCCCGCTTCTATACAACATATTATATCCCTTTAAAGGTCACGTGATTCGGAAGACAGTTTCTATCGAATGCTTAGAGTAAGTCTCATTTACTAAAATAAGGCATGATACGATTTGAATTAGGAATATTCCAAACTGTAAAATTAATGTGTTTTTTCTAGTAAAAAAGAAATAATAATTGGAACATAATTCTCTCCATTTCTACTTGCTATTCAAAGTTTCAAAGATGACGACATTATTCTATGAAGTTCTATGGGACATACAAAAGGGTTTTATAACCAACTGTGTACCTTAAATTCCGCAATTATTTGTCTTTCAATGAGTAGGTTTGATCGAATGTCGTTAGTGTGCACGGTCCACTCCTGTAAGCCAAGCTTCTTGGCTACAAAGTATGAGGAAATCCTACCCTATTGGTGCCGATTGTCCCGTGTTCGCCGGTGGTGGTGGCTTGATCCCACAGCAATTCCGTCGTTTCCAAATTAAACCTCATTACTTCATGCATTGAAACCCTTAAGAATTTCGGTTTGAAATTATTAAATGACGTATCATTTTATTTTAAATATCAGGATTCTCAAACAAAATTCACGGGCTAAAAACTGTATAACTCTGTGTTCACAACGAATATCTATTTTTCTGAGCTTCAAATTTGGTTACAGTCATGTTAATTTCGACTATACCTATCAATGATTAGGTTAAAATTATCGACTTTCTAATTTTTGAAGATTAAACCCAAATTGAGATAGGCTATAATGAAATTGAATACTAAATTTCGCTGTAGACGATTTTGTGTGTTTCAATCCATACAGCTGTACATAGACTTTTTTGCAAATATTATGACAGTCATAACGTCATCTATGACCATAAGGTTAAAAATGTACACTATTATTTTAAGTACCGGTAGGCTCCGCTAATACACAAGTATAGTTTGATAATTAAGTGTTTATAAATCGCAATATTTAATGGCATTTTGCAGAGTGTTTCCGAAAGGCTTGTAAAAATTTATGAAGGGTGATATCGAAACGAAAATGAACTACGACATTTTGGCTCAGGGTCTACCGTTCTAAAGTTATGATTGAAGTGCTTTGCTGATAATCCCTAGTTTAATTTAGAATCTGAAAGACAATGATGATTAAAGTAGGCCTAAAACACTATAGAAATCGTAACTGGAAAACCGTGGTCCGGGCGACAAAATGCCATGGAACATTTTGGACTCAATATTGCACAAGTACTTTCAAACTAACCTATAACTACGAAACAGACCTACCAGAAACGCTATGTAAATACTTTAAGTCGACTTATTTTTTTTAACCATGTCAGAGATTTTATCGTTAAATACGATTACATTTTGGTCGCTTTCCACCATCCTGTTCCATGTAAACCGTCATTCAGAATTTTTTATACTGAGTCTATTATCTTTTTCTTTATTTGTTGAAATAAACATTTATATTTAGTATAAATATCAGTAGCTAAACACGTATGTTTTCAAGTACGACGATACATCGTTTAAATTTTTAGCAAAAGAAAGTCCTAGTGTTTATTTAAGTTAAAACGTTTAGGCGCTCAAGTCTCAGTAAACCTCTGACGCAGCGGGAGTCCGGCTGTCGTTTTTTAGTAAATATCAAAGTTGTCTCGCCTCACCACGGGATGGCGACACAAGTTAAGAAGAAACCGCGTCTTTTACCGATATAACCACATAAAATAGCTCGGGATACCTCAAAGTTATTAGTCCCAGCTTTCCAAGGAAGAATGAGGAGGTTGTGATCCCCCTTCTTAAGACCCTGCTTGGAGTCTTGGACTCGTCGGAGATATTGGTTTAACGAAAATTGGAAGGGAAATACACCCGAAGAAAGTGAATTTTCATTAAACAACATTCAGGCATAAAGAATGTAACAAGAGGAGTAGAAGACTGAACCTTATTTTGCAACCCAAAGCTTTGAATTTCTAGATCTGGAGTGTCACGTAATCGAGTGATTCTATTGGGTAGTTAGTTTTCTTCGGCAGGCTTATGTATTTATCTTTTGCTATTTAAATTACTTATTGTGAAAGGTTTACCTTATAGGTGCTGACTGTCCTGTGTCCTCCGGAGGTGACTTGACACTACTACACCTCCCTAGTATACCTCATTTCCTTTCCTTATTAGTCACATACTGAAACCTCATGGGGACCCAACTTTATTAAAACCCTTTAAAAAAACAAATAAAATTAAATATGTATACAAATAATTCTGCATAAGTAGAATTCCTGACTGATAAAGCCAAGGCCTAACCACTTTACCTAGAATTAAGGTTTTTGCAGAGACATTAGTTATTTAGAATGATTTTTTTCCAATCCGCGGTCATATTGAAAAACAACGTCCAGAAATGTAAAGAACCTTTATGAAATAATATCCATTCGTGGCAACCGATTTCACTAATATTTTGTACACACGTTATATATATGCTATACAGGCTTCATGGCTTTTCGGGTTCGAGAACTTCGAGTTACATCCATATTTTAAAATGGCGACTCGAAGAGTGGTATTATAAATTATGTTACGAAGTACTTACTGGCAACGCAACGTATCTTTCATGCTAGTTCAATGTTAAACTATATTTTCGCAATTACTTTTCGTTTATTTAAAGAAGGAACTGATACTTCATGCAACTCATTAAAATTATAAGTTTATTTACAAACTAAAAATTATTTTGGAAGCTTTCGGACCACGGCCCTTATTTAGCCAATTTTGAATCTATACTAATTTAAAACTGACAAGTTTGTTATTGAAATAAACAAAAAGTAATAATTAAAACACCAAGTATCCAAAATTAATTATCGACGATATGTATTCGTAACCTCATACTATGATCATTTGGTTCGATGCAGAAGTCAGAGCATTAGTTACTAATTTTCTGCATATTTCTTTATAATGATTTTCATCTTAAATAAGACGACATGTTCTTGGGTAATTAGAGATACAGGGATTATCCGAAACAGGATGTAGTTCACTAAAGCTCTCAGACACCTATTTTAATAGCTTTGGCAAAGGCTTAAGCTTCCGCTCCTCTAAGTGTATTCTCTTTGATTCGCGGGACCTACATGTATAGACGTTTCAATAATATAAGACCTTTAAGGCAAGCTTATGTGAAACGAAGCGAAAAATATTTTTAAGTCATGCTAAGGAGACTGAGCGAAGTTAACAGGATTGTTAAGAAAAGAAAAAATGCCGACTAGATTAATGTCAATTAAATCACCATTTTGTTTAAGAGAAAAATGACAATGATTTATTGTCTTCCACTCACGTGAAACATCCTTGGGAAAAATTTTCGTGTTCAACAATTTTTTTCCTGTCTGAATTTTTGGGAATTTTGAGTTTCTCAAATATATTGTACAGTACGTGGTTTCTTAAAATATAAAGACTGTAATGTATATTACAAATAGTGAACCCCACACACTTCACCTGTTTTCATTGCCTCTATCATGCCTTACCTAAATAGTTGATCATTTGGAAATCAGGAGTTTATAAAGGTGATATAAAATTTTTAATGAGCGAGATAACGTTGCTCTGAAATTTTTCAGTCAGACTTAGAACAAATATTGATTGGATTTTTTGAAATCAAAATTCTGTCAATGTTTGATCGGCCCAGTTTTGTATCAACATCTTTTGATCAATATTTGATCATGCATTTTCGTTAGGGTTGAAATACCTTTAATTGAAGGTGCCATATGAACCAATGTCACTGTTTGATCTAACAGATTTGAATTGATTCCATATTAATTAGAAGTACTGCGACAATTCGTTAAATTTCTCTGCTATCACCTGTTTATTTGAATGCATCACACCAACTCTATAGAATAATTAACGAACTAGACTTATCGCCGATGAAGATTTCCATCCAGTATTTCGCTATTAGTGATCACTTAAGTATCCGATTAAAACGCTTTTTTTATCATTTTAATACTAATATTTTAGTTCATCTCGTATAGATTAACTGGATTATTAGTATTAAAATGAATGGGTGTTTCTAACAGGGTTCAAAAAAGCAGAGCCCACCGGGTTTTATTGGGTATTTTGGGTTTTTTATACTTGGCAGTTACGAGCATGGTAGAAATTGTCATTCAGAAGTAATTGCTTGAAAAAAAAGTCATGTTTCATAAAAAAAAACAATAAATATTATTAAATAGTACTTTTGAAGTTAAAACACATATATCTTTAAAATGATGTTATTCTAGCATTCAAATTCATCAAAATTGAAGATCTAAAAGAGATGGGTTTTCTTAAATGGGTTTTATATGGTGGGTAAAACCCAAAACCCGTGGTTATTTTTTGGGCTGGGTTTTTTTAACTCGAACCCTGATTTCTAATAATACTGCCGTAAAGTAAATTAAGGGGATATTCTTACGGAGATTTTGCCGTCCGGGTTAAGATTTTAGTATTTTGCGGATGACCCTTTAAATTGAATTTAGAAACAAATTGATCTAATTAAATTAAGTGGTTATCCCTAAAACACTCAAATCATAACGTTAAACAGTGGCTTGGACGGCAAAATGTCATAAAACATTTTCGACTCAAATTTCAATATTGCCAAAAGAACATCCACTTTAATTTATGGCAGACATATCAAAAATACCATGAAAACCGTTTTGGGTTTTGGCTCTTTTTGTGGGAAGGGCAGAAATCTTTTTCAGAAAAACTACAGTAGTTCTGTTAATTTTTTCGACAATGGTATTTTAGTTCAACAGCGTGAAAAAGGCATTGATACCTTAATTCAAATTCGGCAGGGTGTTTAACTTGCCGGTGCGATAAATATTGGAAGTTCAAGCGAAGAAAGTATTACACTAAATTATTATAAACTTAAATCAGTTATTTAAATAACTTAGCGCTATAGTACTCTGCATAAATATGATATTGGATTATATTCGCTACGATCTAGCATCATTTTAATAGAGCCGGCTATAAAATAATTATTAGACCAGACATATAATCGTTAACGGCAAATTTAACTAAAGAAAAGGTTCAAAATAAAGCTCTCTGAAAAATTATCGCAAGCTTGAAAACTTTGGAAAACACTGAAATTTTCACTATTTAGGAGTGACCCTTATTGTTCTTAATATCTATTACCAGTTTCAGTATTATTATTCGCTGAAGGCGTACACGTGTGCAACTAATATTGAATCAATATTTAGTCCGTAAGCTATTTTCATTTTGAAAACGTCTACTTCTTATTCAAACCTCGAACTATGAACGAAGACAAGTGTGACGGGAATTTTGAATTACTACAAAACTCAAAAATGGCCAACTCTTCGTATATTTTTCCATTTCCGGTAATATGAAATGTGCAGGCAATAAATAAAAATGGTACTTTTCGCCAATTTTTAAACGCCATCCATGGTTTTTTGGGCATTTCTTGGTCGAAAAAGTGCCAGTTGCTCTTCAAAAAGCCGATTAGGCACGGACGAATCGCCATAATGTGGGAACGGGGCGTTAGCTCTAAATCTTCCGTTTTTCTCTGGAACGCATAACCTTGGTAGCCGTTAAAGCCGCGCGAGAAAATAATATTAAAAGATATAAATGCTTTCTGTGGGAGGGGACGAGTTTCCTTTAAAAACTTATTTCATGCTCAGTTTTTTGAATTATATTTATATATAAAAAAGGATTTTGTAAAAAAAAATAACCTCCTACAAGTTTTTAACTTGAAATTGGACACCGTTTCTAGTAGTTTGATGTTCTGTAATTTTCTCCACTTGAATTTTAATATTAACCAGGATTGTTAACTTTCTGCGCAAACTGATAACTTTATGACAATATTTACTACCAAAATCTTCGTTCTTCGCGATTTGTTGGTTTGTTTGTTCGTATGTAACAAACATACGAACAAACAAACCAATCACAATTCGATCATTTCCAAATTTTATTTACCAAACTGTATGGTATTGTTAACTTTCTGTGCAAAATCCCCAGCTCATTCAGCCAACTTATAAGAAGCGTATGACTTATTTTACTACCAAAATATTCGTTCTTCTCTATTTGTTGGTTTGTTTGTTCGTATGTTTGTTCATTATGCACAATCACAATTCGTTAATTTCAAAATATTATTTACCAAACTGTATGGTTAGTATCAATAACACTGCAGGGGAATGTTTTAGAATTGATTTAGTTCAGCTCAGTTCCATAGCGTTGGCCGGGTTGGGTCAGCGAATATCTAGACATTAAGCTTCAAAGGGTGTTTTAAGGCGGTGTTCTTTGGGGATTTTGAGTCAAAAATGTTCTATGAAATTTTGCCGTTTTCAAATTAAGATTAGAGTATTTTACGAATGGCCATTTAATTAAAAACTGAAAGACAATATAATTAAGCATTCATCCCCAAAACACTCATATTATGAATTGAAATGAGGCGAAATGTCATAGAACAATTTCAACTCAAACCCCTCGAAGAACATCCCCCATAATTTATGGCAGTCTTATCAGAATCACTATGTATATTATTAGACAGAAATAAATTTCTTTTCTCTGATTTTTAAAATTTGGTACAATATCATTAGCGTGATCATTCAGCTATTTCATACAGTTTTACTGAATAACTTTGGCAAACACGAAACTCTTTCATGTTTGCAGTACATTTAAACATCCGAGAAACTGGGTAGCTTAGCATGTCGTTATATATCATTTTTCACAACAACAAAAATAAGTTATTAAGATATGTTCCATAAGTTTGTCACGTGTTACTTGGAGCTTGTCATGATGTTACGTACTGGAAACCCTATACCAATTTTTTTCAGTGAAACAGTCATATTTATTATTTGAACCTAATAATGATCAGACACATCACTGCTTGTGAAAATCAGGTGATCTGATACGAGAGTTCAGTTCAGCTTTAACTTCAGTAGCAGCGTAGGCTTACCGTGATCCAAATTAAATAAGTACTGAATAAAACCGAAATGCCGGTCTTTCTTCCCTCTGTAGTCACTAGGCAGTCTGGTAACACGAGGGAATGTCAAATGCCATTTTTAGTGAAAAATACATTTAAAGATATGAAAGAGATATTAGCGTGTAAACCGATCGTTAAATATTACATTTAAACTTTTTTGGGGGAAAAAAGGACATATCTTATCTTGAAAAAAAATCGACAGCTGAGTATTCCTTTCACCAGATGGCGCCATCGTTACGACCTCATCACCCAGTCAATTTTTTTCTGCACGCTTCATTCTTTTTGTAATTTATAAATGGAAATATTTCTAAAACAAACTTATCCATTTCTCTATTTTCACAATTTCAAGTATTCAGAACTATAAAAACGCATGGTAATATAAATTAAACGGTTTTATTCCTTTGCATAGGTTAGGAATCATGTTATTGCTTTGAAAGCAGGAGTTATTCGTTACGTAATTACATTCAAACGTTATGTAATTAAAACCTTCAAAAGCAAACTAAGTTATTTTATTTCTAAATACTTCATCGCGGATCTACGCTATCAATGAGAAATGAAAAGCTATATTTGCTCAATTTTCAAATATTCAGGTTTTTAAAACTAAAAAAAAACAATGCTAATGAAAATTGAACTCTACAATTTCTATAAATAGCTTACTAAACATATTAATATTTTAAAACTAAGGGTTATATATTACGCTGCTTCATTTTAACTAAAGCAAACCTTCAAACCATTCTTTTTCTATAGACTTCATCAGCAATTTCCAACTACATTTGCAGAATTTTCACATATTCAAGTATTTAAAAAAATCCTAATCAAAATTGAACTCCACAATTTCTACGAATGGCTTACGAAACAAGTTAATATTTTAAAACTAAAAATAACATATTATGCTGTTTCATTTTAATCAATGCAAACCTTCAAAACCATTATCTTTCTAAATCATCAGCAATTTCCAGCTAGATTTGCTGAATTTTCACATTTTCAAGAATTTAAAAATATTAAAAACCTAATCCCATCGAAATTAAACCCTACTATTAAATTAAATTAAATAGAGCACTAAACACTGTAACGTTTGTACAGTACAAAATATCCGTTTATCACGAAGTAGTGTTTTAAAATTACGGAACGTAAATTAACCTACAAAAGGAACTAAATCATTTCTGTATTCACCAATGCAATCAATCGACAAATTACAACAGAATTTAGTGAATTAACAAACTCGTCTCGTGTACCACCATTCTTCCGTACATAGCTCGGTGTAGGAGTCATGTTTTGGCAAATTAACCCCAAAGAAAAATTCCACACCGTTTTTAGTTTTCTTTATAAAGAATCTCTGGTGTGTAGTATAAAAATGTGAAATTCATTAACAATAGATCTTATATAAAATGAAATATAATACTCAGGCCAAGTTTTCGGGGGTTTTTTTTAACGTTCGTCGAGCATATCTAGCTAAGCATTTTAATTCTTTTCTTTTTTATTTTGTTCAAACCGGATTTTGCTCATTCGCCTTACAATCCACGTAAAAACTATTAAGAATGTTTTCCCCTTGAAATCTTTTATTTCTCTTACCCCTAAATGAATTTTTTTAATGATCTAAACTACGAAGAAATCTAGCAGAAGGGGCGAACAGAAACATCAGCATATTGGAAAAAAATATAGAAGAAAAAAAAATTTTAATCATACCATTCGTAAGACACTCTCCGGTTTCTTCGTCTCATATAATTTAGCTACGCTGGTATGTGTCTGGCCAGATTTCGAAAAAGGTGGGCCGTAGCGCCACTTAAGCGGCCATTTCCAGAAAGAAATTCAACCAATAAAATCAAAGCAATACTAAAAATTTAAGAGACTAAATTAGAGACTAATTATTACCAGCCGCAGGGGATATTAGTTCTAACAGAGCTTTTTCGAGGCGTGTGCTTTTTTATTGTATATAAATATATATATTGTATAATGGAAAGAATATTGGGAAGATGAAATTTCGATTTCAAGATTTCTCACGTTGTACAAAGAAAGCTTACTTAGCGAGATACAACGAGGGTCTAACCACTTGTAAGGAAATTTAATGGGGTCTCACAATTTTTCAGATTCAAATTCTGAGCGGTCTTTCCAAGTTTTCTCTGATTCGTTTCCGTGATTTAAATGACTATCTCCCTATTTTCAGCGATTTTTCCCTGCCTATTTTCCGTGATTTTTCCAAACTATATTTTAGCCCAAAAATTGTCAATATTAACAGCATATTTAAAAAATTTTAAACATTAATTATCTCTTTTATTATGCATTAAAGACATTGGGTGTAAAGTTCAAAGTTGCAATTTTCGAAAACGAAGAAAATTTGCCCAACAAAATGTAATTCCTCTGACAGTGACAAATCCTTATAATATTAAAAATTTAATGTTTATAAGTTTTAATTTGGAAAATTTTTTTTGTTTCTTCAATCTTATCTATATCAAAAGCATATAGATAAAACAACAAGAAGTACACTTCGTTTAAACATACTCTCGCCGTGTAATATGAGAAGCCTTCCTTTATCCCAGAATAAAGTCGACCTCCCTCTGCGTATGATTACCTTCCCGACCGTGGCACAGGGGTCAAGCCGTGAATATGCTCATAAAGTAGCAGATGCTAGATTTAGTACCAAATATTAACGTTTGGATCGCCAGCATCATGTACTACTTTCAATAAATCTATGACGTCAAGAAGCCCTTCCCTGATTAGCTAGTTCCTGTAGGCGGTGGAGCCTGGGTAGTTAGCTTCTCAGTTAACATGTCATCTACAGCCAAAAAAGGGAATTGTTAATGAAGTGTACTTTTTGTTTGTTGCTAAAATTAACCTATTTTCTCTACAAGCGCATGCTTCTACCGTTAAAAAATTCCAGCATAACACCAACCAAGAGGAGCGGAAACTTCGGAAATATGGAGTGGCTCTGAATTTGGAGAAACTAGCTCCGGGTGTTCGCGTGACCCTTAAAAATTACTTTATGGTACTTCAACGGTCAACCCAGAAATCAACCCTTTGCCACCACCAAAATAAGCAGTCGACATAATTTAACCAATAAAAGACGTCGCTGCTTAGCCAATCAGCAAAAACCGGATCTAGTAACTCCAAAACCGTTGCCGGGATTTTCAAAACCCTTTTGAAAGGCTAAACTTTCTGCTCCTCTTGGTATATTCTCTTTGCACCAACGCGTTGTTTTCAACCCTGTACAGAATAAGATTTTTAAATCTGATTGTCACAGACACAGGTGGTTAGCCCCTTTTATGCAATTCCAGCTTTACCCTTCATTGGTTCACGTTATGAGGCGCAAAAGCTCAGATATCTTAACCATGTGAAATACTTGGAACAAAACGAGAAAAATCTCTCTACGCTCGGCTAATTCCCCTTTAGGCTTCACTCTCATAATCACATAAAATGAAGTAAAAAATTTAAATCCAGCACCGAAGGGAAAAGCCATAAATGAATTACTACGATTATCCAATGGAATATTTTGTAGAGTCATTAAGGATTATATTTTTAACCAATTGAAACACATCCTGGATTGAGTATAATGTTATAGATTTTTGCGCATTGATTATTTTTTATAATTAGGCTAAATTAAAATAATTTTCTTTGTGGAATGCAAATGGTTTTAGAATTAAATTTATATTTAAACAATCGCTATCTATATTTAATAATTTTTCTTTATTTTTTTATAACTAGAAACAGTATCCGCCTTTATTATAGTTTCACTAAAAACAAAGGGTTTTTGTGTGATAGTTAATACGAAAAGATAAACCTGGTGCTTGACTAGGCATTGATATATATGTATTGGTGACGATTTAGCACTACTCTTTAAATTGCGTTTCCAGGGAGCCCAGCTAAAAACGTATAGGATAAGTAAGAATTTTTTTTCGGAATTATAGGATTTTATAGGAGAAAAAAATGTGTTTTAATAGGAAAATATAGAACAGTAAATTCTCCTATATAATGCTACTTTGCTTAAGCCATGTAGAAAAATTTCAAAAGAAATATAAGAAATTGAATTTTACTCTGAAATTAGGATCGTAATTAAAATATAATATAAAAAAAATCCTGAGCAAACCGCGCAATTTGGTTGTCTAGTGAAATGTGATCTCACTGAAAGAGCTAAATTTTGATAACAATGATGCTAAACTATAGTAAAACTTCGACTAATAGCGTTTTTCTTTGAGGTGATCCGAGCGCTCCGAAAAAAATTCGTCTTTCAGTTAAAAAAACTAGCTGCTCCGAGACTGATTGGCGTCTTACATAGACCCAGTCGCTCCCTCCCGGATTGATCCCAACTGCTCCGACTCTAGAGACGGAGCGACCAAAGTGGAGCGCCTAATGACGTCACAAAACCGCTCTGAAAAAACTTCTGTCTTTCACTGGGAGCAACTACATTCGGTCCTCCGAGCTAGAGCGATGACGTAACACGAAAATATGGAGCGCTCTCAGGCGACCACAAAGGAAAACACTATAAGTTAAATATATAGGATTTTATAATACCTTTCAGATTCAAAAATATAGGATTTTATAGGACCTTTTAGGTTCAAATACAGGGTGTTTCTGATAAGTCTGCCATAAATCAAGGGGCGTGTTCTTTGGGTCAAACTGAGTGGAAAGTGTCAAAGAACATGGGGTGTACAAGAATTTGCAACGAAGATATGGCCCCCCAAACATTGGCCCCTAAAACAAGAAAATATTCGAAAATGTAGACTAAAACAAATTCAGCCTTATCAACTTGTTTAGAAATATGAGACAATTTCAATAGTTTCCCTCTAACATCGTTATTGAACTTTCACCTGGCAGAAGTGTATTAAATGAGTAGAAGTATGCCTACTCTAGTAAAGTAAATTCAAAGTATCATGGTACCTTTCGGTTGGTATTACTTTTATTCTTAACAAGTTAACATGGACGTTACAGGTATTGTTCAAAATGTCCACCAACGGCGTTAAGACAAACATGAACCCGTCTTTCGAAAGATTCTTGGACATGTTGGAAGATTCCTGGCATGTTCCTGATTGTTTGACAACCTTCAATAATTCGTCTTCGCAAGTCTTCCTCATCACGGACTTCATTCTTGTACACGATGTCTTTGAGATGACCCCAAAGATAGAAATCGCACGGATTTAAATCCGGAGATCTGGCTGGCCACGCAACTGGTCCTCCACGCCCAATCCACCTCAAATTAAACGTAGCATTAAGATGTTCTCTAACTGCACGGCTGAAATGTGGGGGTGCCCCGTCGTGCATAAACCACATGTCACGAAGTAATGCTAACGGTATGTCCTCGAGTAGTTCAGGTAAAGTGTCTCTTAAGAACGTGAGATATGCTTCACCATTTAGTCTGGGTGGAAGAAAATGCGGACCTAGTAAATGATTACCGACAATGCCGCACCATACGTTTAAAGAAAATTGCTGTTGGTGACTTCTAACACTAGTTGCGTGTGGGTTAAATTGGCGCCATTCGTGGTGGTTGTGATAGTTCAGAATTCCATCCCGGGAAAAATGTGCCTCGTCGGTTACTAAAAGGACCCGTGGAAATTGATTGTCCTCTACTCTGGCCAAAAACCACTCGCAAAAGTCGATGAGTCTTGGATATTCTGCCGGGTTAAGAGCTTGCACCTTTTGAATATGATACGGGTGAAACTGATGTCCGCGGAGAATTCGCCAGACCAAAACGTGATTAACATGTAATTGTCGTCCAACTTGTCTGGTACTTGTCGAGGGGTCCTCATCGAACATGGCAAGGACGTCTTCCTCGATTTCCTCCATGTCTTCTGGAATGTCTCGCTCTCGAACGTTGTTGGGTTGTACTTGTCCGATGTCCCTCAAGCGCCTGTCAACAGCCTCGAACGTACGACGATTTGGTATGCGTCGTTGCGGAAATTGTTCCTGGTATCGCCGCTGTGCTTCCACTGAATTGCCCTGCGCCAGTCCATACATGAGATGCATGTCTGCATATTCTGCATTGGTATACGCCATACTGTACTACCACACGTTCGTTCGAAGTGATACTGTGACGTTATCAACAACATCGCGTTACTTTATAGCAAACCACCGTTTAGTTTTTACGTTTGCGTCATGACTGTCAGCATTGTTTTTTATTCACGGACTTCATTCTTGTACACGATGTCAAAAAAATCTTTGAGATGACCCCAAAGACTTTTTAGCAAACCACCGTTTATTGTTTACGTTTGTGAATAAAAAACAATGCTGACAGTCATGACGCAAACGTAAAAACTAAACGGTGGTTTGCTATAAAGTAACGCGATGTTGTTGATAACGTCACAGTATCACTTCGAACGAACGTGTGGTAGTACAGTATGGCGTATACCAATGCAGAATATGCAGACATGCATCTCATGTATGGACTGGCGCAGGGCAATTCAGTGGAAGCACAGCGGCGATACCAGGAACAATTTCCGCAACGACGCATACCAAATCGTCGTACGTTCGAGGCTGTTGACAGGCGCTTGAGGGACATCGGACAAGTACAACCCAACAACGTTCGAGAGCGAGACATTCCAGAAGACATGGAGGAAATCGAGGAAGACGTCCTTGCCATGTTCGATGAGGACCCCTCGACAAGTACCAGACAAGTTGGACGACAATTACATGTTAATCACGTTTTGGTCTGGCGAATTCTCCGCGGACATCAGTTTCACCCGTATCATATTCAAAAGGTGCAAGCTCTTAACCCGGCAGATTATCCAAGACGCATCGACTTTTGCGAGTGGTTTTTGGCCAGAGTAGAGGACAATCAATTTCCACGGGTCCTTTTAGTAACCGACGAGGCACATTTTTCCCGGGATGGAATTCTGAACTATCACAACCACCACGAATGGCGCCAATTAAACCCACACGCAACTAGTGTTAGAAGTCACCAACAGCAATTTTCTTTAAACGTATGGTGCGGCATTGTCGGTAATCATTTACTAGGTCCACATTTTCTTCCACCCAGACTAAATGGTGAAGCATATCTCACGTTCTTAAGAGACACTTTACCTGAACTACTCGAGGACATACCGTTAGCATTACTTCGTGACATGTGGTTTATGCACGACGGGGCACCCCCACATTTCAGCCGTGCAGTTAGAGAACATCTTAATGCTACGTTTAATTTGAGGTGGATTGGGCGTGGAGGACCAGTTGCGTGGCCAGCCAGATCTCCGAATTTAAATCCGTGCGATTTCTATCTTTGGGGTCATCTCAAAGACATCGTGTACAAGAATGAAGTCCGTGATGAGGAAGACTTGCGAAGACGAATTATTGAAGGTTGTCAAACAATCAGGAACATGCCAGGAATCTTCCAACATGTCCAAGAATCTTTCGAAAGACGGGTTCATGTTTGTCTTAACGCCGTTGGTGGACATTTTGAACAATACCTGTAACGTCCATGTTAACTTGTTAAGAATAAAAGTAATACCAACCGAAAGGTACCATGATACTTTGAATTTACTTTACTAGAGTAGGCATACTTCTACTCATTTAATACACTTCTGCCAGGTGAAAGTTCAATAACGATGTTAGAGGGAAACTATTGAAATTGTCTCATATTTCTAAACAAGTTGATAAGGCTGAATTTGTTTTAGTCTACATTTTCGAATATTTTCTTGTTTTAGGGGCCAATGTTTGGGGGGCCATATCTTCGTTGCAAATTCTTGTACACCCCATGTTCTTTGACACTTTCCACTCAGTTTGACCCAAAGAACACGCCCCTTGATTTATGGCAGACTTATCAGAAACACCCTGTATATAGGATTTTATATAAATTATATATAGGACCTCTGGGCTCCCTGGATTTCATAGGACTCAATAATGTTTCTATCTATGCCGAGTCAGTTTAGTATTCATCCAGTTGTTAGTAATCTAACTAAAAACGTTTATTAAGCTCAAGTTCAAGCTTAGCCTTACATCAAGTAAAATTCATTTTGAATTCCATATAATTTTTTCATCTCTTTTCCGATAATTGCATATCCAGACAATTTGTTAACTACACAAATGGAATTTTCAGACATTTGGATATAAACTACTTCAAAACTATTTATCAATGAGTATCGCAACTTTTACATATATCAGATATGGGACTCAATGAGCGATTTCAAAGTGAGCATGTTCTTAGTTTTAAATTTGCCTCGCTCAAGCTAAAGACACCTCTAAAATTTAATAGAGAGCTTATCTCAAGCATTTGGCTAATTTTACATTTAAACACGGGCATAGCTCAAAGCTTTCCCGGTTTTATAACACATTGTGAGTGCCAGTTGTAAGATCTTAAAACGTTTTCATACATATTGGAGTTCGTGAGTCTCTCAGTTATTTTGAAGTATATACCCTGCTCAATTCGCCTCGGGTTCACTGAGTCTGAAATAAGGACAGCAAGAATGTCCGCTGTGAGTAGGTTTCCCTAGTATACACTGTATAGATAACCAGTAGCAAAGGCTTCAGCATAGCCCGTCAGCCCGAGGGAACATTTTATTCGTTTTTGGGCCACCATGATGGCAAACCGAAGCCTAAAACCATGAAGTCAGTCATTCGCTAGGAATTGATCTTATAGATATAGACCACTATCACGCAAGGATATTTAACTAATTGATGAATTTTATATTAGCTTTAATTTGATCTATCACTGTTCATATTGTTCACAGATTATTACGAGTTTTTCTATTTACTTTATATAAGGGGGTGTCTTGAAGCACGAATTGATATAAGCCGTATACCTGATCCTTCAAGCAACCGTTAAACTTTTAGGCCTAATGATCATAGTAGGAGCTGAAAAGATTGAGCCATTTTTTTGTATCGGCCTTGCGCTGTTGCCTTTTTGTGTCATGAGAGTGCACAAAGACGTTTATGGATAACACCCCTTTTATGGCCCCATATTGAGGGTTGCCTACCACTTCTTTTGACGTCGAAAAGGTCTATACGCCTAATATCTGACTTCACATGATTGTGAATCACGAGAGCCAGTCAGTTAGGACTTCGACTATTGACTTCATATACAAGAACGACTACTTACGCTTCACAATTCATAATTTCCACATTATTTTAAATTAAACCTGAAATTCAAATGGTTTTTCCGATAGTTACTGGAAAGAAAAAATTGAATTCTTTGAAGTTATGAATCGATACATTCTGACTAGTTTAAAATTTATTAAACGAGTTGGTTTTAATTCCAAAAATCCAGACCTGTGATATTTCAATGGTGAAATTCAATTTACTCATTTTGAAGCAGCTCAAAAATGAAAGTATACGAGGTTCATAAAGCAATGTTCAATCTTTTTCTATTAATCCTTCCATTCGAATATTTTTTCTAACGTCTATTGTTCCCTCCTTTAAGTACTTAATTTCATGGTCAATTTGAAAGAAGTTGATAATATTGGCTGGTCATGGGCTGATTCTAGAAGCCGATAAAAAGTACTAGGCAACTCGTTGGCCATTGGCTTCAATATGTATGAATACAATGACAGGAATGGTCAACGACCAATTGGGGAAAATTCGGGTTGCACCTTGCAATCTTCACCGGAAACGAGTTCTAAAGCTATGATTTATTAAGAAAGACCAACAGGAAAAAATTACAAGCGACACGTGGGATCTTTATCTCCAGTTCTAAACTGTGTAAGGACAAAGAGAATATACCAAGAGGAGCAGAAATTTTAGCCTTTCACAAAGCTTTTGAAAAACCCGGCAACGGTTTTTGGAGTAACTAGATCCGGTTTTTGCTGATTGGCTAAGCAGCGACGTCTTTTATTGGTTAAATTATGTCGACTGCTTATTTTGGTGGTGGCAAAGGCTTGATCTCTGGGTTAACCGTTGAAGTACCATAAGGTAATTTTTAAGGGCCACGTGAACAACCGGAAGTAGTTTCTCCAAATTCAGAGCCGCTCCTTATTTCCAAATTCAGTTTCCGCTCCTCTTGGTACATTCTCTTTGTTGAGGATGAAACGTCTAAATGTGCGCGGATACCCTAATACTCTAGTGACGCTTCGGGCATGGTGACGTAATTAAAGGAATATGATATAAGCTCCTCCCATATCTACAAGTATCTTCGCGGCAGAATGAAAATTCTCGCCGTCACTTCTACAATACCCTGCCTTTGCTTGTGCAGAAGATTAACAGTTAAGATATTTTGATTTAGCAATGAAGGTAGCTCAACAATCTACATTATTAGATGAAGTCTCAAATAATATCTTTAAATACAAATATGAAACGATTTAAGCCTTACCAGAAGTGAGATGAGACTAGAAGTACTGAGCTAACCAAATTCTTCACTTGGCGAAAGTGAATATTCTTGATAACACACCAACGGTTGGCCCTCTGGTAGCGGTTTCTGAATTTTCCCTCCAAAACGTGAGACGCTCGTGGCGGTAGACGGCCGAACTGGATTCCAGCACCCGCATCCGTGTTCCGCGGCTTTTGGTTTAGGGGAAGGGGGTAGGAAATTTTTTTGGAACTCTACCAATTTTTTCTCTCTAGTGTAGGCGCGATGGAAGTGGCATAAAAACCTCAAATTTTTTCACTAGTGATAGGATCTACTACCAATGCTAGAGCTCTTTACTTCTAGTCTCATCTTATTTCTGGCCTTACCAATTGACTACATTTAAAATCAGCCCCTGTTTGCGTCATGATTCTTTTCAAAATACTTCGTTTATGAACAGCATTATCAGCACAACGACGACACCGCATGAATTTCTCTAGTATAGCATGGCTTCTTCCATTTCAAGAAATTTGGGTGGAATTTTAGATTAGCCGAAATTAAATAAAGGATATAAATTTTTCGAATGTCATGAAATATAGAGACAAATAAGACGGTACACGCCTTATAACTAAATTATTTTTATTTTTCGGTATGTTATTTTTACCAGAAAAAATTGTTTCATTCGTATGTTGATCCTGTACAAGTTTTTCCCACCATGGGTAAAAAAAATAAGATTTTCGAAGAAAGATATAGGGTCGAGCCCTCGTACCGAGGGGACAGTCACTCGGCCTAATCGGTACATATGATGTAACTGACTAAGCTACAGAGTTAAAATTGAACCTCAAGTTTTAAAAAAATTATTTCTTTGAAGTTATGAATCGATACATTTAGATTAATTTCTAATTTAATTAACGAGCTGCTTTTGATTTCAAAAATGCGGACCTGTGATATTTCAATGGCGAAATTCAATTTATCCACTTTGAAACAGCTCAAAAGTATACGAGGTTCATAAAGCAACAAGAGTGTTGACCTTACGAGTGTTATGTTATATGAGGGATATCACAGAGTTTTAATTTCAAAATTCCCCGACATTTCACTCAAATTTTCAAATTCGCCGGCACTTCGCACCCTATTCCCGAATTCCCCGTCATTTCGCTCAGTATTTCCAAATTCCCCGGCATTTCGCTCAGTATTTCCAAATTCCCCGGCATTTCGATCAGTATTTCCAAATTCCCCGGCATTTCGCTCCCTATTTCCAAATTCCCCGGCATTTCGCTCCTTATTTCCAAATTCCCCGGCATTTCACTCCCTATTTCCAAATTCCCCGGCATTTCGCTCCCTATTTCCAAATTCCCCGGCATTTCGCTCCCTATTTCCAAATTCCCCGGCATTTCGCTCCCTATTTCCAAATTCCCCGGCATTTCGCTCCCTATTTCCAAATTCCCCGGCATTTCGCTCCCTATTTCCAAATTCCCAGGCATTTCGCTCCCTATTTCCAAATTCCCCGGCAGTTCGCTCCCTATTTCCAAATTCCCCGGCAGTTCGCTCCCTATTTCCAAATTCCCCGGCAGTTCGCTCCCTATTTCCAAATTCCCCGGCAGTTCGCTCCCTATTTCCAAATTCCCCGGCAGTTCGCTCCCTATTTCCAAATTCCCCGGCATTTCGCTCCCTATTTCCAAATTCCCCGGAATTTCGCTCCCTATTTCCAAATTCCCCGGAATTTCGCTCCCTATTTCCAAATTCCCCGGCATTTCGCACCCTATTTTCAAATTCCCCATAATTTTGCATCCTATTTTCAAATTCCCCATAATTTTGCACCCTATTTTCAAATTCCCCATAATTTTGCACCCTATTTTCAAATTCCCCATAATTTTGCACCCTATTTTCAAATTCCCCATAATTTTGCACCCTATCTTCAAATTCCCCATAATTTTGCAACCCTATCTTCAAATTCCCCATAATTTTGCACCCTATTTTCAAATTCCCCATAATTTTGCACCCTATTTTCAAATTCCCCATAATTTTGCACCCTATTTTCAAATTCCCCATAATTTTGCACCCTATTTTCAAATTCCCCAAAATTATGCAACCATTATCCAATTTCCTGGCATTCGCACCCAATTTCAAATTCTCCGATATCACGCACCCAATTTCAAATTCTCCGATATCACGCACCCAATTTCAAATTCTCCGATATCACGCACCCAATTTCAAATTCTCCGATATCACGCACCCAATTTCAAATTCTCCGATATCACGCACCCAATTTCAAATTCTCCGATATCACGCACCCAATTTCAAATTCTCCGATATCACGCACCCAATTTCAAATTCTCCGATATCACGCACCCAATTTCAAATTCTCCGATATCACGCACCCAATTTCAAATTCTCCGATATCACGCACCCAATTTCAAATTCACCAACATTTCAAGTTGTATTTCAAATTCCCTGACACTTCCAATATTTTCCAATTACCGTGGCAAGTCAACCTTGAATTAGACGCAATCCGTAATACACGTACATACATGGCACTAGAGAGTGATCGTCCCCTCGTCCGGCACGCATGTAGCTAGCAACTACCAAGCAAGCAAGCAAGCGTACCGTGGAACAGGTAAAAATGTTTTTTACAATGATAAATTGCATTTTCGTAGTACGTCATTTCTTATAA
This sequence comes from Phalangium opilio, assembly GCF_054372755.1. Classification (NCBI taxonomy): domain Eukaryota; kingdom Metazoa; phylum Arthropoda; class Arachnida; order Opiliones; family Phalangiidae; genus Phalangium; species Phalangium opilio. The sequence continues at coordinate 10,527,215 of NW_028324148.1, forward strand.
TGTAGAAAAACGAAATGTGTATATAGCAAACGATTATAAATTTCCAGAGTTGACAGGGCCCACTTCCAAGAGTCAATCGCGGCGCTGACTCACGGTTACATTCCGTTTAACACGTTGAGTGTCACGCCTTTTGTTAAATAAATTAAAGCAATTTTTAATGTTTCTTCGGCTCTCGAAGAGATTTGGCCATTTTTTTATACAGGGTGTTTGTGAAAAGTCCATCAATAATGAAAGGGCGTATTTATTGGGCCATTTTGAGTCGAAAATGTTCTATGACATTTTGCCGTCCGAGCCATGGTTTTCGAGTTATGATTTGAATATTTTAGGGATGACCCCTTCATTAAATTAGCGCTGTCTTTCAATTTCTTAATTAAATTTAAGGGGTCATCCGTAAATTACTCCAATCATAACTTGAAAACAGTGGCCCGAACGGAAAAATGTCATAGAACATTTTCGACTCAAAATGGCCCAATAAATACGCCCTTTCATTATTGATGGACCTTTCACAAACACCCTGTATATATATAAGAAGCCGTTGCCGTCGCCTTTTCACGGAGTGTCAGTGTCGAAATTAAAGAAGGGTGGGTTGCCAAATATAAAGCGAAACACGGGAGTTAAAAATTTGCACCTTTTCGGGAGATTGAGCTTAGACACCCGCTGCGAGGATTCGCGAGGCGTTCACATTTATAAGCTGTTCCGGAAGAGATGAAAAGTATCAAAATCCTATTCAATATACAGGGTGTTGCAGAATGCATGGTTGTACCGAAATACAGTGGGTTCTATGACTGAGTCGAAAATTTCTATGTTATTTGCATAATAATATACCAAGATAATATACCAAGAGGAGCAGAAAGTTTAGCCTTTTACAAGGCTTTTGAAATACCCGGCCACGGTTTTGGAGTAACTTGAACCGGTTTTTGTTGATTGGCTAAGCAGCGACATCTTTTATTGGCTAGATTATGTCGACTGCTTATTTTTGGTGGTGGCAAAGCCTGGGTTGAACGTTGACGTACAAAGGGTAATTTTTAAATAGACGACATGGTCACGTGAACAACCGGAACCAGTTCCTCCAAATTCAGAGCCGGTCACTATTTACAAAGTTTCTGCTCCTCTTTGGTTCAAATGAACACCGTTTGCCAGTTATGATTGCCGTGTTTTGCGGATGACCCCTTCAGTTTCTTACTTAAATTAAAAGGATTATTGGTAAAACACCAAAATCTTATCTTGAAAAAAGTCTCACAGAACATTTTTGACTCAAAATCGCGTATAGAGCCCACTGAACGTCGGAACTGCCACTCTTTTTGGATCACCCTGTATACAGTATATTAACTTTTTCAGCTACGGCTACTATAAAACGTTTGCCAAATTAATTTTATTATCAGGTAGATTTCCTGATGGTCAAAGGTTAATAGAAGATTTTTTTTTGAAAATCGGATTAAAGGTCGGGGATTTTTTTTGAAAATCGGGTTAAAGGTCGGGGAGTTTTTCAAAAATCGGATTAAAGGTCGGGGAGTTTTTCAAAAATCGGATTAAAGGTCGGGGAGATTTTGGAAAATCAGATTAAAGGTCGGGGAGATTTTTGAAAATCAGCTTATAGGTCGGGGAGTTTTTTGAAAATCGGATTAAAGGTCGGGGAGTTTTTTGAAAATCAGCTTAAAGGTCGGGGAGTTTTTTGAAAATCAGCTTAAAGGTCGGGGAGTTTTTTGAAAATCGGGTTAAAGGTCGGAGAGTTTTATGAAAATCGGATTAAAGGTCGTGGAGTTTTTTGAAAATCGGATTAAAGGTCTTGGATTTTTTTGGAAATCAGATTAAAGGTCGGGGAGTTTTTTTGAAAATCGGATTAAAGGTCGGGGAGTTTTTTGAAAATCGGATTAAAGGTCGGGGATTTTTTTTTGAAAATCGGGTTAAAGGTCGGGGAGTTTTTCAAAAATCGGATTAAAGGTCGGGGAGTTTTTCAAAAATCGGATTAAAGGTCGGGGAGTTTTTCAAAAATCGGATTAAAGGTCGGGGAGTTTTTCAAAAATCGGATTAAAGGTCGGGGAGATTTTGGAAAATCGGATTAAAGGTCGGGGAGATTTTTGAAAATCAGCTTAAAGGTCGGGGAGTTTTTTGAAAATCGGATTAAAGGTCGGGGAGTTTTTTGAAAATCAGCTTAAAGGTCGGGGAGTTTTTTGAAAATCAGCTTAAAGGTCGGGGAGTTTTTTGAAAATCGGGTTAAAGGTCGGAGAGTTTTATGAAAATCGGATTAAAGGTCGTGGAATTTTTTGAAAATCGGATTAAAGGTCGGGGAGTTTTTTTGAAAATCAGATTAAAGGTCGGGGAGTTTTTTTGAAAATCGGATTAAAGGTCGGGGATTTTTTTTGAAAATCGGGTTAAAGGTCGGGGAGTTTTTCAAAAATCGGATTAAAGGTCGGGGAGTTTTTCAAAAATCGGATTAAAGGTCGGGGAGATTTTGGAAAATCGGATTAAAGGTCGGGGAGATTTTTGAAAATCAGCTTAAAGGTCGGGGAGTTTTTTGAAAATCGGATTAAAGGTCGGGGAGTTTTTTGAAAATCAGCTTAAAGGTCGGGGAGTTTTTTGAAAATCAGCTTAAAGGTCGGGGAGTTTTTTGAAAATCAGCTTAAAGGTCGGGGAGTTTTTTGAAAATCGGGTTAAAGGTCGGGGAGTTTTTTGAAAATCGGGTTAAAGGTCGGGGAGTTTTTTGAAAATCGGGTTAAAGGTCGTGGAGTTTTTTGAAAATCGGATTAAAGGTCGGGGAGTTTTTTTGAAAATCGGATTAAAGGTCGGGGAGTTTTTTTGAAAATCGGATTAAAGGTCGGGGAGTTTTTTGAAAATCGGATTAAAGGTCGGTGAGTTTTTCGAAAATCGGCTTAAAAGTCGGGGAGTTTTTCGAAAATTGGCTTAAAAGTCGGGTAGTTTTTCGAAAATCGGCTTGAAAGTCGGGGAGTTTTTCCAAAATCGGCTTAAAAGTCGCGGAGTTAATTCACACTGATTCGGAATTTTTTCTATAGTAATTCTTGCATGATGTTAAAGATCTGATGACTAAATTACTAGCTTCGTGAGTTCGTCAAAGTCCCTTCGTGGTTGTAACTGTATTAATATATAGTTGCACGATATATCTGACAGTCGAACGCTAATGTTTTGTAAACCTATAATTCGTAAGTATGGATCTGGCTTAAGGGCTTATAGCGTTGAACATTCGAGAGTCAAAAATAAGAGACTAATACGCTAAATTTGTTTCTTATTTAAATCGGAACAAAACAGGAGACGTTTGATTTCCTTTCCTCATGAAGACGGGTTACGATTAGTGATAGAGGTCGTAGTTGGTTCTTCTTCAAGTAGGCCTAAATCTGCCACGATAAGACGCCATTCTACTAGAAATACGACACAAGGAGAAGCCCCTCTAGATACTAGATAAACTACAGACAACTATAATCCCTAAAACCTTTTACTTAGAGTGGCCCGTTCTTCCTACACTAATAAGCTTCGTCGCTATTAGTTTTCATTTAAAACGGAAGTGAAGTAACTTTCTCCTTCCAGAAAAAGATGGTAATCAGTCGAAGCTTGGCCGTGTTTCCGGGTGGATTATCTATCGCGGCTGCAACTATGTCCTCTTTCAATTTGACAACTTCCAGTGGAGAAATGATGTTCGTTTATGGTTCAAAATACGGCCTACACCTACTCAAAGTACCGATGACCTGGCTTCAGTGTTCATTGCGTTCTTTCGTTATTCCAATAGATGCTTTACTCACACGGAGGATTCATACCATTTACACCAGGAGGCCGGGATACCTGGAGGACAAAAGCAGACTGGTTTTTGTCCTCCATGTAGCCCGTTCTCCTGGTGTAAATGGTATGAATCCTCCTTGTGTGTAAACCATCTATATACAGGAGGTCGGAATACGTCAGCCATTTGCAAGTAACTAACATTCTTATATTTTAATTGAAATATATTTCGGACAGTTTTTTTTTTGTATGTTTTTCATTATGCAAAATCACACTTCTTTACCGGATTTAAAAGTTTTTTAAAGTAGTTTGGTTTACGGACCCATTGTCTAAAATTCTCAATCCTTTGGATGAAAGATTTGGGTCGGTTGCATTTGGAGCCTCGCTTAAAACCGTATACTCTAAACCCATTCGAAATTGACATTTGAATCTCCCGCCATACCTTAACACAACCCAAATGTACATACGTCACTTCCACCGTCATTACCTAATTTCTTTTTCCTTATTTATTGGTCAATTATTTTGGAAAGAAGAAAAATGTTTTTAAGCATTGGTTTTTGCAAGAGATGTTGTATAATTTTTAAAATTTAAGGAAATTATAAATTTGATCGATGTAGCTTTTTAATTAAAGTTAATTGAGAAATGAGTGTCAAAATACACATAAAACCATTCATTTTGAAATTTTGGATGCTATCATTAAAACAATAAATTAATTAGCCCATATACTTAACATTATAATTTAAGTCATTTCGCAATTAATCTATGCCCAATTATTCCAACCGTTTCATTGAAATTTACTTGGTTAAACAATTGGCCAGGGACTTACCTCTTAAGTAGTACGCACGCATTAAGAAATATTTTTCTGTCTTGAAATATGTTGGCCAGAAATGTAAAAATATTCTTTAAGAAATAACTTCGATGAGTTTCAACCTATTCTTTTTTTTAAAATTGATAGATAATTTTAAGGCTTTTGAGGTATTACTAAGCACGTGTAAGTCCCGTCAATTAAAAGCCTCAAAATTAGTTCAATTAAATTCGTTTATTGTCAGTAAGTCAGGATCATTAATGGACACGTTTTCACATAAGAAACGCTCAGACTGTTAACTCTTATCAAAATTACATAGCCAAAGAATCTCTTAGCAGTAGTAGACCATTAATTTTTAAGGGAATTACAAAGGTCCATTTATAGCCTACTATTAAGTTTGTAAAATTAAATACGAATTTATTTTTTATATTTGGCATTAATTGGTTTTTTATCGCTTACATTAGTAAATTGAATTCACCCGTTAGCAGAAGTATATAATCCCATCGAAGTTCACATTACTTTCCTCCCACAGTTCAGGGTTTGAGATAAATTTTTAATAAATGTCACCCTTACAATCTCACGTCTTGATTTTGATCTGGATATAATTTCATCCATGCTTACGTTTGGAAAATTTTCACTGGTAACAGATAAAAATCAACGCTCATAGAAACTCACACTCAGACACTCCCTATGTAATGAACTCCTGATATCACTTAATTAACTCTTGTTTGTGGTAAACAGTGAATTCCAAAGATTATAAAAAATACCTTTCCAGTGGTACATGATAATTAGCTGTCATTTTTGATCAATTTTGTTAGTTTAAATGCAAGTGTTATTGATTTATTGTTAGTTTAAAATGTGAGTGTTATTGATTTATTGTTAGTTTAAAATGCAAGTGTTATTGATTTATTGTTAGTTTAAAATGCAAGTGTTATTGATTTATTGTTAGTTTAAAATGCAAGTGTTATTGATTTATTGTTGTATCATCCATGAACGTTAAATGGTCCTTAAATTTTTCAGATATTATGTTGGGAAAACCGAGAAATAGTATCAAAATTTAATTCCAAGATAAGTCTATAATCTTGCTTTAAACAAGATGAAAAGTATGAAATCTTTAATTCATACTTGGTCAAAAATAACCAGTAAAAATAATAAAAAAAACAATCAGAACTAGAGTATCTATAGGCCGAGTTGGGTCAACAATCCAAAAATGACGCCAAAGTCCTTTTTTTTCTTTGAGAAAGGCATCATGTTTCCGATTAGTGGCGATAGGAGGCGCTATTTTAAACGGTTTATATTCGCATGGCATCATCCTTGACTCATTTTGTTCTACGAAACAGATTCACGACTGAGTTGGGGACACTAATAGAGTCACCTATAGCCAATAAACAGAAACATGATGCGTTTAACATTCCTTATCCCCAAAAATATAACTTTTACGTCAATATTAGTCTATAGATACTCTAATTATAACACCATACCTGCTACTGAAACTGTAGAATTGACATGAATTCAGTTCTTTGAATAAAGTTTGTTTTACTGTGTCTTCAATTTTTTTATTTAAATTGAATTTAATTACTATAACTACTGCACCAAATGGCATGAGTTTTTTGTTTCCATTTCATTATTCTTGAAACCCCCAATAACTGTGGGTTAGGTTTGAGGTGATGTAACCTTATTAAATGAAATTTGCTCTTTTTAAACCTACTGATCATAAACGCCGTCAGAGCGTTACTAACAGACAAAAGATTAAGATGGGTCGACTGAAAAATGTTGCAGACGTATAGTATACTTCTACGATAAGTATGGGTAGAAAGCCTATTTAGAGGTGGGTCGGAATTGGCCGGAAACAGAAATCATGTCTCACTGTGGCCTCAATTATACCTGTAACCTACTCACAGTAGGCCATAATTCTATCTTGTTTCGGTTTGTAGCAACCTTTAAACATAGATGGCGCCATAGTCTCGCAAAGACATTTCTGATTCAATGAATTCCAACGGCAGACATATACATAGGGCATTATTGGGTTATGGTTAAACTTGATACACTTCCAAGAAAAACCTTTGAACGAAAATGACGCAGCAGTTTTATTGCTATTAGACCCATACTTATATACAATGTTACCGGTTTATGTTTATACTTGATACACTTGAAAATAGGCTACATTCTCTTTACACACCCAAAGCAATCATTTTCGCGGTTTGTCTATAGTATACAGTATGTATAGGCCCCTTCAAAACCGGTATCTATCTAGCTTGTTCTTGGAAATATTTATTTAAATGGAGTGATAACTCGCCTATATATATTTCTGTCTTTGCTTTTTATACACTAGTGAAAATTTATTTTTATATAATGAAACATTTAATAAAAAGAAGTTAGTCGACCTTACATAGACCGCCGTAAGTGGAATCCACGCGCGGTGACTTAGCGGACAAATCTTAGATTATAAAATGAAGATGTATGAAGGCCTCACGCGAGCCTGCCTGATTCCGAGACCTTTAATAGAAAGGCATGTCTGGGGATGAATACTTTCCAAAATTTCCCAATGTAAGCGGCTGTCATGTCACTAGTGAGCTCAATGTCTTTCCTTTCCCCCTACAGAATTTATATCCCCAGATTTTTTATAATCGTTCGTTTTTTCTCAAGAAAGAGAGCCAGCCGGAGTCGAACATTTTTTCCTCTCTTTCAAAGAAATCTTAAAAATTTTTCTATATGGACAACATCTTAGTCGCAATTGAAATATTTTCGACAGTTTTTAGCTCGAAACGTTTCTTTGATGTTCCAAGGACACGTCAGGTGCCTCCAATGATAAAATTCAAAACGCGCTCTAAACAGATATAGTACATACACTCTTGCTTCGTTCAGCATGACTATGACACAAGTAAAATTACGAATACGTAATATTAAAATCTGCGTGTGTAATGAAGTATTCCAATTACCTGTACTGAGATTTGCTCTTTTTCGTCAAAAATCGTTCATAAGTTGCTCTGGTAACAAAATGCGTATCATCTTCGAGGCTGCTTCAATGTTAATTTTTTTTTTTTTTTGACAAAATGTCTCTTCAGATTTATTGAGCGATCCGTACTGTTCTGGATTCAGATGAAGTGCGAGCGTTCAGTAAACGGAGTTTACATAGATCTACAAATTATAAACGGAAAAAAAATTCAGGGCACTCCGAGAGCACCCCAGAGCAGTAAATGTAATGTGTTATTAGCCTGTCCTATTCGGCCATTGCGCAATTACACAAAAATTGCTAACTCATAATGTTAAACCTGAAAGGTTTTGATGAAATTTAGGATTGAAAATAAATAGAAAATTGACACCAAGTCAACGTTAAGAACCGATTATTGGAAAGGTATATCGACTACATAAGCGACGTTTCCGAGAAATTAGTTCCAATCCGGATAATTATTCAATTAAAATTATATTACATAGTTTTCAAGCTATGAATATTCATACTTTTTACACTAAGTGGCCTGGCTAATTGTATAAATGGTATAAATCCTTCTAGCCAGTAAACTTCGCACACCATTATAAAGTCTTAAGGTGTCAGAAAACGTTGAACCGAATTACTGGTTCAACAGAATAAGTGTAACTACTATTTCTCTATTCAAAACTGGCAGTGGAGGAGGTGCCAATAATCGCACGACACCATAAAAGGCTTAAGCCCATGAGCGCTATAATTCGACAAATTATTTCTTTCACGATACGAGTTCAAATTTGGTAGCGTTTATTTTTTTGCGCAGCTCCGAGCTGCAGTTCCGTGCCAACGAATTTCGTGCATCCACTCTAAACAGACACACAGAAAAATCACCTACTACCTACCTTTCTAAAATCAACGTGGATTAAAAATTGTGACAGTAAGCATGGGAATGGTTTCTGGAAATAATTGAATGACCACGAGCAATTCTGTCTCAGTGCTAGACATACAGTAGTTAACAGGAGTTAAAATTAAATTTATGTTAATATTTCTGGTTGATAAATTGACGGGTGTGTAGATGGTGTATATCCTTCTATCGTGGTTTGGTTTCACACGCTATTTTTGATATATAAATGAAAGCAGTGAGTTTAGAAACGAGGAAGGATGTTTAAATTTTGTTAAGTTGATTACGTCAGAAAAAATCGAAGATCATGTATGAAGTGAAAATGTCATAAAACAAAAAAGGATAATTAAGAATAGGGTGGGAATTAAAATATACGTGTAAGGCATCTCTAAGAAGCACTGGGGTTTAACCTGTTATAGGGCAACTAGTACCACGTGACGGATTCGCACAATAGGAATAGTCTCCAGTGCTAAGCGGAGATGCCATAAGCTAGGTTCCCACTTGACAGAAAATGACGACCGAAAAATTTAGCGATGCGTCAAAAAATCGGCTTTTACGCAGGCCTTCGACGGCAAGATTTTAGTTCGGTTCACACATACGACCGAATTCAGACCAAAAAGGGTGGTCTACCGGTAGTCACGTGGCACGAGTTGAAATTGGGACTAGGAGCCTTGGCCTTGGCTTTTCAGTTGATGGTATCTTAATTAGGGAGCTTACTACTACCAAATGAAGGTAAGAGAGATTCAAACTCAAAGGTTTGCTAAATACAAACACGGCAAAGCGACTCGCGATCAAATACGTTTAGAGAGTTGAGACTCAAAAGTTCATAGCATATGCAAATGTCTATGTGGCAATGGCGATTGGCGAGTTTAAAAAAAACCCCAAAACGGGGATAAAATACTCTCCTATTATGACGTCAATAGAGGGTTCATCCCGAAATGAATTTTGATTGGTTATCAAAATAGTTTTACGTCGGCCTCTGCGTAAAAAATAGAAAACCAATTCTATTTCGGCGCGTTCTGCGGAAGATGTTTAACCGCAGAGGTACTTAACGCAGTGTTTTCGGCCAAGTGGGAACTAAGCTTAACGCCTAGTGTCCATTACGGAAACTTCATTATCTGTATCTTCTTTAATATTGCAAATAGAAACATGGTTTCAATTGATGTATTCGTTACTTTACACGCCCTTTCGAATCAAAAAAAGCAAAAGTTCTTGCCCGGCGTATCCGTTCAACTTAATAGCTCGTATCTTCATTATTATTGTAGTTACAGACACATAGTTTCAAATTGTAATTTTGTATGTTCTTTCGAGTAATATTTTCGTCTTTAATGAGCGTCTGGATATATCATATTGTATCTACGAACGCAACAGACATAAATTTTATAAACCGATAATATGAAAAAAATATATTTATACGGAGAGTTCCGCTATTGAAGAAAAGAAAGGAGAATATAAAGAGCGTGGAGAAAAGGGAAAAAATAAAGTTATAGGTTTTGCATTAAACAGGATTAGTCGACGCGAGGTAAAATGGTTTGAAAAGGTTTACCCTAAATCCGCTAACAAAGAACCGTCGTTGCGTCACTGACATCTGGCGATTGATTCTAAGCTACGAGTCTCGACTGAGCCTTTTCTTTCGCAAAGCGACTGCCACTTCAAAACGACGCGATTAAATTTATCACGTGATATACAGCTTATGATTTTGGGAGGTCATGTTTTTTCAAGAGAAGAAAAAAATATCTATTTAACATTGCCTAAAACCAAAAATGCCGTAACTCCAATTTTTATCTACGTGTGGTTAAATAACATTTCGATTTTACAAACCAAGTATTTGGTTGTCTCTTGTGGTTTGTTTCTGTGTGTCTGTGAAGATCAGATACGCGAAATCCAATTTGTTGCAGAATAAATAATTTCCACAATTATAATGGTCACTTGCAATTTCGTGGGGCCGAGCAATTCGTAGCTAATGCTGTGCCTCTTCCACTACCATCTCGAATAAGGAAAGAGCGTCAGACCAAGAAGGAATTTACTATAAGAAGACACATATTAATCAGATTTTAGGCTTCTACCCTTACGCCGGTGTAAGTGGACAAATAAGCCCCACCCCTTTCATATCTGTCATTTATCCGCGCTTTCCCATTGGATTCCGTGGGGGTACGTCATACAGACGAGAATTACGCAAATGACGTATTTCCGACTAGAGAAAAAAAAACTCGGGCAAAGTAGTAAACAAAAAACATGGAGGCTGCCGCTGCCCCCGGTGCTGAAACGGTACGGGAATTATTTTTAATTGCCATTAAGCAGCTAGTTAACAATTATGAACCAAATTCGCTGGATTTGGAATACGTGTCCCTACGTGGAAACCGTTCCATAATTATTTCTAAAAAAAATCACGTGTACTATCCTTATGATTTCGTAAGCGAGTTCGAAAAACCAAACCAAGGCTTCACGAATTCCAGGGAATTTTGTGAGTTGAATGTCACTCTGAAGCCGCTTAGAATTGTGATATCGTTAGAGACGTTTAAGTCTTCACTTCAGCTGCATCATAGAGAACTAAAAAATATTTCTAATTCGTTCTCGTTTAATGAAAGTGAAAATACGTGGCACTTATCAGTAGATTTATTGGATATGCTAGAAAAGGTAAAAGAGATTGATGGCGGAAATTATCAAATCTGTTGTGGGTTTTCTAAAGATGAAATAGCATTAAAAAGTCATTCACCGTTTATATCTTGCTTCAAATACCCGTATACAAAGTATGTGTCCAATAAATGTGAAGGAATTTTGAAACGATGTATACCAAAATTAAACGAAACTTCAGTGGGTAAACTTAACATTCCACGTTGTAAAAAATGTAAACGGTGGCTGCTAGGCTCCATGGATCGTGATAAACGAAATGCTGTAAAACGAAAAGCTGAAAACGAAATAGAGAAAGGGCCAGCTAAGGTATTGAAAACAGATTGTCAGTCAAGATACGCTATTTCAAAACTCACTCCGAGAAGCCGAAAGAAAAGAATTGCTAACATTCGAAGAGAACGTCAAAATTTGGGTCGAAATTTGAAAGTCTTGCGACAAAAACTGTCTAAAATGACACTTGTGTTAAATAACACTCAGTCTAATGAACTTAACGAAATAGTAGATTTAATATCGACTAAATTTCCGGATAAACTAAATGATGTTATAAACACTGCACCAGATTTGCAAACAAAATTAGCCTTAAGAACAGCCTGGAAAAAGGATCGTCAGGCCCAACATGAAACAGACAAGAAGAACTTTTTAAAAGATCAAGACAAAAATGGTAAATTATTGTAGTGTTTTATTCCAGTTTAAAGAAATGTTTAACCCTAAAATGAATTCTAATTTTGATTAAATCTCCAAAATATACACTTAGAAACTGGGTCAAAGCGAAACAGATGGTCGATGATTACCTACCGCTTGGCTTTAGCGGTGTACGTTCGAAGCCCAGCAGCGTTCAAGGCATTGAAAAGCTTCAATTTATTACAACTTCCAAGTGAGACTTCCCTGAAGGAGTTTACAAGGGCAAACTTGGAAAGACCAGGACTATCAGACAATTACATATCTGAACAAAAGATTTTGTATGAAAAAATGAAAATTGAGAAATTACAACTTGGACATCAACCTCCTTTAGGGGAGGGAATCTTGATCTTCGACGAAGTTAAAGTGATTGGGAAGGTTTTGTGGAATTCTACAAATAATGAACTTATGGGTTTAGCCATGACCCTTAAGGAGATGAGTTCTCTTCATGACGTTTACTCATTCTTGAATGATGAAACTCCAAAGAAGACTGAATACATGCTCCAATTTCTTTGGAGAGATATTTCGAATAGATTTGATATTTTAGGGCCATACATATCGTCAGCTGGCAATATCAAGCAAAACCTGCTATATGGAGTCTTAATGGATGTCATCGCTCTTTTTGAAATGCATGACTTTCATGTTCGGGGCCTGGTTTGTGATGGAGCATCCACTAATCTTGGTGTCATGAAAACTACAGTCAATCATAGAGGAAGTTTCGGATTTTCCAATACCAGAAGTGGATCATATTACAGCTCCCTAGAAGTACTGGACGATATAACATCGCCGTGCATCAGCATTGTCTCCTAGCACTGAAGAGAAAACGGTATATGCGAAACGCAGCGGCGAATTTGTGAACTAAACCAGAGGAATGATTTTGGCGCGAAAGAAATTTTTAATAAGCGGGCGAAGGAAACGGAAGTAAGTGGTACGCTGGTAGCCAATGAGGAAAGGTTTGAGAGAGAAGAGCGCGGAAGGAAACAAGTTGTTCCATACAAAGTGTTGGGTTCTGAATATAATAGTAGAAGTCCACTTTTTTTTAATAATTGGCGGTCTCTAGGTATTTTTTAAACGCTTGTGTTGAAAAGGAAATTAATATGAACTCAAATTATCAAAATAGCCCTCATCATGCTAGAATATTTTTCATGCATACTTAATACAGCACTGAGCTTCCACCAAGTGTCCTCTGCTTCCACCGATTTAAAGGTTTTTAGCGGGGATAGTTGGACCGATTTATAACTAATTAAAGGTTGTGTTCGTCGACATAGAAATTTGTTTTCCTTTTGTAAGTGTGACAAATTTTTTCAATGGTAGAACGTTTTCCGTTTGCGAAAGATGCTGGTCAACATTTTTCAGTTTTACAAAACGTTTTTTTAGTTGCTTACGGTTAAGTGCTTTTAATATCGCATAGATCGTGTTCAGAAGTGTCTTTCATTTGGGCATGCGACGATTGCAATTAGTTACATTGATCCTAACATAAGCCATTCTAAATAAAAATTACAACACGATAATAAGCTTCACACAAATCACGACACTGACGGCGGTCTGACAGCCATTATCATCAACCGGAACTTCCGTATGTTAACCTAACTCAAGATCCGGGTTAATGGGAAAACTATACTTGTAAAACTGAGCTACAGATGGCGGGCTTGGATGTCTTGGAAGAAAACGCTGTTTACAAAAGCACAACCTACGTCCAGTACTTATAGGGAGCTGTAATATGATTCACTTATGCCAATACAAATGAACATGAAATACCAGTCAGCTTCCCAAATCCATTTTGGCCATTCCACGATATATATTGGATAATTTGTCCTTCTCATGAGGTTAGCTTATTTAATATTTATCATTGATTGTTTCAATTAAATAACGCATTTTTTGTTTTTTTCAATAGCTGAAAAACCTCATTGCTGCGTTGTATCAGTCCAAACCAAACTCAACTAGGTTATTTTCAATAAATAACGTGGAATTTGGATGGAATGCTATTCTTCAATTATACGACGTAAACATGAAACGGAAAGAGAAAAATTTACCATCATTGGTAAAAGGTCTTCAGAAACGATATGTTTACAGAGATCCGTGGACGCGACTAAACGTCAAACCGGCAAAGGTGATGCAGGTAATACAGTTCTAAAAATTATTAATGGCTAGAATGAGGTTCCTCTCAATAAGAAAAAAAATCAAAATCATTTAATTTTGTTACAATAGCAAGAGGAAGTATTGGCAGCACTATATGAGATGGCTTTGCCGACTAATGACCCAAAACCACCTAATTCTGACGAAATTCTCGAAACTTACAACTTTCTGTACGCTTGCAGTCAATTGTTTGAAAACGGTATTTTATTTAATGATGGCTTTGTTCGTGATATGGGTCACCAATGTCTTCAGAATATAAAGGCTGGATTCCAATATTTTGTAAATTGGTTAAATAGCCTTGTGGGTACGTAAAAAGTAAAAAGCTCTTTACACGTTTTTCATATAATGAAACTAACTTTTCCAGCTACCTATCCTGGATTGGAAACTACGGAATCCCAACGGCTATTCCTATCTTGGCAGGTATGATTTAAAATTCAAAGACAAGATGTTACAATTATTTTTTTTTTCTTATTTCAGACTTGGGATAGACTGAGGATAATGGTTTATGGTTTCATTGGGTTAGTGGATACCTTTATTAATGATAACCCAGGATATTTCATCTGCCCTGGATGGATAAATGGAAGCGCAGTGGAAACACTTTTTTCGCAGTTTAGATTTTCTATGGCAGGAAAATTGTCAGGAATAAATTATAACTTCGCTGTGAGAAATCGTAAAATGAAGTCTGCAGTGGGAGGCAGAAAGTTTAAACGCGATGACTACCGCGATGCTCCCCTTTCAATTGTGACAACCAACTTAAAACGATTAAGAAAACTAAAGACAAAAAGTATTTAAATGTATTTTAGCAAGAAGAATCAACTTCAAGCAATTTTGTATATCCATCCAATTGGGACTCAAAATAAAAAAGATACTTGGGAAATTAGTTTCTTTTATTAAAAAATCTGAACAAGTGACGTATTTTGAACATATCACAGTCGTAATGTTTATCACTAAATTGCTAAAAATATCACATATAATTAATCAAGACGAGATATACCTATTGGTATATCTCTTCTTGAATTAATCAAGATTCTTCGTCGAGCTTTAGATTTTGACTTGGGTGTTGAGTCCATATTAGGAACAGTAGTTGTGTCATATTTTGATTTAGACTTGGGTGTTGACTCAATATTAGGAATATTAGTTGTGTCATATTGCTCTAGGAAATTTTCCAATTCGGACTGAAAATCACTATCAAAATCATCAAATTCATTAAAAATATCTTCACAGTTAGAAGGTAATTCTTCAGATATTTTAATCGTGTTTTTGTTACGTTTGCTTGAGTTTGGTTTGGTTTCTTTGCCTTTCTTCTTTTTACTTGGAAAACTTTTCAAGGTATCTCTTAAAAGCAAGCCTCCTTTATCATTTTCACAGTGCAAGCGAATAAAATCTCCAAACCTTGCATTAGTCATTTTTCTTAAAAATATTGTTGCGTATTCTTCCTGATCCTTTCTTTTGACTGATGTATTTGGGCCCAGTTGATCGTTTATAATTGTGACTAATTGGTTTTTCAAAATTTGGTTATCCAAAAAGTTAGGTTTTCCGAGTTTAGCAAATTCTTTTCCTTGCGCTTTATAATTTTCCTCCGTAATAACAGAGCTTGCAATTTCTTCAAATGATTTAAGAAAATATTCGAAATTTTTGTTCAGAAAATATAAGTTCCCTTTATTTCTCCTTCGTAAGCCGGGAGGAAGCTTATCCTGCTCATGCGGTTTCATTCTAATTGCCGCATTTATAACTGAGAATGCCCAAGCCTGGTGTTTTTGTTTAGGGAATTTGCTATTTTCCTTCTTTTTGTGGAGCTTTGCGATTTTGCCCATCACACCTCCTGCTAGTGAGACTAATCTTGTATCAAGGAATGGATTAGTTGACGGTCTTGATTGGGGGTCATTTGTTATCACAGTTTTGGGTTGGTTTTTGGCGCCTAGTATTTTATTGGTGAAATGTTCATATATAGCCTTGGAAAGGGCATTTGTGACTTTAATAAATAAATGCAGCCAACTCTCTACTTGAGATACAGTTTCAACCGTTAAATTTTCTCTCTCGTAGAGGATGGCCTGGTTTACTTTTAGAACTTTAAAAATCACTGATGTCAGATCTTGAATGCTATCGTTGGAAATGCATAATTTGTTTGTGACTACTATGCCACAAATAGCATAAACATTTTTATTTATAATATCAAGCAATTCATGCCATTTCCTTAATAAAAAGCAATTGCTATTAATTACGTTCGGTTTGGAATCATCTTCAAAAAATATTAACAATATTTTCCACATTTTGAAAAGGAATGATTCTGCATTTTCTGTTGGCGTTGACAAATAATCTACTATAGGTTGTGAAATATTGGGAAAGGTCTTGATTTTACTTAGAATGCTTGTTCTTATAGCTTCTTCAGTTAAGGATTTAAGATTCAACGCGATATCACTGACATTAACAACCCTTGTATTCTTCACTACTCTTCCACTCTTTTTCTTGCTTTCTTCTGAAACTTTCTTGCTGCGCTTTTGCTTTGGTTTTACAGTGGTTTTCTGGAGTCGTTTCTGTTCCACTTTCTCCTTCTTTTCCTGTTTTAGTCGCAACTTTTCTTCCTGCTTTTTCAGTTGTTTTTCTTCCAATTCCTTCAACCTTTTCTCCTTCAGCTCAATTTTCTTTTTTTCCCGTTCTAATTTCTCATTTTCCTTTTGTTTTGCTTTTAAATCGCGAGCTTCTTTAAGTTTTCTCTCCCGTTCCATTCGTAGCTGTATCTTTTCTTGCTTTTGTTTTTCCTTTGAAACCAAAAAAATAATTCAATAAATCTAATAGAATCGTCTAAAGAAACAAAAAAACATTACCATTTCTTCCAATTTCTTGGAATTCGTGGAGCACTGACGTTTCTAAGATTAAACATTGAGGTTAACTGAATTCTTTAACTAAATTAAATTAATTAAATTAATTAGCATACCTTTTTTTTACCAGCATCCATCTTTTTACAACCACCCTGTTGGTACTAAGCCTAAGCTAGAAGAGAACAGACTAATTTGCAGACGACGTTTAAAAACGGAAGTTAGAAAACAGAGTCAAAATAAAATATTAAGTCCCGCCTCCTACTCCGCCCTCCCCCACCCATGAAGGGGGGGATTGTCGACTATCACGCGCACACCGGAGATGAATATATGTCTTCTTATAGTAAATTCCTTCTTGGTCAGACTTACTCTGTTCATGCCGGAATTCTTGAACTTCTTCAACGTTTTCTGGCCATCACAATACAGTAATGGCAGTACTACGTAGGTAAACGGCATACCCGTCTATCTCTTAGCTCAGTGTCATCCCCCTACTGGTCACGTACAGTATCCCCTCTTACAAGAGGGCGTCCAGAGGGTGGGATTCACATTCTACGCCCCTCTTTACCACCACAAGTCTATTGAAGGCTTTACACTACTGTTGCGTTTAGATTTTAACACCTTAATATTTGATTAATTGTATCAATTTGTCGTATAAATACTTTTTCTTGTTACTGTGTTTAAGAATTACTCTTACACACGTAGACATTAATATTGCGTAGTTTTATTGAATGGCAATTCATTGTTGCATGCATTAAAAGTGTTTTACATTCCAAAATTAATCTGAAAAAAAAAAATAAATAAACGTAGAATTAGCACTTTGAACCAGCAGACCTTCAGCCTCGGTCATGGTAGACTTCGAGCATGCACAATGAATAAACCTCAATTCGTCTGAAGTATATTAAACAATAACTTACTTTAATTTCTTTCCAGATGGTCGATTTTTTATGAGGAAGTGTAGAACTGACGTAAAATTCTACTGTTCGGGAAAAGTAATGGAGAACACATCATGTTTTCGCTTATCGAAGATAGGTAGTTGGGAAAAGCGCCATCTATGTAACAACTTGATGCGTTACCCAATTATTTTCCCAAAAAATTGCGCTTTGACGTAAATTTTAGTATATAGACCCTTTCGATGTAAAAAAAGGGCAAAGACACGGGGGTGGAACTTTGCCTTCCATTCTGCTTTTTGGCGCCTGCGCTGTAGGCTTGGGAGACCCCCTTTTGTATGTGTCGATACTAAGGGTTGCTTACCCCGTAGTTACCATCGAAAGGGTGTAATTATAATACTAAAGGTAAAACCGTAACTTGCTTGGCGGACGCAGGATGCTCGCTGCAAGATCTAGAAGGGGCTACTGTAGGACAGGCCAAAGTTCAGTTCATAATTGGCTGTATGGTAGCAATCTGCCACCATAAAGCATATTTAAGGAAATTATCACACCGATTAAACCGCTCCATGTAAAATTTGCATGTATAATGGTATAAAACTAAATCTCTCAAACTTGATAAATAAAAATATACCTTAATTTAAGTGTCTATGTAACAATGTTGAAACAAAAAACCAAAAAGGATTTATTAGGCGATTTTCGATAAGATATTTTTCTAGTATTCACCGGATATCTGAATTTTTTCTTGAACAGACGTTTTCCAATGGCCGCCAACAATCTGCCATCATAAATTAATGTTTAATTAGACAATATTGGGGCCCTAGAGTATCTATCGAATATATTTTGTTAGAGCCCTTAGAGGATGTACGAATATATTTCCAAGACATTTTGGTGTTAATTGTTTTTAATAAATCGTTATCGTAACGAAAGGGTTTTGACGAAAATTTAAAACTGCAAATATCTGTTTTCGAAGGGGGAGCATTGTCGTCTGCCTAACCTAAGTTTAAACGGAACATCCGGTATGTGGCTACGAAGACATCGTAACGAAAGGGTTTTGACGAAAATTTAAAACTGCAAATATCTGTTTTCGAAAAGGGAACATTGTCGTCTGCCTAACCTAAGTTTAAACCGGAACATTCGGTATGTGGCTACGAAGACATTAGATTGGGCTTTAACGTTACCAGTCCTTTTGCTTCAAGTCATATCTAACGTCTTTGTCGTCTACTCATACCGGATGTTTCGTTTTGAAAAAAAAAAACAACCAGGTGCTCAAGCACCAGACTCTATTTAAGGGGTGTCCCGACTTTTGGAAAAGGTCTATGTCCAAGAAATATTAAAATCAGTTAAAAAGAACTTTTTTGGGAAATACGTTACGTAGGCCTACATTCTTCCTCAGGGCTGAGTCTGCAATGTTTCGTTGAAAAAAAAAGGTGTACTACCAGACATACAACCTTTTTGAAATTGGAAATGTCATAAGCGTCGAGACCAAAAAGGGATTTATTCGAAATTTCTAAGACATAACTTAGGATTTTTCTTTTTGGAATGACGGTTTTTACCTCGTTACTCGCAGCCAAGGTCCGTAATAACGGCTGCTCCATATACTTTAAAGACGCTACAGTGACTTTCTAAGCCTTACGTTGCCAGAGGTTAAGCGTCATTCTTAGACCAATAGAAATGCGTTTAAGGAGTTAAGGCACCTTAAGATATAGCATGTGCGCTTCAAATATTTTAATTCGCTGGAATTTCCGGGAAGCATTTGGAATGTCGCTAAAAATCTAGACATATCGTATTCTACTACAAAAAAATGCATTTATGTATACACGTTATTTTCCTATTAACACTTGAAAGCGGATGACATTTTCGTTGATTGGAATTGCAATGTTGTTGACTTAATATAGTAAAGAGCTAGAAATGTGTTTTGCTAACTTACCAAACACTGCTGTATGTTATCGATTTTTAACATACCATAATTTTACCATGATAATTAGAGCTCGGCATTATCTATCAATTATCCACTTTATTTTATCTTTATCCATACCCGAAAATTATCCACAGAACTTACATGTTAAATCGTATTATAATCCACAAATTTGCTTATAAATAATCGATTATCCACCAATTTGTGGATAATGGATAGAAAATGCCGAGATCTAATGATAATTAGCTATTATCGTGGAAAGGTAATTACCAATTTATAAAATAGGGTATTTATCATGGAAATTTTCCCAGTATAATACTGATTTATAAAATAGAGTAATTTATCACTTGGTAAATTATTGACTTTTAATATGTCGTAATTTTACCATGGTAATTTACCCGATATATTAGCTAGTATAGTGGAAAAGTAAATTACCAATTTACGAAATAACCTATTCATCATGGAAATTATCCCAGTAAAATACTGATTTATAAAATCACTTGGTAAATTTTTGACTTTTAATGTGTCGTAATTTTACCATGGTAATTTACACAGTATATATTAGTTAGCTATAATAGAAAAAAAATTATCTTGGAAAGGTAAATTTCCGAATATAAAATAGCGTATTTATCACCAAAATTTACCATACTAAAAAATTTGTATAGTGTTCTATTGATTTATAGTATAGACTAAATTTTGCGTGGTAAAATGCGACCGGTAAATTATCAGTTTTTTTTGGTTTTATGATTCAGCAGTAATTTACCGAGAAAAAGAACCATATTTGACAATCATATTTTTAACATCTCCATAAACAGCATTTATATATTTTGCGATTTTTTTTAAAATTAAATTTTATAAGCATTTCAAAGAAATCGAAGATATTCCACGAAAAATATTTTTATTTAGAGTTAGGTATAAGAAGAAATAAAACCTGAAGTAGCTTGACAAAATGTTTGAATTATCAAGCCAGAAGGCTAATTTTAATTCTAAAATTAATAACTTTAAAAAAAATCCTACGATATAAGAGAGACTTGACGAAACTTACCAAAAACGCAAACGTCAAAATATGACACTTGTTTAAATTTAGCAAGTTTTAAAACGGAAATATAAAATGACCTGTTATTTCGCGCTTCAAACTCGAAAAATCTAAAACTGAAGATTAAAATTAAAATGAAATAAATCTGGAAAAGGGTTAGCAATTAAAACATTTGCCTAATGTGTTGTCGTTATTGTTTTTAGACAAGCAATATAACTTGATTTATTTACATTTTACCATTACTGTGGTATTAGCATTTGTCATTGTCACCAAAGTTCAACTTGAATTTAAAAAAAACGGCACATATCCTTGACAATAAACAACTTTCAAGAAGACACCGTAGTAATTCCGAAAGCGAAAACGAAAAGTAAAAAATAAAAATACATCGATGTATGTTTGACCCGAGTATGACCTGGGAACTTTGTACCACGAAAATTTCTTCTTAACTTTTCCTAGGAGCGGTATGATATCCACCATTTCGACCCACAATTTTATAAGAAAAACAAAAAAGGTATATAGTTGCTTGCTGGCGGAAGGAAGGAAGGTAAGGCGAAGGGAACCCAACCACAATGTCGCTTATAAATCCCCGCGAAAGAAGAAAATTCGAGATTTCTATCTCTTTTACCTTTAGGGATGGCAAAGCATCTGATCTATTTACAAGCTTATTTTGAAGCCGTATTTTCGGTCAAAAGAAAATGGCAGTAGTTCACCAATAGTGGAAGTTAGCGGGTCACGGGCTAGGTCAAACGCCCCGTTGGGTTGCGCGCTTCTCGGCGCGCGGTCGTTCATCACGGCTGACCACATTGACAAGCGCGCCGTTTCGTTTTCTTATAATCGAAAAATTCTTTTACCCTGGTGTAGAGCCACTACGTCCGTACACTGTCTGCTTTTTACCCCCGCCTTTAGGCCCCTTCTTCTTATATTCGTACTCAAGGGCGCTAGCCCTAAGCAGCGGGAAAACACAAGGAGGATGTTGTACAGGAGGAGTAAGATGAACGGTTAGATTAATCATAAAAGAAAATTTTGTAAAAAAAAATCCACTAAATTGAACCATCTCTTGTGATTACTTAAAAATAATAATAATAATAATATTGATATCGTTAACTAATGTTACTGGCAAACACAGAGGCTAAAAGCCTATACGAAGTTGTAACCGGGACATACATTACAAATAATATAGCACAAAAATAAATGAAGTCATTTTAACCGTGAAACAAATATTCTTTCCGTATACTGTGAACCATTTCTCTCAAGCTGATGGACTTTGGAAGTGAATGAATGTTTTGAAGGTGTCTAGTTATGGGATCCAGTGAGGGTTTCGAATCGTCGAAAAGCGATTCCAATCTGCCTTAGTTCGTTTTGCATTATTCCTATAGACCATTTCGATGTATCTAAGAGGGAAAGACACGAGGGTAAAACTCTGCCTTCCATCTCGCTTCTTTGCGCATGCGCTGTAGGATTTTTGGATCATGAGAGAGCGCAGAGACGGCAATGTATCAGCCCCCTTTTGTGTCCCGATAAGGTTACCTACCACCTTTTTATATAATCTCGTATTTGACGCGCAAATCGAATGTAGATGGTAAGGTACGTCAAACACCGTCGTAATTTAAGTTGAAATAAATTCTACAAACGAAAATACTTCGAAATAACTTGCTCGTTGTTAATGAAGTGACCATAATCTCTCTCGTGATTCATATTCACGTGAAACCTGATTTAAAGTGTATACAGTAAAATGGCTCAATTTGTTCCCTACAACTATGACCGCTAAGCCTAAAACGTTAACGGTTGCTTGAAGGATCAGATCCATAGGGCTTTCATGAATTCGTGCTTTAAAACAACCTTATATAAAGTGAGTAGATAATGCGTAGTAATGTGTGAACAACATGAACAATGATGGAACAAATTTAGGGTAATAAAAATTCATGAATAACTTAATTACCCTAGCGTGATAGTAATCTATATCTATATAAGTCAAAGTCCCGAATGACTGAATGATAATCAACTCTCAGCCAAAACTACTTTACCCAGAAGGTTCATAATTTGCAATGAACATCATTCTAAAGTAGTAGGCCATCTAAGAAAGGATTTTTCCAATCCGCCACCATCTTGAAAAATGCTGAAATTAGAAAATATTAGTTGAAATATCATGATTTCAGAAAAATATTAATTGATACGTCATGAAATAGGAAAAATATTAATTGAAATATCATGAAATCAGAAAAATATTAATTGAAATATCATGAAATCAGAAAAATATTAATTGAAATATCAGGAAATCCGAAAAATATTAATTGAAATATCAGGAAATCAGAAACTTTTTAATTGAAATTTTCAGAAACCAGGACAATATAAATTGAAATATCCTGAAACAAGAAAACTTTTAATTAAAATATGAGGAAATCAGAATTTTTTAATTGAAATACCCTGAAATCAGAATTTTTTAATTGAAATACCCTGAAATCAGAAACATTAATTGAAATATTCTGAAACGAGAAAAATTTTAATTGAAACATCCTGAAATCAGAAAAATACTAATTGAAATATTCTGAAATCAGAAAAAGTTTAATTGAAATATCCTGAAACTAGAAAAATATTAATTGAAATATCCTGAAACCAGAAAAATATTAATTAAAATATCCTGAAATCAGAAAAATCAAAAACTGTAATGAGTCAGTGAGTGCACAAATAATTTATCCTTCTCAAGTTGCTAAAAGAAACAAAAATTAGGCCTTACAACTGAACCATTCTCAAATCATCCCACCAGTGTCAAAATTCAACCCTCTTCAAATAGCTAATTGACTATATGGCAACAAAAAGATTACCCTAACATCAAACCTTTGTTTAATCATCCCACCAGAGTCAAAATTAAGCCCTCTTCAAAGTGTTAATTGACTCAAAGGCAACAAAATAACAACCCTAACAACTGAACTACATCAAACTATTTTCCAATCAACGTTAAAAGTTATAATTTTTCACAGCCTTCACAAACACCATGCAGGTTGCCTCCCCTTTCCATTAAATTCTCCTTGGTTTGAAAAAAAGATACCTGAGCTTAGGAATCCTTACCCACGTGTAAAATCTCTTGAGATATTTCTCGCTGCGGCTGCCAGACCCTGAAAAAAGAAAAAAATCCACCCGTCTTGAAACAAACGCTCTCAGTGTACGCACCCAGGAGGGCGACCGCTAGAACGCCATATACTCCATTATAAATCATTGTTCTTTTAATAAGGAGTAACTTTATCTTCGCACTATCATAAATATTGCTACGAAACTAGTCATGGATAGTTGCGGTGCAAGTCTCTGGCAAGAGTCCTTTAAATCATTTGGCGGCCCAGCTTCACCGTGCACACACATTTTTTTATTCATTCTTTTTCTTTTAACAATTAACAGGAGATTTTTCATTTTAACTCGTATCAACATTTCTACTCACTAAGTTCGTAAGCTTTATTTATGCTAGCGTTTTTCAATGGATGGACTTTGCGATTCTAAAAGCCCATTCAGACTCGAGTAATATCTTACTTTCTCGTTAGTCGGCTCGGTATGTTCATTTCGCTGTTCAGACGTAAGCAGACGACTTAAAACGAGGCGCCTCACATGGTGATTTTTAAGCAGAGACTTTTGAATACTAAAGTAGCCGAATCTAAAATGACAAATACTGCCAACCAGTGAGCACAAATAGAATGGACAGACCAAATTCTCCTTCAGCCCCCCCCCTTTCAAAAACGTTACCAGTGCTGCGCCTCTCAAAGAGCGTGCCTCACATGCGCAATCGGCGCAACAGAGATGAAAAAAATCAGAGAAGTTTGTTTATGTTTCGGGCAGTTTTACGGCTGAGTTGTGAGCCTCTAACCGTATTTTCGTGTTTACTCTTTTTGAATTTCCTTCTCAACGGATCACGTGACGTCTTGCTCTTCGGCTGTGCGCCTGAGAGCCATGTTGTTCGGCCGTTATAGTTACCTTCTCCCTTCTCTTTTTCACTCTCCTTTCTATTTGTGCTCACTGTACCAACTTTGCCTAGAATCCTAAACATTTTCATATATCGTCTGCTAAAGCATAGCTCACTGGATCATGCGTTATTAAGACATGATCGAGTAAGCTATGGCTAAATAAATGGTGCTATCGAGGTGGTGCCAATTATAGACACTGCCCGACGAAACTGAAAATTTTCAAACCGAACCCGCGGTGAATCTTTTACGCAGTCGTTGACACGTGTCTAATTAAGCGAGAAAAGCTACTTCACCGACATGAAAGAAAGGTTTTAGTTTAGTCTCAACGGACCTTAAAGAGTACCAGGAAATAATTTTTCCTTTGCGTCCAAGTACAGTAGGATTAGGTGAATCTATTAAATTAATTTACTTCCCCTACCTTTAAGCAGGGATCTCTTTGAAATATCAAATGTCCTTGATATACCAGAAAAATTGCAGATCATTTACGTTTCCTTCCACTAGCGACTAGATTAAAAGAGTGCTTTAAAATTTCGAATAATCTTGATAAAGTAGAATCCTTATCTCCCCTTGCTCGTGCCATGGTTTTGTGTATCAACAAAGTGCCCAGTTATTTTAACATTTCTTAATACAATGGCAATGTGTATAAGCTTCACCGTTTTTGCAACGTCTTGATATTAAACACGTGGAAATATAGTACATCCTGTTTCGGAAAGGTTTGTCAGAAATTAAGGGAGATGTTCTTTCAGAGATTTCGAGTCGAAAATATTCGTTGACACCTAGGCCTAAGGGCCACCATTTACAAGTTGAGATCGGAGTGTTTTACGAACTACCGCTTAGTTAAAATAGCAATGTATTTCAGTTTCTTAGTTCAATTTAAGGGGTTTCCCTAAAACACTCCAATTAAAACTCGAAAAGAGTTGACCGGGCGACAAAATGTCATAAGACAAATTAAACTTGAAATCGTCCAAAGGACACTGCACTTAATTTCTGACAGACCTTTCAAAAATACTCTGTATACGATGTTACTAAGAAATAAATTTCATTATTCAATAGTTGGATCTGTAAAAGAAAGGAGCCTTTAGACCTCATTCAACTCTTGTAACCATGTTACATTCACGTGGCTATTAAGCCATCAAATTCGGGGTTTAAAAAAATTAGCAGCTGGCGCACACAATTTTAGTTGGTTAGGATTTGAAAACGCTGTGTTTTGTGACTCATTACTGTGTTTTGAGATTTAAAAGCTGTGTCGAAAAATTTTCAGATCAGTTTTTAAATTTTTAGTAAATAGGATTCAAAGACCAAAATAATATTACCAAAAAAAAGTGTATGCCACGTGGATGGTAATTGTAAGTCTATTATTGGCCTTCAAATTATATTTTCACTGTCCCTAAGAGTCTAGCCTAGTGACCTTCTTTAACACGGGCTAAAAAATCTTATTTTCACCTAAACATTTTGAAGCCCTATATGGTAGATTTTTCATAATAAACTTTTTTTTTGAAATCTAAAAAAAAAATCTATTTTTAAGCGATGAAAAAAACTTTGAAAATTTTAGAACACACTAAGTTAGTTTAATGTAACAAAATATTAAACGACATAAAATATATAGTATGTATAATTTTCCAAATCCCGCAGTCCTTCTAACCACGATCGAGTGAGATAAATTTATTGTGGGATTAATACCAAGATTTAACTTGATTTAAATGGATCCATCTTTGGAAAACCTCAGGTTTATTTTTCTCCCCTAAATCAATAAAAGCGATATGTCTTTGACCGGGAAAATATGCCGCTTTCACAGTGACAGTTTTTTCAGTAGAAGTGAAGCTTCATTTGTCATTATTCCAATTAAGAAAAATTCTTTTGGGAAGCGGCTAGTCGGAGGGAGGGACCACCTCTCCAAAAACCTTCCAAGAAGACTTATCACCTTAAAAAGCGTTTCTTCCTCTAAAGAGAAAATGAAATGATCAAATGCAACTTTAATCGATTTAGATTGATGAAATTAAACGCGAGAAAATATAAAAGTTAACTCGGGATTTCAAATAAATTTTTCTTCTTGATTGTTAGTTGCAAATGATGACGTAATTTACGGTTTTCCCGTCAGTGACGTAACCAAGATAATTTTCAGATTACTTACTTGAAATTCGCTAAGAACAGATACTACTACATAATTTAAAATCCTAAGAATTTTGTGACATTTAGCACTTTATGTTCTAAGTGATAACGTAGTTAACGGATGTGACGTCAGTGACCAAAACGGTTTTTTTTATCCACTCCTAATCTAAGTTGGGTCGACTGGTTCCAATATGCCTTTCATTTCATTGTTTTATTTAATTTAATTTATCAGTAGTTTTTTATCGCCTCCTGCCGGCCAGAGGTTTTAAAAGCAGTATTTTTTTTAATAATTTTAACATTCGGTTCATTGTAACATTAAAACATAGCTGATTTCTTTCTATGTTCAATCGGTGACCATTTTCAAAATGGTGGCAAAAACTGCACGCAAAACAAACTCGATTCAGTGAACTGTATTTTGGAATCGGTTTCCATCTTGTAAAATGGTGTTTAATGTCGATTTCTTATTTCTTCCATTCTAAGCTCAATAGTTTTTTACTAATGATTTAAATTTATTCTAATGACTAGACACCTGTTAGAAAAATTACGTGAATTTAACCGAAGATGAAAAAGAAAAATGTTTCAGTTTCCCTTGAAGCAGGAGCGATGATATCGAACAAAAATTTATAAGAGGAACTGCAATCTAGAATGTAAAACTTCATTTTTTTCTTTCATGAATTTT
Organism: Phalangium opilio; assembly: GCF_054372755.1. Taxonomy (NCBI): domain Eukaryota; kingdom Metazoa; phylum Arthropoda; class Arachnida; order Opiliones; family Phalangiidae; genus Phalangium; species Phalangium opilio. The sequence goes on from NW_028324148.1 coordinate 10,554,404, forward strand.
TCCAAGTGTACTTCTAAATTTTAAAAGAAATTAAAAGTTAACGTTTAGTCTTTTTCTTCCATTAGCGACTGTAATTGCAAGTTTAAATATACACATATGACATTTTTCGGCAACATAAATGACGTTTTTGGTTTCGTGCCAAGTAATCTGCCACCATGGACTAATAGCGTGTGCTTCATCATAAATATTGAACCATTTAGACAAAATTGAATGATTATATTAGGAGCATAACAACGAAAAGTATGATACTAAATTAATACGTTAATTGAGCAAAAATTAAAATAAACCCACTTTAATTAACAATTGTGTTAATTAAAGTGGTTTACTTAATTTTCTTCGTTAATTAATTGCATTTATTGAAATTAACATGACTTTCTCCAAACAGCTATTTACTTACTAATCAAAACTTCAGTTAAAGCAATAACTCCTGGTAAGGCAGAGTCCATAAAATTGAACATCAGGACGATGCAGTTGCTGATGTTGCCGATTTTAGGCAAAACCTCTATTTACAACATGGGAGCAAGTCTAAATAATATTAGTACTACGAAAATGGAAAATTTACATCATACTTATCGTTAAAATGTTACTTACGATAAATAAGATTAGATTAGTTTAATGCAAAATGATTAAAAAAGAGTTATGGAGGGAATTTATATAAAAATAAAATTGTAAATTTAAAAAATACGACATATACTTCATATTCTAAATGAATTTAATTTTTTCCAAATTTTTACAGCAAAAATCGTCTATACATAATTTTTACATTATTTACAATATGTTACAATACAAACATTTAGAAGTGGCAAACGAAATTTTGAGGTGACAAAATAATTAACACGATTGTAATTACACCACCAAAAAGTATATAATTAATAAAATAATCGAGTTTGAGTCTTCTTATTAAAAGTATATTCCTTGGAATTTACTTGGTATTTAAACAGATTATCAACAGAAACTGGTATGATGAATCTTTTGAAACAAAATTTGAAATAAAATCATTAATATAATAACGACCGTTTTGAGAAGAAGTTTAACCCAAACAGGTTTTTGAATCTCTATTAATTTGTGCAACGACGGCGGCGTAGCACTTAAGGCTTATTTTAACTCCTCTAATCATAGAGACAGTGTCATAATATTTGACATCAACACACTACCTTCGTCTTCCCTCTTTCTCTAATACGCAGTTTTATTTTTTTAGTGTGTGTTTCCTTTTTTAAACCATTATGTTTAATGTAAAATATCTGTTAATTAATCGTGTTTTCTATTTTAATGTCATAAACATTTACGTCTTTTCTGTATAGTAGAAATTAACTTTAATTTTGCGTTTGTTTAATTACTTTATAAAATTCTGGCTAAGTTAATTATTTATCAATTATCGATGTTCAAATTTTAATGATTTTTAAGTATTTCTCCACAGCACAAATTAACTTTTTTTCGACGTTAATTATTTTATTAATTGTAAAATAATTTAATATGATATTAAGTTATACGTTCAGTGAAAATTCAGTAGGTTTTCTTTAATATTTATCAATTTCTCGATGTTTAAAACAATTTTAATTATTATTAAGTTTTTCTCGAAGGAAGAAATAAACCTTATTTTGCCGTTAATTATTCTATTAATCGTAAAATAATTTAACTGGACATTCAGTCATAAGTTCGGTGAAAATTCAGTTGGTTTTTTCATTATTTATCAATTTAAAGATGTTTAAAATAATTAATTATTTTCAAGTTTTTTCTCGAAGGAAGAAATTAACTTTATTTCGCCGTTAATTTTCTTTATAAATTGTTAAATAATTTAATTGGATATTCAGTCATACTTCAGTGAAAATTCAGTAGGTTTTCTTTTTATTATTTTATGAGCTTGGATGGTAAAATCCCGGTCTAAATGAGTTTCCATAGCAACTTCAAGCTGGAACTTGCTCAACTTTCAGTCACTGGATTATGATTTATTATTTGGTTTTTTCCAATAATTTGAATGGGTAATTTACCAATTTTTCTATTAGGTAATTTCATATCTCTAAGTCACTGCTCAGTTTGATTAAATTCGGAATTTTGATCAATTTTGGTAAAACTTAATTATTATTAGAAAACATATTTGTAGGCAAGACTTGAGCTGCATTGTACCATTGTAGATTTGATTCAGTTGTTAAAATGCACATAAAACATTACAGCGGAAACGAGACAAAACCATTGATACCAGAGTTTTTACTATTAATTTACCTAACATGTTAAATATATTAAAAGAAAGTTGAAGCTACAACAACCCAAATTTCAACTAAGCTTGTAGGGATTTACCATAAGTGCCTAAATCAAACTTATCTTCCATGAAATAGAACTCTACTGGGCATGCGTGAATGTGGTATCATAGGGAAATTCTATTGCAGATACTCAGACGTAACTGTCACGTGATATTGCCCAATCACTACTTCAAGAAATTGTAACGCTACTACCCCAAAAAATAGTTCTAGATAAGCCCCTGCATGACGCATTGTACATATCTTATAGGAATGTTAATACCAAAAATGTAGTCCAGGAATGTTAAGAAAGATAGTTCAGAATAGTAAAATGTTTCACATTCGCATAAGTATAGGATAAATTCATATAGTGAAAGGTAACATATTCCTATTATAATTTTTAAGTAAGTAAACGTTTTACGAAAAGATTTAAAGAAAAAAAATAATCCCCCTTAAACTTTCAGGTTTTTGCCCGTGTTTATTTTAATATTTTTCTACAGTACCGGTATTGAGTGTTTTTATATTCCAGCATACGTCGATCAAACTTAAAGGCAGACTTGCAAATAAAAAGGTTCTATAGAACTGAAAACCTAGAATAGAGCTCGGCATTGGTGGATAACAGATTATTTATAAACAAAGTTGTGGATATAATACGATTTAACGTGTAAGTTCTGTGGATAATTTTCGAGCATGGATAAAGATAAAAAAAACGTGAATAATGGATAGTTAATGCGGAGCTCTAACAGAGCATCGAGACTGACAATGGATCGAGACCGTGCCGATTTTCAATTTCCCTCTGGATCAAAAGTTGGAACGGTTCTAGCTAACTGAAGTTCGTGCAATGTGGTTCTAGCGAACTCATGATAAACAATGGACCTTTTCGACGTAGGCAAGCCTCAGTATCGAGACATACAAGAGGGCTGATACAATGACGTCTCTCGGCACCTTTACGATACAGCGTGTCTTTCCCTCTTAGTAACATCGAAATGGTCTATTGCGAATTTCCATCAGAGGAAATCAAAATTCCGAAGGAAATTCCTTTTTAAAAGGCTTACTATTGTTCACCTTCACTCGACAAAATTTGTTTATTACAAACCGAGAAACCAACACACAGGAGTAAGGCCGCCATTGGGGTATCCTCCCTCTCGCCAAGAAGCAACGCCAGAGGTAGTGCGAGTTGGTTAGCATCCCGCCTGGTGTAGTGAACTCGGGCTCCTTCTGGCGTTGCATTTTGGCGAGAGGGAGGATACCCCAATGGCAGCTCGCCCTTGTGTGTTGCTTTCTCTGTTGTAATAAACAAATTTGTCTATTGGTTTGAACCACTTTGCTTGGCTTTCAGTTAGTTAGAACCTTTATAAATTTTGCTCAAAAATCTGCACGGTAGCTGCGTTTTTTTTTCAGTTCTCTAGAACCTTTTTCGTTGAAACTCGGCCTTTAAGGTTGTCTCGAGTTGAGGCTCTCACATGGTTGACGCGCCTGTTAAAATATTCACTATCTAACCTGATATGTTCCTGTTTGTGTTATTTTGTTAGATAACACGCTTTTTTTGTACTATTATTATACCGTATAAACATTTTCCTGCTTGGCAAGTAGACGGTCAAAGATAAGAGGGGTTTTCCAAGCGATGACCTTACAAATAAGGGTGGTCAATCCCGCCTGGGATCCATTCACGTTACGTAGATGAAATAAAATCCTACCATACTTTTCTGCGAAAATTCGTCTGCTCATTTTTGTTCTCTGGTATTTTGATATTGAAATTTTAGTTTTTGGAAATTGTTGGAGGTGCTAATTTTTGTTTTCTGGCATTTTAATATTGAAACTTTTACAGGATTCGTCCCAAATCTCCATAACCATTGCTCTGATATTTTTGGGTTTTAAAGAGTACTTCTGAAAAATTTCCAGGTGTGTCATTTTCACATTGAAGTAGTCTTTAAAATCTAAAAACATAATCCGGATTCTCAACAGAATTCCAGAGTTTGAGAAATGTGTAAAATATGCACAACTACCATCTATTTTCCTGTTCTTCAAATTTGGTAATAAATCCAATCAAAGATTATTAAGAACTTTGCTAAAAAGGTTTTCCTTAATTTTTGCGAAAATAGGCAAAAGTTTGATTTTATTATTTTCAAGTAAATGGTTATTTGCCTGATATTTTCCTGATTTTCTGGTATTCTCTGTTTTTACCTCTTTTAGTGACATATATTTTGGAGAGGTATTATAATGGACGTTTCTGTCTGTGTGTCTGTGCCTTTATTCGAATTTCGCAAAAACTTCGGCTTTCGAAAACAAAGTACCTCACATGGAATACGCGAGGAAGGCTTTTAGAATCTGTCCCTTCATAATCTCAGTATCTTAAATGAATCCTTGATATTTCTTAAGTGTTTGTATTTTACTTCTCATTACCAATTTAGTTGACTTTATACGCTATGATTTTAATTTAAAATAAAGCTAAGCATAAATCTCTCAAGGCTTATATTTGAAGTGCAAGTATACCGTTATCGTATTTTTCAAAATTCTAGAAATATTGAATTAATTTAATTGGTTTTTCAGTGATTTACTTAACAATATTATGCTCGATATATTTTAATAATATAATCTTTACGTGGTAGCTAAAAGAAACACTTGAAAACCAAATTCAACCTTAGTATATCCAATTCTTGGTTTTTTGTTTTTGCACAGTTCCTTTTGTTGAAATAGTTTTAAGTATTCTGACTGAAGGTACGTATATTAATTTTGATGTTCAAAAAACCAAATTAATTTTTAAAAATTTTAATTTAAATATATGGGGCGAAAATATGAAAAATCCTAAATTATATTTTTACTTTAACACTTGACTATTTAATTAAAATTAAAAATACACTCAAGTATTTTTTAAACAATCTATATTTTTGATTTTGTTTAGACTAATATTATTATTGTCATATTCGTTTGAGCTTTTTCCGAAACGAGCAGATAAATTACTGTTTATTTTACAAGCTTATTGTGCTTGTCTGAAAAATAGGAAAGAAAATTCCCTTGAGTAAAAAATGTAAATCAGAAATCTTTTTGAAAATAACTTTTTTAACACGAACTACTCCCATCGAAAATGTTGTGAAATATATATTTTAAACACATTTTCATAGTTGAAATTTTTAAAACGTAAAAGGTCCTGGTTGGATTGGTTTTGGGATTTTTTTCTGCAATTCTTGGGAAGACTAAAATATAACTTCGTTGCTCGTAATTTAATAGAGAGTTTAAGAAACTAACCAATAATCTGAGCAATTCAAATTAATTACGATTCAATTTAACCAGAACTTCAACGAGTGATTTTTATGACGCCATGCACACTTCGCTACAAGTTCTGTACATGGCTTTGGATACATTTCTTAAACACTCTATTACGAATTCAAAACAAGACTGCTTATAAATCCTTGATTGGTCGTAGAATAGTCATTTCATTCTATTGTCAATTTTAATTTATTATAATCTTAACTTTATCACAATTTAAAGTGTCTTTAAATTTTTTAGAAGGTCACGTTTCGATGCACTACATTTTGCGATTCTTTGGCGACCGTCCATGGAATATCGCCACTACCGTAGCGTTCGTGACAAGTTAAAACGTGCTGATAGACCGTTTCTATTCTATCAGCCAAAATTTTTAAATAGCGGTCTGGTATGAACGGTAACCAGTCCCTCATATGGGGCGATACTTTTTCGAACATTTCTTTTAAGAGATAAGAAACGTTCCTCTTATTTCGTAGTATTTCTAGGGCGCGAACGGTAGAATGTTTAAATAGGCACAAGGACTTTAAAAGCGATAAGTGATAGTGTTCGTACTTGTCCAAGAGCCGGTAACCGTGCAACAAACCGGACTCGTTATCGAGAAAAACGAGCAGACCCATGCTATCGCTTTTCGCCAAATTGTGAGCGGGACTCTTCATCATTTCCGAGTTCCATTGTTCGTTGTACATGTTGTTAACGACCCGATCGAGATTGGCCGTTAAGTAGTCGAACACGATTAAATCCGACCACTGAACTAACTCGACGAGTTCTCGCGCCGTTTTGCCTTTTAGATCCCGCTCCAACGGGTGTAAACGTCTAGACGAGTTACGAAATACGCCCGGTATATAAGAAGGACTCAGTTTATCCACGAAGCGCGTTAAAACAACCGGTCTGTCGGCGCTCCATTGAGCCAGTTGGATGTACGAACGGACGTAATCCCACTGCCACTCGTTACCTCTGACGATCGCCAGGGCCGACGGCGGCAAATTTTCAATGCCAAGTAAGCGCGCCAGGTAAAACGAAAATATTTCACCCTGAATTTGATCGTTATTTTGACGGTAACGACAACACGCTTTCACTCCGTCGTCGAATGTCACTCGCCTATTTTGCATACGGCCGCAACCTTCCTCTACTTTAACTACGACACTGCGGTTAACAAAATGCCTCCAATCGTCGAAAGCTTTTTCGTCGAAACCTTTCGGTAACTGTCGTTCAATTTCGGCTGACCAAAATATACCGTTGTTAGGTACGATATCAACCTGTTTTTTAACGGGAACGTCTTTCGTTCGTTTATTAATAAGAGATTTTAAAAAACTCGGAAAGTAATTAACGCTGGCAACGGGCGAGGTCGTTGCCGAGTCTTCTACATATTTTGAGTAAAATTTGTTTTGATATATTTCACCGAATTCGTTCTCGTTTTTGTTGGGTAATAACACGGACAGTATGGATGACGCGTTAATGATCGTATTTAAGGGTGATATTAATTGCAGCGTTGGTTCACTGACGGGGTTATCGGTTCGATTCCAAACTGGGAATTCCCGTACGTCAGGGTCAAAGTTGACCGAACTGTTTGAAAATACGTATATTGGTAGTAAAACACCCACTGTGAATCCGAAAACGAACGCCATTGCTGTTGTTGCCAAACACAGGGTCGTTGTTGTAGTCCGTTGATTGTGGTGATAGTGACAGTTGTATAATGATCTTTTGTAAATGTTTAAGAATGGTACGCCTATGATTCGCTTCATTTTCTAAATTTTACATATAAACAATGGATGCGTAAGTACCCAAAGATAATCAATATTTATATTTGATTTAAATATCTTCATAGTAAATTTTCATGCAACTATTTATTCCAGTCACCAAAGGTTCATACAGAAAAAACACTTCTCTATCACAAAAATAAATTGCAATTCTTCATATAAAAAATGTTTTACGCATTTGAACTCATATGGACTGTAAGTCTGAAAATGTTTTGATATTAACGCTCATTTCTGTTCAGCATACGTTCCTTGACTTTGTAACCAATAACGATTCGTCATGTAGTATAGGTTGGAAAACTTCATTGTCTGATTTTAAAATTGGGGTATGTTCTTTATTAATTATCGATGTTATATTCTCATTTATGTTAAATAAATACGTTGAAATATAATCCAAACTATAAAGTTCGCGACTGAAAAGTTACATATTTCACATTAATTGGTTTTAAAATTTTGAAAATGGGTTTTAGGAAATCTTTTACTTTAAAACGAAAATAATTCCAATTTGAACAAAATTATTTTTTGCATCATAAGTCCATAAGGTATGTTCCATAAGTTTGCCACTGGTTACTGAGAGTTTGTCATGAGTGACTAATCCGAAACGTCATAGATTCACGTAAGGCGACGCCTGGTGAGGCGCTGTCAAAGGTTTAGTAGAAAATAAATATGAAGATGGACTGCAAAACCGAGTAGTCAATTCTCGCGTCGTTCTTCTCGAATTAGCTTTCACTAAGTCTCTAGCATTACATAGTATAGGAAGTGTCATACTAATGGAACATATCTTATGAACTTATGTTTGCATTTAAAACAGTTACTTTTCATTCTGAGGTACGTGGGGAAAACGTTTCAATTTTATTTCGTCACCGAGATTGTTTGAATTGATCTTTGACACTAATTGTATTTCTGTCTCGTGACGAAGCACGAGACAGAACTTTACAATGTCTTTAATTGAAGCTAATTATTGAAACTGCATGGGTAAGTCATTACGGACAAACAGCGTTAGCGAAATCATCGCATTTGAGCCGACTCAAAAATCGCTATGCTCTCTTAAATGTATTCATGAAAATGTGCTAGCTTATTCTTACCTATTTTCAAGTTAGTTTAGGTTACCTTTATGTCAGAAGGGATGTTCTTGGGTCAACTGGACTATCAAAAAGTAGATCAAAATACAATCGCTTAAAGACAACTATATTCCCGAATGCAAGTTACATTTTAGAGTATGAATAAATTCTGTCATTGGGTCCATGGCAGTGCTTTGGATATCTGGTTATTAAAACGTTATATAGCTTGACTTATTTTGCTAAATGGAGTTCTTAATTTTTCACAATTATCCGCCAAGTTCACTACGATTAACCCAAATGGTCCACGCAAACGTGCTCGCCGATACGTGTCCCATTCCTCAAACTCTGTGGCCCAAAAGCCTGGCTTAAAAGTGTGCACCACACTCCTAAGATCATCTTGGGTAAAAGAGTTAAACTTCTTACAAAATATGTGCCGTAAATATTTAGAAAATATTATTTGGGTAGGTTAAAGTATAGCATCTATAAGGTCTTTGCCAATGAAATATTTATAAATTTCAATACATAACTGGTTTAGTCATCGTCTTTCTCTATAAATACGCTAGAGATTCATAATATTATTATGACAATACAATGTGCTCTTCCTTAAAGGGATAGAATCAATGTTTTCCGACTAGTACAAGATGAGGGCAGTTTTAGGTAAAAAAAATGTGCCTAAAATTATGTGTGCTAAAAAAAATCGAATTAAAACGTTTAAAATTAAAAAAATAAGGTTAGATATTTTGAAATTCAAACTATCCGCGAAATACCGCCCAACTTGTTTTTCACACAGTGACGTAGCTATTGTCTCTTGATTCATTGGTTGTTTGGAAATAGGAGAATGTAGGGAGCTCTAGACCACTGTAGAGTAGCTTTTCACCTTCACTGGTGAAGTGGCGCATTATTGAGAAGACCGTTGTAAACATAATTCTGATTTTTCATGTTTATTATCTTTTGTTCTCTTAGCTCTCGGTTACGTTGTAGAGTAAGGATGATAGAGATTTATCAAAATTTTTACAGGTAATGTCCAAAACACCACATTTTTGCGCTATTTTGGCAAAGGCTTAGCTTCCATGTATAATAATGGTATGACTTTATTTTAGCCTAATGGCCCTAATCTAAGCTTTAATATATTTTTAATTGTAATTAAACATAGTAGAACTATTGCTTTGAACACCAAAATTACAGTGAAACTATTTACCTTCCATTATAACTTTCAAAGCATCCGTATCGAAATGGGTTTTATTTATTTGGCGAAAATGCAGAATAGTATGAAAACTACTTTTAGGAGTAAATCTACTGTACCTCCGAGGGAGAGGAGGGTCGCGGGAGTAATTTAGTTATTTCGCTCGTGTTTTTGCAAACAACTGTAGAGGGAGCAGTCATTGGAGCGGCGCCGAAAACTAATACTTTTAAAAATTAATTAAAAATAGTTAAGTTATTAAAACTATTAATATCTATATATTTTTGAAAACGTAATTTTAGGTTCTATCTGATTTAAAAAAATGAAAGCTTTTCATTAGTAGTCAAAAAATTGATTCTATCCCTTTAATGTCTTATGCCAAAAGGATTAACAAAATGTTTGAAACAGAGTTAAGGTTGGTATTATCTTCAATTTATACCTAACCTTCCAATGTACTCTGCTTTCCCGGGTGTTTAAGAACCTGGAAACCGAATAGAGTTTCCTATCTATGTAAGCACTAAGTAGTATAAGGGTCCACCCGCATGATGTTACATTTTAGAATCCCCAAATTAAAAAAAACATGCTTAATTAGTTAGGGGTTATTCATAAAGCTAAAGGGTTACAGGTTTAGAATAGGACTTTCTTAGCAAATTTAATGGCTGAGAGAACGTGGCTTCGACCTTGAGGAACTGAACCAAACCACTTGTGAAAACGTTTCCCTGAGGTTACTGACATCAACCATTAAGTTTGGTCATATTGGGAGATAAACGAATATTGCATTAAGAACAAACAAGTTTCTGAAATATATATGAGATATTGCTAGTTTTAAATAATTGTTGATGCAGCAAGTGAATTACGCAAATTAGGTAATAATAAAATTATTATATCGTACCTAAGGAGTATATTCGACAAGGTTTTTATCAAGAAATATGTTTCTTCAAAGACTTATTCGGTTTGTTACATGGGGTCTACAACATTTGGTTCCCGCGAGATATGAGCTCCCAAAAACTGGCCTCTAAAACAAGGAATACGTCAAACATCTAGCGCGAGACATATCAGCCATCAAATAGTCTTCAATCTAAGAACACGAGAAGTGTACTCTAAATGGGTAGAAGTGTGGGTCCGCTGCATGGTAAAGGAAAGCTAATACTCCACACGCGTGGCTATTTCCTTGGTTTAGGGGCCTATATTTGGGAGACCATACTTCGGTAACTAACACTACCTTTACTTCGTAATGCTAGAGACTTACTGAGAGTTAGAGAACGACAAGCGAGAATTGCATGGCTACACTCGGTTTTGCAGTCCATCTTCCTATTTAGTCTGTACTAAGCCTTTGACAGCACTTCACCTGGGGTCGTGTTACGAGAATCTACGTCACTTCTTGGCAAGCTCTCAGTAACCAGTGACAAACTTATGGAACATATCTTATGAACTTATGCCAAAAGTTGCAGACCCCATGATCTTTGACACTTTCCAATCATTTTGACCCAAAGTACACGCCCTGTAATTTATGCTAGAGGTATCAGAAGCACCCTGTATATCAGCAGATTAAACCTTATGGCATGATTCTGACTCTTAGTAAGTGATTGACTTAATATAACACATACATGGTGGGGACTTTTGCCGACTACAAGTCTAGTTGCTTCTCCCAACACCTTGGCATTATGAATTTACAGACCCTAAGAGAAAAATTAAATGAACAGTCGCCTAATTATCTATTGAAGAAACCAAATGAACCAAAGACTTTGGTTGGTCACTGAAGCGTGTGTATTACGCACTACTTTAAATGTTCGAAATGCCATCCACCAACATTGATACAAAGTAGAAGAGACTGAATACTGATTTTGATTCATTTAGTTTCTTAATTAAATTAAAGATAATGATAATGATAAAAGAATGTCTACGAAAAAGAAAAGTTCCGATCAAGAAGTGAAAGGTCATATCTGTTTCCCCAATTGCGTACAACCTACTTCGACTCGCGGAACTTGGATACAATCACGAGAGCTATGCCTAATACTATTTACTGTGCCTGCGGTTTCTAGTATTTTCTGCGTGCTGATGACAAAGGCGATTATAAAGTGTGGTAAATTGTGGTTTAAATATCAAGAGAAAAGTATAATTGTCTAAAAACTAACATGTTTCTAATCTAGTTGTCTCACATTTTAATTTTTTGAGTTGGTAGGTATTTAGTAGAGTTACGAGCCTTACATTCTATATAAAAAAAATTCGTAGTCACTATGGCTCACTCACTCTACCCAAAGAAATGAATAAGAACAGTAAGGCCAATAGATAAGAATAGGTCAACGAAGACCAAAAACCTATTTTTTTAAAATGACGTAACTAAAACTGCCTGTGATTGGGCGTGAACTCGACTTGCCAGGTTTATAAGGTGGCTACCACCTTCAAAGTGGGAATCCTATGGCTCACTCACTCAAGCCAATAAAATGAACAAGAACAGCAAGGCCAGTTATTAAGAATAAGTCAATGAAGACCAAAACCCTATTTTTTGAAATGACGTAACCAAAACTGCCTGTGATTGGGCGTGAGCTTGACTTGCCAAGGTTCATAAGATGGCTACCACATACAAAGGTAGAAATACAAGACTTCTTTGTTATAATATACATGCTTTTGGTATTGCTAATTTAATTTCCTCCAATAGAGCTTGAAAATACTTAAAAATGGTCCCTGGATAACACCAAGTATCTAAACTGGTTGCTCATGTATGTACTGTACACACATTCGCAAAAATTTCTTTACCGTTAAGCAATTAAAATTATTCGTGTGCGATTCTATTATTCTAACCTATATTGAGTTCTTCCTTTAATTCACAGTGTAACTTAGCTTTTTGAAGCCAATAGCTTCTAAAATCACGTGGTTTTCCCCGTCTTGTATTGGACAGTGAAATCTTATAATTTGAAGTCTTAATCCCCAGTAAATTAGTGGTGAAGCTTTAGTAAAGCTATTGGCTCTCTTCAAATATATAAACCACTTTATACATTAACCTCAAATAGTATGTATCTTTCAACTCGTTGAATATGAATTGGGGCTTAAATAAAATGTTAAATTGTTTTTAAAAGTCATAGTAAATCAGTTTTTTTAGTTTTTCTCGTTTCTCTAAGAACAGGGTTGACAAAAATGATCACTTCAAAATTTTCAAATTATTCCAAAGTCTTCCCTGACCGTCTAAAGTAATTTATTTGACTACGGTTTATATAAAAGACAATATTACCAGAAGTATATATTACATCTCTTGAAGGGAAGTCTACCACAAAGCGGGGTTATTGTAACAATCCCAACATCAGAACATTGGAGCTAGGTTACTAAACCGAATTACATACGCGATAAATAGTTCCCTCATCATTACTTTATTAGCATTTAACTATTTGCCAAGGCGCACAGGTGGATCAAGACCAGGTTTGTGGATGGATTGCTAAGAATTTAGTAAAGGCAAACAGTTATAGAATTCACCCTAGCACGGTGCGAGGCCCATCTGAAGTTTGATGAGCAGGAGAGCAAACCAACAGGGTCAGCCTGGGATGAACCATGTTACATAACTAAAGTATTAAGAGGATACAGAGTGTCACCCTTCTAATATTATCCCCTTCTGATATTACGTTTAAAAATTACTAGTACCATGAACTACAACCAAAAAATTATCGAACTAATATGAAATGCCCCGATTTCTAGGACATTTTTAAAATTCCTCAACTTTTACTTTTCATTTCACACCCACTTTCAAAATCTTTGAAATCAGACTTTCCAGACATTGTACTCGTAATCCTAAAGAACAAGCAAAAGTGAAAACTGTCAGCCTTTGGAACATGAAAAAATTCTTGTCCATCAAGATTCACAGGCTTAAATAGTCACAGTTGTAGACTCGAGAATGAATATCTGCTAACGAAGTCTCGCGTTTCCAGACGGGGTTCTGTATCGTTTAACATAAGTTTATAAGACATGTTCCATAAGTATGACACTACCTACACTGAGAGACTTACTGAGAGCCAGTTCGAGAATTGTCTACACTCAGTTTTGAAGTCCATCTTATTATTTTGTCAGTAGTAAGACTTTGACAACGCCTCACCAGGCGTCGCTTTACGAGAATCTATGATGTTTCACCAACGTCACTTCATGTCAAGCTCTCATTAACAAGTGACAAACTTTCGGAACATATCTTATGAACTTATGCGTTTATACTTATAGGTTGAAGACATTGGCGTTAAACAAAGATTTTTGAATAAAGGCCCAATTTAAATACTGACAGCTTAACTTTTTTATTCGCGATTTGAATGATTTGATTAGCGTGAGCCACCGATCAATTTTGAATTTTTTTAAATTTCTTGTCTGTCTGCACTGTGGTTCAACCCGTTTTGCAACGTATACTCCAAAGCGCATTAAAACCTAGCCACGGATTATTATGAATTTGTTTTTGTTTATATTTATATAAGACAAATGAGATACATTACTTATCATGACAGCGTAAAATTTTATTTCATCGAATTTTTTATGATTTAATTAAAATTATTATAGGAAAATTACATTTTACTGTGAATTGTTCGAAAGAGTTGAATAGAATGTTAATTCAACCTGACTTGAACTAACCAAGCGATAACTGGAATAAATGTAACACGCTTATATTTCACGCTTTTTGAGCTCCATAAACTTTTACTGATTTAGGTTCTTGCTAAAAGGGCCCAACCAGAGGAATGCTCAGCTCTCTGCAACATGTAAAAGCAAGTCTGCTGTTTGTGCGTGTTGAGATACATAGTATTCAGACTAAGGTGTTTCATACCACTTACACAATGAAACCAGGTCACTTGGTAGACAAAATAGGCTGCACTTTGTCCTCGAAGTATCCTGGCCTTTGTGTAAATGGTATAAAACCTCCTAATCTGAAAACTCTCTATAGAGTTCCAGCAAGCCTCTGGTGACAACCTTGAACCCTATTAAGAGAGGGCTAGGTAAGAAATGGAGCTCAAACAAATGACATAATTGGATGAGTAGCCATTAGATAAAAAAGGATTTGATCGTTTTGGACTTGAACTTCGATCAAATTGAAGAAAATGCGTGGAGTTGGAAAATGATAAATTTCGTCTGCCACGCGACACATTTTCGTCTATGATACGATTTAGTTGTTGGGTGGGGCCAGACGTCTACTAGCAGATATCCGGTCTATTTCGAGAAATTTGACACGTTTTAATCGGATGTACAAGCAAATCAAGTAGTAAATAATATTCAGTCTAACTTATCAGCAGAATTCTTATTAAGGAAGGCTTTTTACTATGAGGTTGAATTGAACCATCTCACAGGTTATCTTTTATGTTATTCATAATTGTAAATTCTAAATGCTACCAATATTTTTCTGTCTGATTAGATTCAATAAATGAATGTTAATTTTGATAGGGGTGACGCGTCACCACGTCAAGCACCGATACCAAAGGTATATTGTGCACCCCAATTTAACAAATTAGATTACTACAAAATATCATAAATAAAATCTTAGGGGACGAACTTGTATATGGGTCGAACTGATCAGATTCACACTTATATTAAGTAAATATTTTCTGTTCCGCATTTTTGAAAGTAATCGGTATGAAAAATTTCAGATCTATGAGATAGAGTATTACAATGCGTTTCAAGGTAGATATAAGAATGAAGACTGATTCCAAATGTGGTACAGTGTTTGTTAAAGTGATCGTTTTGATACGTTCCAACGTGTGAGTACTAAACTTCTGGTTTGTGTTTGCTTCTGTCTTTCAAACTTAATTTATGGTTTAATGGTTCCACGTTATAATCGCGGAGGAATACATTACTAAATTCAGTGGCTAACCCATGAAAGCACCTGTTTATAGATGATTGTCATCTTTTATATTATATTGAAATTTGTTCAGAGAAATATTGTAATGTAAAATATTAATGTTAAGAAAAAATAAAACGAACTTCAATTATGTGGTTGCAGGCGAAACGTTAAAGTGTTAGAGTCACCAAAAATCGCTATTTTTAAACCTAAAAGGTTTTATTCCCATCTGAAAGATCAAATCTTTCTGATTCAGAATATCTATTTACATAATGCATTATAATTTTCCAAATATTATTAAAACCCCGGCTTTCGGAACCTACTCGCAGAATTTTTACCTCTCCGAGTGACGTATGTCACGGAGAGGTTCTAATTTCGACGTGTCTGTCTGTCTGTCTGTCTGTCTGTCTGTCTGTCCGTCTGTCCGTTGTTATACCCACGTGACCGCGTTCGCAGTTTGCAAATCGGAGCAAACGTGTATTCAATTTCCAGACCGCATTTACAGTCCCGGAAATTGTATTCCACTTACAGGCTATTACTCCATTGCCTGTCTAACAACTCTGTTCATTTGTCCACCCCTCATGGACACCAGTCTGAACTTACTAGCTTCTAAACACCACCATCTTCTAGTCTTTCGCCCATTCCACATGGACACCAGTTTCTACTTACTGGCTACTAAACACCACCACCTTCTCGTCTTTGTCCATTCCACATGGACACCAGTCTGTACACCTGGCTTCTAACAGCACCATCTTCTAGTCTTTCGCCCATTCCACATGGACACCAGTTTCTACTTACTGGCTACTAAACACCACCACCTTCTCGTCTTTGTCCATTCCACATGGACACCAGTCTGTACACCTGGCTTCTAACAGCACCATCTTCTGGTCTTTGTTTTTGTCCATCCCACATGGACACCAGTCTGTACACCTGGCTTCTAACACCACCATCTTCTGGTCTTTGTTTTTGTCCATCCCACATGGACACCAGTCTGTACACCTGGCTTCTAACACCACCATCATCCTTAAGGTTAAGACATACGCGGCGATCG
Source organism: Phalangium opilio (assembly GCF_054372755.1). NCBI lineage: Eukaryota > Metazoa > Arthropoda > Arachnida > Opiliones > Phalangiidae > Phalangium > Phalangium opilio. The sequence continues at coordinate 10,570,742 of NW_028324148.1, forward strand.
GCTAGGGTTACGAGAAACGTCTAGCCTTCCAATGGAGGGGTCTTCCTCCAAGGTTCACGCAATTGCGATGTTCTTATCTACAGCTGCGGTTCGAATCCTTTATATACTACCTATTTTAGTAAGGCGAAGCAACCGGCGTATGCTTCATTTCAAACGCCAATATTAGTCAAGTATCTCAAGAATGTTTAATGGTTCTTTTTTAAAGCGATGTAACGTTCAATAAGGCGAATAACTAACGAAAAAAATATTAAATATTAATTATATTTATTTTAATATTTAAGATAATCTTGTTTCTCAATTCAAAATTAATACGGAAAGAGTTAAAAAGCAGTCTATGTTATTGTCTGTGTGTGTCCGTCCGTTATTACACTAGTGCCGCAGTGCGCTGCGTTAGAAATTCGTTTTGCTTTGATGTGTAAAGAAATCCTGCAGAACCATAATATTCCCTTTATCCTTAATATAAAGTGAATATGATGAAATATTTTTCGTAATTATGATGCATTTAGTGCTTTTGTAGCTTTAAAGCTCTGTTTCATTTTGATATTCCAAAGAATTTTTTTAATATTATTATTTGAAATGGCTGTTTATATATTACTTAAGCTATACTACATCTGTTTATAGCATAATCCTTGGTTTAGTGATTTCATAAAGAAAACTAAGATCTAGACTCCGGCGGGCATATCTAGTATTACTTGCAATAAGCTTAGTGAAATATAGAGTAAATAATTGAGGCCTGAGGTGAAGTAAGCTTTGGGTTTTGATTTTCGTGTCTGAAATGAAGAGACATCAACGGTTCAGAGTGAGCCGAAAGTTAAATACACTCTTAATTAATCAGGTTAAGATATTATAATAGAAGAAAAGATGATGGTGGCAATTAGATTAGTAGGGCTAAGCTACAGAGTTTTTATTTTCTTTATGGTGCGCATTGACTATCAGTGCGTCTAGCTACAATTTATCTTTGGTATTATTTAACGTTAACACTCATGTTGGCAAACTAAGAATATTGTTGAGGTGAGACGAGACGATAGTGTTTACACTGCTAACCAGTTGTGAATGTAGCTATCAGAATATAGGGTAAACAGCTGAAGCGTAGACTTCATTTCCTGTTCTTTTTGCCATTAACTGATTTCCATGTGTCCAAGATTTATCCTTATTGGAAGTAAAATGTCGTCTGCTTTACTGTATATTCGCTATGCTTGGAATACTGCTTCAATATTTCGTAAATTTTTACTTCAAAAAAGAGAAATAATTCCATATCTAGGTAAATAACTTTGTAGTAGTAGACCTCTTGACTCGGAGAGGTAATATTTTGGTTTTCCCAACTTGTTTCAAACTATTTTCACAGTTGAATACTCCATATACCCCTGGTGACGTCACGATTCGAGCGCGCGTGAGCACGCGGCACGCGCGACTCCGCAAGTCCTATTTTTTTATTGATAGGTGGTGTTTCAAAGTGATCGAATTTGACGCGCGCGCGATGTTTAAAAACTAGGCTTAGCTCTCGTCAGTCTCCCGCTGGTCAACCTCTTATGACGTCACCAGGGGTATATTTATAATTCCGTTTAAATGAGGTATGTGAAATATCAATTTTATTTTTCATATTACAAAATGAATAAATTTCTATAAGACTTTTTACTTTGGATCTACTGTTATTATAACCCAATTGATGTTTTAAAACGAAAATTAGCCATTTTTCAAAAAAGGTGGCACTAACACTTTAAAGTTTGCAAAATGTGGTCTTATACTTCTAGTCTGACAAGTGCGTGAAATGTCGTGATGAATTTGTGGTAAATCAAGAGCCTCTAACGACAGAACTTCATTAAAACATTTTGCGGTGTTTAATTGGCCGCCATTTACAGGATGGGGATGTCTGAAAATTTTCCTGTAAATTTAATATGGCGTACGTTTACTCATGTTAGCACTGTGAAGTGCCGGGTATTTAAGAATTATGCAACACCTATAGTACAGTCGAAAGTACACCGTAATGCGCTGAGTGACTGACCCTCAGGTTGGGTGCGAAGGGTTTGAAGGGGTGGGGCAAACTAGTAATTATTTGGGGTCCCAAAAAAAACCGACCATTATTGAATACGGAGCCCCCATATCTGAGGTGTTTCAACCGGACCCTAAATCAAGGACAGTCTATTTTGAACACGATTTGTGAAATCCGGTCTCGGTTATTACATAGTTCTTAGACTAAGAGGATTCATACAATTTACACAAGGAGGTCTGACTTTTGACTCCACCAGGGAGTTTGGCCTCCTTGTGTAAAACCCGAAGCCGGGTCTCGTTGTGTAAATGTTATGAATCCTCCTAGTGTGAAAACTATGTATAAATATTTTGCGGCTAAAAATTAAAAACCCTTCTTGAATATCCTACAGTCGTACCCTAAGCCCAGTTCGGTCTCTATTGAACACTGTGAGTTGCACACATAGTGAAAATCATTCATATTTGATACTACCAGAACAAATCGTTATTGGTTACATAATTTGTCGCGCGATAACCCAAGCCAGTATAAACGAAACACGTTGCGTGCAAGTACAGAAACCAGATTGTCAAAAAACAATTCTTGGGTAACTTACCTAAATGGGCCTTTCTCCATATTCATATCCTGTCGACAACGGATGTAAGGTTCGGGTTGACACGCGTAGAGTTAAAATCGATCTCGAAGTCGATCATGTCTCCGCACCACAATCGTCAATTTTAGCGTTCAAGCGAATCACAATTTTTTGTTTAACCGATTAAACAACCGATAACGAGTATTCAAGATGACGGACGTACTATGACGAAATATTATTTTTTAGGCATCGCTCGAGCGTTCGTACATGGATATGGATAATGTAATAGACGAAAGGATCTCGCCGAATTTTTAGCCCGCGAGGAACGTATTCCTTTAAGATAACGATAGTTTATAAAAATAAGCGAAAAAATTCTTTCGCCCTTCGAACTTAAGGGAGGAGACTCTACGGCGTACAGGTATACACTTAGAACTCGGGGCTATGTAATGCAACTTTTTTTTGCCGTGGAGAGGGGAAACAAATCTAGGCATATACCAAAAAACTTATTCAGCATTCAAGTCGCGCGCTTTCGCTGCGTGAACAAGCGCCTTAATTCGACGTTTTGACGCTCTTATTGCGTCATGGGAACAAAACTTTTTAAAGAATCATAAACGTAACATTTCGACGCGAAAACTCTTAAATTGTTTCCAACATCGTATGAAATCGTTTCGTATCTACGCGAGTTGTCGCTTGCCGATGGTTCGCCGAAAAATTCGAGATTCTCTTGAATAATTTTTTTCGGCGTAGAATTAATAACAAAAAAACGATATTTAATATGCGTTTCACGGAGGAGGTTCGTATAACGAGCGTTTCGGGGAATGAACCAGCCCCTTCTTCTTCTACTTGTGGTGGTAGAGACGAAATGATCTGAAAGAACAATGAAAAAGAAAAATGATCAGAGGTTGATATTTGTATTCCGTCAGCATTTAATAAAAATAAACGCGGCCTGCTGTACGTTTTAGGGTAGGAATAAGAAAAATGACAAATACATACGTTGGATAAAACAACTGGCGTTGAACCAGAGAGTAAATTCTCCACTTTTGGCAGGTGTGTCCAACTTGGCCGAGACCCGCTCGCCGAGTCTCACTCTTCGAAGTTGAAATTCTTTACCTTCTCTACCGAGAATGCTTGGTAAGGCGCAATGGGGCTGGTAAACGTTTTTTCCTTCTCAGCCCCCGTTTTTCTTTTTTTAAGTAAAGACTGGTTTATCCCCTGGCAGACATTAGAAAATAAACCCCCGTCCGTTTTTGAAAAATATCTATCTTTTTTATTTCATAGTCGCATAGTTGGAAGGTATTTATCCACTCCCCTATGTTCCCGCCTCGCGGTTGGAAGGCAAGGACTTGGAGTCGAAATACTTGGTTGGTCGACGGAATTCTTGACGAGTTCAGATCATCAAAAAAAGGACGGTGCCTTTTCTCGCTTTCACCTTCTTCGTCTCGATTCGGTGACGTCAGATATATCTGTCTTTGGTTCCCAAAAAGCGATTCACACTCGCGCGGCTGCAGTCAGACCGTCGTTTATAGGGGGCGTATAGCGAGGCGGACCTGAGATAAATGGAAATAAAAAACCCAGAGATAAAAAAAAGAAAAATAAGCTTGCTTCATCATCATCTTGAAAGAGACACGAAATCATCCGGAGAAACGTATAATTACAGGGTTGTAGACCCTATAAAGCCATAATTTGCTCAATGCCATTTACAACGTTTGACTCACATCTTTTAAAAGATGATTCCCGCACTTAATTGCCTTAAACCTTTTTCTTTTCAATTCGACATTTTCTATTTGCGCTTTCACGTTGACAATTCTCGACACCTATTTCCTTTTCAACAACTTTTTTTAGAATATTTATTGAATATATTAGAAAAAAATATTTCGGCAATTGTACGATAGTCATGGTACCATAAATTACGTAACACACTGTGAAATTCGTTCATCGAGGTGCTTCCCCACCAAAAAAAAAACATGATTAAATTAGATTCAGTTAACTGTTATTTGCTAAATTTTTCGTAGATTAAATTTTCTATTTTGAGAATTGAAAATAATAATAATAATAATAATAATAATAATTTAAGTGTTATGAAGTCTCATGAAAATTATTTGTTAAATTTTTCTAAGATTGAAGTTTCTATTTTGAGAATTGAAAAAAAAAAATAATAATTCAAGTCTTATGAAGTCTCGTGAAAATCTGTTAATTTATTCAACAATTGAGAATTAAATTGAAGTAATTTGAAGCCTGAAATACGAACTTACGAAGTACTTGTGATTTATCCCTTTTAGTATAAAATATGTATGAAGAAAACAGAGCGATTTTGAAGCTCATATTTGAATGTAAATTTTTGGCCTACATTAATGACCCATCAGGAATCGACGTACAATTTAAAGAGGTATGGGGGTATTTTTCTCTTTAAAATAAGACAATTTTCGTTAAAATCAGTTAACATTTCACTAAGATAAAAAAAATTTAAAATAATTTAAAAATCAAATTAAAGTCTCAAACTAGACATAGCAATAACATTGTTTATAAATTTAAACTTAAGCCTAAGCCCTATATTCTTGTACACTTTTTGCCTTCTAAAGTTCTAAAAGGTTAAAAACTTTCATACAAAGCAATTTTCCCATGAAACCATACCAATTTTATTATTTATAGCTGAAACAGACGACGCACTGCTTGAAATGATCTTGAAGAGTCATAAAACAGATAATACTATATCAAGTTATAATATTCTCCAAAAAAAACAAAAAAAAACAACGGGCTATATTTATTTCAAAACTGGGTGTTCAATCTTGGCTCTTGAAAGTAATCAATACTGTGCCTCCCATTAAGGTTAAACTGTATTTATTGCTAGCAAATGAGGTGAATAAAATTTAACATTAAATTTTATCTGCTCTAAAACTTGCGGGTTAAAATGCAAGATAAATTCTATTTTTTTTTTTTAATTCTAAACCACCTTCGTATAATTTACATACAGGTTAATTAATTAGTAAAATTATATCACAGTATGCTTTAAATTGGTAATATACATCAGTACTTGATATTTACTGCCATAGTAAATAAACACGCATAAAAACAAAGAATTAGCCCATCTGTTGGAAATTTTTAAACTTCGGATGATTTTTAATAAAATCAATTTAAATTTTTTCTCAAGCTTTAACAAACGCCCCTAAATACGAGTATACTTTCTAAAGATAGTTTTCAAAGACGCTCACGGCTCTATTACGCTCGGATATAAACTGGGGGCCTACTCGCTGTTATATCTATACATCGGAGCTTTTTTCAGTGAAAATATATCTTTCAAAGCTTAAAAACAGGATGAAGAATACCCCTATATTTCGTTCTCCAAAAGTGCAAAAACTAAATTTCCCCAAATGAAAGTTATGTAACAGCTTAGCTAGAGACAATTACGCTATTACATATTACTTACTGCATTGTCGTAAAAAATTAATACGGAGATTTTAACCTAACACGTCACTCACTATGAAATATTTGTGAGTGACCAACCCATGGATGTAAAATGCAAGGGTTTCATCATATCACTGTGAAAATAGAATAGGATAATAAAGTAAAGATTAAATTTTAATGTATTTAATGAGGATTGATACCATTAACACCAGGAGACCATGCTACCTGGCGGAAAATATGCAATACCAAGTAGCCTGGGCCCCTAGTCTGAAAACTATGGCAAATCTTGACGTGTATGTGTAAATATTAGCAATATGCACTAACTAACAGAGAGATACATATCTGGTTTCTAGATAGTCCTAATAAATACTTGAAGAAAAAGGAGCATACAGGGGAGGCCTCCCTCTTTGGATACTTCCCTCACGTAAAAAGGCAACTCCAGATGGAGTTCGAATTTACTACACTCTAGAGCCAAATTAATTCGAAACACAGGAGGAGAGGTTTTTGCCATGTTGGGTTATGTCCCACACGCCAAGAAGCACCGCTAGAGGCAGTGCGAGTAGGCTAGCCTCCCCCTTGTAGTGAAGTAGGACTCTGGTGGTGCCTCTTGGCTCTAAGTAAAAACCTAAGAGGGTGGCTTTCCCGGTATGTATTCTCTACAAGTAATCAATGGAAGAGTCTATAAACTCAAATTTTAAAATTGTTCAAAATAAAATTATATGAAATAAAAAAAATAAAAATACATGGAAAAATAGGTCATATTTTTATAATCGGACCAAAGATCTGTCGCAACTTTGAGAAACACTGCTATTTGAATAAGTTTTACTACACTACTTACTACGACAGTGTGGGCAATAGTGTTAATGCACGTGGCATTTTGGTCTAATCTTAAGTAGACGGAGAAGGGATCTTATGCCTGTAGGTTACGAGAGAGGAAAGTGAGGTGGGGGGGGAGTTGAAGACGATCTGATGGTCGCCCCGACGCCGTTCAATCTCCATGACGGAGGAAGAAGGAACAGCGTGGTGGTGGAATGGATGGATCCTACAAAAAGACCCCAAACTTAGCTGCCCCAAAAAATAATGGGAAACCTTTGGAGGGTAGCCTCCACTTTCCACTAGTTTAAAGATAAAGCATAGTCCACCTTTCAATTGACTATAATTTCGGCGAAGGAACTAACCACAAATTGCCTCGTGGTATACTATTACCATGAGGCTCTGTAATTAAATAACGTGTTAAAATTATTGATATTTAAATGGAGGAACAGCGTCGTGACTTAGCAGTGAAGTTACTGAAGGAAATTTCGAAACTTAATTTTATCTTTTGTTACATTGGTAAACAGTGAAGTGTTATTTAACAATATTTTCTGTTAAAGGTGTTAAATTACTGATTTTTTTTTAATTTTAATTTGTGGGTATGATTAAAATTGATATGATTAGAAATTTGTCGGGTAAATGAATAATTTTTAGTAACGTTTGTTAACATATTATTAGACAAAGTTGAATTTTCCCCCCAAATATCTTAACTTCAACCACATGTGCTTCATGGTTACCAGAAATTTGTCAGAGTATCTCAGGTTTGAAATTGAATGATCTGAATTGATTAGAACTACAAGAATTCAGTCTGATGTACATAGCTATTGAAATGCGCTCTCAAATGATTGTCAAAACGTCTCTGCACTTTATCTCTTATGTTAATTAGCAATTTTATCGTCGAAAACATTTGGAGTACAAAATGTTTTGCTTGTTCAATAGTAGCAGATACATGTGTAATTTATTGATTAATTAAGTTAATGATTTTTGGTTGATGTTTGATAGTTTACATGCTAATTATTCCCAATCAATTAACTTATTAATTATTTATATAATAATTAGGGAAAATTGCAATCAAAGCTTGCAACCTGTCACAAACTTTCCATTTGTTGATATTTCGTTAGGGTGCGCAAAACTTTATTAAATTATCTTTAAAATTAATCATACGACGTTGAAAATATCATGGGTGACGATGAGTAGAATGTGTATGTTTCTCATTTGCAATCTCCGAATTTATATTCAGACTGAATAAAATGCGTAACGGATTTGTCCGTTGCATTCGTCTCTCAAAACGACTTTTGAACTCGCAATTTCATACATGGGTGAAGATGAATCGTTTGAATAGTTACAATCATTATAATAGTTGTGGTGCTTGATTCGTTATATAAGGTAAGAAACCGTGTTATGAACATAATTGTTGAGGTTATATATTGGACCTTGACCAAATTCGTATGGTCTTTCTTAATTTTTATTTTTAATATCTGAACCTTCAGCCAGTTCATTAGGTCTACTTTTCTATTATTTCTTAATACTTGGACCATCAGCCAATTCATTACGTTTACTTTTCATTTATTTCTTAATACTTGGACCTTCAGCCACGTTTACTTTTCTTTTGCTTTTTAATATCTTGCCCTTTAACCAATTCATAGGTCTACTTTTTAATTCTTTTTAATTTCTTCAATTTATAAGGTCTATTATTTTTGTATCTTTTTAATATCTGTACCTTTAGCCAATTCGCTATGTCTACTTTTCTATTACTTTTTTATCTAGACCTTTAGCCAATTCGCTATGTCTACTTTTCTATATTTGGGCCTTTAGCCAATTTATTAGGTCTACTATTCTTTTATTTCTTAATACTTGGACCTTCAGCCAGTTCATTACGTTTACTTTTCTTTTGATTTTTAATATCTGAACCTTTAACCAATTCATAAGGTCTACTTTTTGCTTCTTTTTAATTTCTTCAATTTATAAGGTCTATTATTTTTGTATCTTTTTAATATCTGTACCTTTAGCCAATTCGCTATGTCTACTTTTCTATTACTTTTTAATATCTAGACCTTTAGCCAATTCGCTATGTCTACTTTTCTATTACATTTTTAATATTTGGGCCTTTAGCCAATTTATTAGGTCTACTATTCTTTTATTTCTTAATACTTGGACCTTCAGCCAGTTCATTACGTTTACTTTTCTTTTGATTTTTAATATCTGAACCTTTAACCAATTCATAAGGTCTACTTTTTGCTTCTTTCTAATTTCTTCAATTTATAAGGTCTATTATTTTTGTATCTTTTTAATTTCTTCAATTTATAAGGTCTATTATTTTTGTATCTTTTTAATATCTGTACCTTTAGCCAATTCGCTATGTCTACTTTTCTATTACTTTTTAATATCTAGACTAGCCAATTCGCTATGTCTACTTTTCTATTACTTTATAATATCTGGACCTTCAGCCAATTCATTAGGTCTACTTTTCTATTACTTTATAATATCTGGACCTTCAGCCAATTCATTAGGTCTACTTTTCCATTAGTTTACTTTTCATGATCTCGCTAAAATGTAGTCTAAAACTTCATCCATATGGATGATTGAAATCCAATATGTTTTAAATTATTAGCGATTATAATCAATTTCCCAGACTTCTCCCCACCTTTTGGACCATTTTGAGATTTCCGAATTTTCCCCGACCCTTGGCAACCCTGCCCACCTTAGTGAGGGTGAGGCAAGTGGAAGAAGTGTGCCCTTCAAATTTTACCCAAAATTTTAACATTGTAAAGGTTTTCATACCCTATGCACATATTTTGAGTTAAATGCTTCAAGTTTTTTATGTGACTTTGACCGCTTTGTATTATAGAGTAATGGAACCTAGCCTGCAATGTTGAATTTTGTCAGTTTTGTAAAAATAAATTTTCTTGCCTAAAATGTGAGAAGAAATGAAGGAATTTGCTTTATAGCATATTTTCTCGATGTTATAATGGCTATTTTAATTGATAGGGGAGTTCAAACGGTGTAAATATCTTGACATAAACTATTGCAGTTTTCATTTTAACAAGGGAGCTTGAACAAGCACTGTACTTTTGGCGATTTGCACTGTAGAATTTGTCTGGTTATTTTAATGCTGCAACGATCTTTTTGCTTTACAAGATCGGGCTCGAGAATATTTTTGGTATTATTTTATCATATGAGATTGCGAGCTGCTGTAGCTATCAGTGTATGCATTTTACGCGTAGAACTTTGCTTACAAAAGTTAATGGTTTATAGCATATTTGGCAGGGTTGTAAGAAAACTTTTCAGGTTTGATTTTCGCTGAGTTTATATGTGAAAAGGGGTCAATTTTAACAGCGCATTTTTAAGAATATAATTTTTATAAATCAACTTTTTATGCTATATGTTTTGAAACAAATCTATTTAAACGTGCAACGTTCTATCATTCAAAGTTGAAACATTCGTGAACACAAGAAAATATTTCTACTTTACACTCTCTGACTTTGTTATAAATCGAATAACTCTTTGACAATGTTATGATTTGTAAAACTCCTTGACAATGTAATGATTTGTAAAACTACTTGACAATGTAATGATTTGTAAAACTCCTTGACAATGTAATGATTTGTAAAACTCCTTGACACTGTTATGGATTTTAAAACTCCTTGACACTGTTATGGATTTTAAAACTCCTTGACAATGTTATGGATTTAAAACTCCTTGACAATGTTATGGATTTTAAAACTCCTTGATATTGTTATAAATCTTAAAGCTCCTTGATATTGTTATGGATTTTAAAATTCCTTGACAATGTTATGGATTTTGAAACTCCTTGATATTGTTATAAATCTTAAAACTCCTTGATATTGTTATAAATCTTAAAACTCCTTGATATTGTTATAAATCTTAAAACTCCTTGATATTGTTATAAATCTTAAAACTACTTGACATTGCTATAAATCTTAAAACTCATTGACATTCTTATAAATCTTATAAATCTTAAAACTCTTTGACATTCTTATAAATCTTAAAATTCCTTGACATTCTTATAAATCTTAAAACTCTTTGACATTCTTATAAATCTTAAAAACCACTGACGCTGTTGTCACATTTTTATATTCCCTGACATTTCCAGGTTTTAAATTATCCCTGTAGCAATTTTGTAATGAATTTTGACGGGTAGATATTTTTATCAACTTCATGCTATATTCGACAACTTAAGAAATGAAACCCTGCCATTTTCCAAGTTTAAAAAATTAAACGCAAAACTTTTTTAACCTTATTAAAGAAAATATAGCAACAAAGAAACATAATATGTATACCTAGAGATTGAATACAAAACCCACATAATTCATTCTCCGATTTAAAAGGTATTCGTCACTCATTCCTAAACACAAAATTTTAAGCTTTCAATAGAGGTGCCTCGTCATTGGAATGTCTTTATACACGTTATATAGTAAAAGAAAATCTTAAGAATGAGCTGTTGTAAGCAATATAAAAATATAATATACAATGGCTTACCAGGTGGCTCTGTTAAAGGTTCCGTGGTGTCAAAAGAGAAAGAAGCGTAAGATACAAACACTACAGACAGCAGAAGCAGCAGCGGAACTTTCTATACGTTTATCTCGGACTATACAGTTTACACGCTCATACTCGCCCAGATAGCTATACACGTGTTATTTATCCTCCCCAAGATACCGAATGAATGCGATACAAAAGGCCGAGCTGTATACCTTCCTTACCTATAAGACATAATACTAAAACGTTACAGGTGTGTGCCCGCGCTGCTATAATCGTATAAAGGTATACGATCTGCCCGGACGCGGCTGGCTCTACCCGCCCGGTGGTATACGCTGTACCGGGTGTATCAAATAGCTCTGTCGCTATTTATAACTCCAATTTCTTTACCCAAAAAGCCTGACAATTAAAAGTTTGCATTAATGAAACTAATTACCAATTAAAAAACCTCAAAATCAGGACTCTCTTGCAAGAATTGTAAGTTTATATTAGTGGTTTTGATACCACAACAGCAATAAGCCATAGTATCATAAGTTTATTAGTTATGTTCCATAAGCATGACACTGCCTATACTTTGTAATGCTAGAGACTTACACCTCGAGCTAATTCGAGAATTGACTTCACGGGGTTAATTTTGCAGGACTTGCATCTAGCTCCTATTTAGTCTGTAATAAGCCTTTTACACCGCCTCACCAGGAGTCGCTTTTTACAAGAATCTATGACGTTTCACCTACATCACTTCATGACACGCTCAAAGTAACCAGTGACAAACTTATGGAACGTATGTTACGAACTTGTGATAGTTTTCATATTACTGTGCATTGAGGTAAATTACTACGCGCCCAATATGTTTCCTTGTACTAAAAAACTTTACGTTCATAGGCAAGGTATGACATTTTCCTTTGTACTAATGGTAGAGTTTGTTACCACGCTGCTTGAAAACGGAATGGTAAAGTTTACACATTGACAAAAAATATGTTTGTTGAAGGTAACCAAGATTTGTTTCTAATGCACCTCATTGAGGATCATACTTATTTTCATATATCATCTGAAATCTAACAAAAGTTTTTCAGAAGCCAATTTTTTCACGTTTTAATGTTTTAAAAACATAACATTTTTAGTTCAGCGTTTGTCAAAATACCTTGACTTTGCAAATTGAAACTTTTACAGGGGTTATTGGCCAGGGTGGGAAATAAGGATTTTTTTAAACTGGACATTGGGCCAGCGACCCCTCTGGCCTGGAATAAATAAACTGGTCCATGACCACTGACCAGGACGCGTCGTCTGCTAAATTGAAGAAGTGGATAATTAAAATATATTAGCTAATGTCTGGACCCTGGACACCCTTCAATTTACTTAGTGGTCCTGTGGACCACTGACCCCCTCCGATTTAATTTTTAAACTGGTCCAGGCAATTTTTAAACTGGTCATTTGCCCTGTGCCACCGCCTTATTTCCCACGCTGGTTATTGGCAATAGATTTTTTCAGTAGGGACTTAGCAATATATTTTTGCAGTGGGGACTTAGCAATAGATTTTTGCAGTAGGGACTTAGCAATAGATTTTTGCAGTGGGGACTTAGCAATAGATTTTTGCAGTGGGGACTTAGCAATAATATGTTACGTAATGCGACGCTGTGAAACATACCAGAAATATCTGAAATACCTTTCACGCACGTTTCAAAATAAGCATAACGAATTGTCGACCAGGATAGAGCTAAGCCCCAATCGCCAAAATTCAACATAATGAAGAAATATCATAATGAAGTTTATTTACACACTATGCAAGAAATTAAATAGCTGAAGAATTAACTGAAATGAACTACTACAATCACCGATGTTGATATTAGTGCGATAATTTCTGAACACCCTGTATATTGAAATAGTGGTGGGAAACGAGCCCCAGGAGTGGGGGGGGGGCAAAAATGGTCCCTGAGGGTATGCCCTCGCGCAACCCCACCCGGAACGGACCAAAGGTATAGTAGGGGCGGACACCCTGTTTGGAATTCCCCGCTTTGTGGTCGCCTATCTCGCGGGGCTTGGTGGACGACACGTGCTTTGCCAAATAATTGAGCTCTGGCAAAAAATATAGAGGAATCTATGCAATAAGAAAATTCCTTCCAAAAAGGTACAAAAATCTTTCCTTCGCCCTCAGTTTAATTAAAATATTATTTTCTCCACACCCTGCTGCATGCAGGATGCACCGAGACGATATATTTCATTTTATGTAACTTTTGCCTTTCATGGATATATTCTATGTTAAATGAAAAGGAAAATGTGCTTTATGTTTCAAAACGTTTTTTATTTTATTTTTTTTTGGCAGATGAGATAATATTTCAAATATATTCTCTAAATTTGAATCGATGTTGCGAAAACTGATGTTGTTTATTTTAACATTTTTTGATATCGGTAAGCAAATCAATTTTATAATAACTCTCTCTTGCAATAACAATCTTTGTATTGTTTTATTATAAAAGCAAGAGTTTTTTATTTTGTAAAAAATAGGGCGATTTGTTTTTAGTTAGTGCAAAAGATATTTAGAGCAATTAGTTTTTAGTCACTTCAACAGCTTTCAGGGCGATTTGTTTTTTTGTTACTGGAATAGCTATTTAGTTATATTAGTTTTTAATTAACCGAATGGCTATTTATTTTTAGTTACTGGAAAAGCTATTTTGGTGTATTATTTTTAGTTACTGGAAAGCTATTTTGGTGTATTATATTTAGTTGCTGAAACAGCTATTAAGGGATTTTATTTTTTAATTACCAGAAAAGCTATTTAGGTTTTTTAAAATAAGTTACGGAATAGCTATTTAGGTTTTTTAAATTTAGATACGTAATAGCTATTTAAGTTTTTTAAATTTAGTTACGGAATAGATATTTAGGGCTTTTATTTATAAATTACCACAATAGCTATTTAGGGCGACTCGTTATTAGTTACTAGAATAGTCATTTAGAGTTATAAGTTCTTAGTTACTAGAATAGCTATTTAGAACTATAAGTTTTTAGTGACACGAATTGCTATTTGGAACTAATCGTTTTTAGCTACTGGATGAGCTATTTAGAGCTGTTAGTTTTCAGTTACCTTAATAGCTATTTAGGTCTATTATATTTAGTTAACTGGAATAACTATTTAGAGTTATTTGTTACTGGAATAGCTCTTTTTTAGTTACTTAAATACCTATTACAGTTTTTACATTTCAGTTACTGGAATAGCTCGGAATAGCTATTTAGAGCTATTAATGTTTAGTTACTGGAATAGCTATTTAAAGGCCGGGAAACGGCGAAAAGGGTTCTTGTCAAACTGAAAACCGTGCATCGAACTAACAATGGGCGACCGTGCTTCAAACTTTTTAGGGGTTCTTGTCAAACTGAAAGCCGTGCAAAGCGGTTCTTGTCAAACTGAAGATAAACAATGGACAGTCTCTTAAATGGGGGATGCAAAAAGTCGGGGAAACAAAATTTAAGAGACTGTCCATTGTTTATCTTCAGTTTGACAAGAACTGCTTTGCACGGCTTTCAGTTTGACAAGAACCCCTAAAAAGTTTGAAGCACGGTCGCCCATTGTTAGTTCGATGCACGGTTTTCAGTTTGACAAGAACCCTTCTCGCCGTTTCCCGGCCTTTAAGCAGACTAGTTTTTGTTGAAATAGCTATTTAGGGCTATTAATGTTTAGTTACTGGAATAGCTATTTAAGCAGACTAGTTTTTGCTGAAATAGCTATTTAGGTCTATTTAGCAAGCTGCTCATAAGGCCTCCCTTGCAGTAAGAGTAAACACCTTAAACATTGACCCCATTAAACTTTTCTTTGATTAAAAATATCCATATTTTTAAATTTTAATAGATGATTATGATCCATTCCCCTCTGCCTTCGAAATAGACAGAGAAGAAGAGGAACCGTCTATGGCATGGGAAAATATATAGCGGCCGTGCAGTATGGCACTCCCTTATGAATAACAGTATTTTTCCAATCTTCCTTTCTTTTGTGAGTTTTAATGGGACTCTTTAGAAATTTCTATTTGCTAAAGCGCTCATCAGATTATGGATAGAGATGAATAAGTTTTAGCCACAGAACGGCACGTTTTTTGATAGAGGGAGTGTTAAAAGTTCTGCTCGACCACCCAAGCGCTTCCTATAACGGAGGACCAGGTTAAGAGATCTTAACCAGCTTAGACTGGCCGAGAATATTTACTTGGAAATATATTTTGGACGAAAATAATAAATTTACGAGTTCAGCTGCGAAAGTGTCAAAATAATATAACAATACATTATTTTTCTCTAAAAGTTCCAAAGTTTCTTCACGTTTAGATTGAGTCATTTTGTAGAGATATATTTTAGGACGCCAGAACTCTGGCTAAGAATTATGTCTCGAGGTTTTGTCCAACGGTACCACTTAAATGTTCAAGCGTCGGGTTAATAAGTTCTAAACAAGAAGGTCTGGATCCATTTTAAAGCCACATCGTTCCCTCGTTCCACCAATTTATTTTTAGGCACTGATTCTGTTGTAAATAAATTGCAATTCAACCGATTTATTTCTTCTGAAAATATGAATACATTAAAAATATTCTTCGTTTGCCAGCGTGATTTCTAATTTTTGTCCGTACTAAAGCTTAGTTTCCATGATTTGTTATTCAATGGGATATCGTCATAATTAACCACTCCTTGGTAACTATGAATTGTAATGCATATTAACTTCATGTGAAATCTTCATTACTCGTCCTATATAAACTAACGGGTAACGAGTCTTTTCTTAAATGAAAAATATTAATTGTTTTTATCGTCAATTATGTACCTTAATTCTAGTTAAATGGTTTTACGAAATGTTATTCCTAAAATAATTTGAAACTTAGCTATCCTTGACTTTTAACGTTTAGCGGTTATTTGGAAATTTGCGGTATGTAACGCGGCCAATTCCCAAAGAGTGTTAAGAAAAAGTGCAATTGCAATCATGAGACTTTGGTGGAAGCCCCGACAAAGGAGACTAGATTTACCTTGTAACCCTAGGTAGCAGCGTATATGTAAACTTAACGATGATAATGGGCTATAAGCAAATCTGAGAAATTGGTGTAAAAAGATGTAGAGATTTTTGTCTTGGAGGATGGACGATAACTGATGTATAGCTATAGCCGAAAACGGAAAACTGTCTAGATGGCGCAGGTGAGATAGATAACTTAATGAAATACGGTTTTCCGAATTTATGTGACTTCTGATAAAGGTCCAGAAAATGCGAACAAGTTTGCTTCGATTTGCAGTAAACTGCGAACTCTGTGTACTAGCGTAACAACGAACACACTCACACAGACAGAAACGTCTAGTGTAATACCTCTCCTTGACATCAAAGATTGTATAAAGAGGGGGAGTAGAAGGCTTGGCTGGAGTGTTCTCGCTTTGAAAATTTTCCTCTAAGCTTCCGGTATGCACGTGCATCTTTTCCTGCCCTCTTATTGGTTTAAATACGGTGAAACAGATATTAGAAAGAAAATTTAACACACAAATATGACATCAAAGCGAAAACTTTCAAAATTCCTTGCCAAAAGCTGCTAGCTTCAACTCCTCCCCTTTATACCCTTTTTGGTGACATTCGTCACTCGGAGAGGTAAAAATACATTTTGCATAAATTATAATATAATATAGAAATATAGACAAAATTTAGGGCGTCGGAACTGAAACGTTATAAGGGTATTGCATATAAAATATGCCTCTGTACATCGGTATTATTTACTTGGGCTTTCATCAACTAGAATTTATAATAAAAAGCTTTGTCTTTAAATAGGACCCTTTGAGGAAGGCAAGTCAAAGGTTTAAACGCCAATGCATAATCAATGAAAACCAAAAGTATCAAAAACTAATGCCGATAATTCTTTAAGCACCAAATAGCCAACTCCCATGGATAAGATACTACGCCATATTTCACTTCAACCGCCTGTGGTTCCCGAATTTTGTCCCGGCAATGTGCCGCTGTAGGTCGCATATTTTACCTCCCACTAAATGTAAATCCTGCAAACTGGCATTACAAAAAAAAATGAATAATTATTTTGCATTATTGTATAAAAAAATAATAAATTACCTGATGTATTATCATTATTGTTTTTACTTTGCTGTCATTTTCAATATTAAATTTTTCAATAGACATGAATATTTTTCATTCATTTCCCCTAATCGCTTTTGAAGTTAATTCGTTGTTTCTCTATTGAACCTTATAGATTTAAATAATTACATTTTAATAAGCAGTAATAACTAGTAGAGAATATCCGAATCCTCGGCCTAATTTGGGCGGAGTGCAATCATGATACTTTGTGAATAAATACTATTACAACGTAAGCACACATTTTGCAAAGAATATACGAATTTGTAAACTGTATTAATTAAGAGAAATTTAAAGTGGCACTATGCCATACGTATAGGTACATTCCTTCACGCCAAAAGGCGCCGATTGAGGCAGCACCAGTTCACTAAACGGCGGAGCAATACAGAACTCGAGGTGAAATATTCGATTTGATCTATTTATTTTATTGTTGACCAGTTTCTATATAGGGTTACCATCATTTGCTCTTAAAGGGTATGAGAAGCTTCGTTTGAAAAAAACCTCCGATTTATATAATAAAAGATAGAGTTAATTTCTGTGAATACAAAACTATCAACTTTTTAATTCAACTATTTCTGGTTATTTGGCAATATGCATTTGAAAATGCTTCATATGAAATTATTTGAAATCCTCTTTTTAAGAAAGGCTAAAACGTTTCCTGTAGTCCGACGTCACAGATATATTTTTTCACGTGAGATGGTGCCACTCTCTCTGCTATCAGACCCAGAGTTTAGACCGGCGAGAAGCTCGAGACGCCTATAGGATTCCTGCGCTTTTTTTCCTCACGTCATAGTGATGTCATAAAACAGGCAAACAAGCTCGACAAGACAAAATTGTTGATATATCGAAACTGAGTTTTTCAATGGATTTTAAAAATAGAAACTTTCATTCAATTATATTAAAAACTTAATATTTTGAAAGTAGATACTTGAAAATGTAACATAATACCACTTTTGTTGTGAAATATGATATTCGCATTTCCTTTAAACATGAAAAATTCAATTCGAGCTGTAGATTTTTTTTATATTTAAATCAACTATTTCTGAGCTGTGAACTAGAAATCTGCCAAGTGAATTTCGCCATAGATATTTCATGGGAGACAGATGTAATTTTTCAAAATAACCTTCTTCATGACACAGACTTCTGAAATATCTTTATCTCAAAATGGAATTATTTGAATCGGTCAAAGTTATCGCTAAGAAAAAGCATCTGAGGTATTATCACATTTAACCCAACCACAAATACACTCAGATTCAATAAATTATCGAGAAAACAGTAAATTCATTCTTCCCAAAATTTGAATTGGTAATTTACGTTAATTTCACATTTCTTAGCACAGGGAGATATCATTTAGTTGCCGAAACTAAGAAACCACCCAGGAGAGCTTTAAAATTGTTGTTAAACCCTTTACTTATATAAGAAATAAACAACTTCCCACAAAAATATAATATATCTCTTACGATCTTTCGCCTTGTGTACAAACAACGTAAAAATAAGTATTCTATGACCGTCTCGACATTCAAATTTCGAAAATATCGATTTAGTAAGTTACCTATTAGCATACGTTTATGAGATAGTTTCAATAAGTTTGACTCTGTTCACCGAGAGCGAACCGTGAAGTGCTTGCTGCAGGTCAGAGATTTCGAATAGCGACGTCTGGTGTGGAGCAGTCAAAAGCTTAGAATCAAATAAAAAGGGAGGGCAGACTGCAAAATTGCATGGAGTTAATTACCCCGTCGTTCTTGAGCTACATAATTAACCCGTAGTTGTTAATTGAGGATTCATTACAGTGACTCTAGAACGTTGTACAAATAGCACAAAATGCAGTCCCATTTCTAAACAACACTTCAGTTTTTAAAACACTGATATTTCTCTTCTAAACTACATAATGTGTTATTAATATGCAATACTATTAAAAATATGTAAAAGTTATTATAAGGAGATATTTAATATTTACATTATTACTAAGTTCAAAATAAACATAGATGTCGCTAGTAAGTTATAAAAGCGCCAAATAAATCGAACGGATCATTTTCTCTTATTGGCTGATTGATTAAAGTTAAATGAAAGTAGTTATATAAATAGTTTAAATTTTTGCGCATTGATACAACCAAGTTCATAAGGTATGCTCCATAAGTTTGCCACTGGTTACAAACTGGAGCTTATCATGAAGTGACGTAGTGAAACGTCATAGAACCTCGTAAAGCGACGCCTGGTGAGTAGCTGTCGAAGGATTAGCACAGACAAAATAGGAATATGAACTGCAACACCGAGTGTAGTCATTTCACGCACCGTTCTTGGACTACCTCGAGCTGTATGTCTGTAACATTACGAATTATAGGAAGTGTCATACTTACGGAAAATATCTTATAAACTTACGATGCATCTATTTCAGAAAGACTGTAAAGTAAAAGAAAACTTTCAACTTATGAAACATATCTTATGCTATTGGGTTGCATAAATTTATTTTCGTATTGGCTCATTCAATAAATCATGTCACCATCTCTTTCAAAAATTCTTGAAACTGTAGAAACGAATTCTTTATGCAATAAGAGAATCACACAACCTGTCGAACGACCGAAGCCAGCGAGACTCTTAAATTTTTTTACATAAAGACAAGATAGGTCCAATCGGCAGATTTATAAGAATCATCATGGGCCAAACCGAAAGAAGAAAAATAAGTAAGAGAGAGGGGGAAATATTCCTGTTGCGCAAATGTTAAGGGATTCCGTGAGCGGAATATACGATTTAGGGTCGTCAGGAATTCTTTAAACTACGGTCCTTTTTCTTTGCTACGTGAGTTTTATGGCTGTTGGATGTGCCCAGTTATTGAGGAGTATCTCGAGGGGCACCTCGCTTAGATGAAATTTTTTACTTTCAACTAAATTTGTAAGAGAAATTTTATTGCTAACAGTTCGACTTAAATATTTATCTACGCTGATTGAGGGTTTTTTATCGTACGAAATTTCACTGTCAACTTGTTAAATCAATATTATTGCTATTTTCCAGTGGAGGTCAGAGTTCAACGGAAGAGGCGTATTTCCAGGAATGTATTGAAAGTAGTTTTTGTGAATTATTTTCATGGATCAAGCGTTTCATATATGATGAAACGCAATATGGGTGGAATCTATTGTCTTCATACTTCGCATTTTTTGTCTTTCGTGTTTCAGCTTTAGGCTTATCACGTAAGGAAAATTACGTGTTTTCTCGAGTCTTACACCTCCACCCACAGTGCGGTTCATCATTTAGAACTAGGATCCATGGAAAATCGGGTATTCCGAAGGGCTACTATGTACTATCTCTAAACTACCAATACTACTGAAGGATCTTCAATGCTGAAACATTGGATCTTATGTTGACGTTATAAAAATATAATGACACAGATGTCGTCAACAAACAAAATAGGACAGGAACTTATAGACATGAATTCGATAATAAAATCCTGTAGGTTTGCTTGACGTAGTAGGTCAGTCATTTCACCTCGAGTTGCTGCATGGAATAATCACGACTCTGTCAACAGTGTGTCTTAAGGTAGAAGCAATGGACGCTTGTAAATAACCTAACATTTGATTTCATGAACTTACAAGTTTATAATATTGACAACGCGGTAACATACGATGCACTGTAGATCTAGGAAGTGTCGTAGTAAGAAAACATTCAATGAGTGATTAGATAGGTCTCTAGTTCACTATTTATATTAATAAATCCAGTTGTGTAAAAAAACTACACGTGACTCACCGTTTTTTAGGAGTTGACAAAAAAGTAGAGTGTTGCAATGTGACGTAACAATTTACAAAAATAGTGATGATCCCCTCGATAGAAGGCACTGTCGAATTGCGGGAATAGGGAGGGCCGTGCTCGCGCCCGCGATAAGATCTTAATGCTCTTTTGTCCCCCATTAACATTTTACCAAAACGTTTTGTCTCTCTCTCTCTCTCTCGCTTTCCCGGCCTTCTTATTGCTAAGAAAAAGGGAACGACGCCTGTTCACATCCGTTTCCATAAAAAATGTATCCCACTTTGCACCTCGTTGGATATCGCATCGCTTAATCCCTCGATACTAAAGTTGCAATAATAACCTTTAATGAACCTTAATTTATGAATATATTTAATAATTTTTACATTATTGCTTTAAACAAATCCAACCGTTACTAAGATACGAATGTAATGTTCAGTAATTCACGGAATTATGTTATGTTTTTATTTATTCGTCAATTTTATTTATGTTTCATAATTGCTTACAAACTCTGTTTTCCATTTTTATTTTGGTGGAATCAGGGAGATTGAAAAAGGGAAAAGTCGACAAACTCTAACGGAATTCGCCTTCAGCGGGAAGGGGAAGAAATTGGGGGAAAACAGTGTTCCATTCAGTGGGACTGACCATATTAATCGGTTTATGTAACCAGTGAGCATGGGTTGTTTATTCAAAGTGGACAAGAAAAGAAGTGATTTTTTTTCAACCTAAGCACAGTGAGCTTTGGGAAATATAAATTATTTTCTTCGCTATTAAATGAGGCTTCAAAATTTTCAGTGACCTTGACATAACAGAAAAATGACCTTAACGTCCCCTCGGACGACTAGCCTAAACAGCACTGTAGGATTTAGAATGGGATGATATATTAGAATTCTGGTTTTTTACAAATTTTGTTGGTTTCTTAAATCTTTTTCTAGTAATTTATTCTAGGTTATATATGATAGGCTATATATGATGATTTAAATAAATTGATCCGAGTATTGTTTCAGTATTTTACGGATAACTTATTTGAAAATCGGGTTGTTTTTAGCCACATCGTAGTATACGATAGGCTCTTAGTTTGACCCGAGCCGTCCGTCCGTAGTAGTAGTAGTAGTAGTGGCCGGGGTTGTCGCTTCGTTATCGTCAGATTTTAGCTTAAAAGGAACTTCATATTACCACAACCCACCCATAGGGGTTACTGGGCTCGGTTAGAGATTTAATTTTAATTAAAATTTTTTCAGGTTAGACCCGGGATTCGAACCCGGGCCGCTGGTTTAGTAGACAAACATTCTACCCACTCAACCATAGAGACTCGATAGAAACCTCGAGTTTTTTAATATTTATTCTTATCTCTAAAATGTCGGGGTGATGTGGGGTGGGGTACCTCTTAATCTGTGGGGTCGGAAACTTTTGAATTTTTATCTATGGGGTCGGATACTTGTGAATTTAAATGTTTGGGGTTTTTATATTTATTTCCTTTTATTTATGTGCTTATTAAATAGATGTTTGGCGGTTAATTTTAATCTTTGGGGTCGGATACTTCTGAACTTGTATCTTTGGGGTCGGATACTTCTGAACTTGCATCTTTGGGGTCGGATACTTCTGAACTTGCATCTTTGGGGTCGGATACTTCTGAACTTGCATCTTTGGGGTCGGATACTTCTGAACTTGCATCTTTGGGGTCGGATACTTCTGAACTTGCATCTTTGGGGTCGGATACTTCTGAACTTGCATCTTTGGGGTCGGATACTTCTGAACTTGCATCTTTGGGGTCGGATACTTCTGAACTTGCATCTTTGGGGTCGGATACTTCTGAACTTGCATCTTTGGGGTCGGATACTTCTGAACTTGCATCTTTGGGGTCGGATACTTCTGAACTTGCATCTTTGGGGTCGGATACTTCTGAACTTGCATCTTTGGGGTCGGATACTTCTGAACTTGCATCTTTGGGGTCGGATACTTCTGAACTTGCATCTTTGGGGTCGGATACTTCTGAACTTGCATCTTTGGGGTCGGATACTTCTGAACTTGCATCTTTGGGGTCGGATACTTCTGAACTTGCATCTTTGGGGTCGGATACTTCTGAACTTGCATCTTTGGGGTCGGATACTTCTGAACTTGCATCTTTGGGGTCGGATACTTCTGAACTTGCATCTTTGGGGTCGGATACTTCTGAACTTGTATCTTTGGGGTCGGATACTTCTGAACTTGTATCTTTGGGGTCGGATACTTCTGAACTTGTATCTTTGGGGTCGGATACTGCTGAACTTGTATCTTTGGGGTCGGATACTGCTGAACTTGTATCTTTGGGGTCGGATACTGCTGAACTTGTATCTTTGGGGTCGGATGCTTCTGAACTTGTGTCTTTGGGGTCGGATGCTTCTGAACTTGTATCTTTGGGGTCGGATGCTTCTGAACTTGTATCTTTGGGGTCGGATGCTTCTGAACTTGTATCTTTGGGGTCGGATGCTTCTGAACTTGTATCTTTGGGGTCGGATGCTTCTGAACTTGTATCTTTGGGGTCGGATGCTTCTGAACTTGTATCTTTGGGGTCGGATGCTTCTGAACTTGTATCTTTGGGGTCGGATGCTTCTGAACTTGTATCTTTGGGGTCGGATGCTTCTGAACTTGTGTCTTTGGGGTCGGATGCTTCTGAACTTGTATCTTTGGGGTCGGATGCTTCTGAATTTGTATCTTTGGGGTCGGATGCTTCTGAACTTGTATCTTTGGGGTCGGATGCTTCTGAACTTGTATCTTTGGGGTCGGATGCTTCTGAACTTGTATCTTTGGGGTCGGATGCTTCTGAACTTGTATCTTTGGGGTCGGATACTTCTGAACTTGTATCTTTGGGGTCGAATACTTCTGAACTTGTATCTTTGGGGAAGTCTTAACCAATCCTAGACAGGAGGCCAACCTCTGTTCTTCATATTCTGGTATAGAAATACCTTGCACTATGAGTATATTCATGCATACTAATGAATATCTTTTTTACGCTTGCGTACTAACTACAGTGTTTCACAAGTAAAACGTTCTTGATTGCTGGAGCCTTACAAACGATGGGGCTCTAATCTGGCCGGGGCCGTCTTGTTTATTTACACACGTGCTTTAAGTTATGGAATTTTTACCTCTCCGAGTGACGATGACGTCACGGAGAGGTATTACACCGGCCGTGTCTGTGTGTCTGTGTGTCTGTCTGTCTGTCTGTCAGACCCCACATGACCGCGTTCGCAGTTTCCAAATCGGAGCAAACGTGTTCGCCATTGCCGAACTGCTTTCACAGTCACGGAAATGGCTCCTCTACTTGAGTTCTCACACCACCATCTTCTGGTCTTTGTCCATCCCACACGGACACCAGTCTGTACTTACTGGCTTCTAATCACCACCATCTTTTGATCTTTGTCCATCCCACTTGGACACCAGTCTGTACATTCTGGCTTCTAACACCACCATCCACTGGTCTTCCGTCTATTCCACATAGACACCAATCTGTATCATTGGCTTCTACTCCATTATCATCGTTTGGTTTTAGGATATACGCGGCGATCAGCTAGGGTTACGAGAAACGTCTAGCCTCCCTAAGGTAGGATCGCTACCAAAGGTTTTCGCATTTGCGGTTTTTCCTTACTATTATAATGGAAACGAATCGTATATATACCCCAAAATTTGAAGAAAGCGGGAAGAGGGGTACCCTTCACTTTAAACGTCAATATTAGCAAAGTTTGAGATGATAATAGGTATAACTTTATTTTAAACGATTTAACTATTATTAATGTTAATTATTGAAGATTAAAATAATTAAAAATAATTATATTTATTTAAATATTAAAGATAATCTTGTTTCTCAACTCAAAATTAATACGGAAAGAGTTAAAAAGCAGTCTATGTTTTTGTCTGTGTGTGTCCGTCCATTGTTACACTAGTGCGTCGCGTTAGCAGTTAGCCTTGTGTTGATGTGTTAAGAAATCATACAGAACCTTAATATTCCCTTTTTCCATAATATAAAGTGAATATGTGGAAGTATTTTTCGTAATTATGATGCATTTAGTACTTTTGTAGCTTTAAAGCTCTGTTTCATTTTGATATTCCAAAGATTTGTTTTAGAATTGTTATTTGAAATGGCTGTTTATATATTACTTAAGCTATACTACATCTGAATATAGAATAATCATTGGTTTAGTGATTTCATGAAGAAAACTAAGACCTAGACTCCGGCGGGTATATTAAGTATCATCCGCAATAGTCTTAGTGAAACAAAGAGTAAATAATTGAGGCCTGAGGTGAAGTAAACTTTGGGCTTTGATTTTCGTGTCTGAAATGAAGAGACATCAACGGTTCAGAGTGAGCCGAAAGTTAAATACACTATTAAATAATCAGGTTAAGATTTTATAATAGAAGAAAAGATCATGGTGGCAATTAGAATAGTAAAAGGGCTAATGGTAAACGGGTAGTAGCTACAGACTTTTTATTCTCTTTATGGTGCGCATTGACTATTAGTGCGTCTAGCTATAATTTAGCTTTGGTGTTATTTAACGTTAACATTCATGTTGGCAAACTAAGAATATTGTGTAGGTGAGACGAGACGATAGTGTTTACACTGCAGACCAGTTGTGAATGTAGCTATCAGATTATACGGTAAACAGCTGAAGCGTACACTTCATTCCCTGTTCTTTTCCCCATTGACTGATTTCCATGTGTCCAAGATTTATCCTTATTGGATGTAAAATGTCGTCTGCTTTACTGTATTATTCGCTATGCTTGGAATACTGCTTCAATATTTCGTAAATTTTTACTTCAAAAAAGAGAAATAATTCCATATCTAGGTAAATAAGTTTGTAGTAGTAGACCTCTTGACTCGGAGAGGTAATATTTTGGTTTTCCCAACTTGTTTTTATCACAAGGATCGAGATTTCTTTCATTTTTAACAGAAATAAAATTAATTTGTCTATTTTTTAACAGAATCATCGACATTTCTTTTTTTTGTGAAGTTTACCATTAAAAACTTCTACGCGTATAAGAATTAAAATTAAAAAAGTAAGTTTTTTTTAAGGAGATTATCAGACTTTTATTGCTGGCGAACCCAATCGGGCACAATCTCGGACGCTACAAATTAAAGAATTTGTTTGGATCAGACTCAAGTCATTATATTTGTAAGTTTGTGTTAAATCGTAGTTTAATTTCATACTTAAGTAACTTCCTTCGTAAGGGAGCTCTCCCTGTGTACAGTACGCAACGGGCTAAATTCGAAATTTAAAATTAGTCACAACTTTCTTATTGAAGTTATGATAACCTTGGGTTTAGCCCCAAAAATTCTTTGCTACAGTCTCATTACACGATCGACTTTTGAAAGTGGACACGGTGTATAGTTTTTATGCTAAGTAGTTACAAGTTAAATTTGCTAGTAGTATCTCCTATATGAAAAAAACTACTAATAATTAATAAAAATAAAAGAAAGAGGCTTGAAAAAGTAAAAGATAATTGGACAAAAGGATAAACTAAAATCGAGGTATTAAAATTGTTCGAAATGAAACATTGATTATTGGAAAGCTTCGTATCTTTGTCATTTTCCCAAAAATTTAACTTGCCGCATTAATTTTCACAAACCAAATGTGACGTGTACAAGGGAACAATTATCCATTTTACTGCAGTTAAAAGACTTATTTTACGGATCCTCACCCGTCAAAAACTTAATAACACATTACTGACGGTAAAAATTCTGAAATTTGTGTCTCATCGTCGCAACTAATTGCGGATGAAGATTTCATCTCATTCAGCCTTAGTCCTGGAACAACCCTGAAAATTTTTAAGTTGTCTCCAACGGGTTATGATGCGCTTGAAGAATCGCTTTTAAAATTCTTATTGGCCTAAATTGTTTTTTCAATATATTCATAGTGTAAACTTTGAAGCGGTCATCCTCACGTCCTCATGTGGGAACAAGTTTGGTATCCTCGTTAGGTGTAGTATAATTGCATATCGTAGCGTAGATGTACCATAAGAAATGAAAACCAATGGCTATTCATAATTTGCAATGGGAAGTTTTAGTCTTTTTTATTATTAATAGATATAGCGCGCGGGTTTTTGGAAAAATGAAGCTCCAGTATAAAAACTAGAGGGCAGATGCCCCACCCTTACCGCGCGTCTTATACTGATGGTTCTTTTTCTCAAGGCCTAACTTAGCTCGATTCTACTAACTCTGAATCGTAACCGCATTTATAAAAACTACACATAATGCGATCTTATCCCGAGGGGTCCATACATTTGCATGTAAAAAGGCTGGCGTGGCCTTTATTGTGTATCTGCCCTTGCAAAAGGGGCTTTGATAATGTACGAAACACGAGCCTAAACTCGCGTACGAAATGGCCTCTTTAATAATTCCTCTTTATTTTAGTTTCATCTTGAAAATTAAGAATATGTGGCTTTCTTTTTCGCACCTCTGTGCGACGTATCGTTTGTTGATGTGTATAGACCTTGAAGAAGAGAAATTAGTGTGCACTGAACGTGTCCCTGAGTGCCTTGTGATTCATTAGTGGTGTGTTAAGTGCTCTTATGTAGCGGCACTTTATAAACTTTTCCCATTTAATTTGCGTGAGTTTCTATTTTTAAGACACAGGGGCTGAGTCGTATATGGCACGTCAGCCCAACTGAAAAGCTCAGGATGCTGAAATTCCTTCGTTGCCTTTAACGAGGGAAACTTTATGGATGTAGAGATTTGATCTACATCTCACTTCTCCTCCAAGTGTTGACCGATTTATAAACAAAGGTGAACATGTGCAATGAAGAATTCCGACATAAGTATGTAATTACTATGGGTATGCTGGTACCCAAAACGTATGCGAGTGCCCGAGAAGCAAATGTTTGATTATCCAAACCCGAACCCGATTCAATATCCAAAAATCACTACCGTACAACCCTAGTAATATCATTGGTATCAAAACACACCGTTAGAGGCAGCACTAGTTACTTAGCCTCCAGCTTACTAACTCCAGCAGTGTCTTTTGGCGGCGAATCAAAATGCGACATGCCTCTGAATAGTTCTCTTAAGTGTAATGGTGTTGCATTTTCCGGAACCGCGATCTCTAACTCTATCTCTAACCCGATCGAGCCATGGAGGGTTAAAATCGGTTTCGTTTTGAAATAAAAACCTTTAAATCAAGATGGCGTGGCAGTTCCTTTAATTTTGTCTCGCATGGACAGTGCCGTTCGGGTGACCCTAAAGTTATCGCTGAAATTCTCTAAAAAACTTAATTTGGTCGCTATGATGAACAAGGTATACGACGGAAGGGTTGTTTCATATTGTGGTATCACTATTGAGCGTTAGTTTTAATTGGATTGAGGTTATAATGACAACTGTAATTACAACCTAAAACTGAACCACCACGTCCCAAATGGAAGAGAGCACTTGGTGCCAAATGGAAGAGAGCACTTGGTGTCTTAGTTCAAGATTGAGTGTTAAAATGCTTCTTGTGATAACGTTACCATCTTATTTTTCTCTAGGACGATAATTTCCATGGCCCGAGGCACGGCATAGCGATATGGGCAGAGAGGGGGTATTTCTCGTTTTTGATACCTGTTTGTGCATAACCAGTTTAATAGGGGGTTGGAATGAAATATATATATATACGAAGGAAGAAAATGTCGGGAATTTTTAGGTGCTGCTAATTGTTGCGGTAAAATTTGAGTTAATATATTTTTCACACCAGATAAGCGGTAATGGTATCGATACGGAATATACGCTTCATCTCGTTTCGATGCCTGTAGTTTCAAGAGACGCTTCGTTTCCAAAAGACAAAATTAAGGCGAATGGACGAGATAGTCCTAGTAAAGATCAAGACGGGGCTTCTCGGTGAAAGCAGTTAAAGAAACGGAAATGTATTTTTTAAAAGAGTAAGGCGGATCGTTTTCGCAGCTCTTCAATTATCTTAATGAGGGGGTATCAAGTTAATTAAAATTGCTTTGAGACCTATGTCGCCATCTTGTAGACCTTATTTATTTAAGATATTAATATTAAAAGAAATTAACGAATTGAGACGTGAATAACAATAGAAATTATAATTTTGAATGAAAATTAAATTATCAATCAGGAGACTTTAGGACATTAGAACAAGGATAACAATAACAATTTGGGAAGAGCTTGAAATATATAGTTTATGCAAAAACCTCAGGGAAAATTATTATGCAAAGGAAATTAGGGAAAATTATTATGCAAACAAAATTAGGGAAAATTATTATGCGAACAAAATTAGGGAAAATTATTATGCAAACAAAATTAGGGAAAATTATTATGCGAACAAAATTAGGGACAATTATTATGCAAACAAAATTAGGGACAATTATTATGCAAACAAAATTAGGTAAAGTTATTATGCAACAAAATTAGGGAAAGTTTGGAAAACTTTATTATGGGAAAAAATATATTTTTATTTAAATTTAATAAAAACTGTGGAAAATCATGATAAGTTAAATTTTATAAAGAATTATTTAAAATTACTATTTGCTAAATTTAATTATAAAAAGGAAAATTATTATTTGTTAAATTTAATAAAAAACGGAAAGTTATTATTATTTAAATTTAATAAAAAACTGAAAATTATTATTATTTAAATTTAATAAACAATTATGGAAAATGATTACAAGATAAATTTAATAAAAATTGCGGAAAATTATTATGAGTTAAATTTATTAAAAAATCATGGAAATTATTATTAGTTCAATTTAGTAAAGAAAGTATTATTTAAAATTAGAAAATAATTATGGAAAATTGTTATTAGTTGAATTTAATAAATAATTGTGGAAATTTATTATTAGTAAGATCCCATCTCTAAATTTTAAGAAAAACTCTTGAGAAACTTGAAAATATCAGGAAATCGGTTTTAAAAATTTCCCATGAACCCTCGCGTTTGTATACTAGATTG
Source organism: Phalangium opilio (assembly GCF_054372755.1). NCBI lineage: Eukaryota > Metazoa > Arthropoda > Arachnida > Opiliones > Phalangiidae > Phalangium > Phalangium opilio. The sequence goes on from NW_028324148.1 coordinate 10,600,732, forward strand.
GAGAAATTTAATAAGGTGAAATTTTATAATTTATTCAAAGAGTTGGATTTTTTTACATATAAAAGAAATTTAGGTCCCTTCAAAGCCAAAACAATAAATTGTTATTGAAAAATATAGAGCGATAAAAACTGCTGTATTAACATCTGCTAGTGTGCGAATAAATAAAAGTGGGTTGACAACCGTACTCAGGCTACATTTACATTTCGCGTTCGGTTGATATCATAGCAGTTGACGTTAGGTAGAAAGTCGCGAACATCATGACTGTTGCCAGTTCACTCGTATTTATCTGTATATTTTTAAAAGCCAGGGCCTTAGTCACTGAAGATATTGTACTGCAAATGCCTCCAGTTAAACCCAAAAACGTAATGTAATTTCTTGTACATAATTGCCGCAAAAACAAACACAATAAACCAATACATGGATATCTGAAATTTCAGAATCAGACGTATTTGTGTACCGCATTTGAAATGCCTAAAAATGATCATATTTATATAGGTAAGAAAATATATTTTCAAAGCACATTCATCTGTGAGAGTGCAAAAAATGTAGGCCCAACTGTTTTTTGTTAAATTTCTCGATCAACACCTACCCACACACGCGGTTAAAATTATTTTGCTCATTTCGATAAGGGTTCCTGAGTGTTATTTTATATTTATATTAGGTAAGCTAATATTTTTAAACAAAAGGTGACAGGTAACCATTGTGCTAGAGAACCCTCTAGGCTGTAAGCACCTGTTGTCTGTATTGAAGACAGTTGAGAATGAGTATTCTTGGCATCAGAAATATGTAATAGATCTCTTCGAGAGAAGTGTACCACAAAGCTGATGTAATTGTAACGTCATTCTTCCCAACATCAGAGCATTTAGGTTACTAAACCGCGATAAATAGTTCCCTCATCATTACTCTATTAGCCCTTAACTTTTTGCCAAGGAACGCTTGTGGATTTTTGTCCCACGCTATTTGAATCAAGGTTTGTGGGTTGATTGCTGAGGATTTAGTACTATGCAGTTATAGAATTCACCCTAGCACGGTGCTATGCCCATCTGAAGTTTGATGAGCAGGAGACCAAACAAAAAGGAACATGAACCTGGGAAGAATCATGTTATGTAACTAAAGTATTAAGAGGATACAGAGTAGTCATCCTTCTTCTATTATCCCCTTCTGTTGGCATATAAAATTGTACCAAACGGTCTAGTTTAAAGGCATATCTAAATTAAAGTATCAAAACCCTTGTCAAAGTAGATTATATTTTTTGAGCTCATTTGGTTTCCTAATTTCAAAGGATTTTATTTCAATCGATCAATATATGGAATTGAAAACTGACAATATACCGTAGTACCTTAAAAACAGATAAAGTTTTATAGGACCTCAACCGCAATTTAGAAGCTTTACGCAAACAATGCAAAATTTTATTCCATTTTGCCTTTTTAATTTAATGTTGCAATTCGTCATCTAGTCGATTTTGGGGCATCAAAATCAGTCGGATTGGATAAAGGCGCCATACATCACATAGTACTGTACGGGTGTAAAATTCCGGGTTACCGAGAGAAAGACTCACCGGAAGCAGTGTGGAACTGCGGTGATAGAGAAGATCCCCAAGTGTTAGTAATGGCGGACGTGTGCGAAGAAGACACTCAAATCATATCGAACTTCAAAAATGTTGAAGGAATTCCCCCAGGTGCGAACATGCAAATGTTAATATTTGAACATCATGATCGGTGATCGTGCAATTAATATCTTTACAGAAACCGCTCTAAAAGCGGGTTACGGAACGGATTTAAATTACATTGTTCTACAGCTTCATTTTGGAAACGTTAACGCAATACATGGTAGGCTTTACGAGAGTTTTTTTGGCACGTTATATATTGATAATTGCATTTTAACAGCTAATGAAACTTATCAGGCTGGAATGACTCTGCATACGTTACCAAGTTCGACAAACATGTAAGCACTGTTATTTTAATTCAAGCATAAACTTCTCTTTTCCATTTGAAAAGTTTTTAAGTATTCAGATGTTAATTCTTAAGGCTAACCTAAATACTCAAATTTTAACAATTGATTTTTGCACCTTCTTTGGAGGCGTCAAAATGTTACGGTGCAACTCAAAATAAATCACGGTTTGTAGTTGGGCAAGGCTTTTAACTGCAGCTTTGAAGTTTTGAAAATTAAAACCTTAAACATTATGAAAATTCTGAATTTAAACGTAGAGATGTCGAAACTGTAGGGAACTATTATGAGATTTGCGGTTGGGTGACAAAGGATGAGCGAAAAAGCCTCTGTTGTCGTGTCCGCTTTGCTGATGGCACCGTGTGCGCAGGGGGGTTGGTGACTAACTTCAAATTCACCATCCGTCACCACATATATACTTCCATAATTAATCACAAAATTTAACTCTGATTAAATGCATCTGCCCGAAACCTCCACTCTGGCAACTGATGAGTATCTAAGACTACAATAGATTCCCACTTGACCGAAAACATAACAGAAAGCCGGCAGAAAAGGGTTCGAACCCGACGGAACTTGTGTTCTACTTTTCGGTCGTGTTTGGCGTTACGCTTGGTTTCTAGCCAATGAAATTAATTGGACTAACGACGTCATACCTTTCCAGAGCGCATGAGTACGCGGGATCAATCGACGGCCTCCATTTATTTATTTTTAGCTGTTACAAGTAGTTGATCAGGGCTTTTTGGAAACAATAGATGTCGTTACAGTTTGCGTCCTTGAGAAAACACTCCCATCTGTCACGTGACCCAAATTAATCTAAAGCCAAACTCATAATTCGGTCGTATTGTAAAAGGCCTACAGCCGGAGGCAGACGTGCATGTTCAAATTTTTACCATCGGTCCGCTTGATTTCCGTCGATATGTTTCGGTCTAGTGGGAATTAAGCTTAAAGGCCGGGAAACGGCGAGAAGGGTTCTTGTCAAACTGAAAACCGTGCATCGAACTAACAATGGGCGACCGTGCTTCAAAATTTTTAGGGGTTCTTGTCAAACTGAAAGCCGTGCAAAGCGGTTCTTGTCAAACTGAAGATAAACAATGGACAGTCTCTTAAATGGGGGATGCAAAAAGTCGGGGAAACAAAATTTAAGAGACTGTCCATTGTTTATCTTCAGTTTGACAAGAACCGCTTTGAACGGCTTTCAGTTTGACAAGAACCCCTAAAAAGTTTGAAGCACGGTCGCCCATTGTTAGTTCGATGCACGGTTTTCAGTTTGACAAGAACCCTTCTCGCCGTTTCCCGGCCTTTAAAGAAAAATTATTACTACCACAATATCACGCTGTCGTACAACGTCGCGCTTGTCGTTTACTTTGATAATTTATATTCCTTATCTAGAGACGTCAAGGTTGTTGGAACATACTTTCTTGGAACTGAAGGGGAACTTCCACCGAATTCAGTTGGTATAAATTATTCAGCCTGGCATAATAGAATGAGTAATTTTCTCTAAACTGAAAGCAATTTCAATTGCTGATATTTTATAGTTCGTCTGGAAACAAGCTGTTTAATCAAAGAAAACGTTACAATTCATCCAATTTCGTACAGCACCCATACCCATGGTCTTGGTAAATACTTGTCCTTGAAAGCGGATGCCCATTGGTATTACGCGCATTTTCCTTAGAAAATTTTACTCCAGCATGCTCATATCTAGGTAGAAAAATTGCGCAACAAATTATAAGAGAAATTTTCAGGGGTTTCCACTGGGTATCTGCATGCCTTCAGTGAAATGGAAAGGACATGAAGTTAATTTGTACCAAATAATTTACAGGAGTGCAAGTGTCAGGATACCTTAAGAAAGGTAACGGTACATGGTATCGTCTTGGAATAAGCCCACCGGAAACCACGCAGGTATATGAGTCCTTATTAGTGGATAATTAAATCCTGTTATTGTTAAAACTCTTTATTGGCTGAGCGAAGAATAATTCTAGACACATACTAAATGAACAGTACTTCTTTCTTATAAGGTTTAATATGGCGTAGGTTTCTTGCATTATTTGGCCTCATAACTGACGTAGTTTTTAATAGTTGTTTCTGACATTTAGTAAACTGTTTCTTATACCCTTCATGAGAGTAACGGAGCAACGTTAAGGCAAAACGCATTGTACTAATCGGGAATGTCAGTCAGCCCGCGACATGTTATGGCTGTACCCATCTAAATATCTCTCGTTCATCACGTGTAGAATAGATGCACAATCTACAGCTATAATGAAAGTAGAAGCTACATTAGTTTTTTTTTAATTTCCTAATGCCTATGCTTCAGAAATATTCAGCTGCTACGAATGGGTTTTGGCATGCAACAGCATAATTTTGTATTCATTAGGCAAAAATCTTCTTAACTTTCAGGCACAGTTTGTTTAGTGTTTATTTCTCGCTCGGTCAAATGCTCGGGACACAGAAGTACACGAGAAACCCTACAACTTAACGTCACACCCATTCTTGCCCAATCAGTTTTACCTTCCACTTAATAAAATTCTCCATATGCATGGAGGAACCTGCTTCATGCGCAGCCTTTTTGCTGTTTCCCTACATATATAGCATTTAAAACTAATTCCAAATTCTTTATTTCAGTCGCACGGGCTAATAAACAAAACTGGGCCAGTTATCGAAACGGGGGATGTAATTGTACGTTATTATGATTTATTTCACCACCTTTTGTCTGTAAAGAAACTATAGCCATATACCTCATTATATTTATTGTTCTATTATGATCTCTGCTTGACCGCCATAAACTTTCATCATTGATAAAATACTTCAATTTATTTCAAAGGCAGCCCGATGTATCATGTACAATTCCAGAAACCACACTGTGATAATTGGGTAAGGTCAAATATGCCATGTACTTCCGTCTTCCAATATTAGGATATTTTAGGTTATAAAATCTGACATTAGTTTAAATACTAAATTACGCTGAAACCCATGGGTAGAGACCATTACATTAATTCCGGAAGAGGGGTGGGACCGTCTTCTTGGGTTATTTCCCTCTCGCCCAAAAGCACTGCTAAAGGCAGTGCGAGATGCCTAGCCTCTACTTGTAACCTTCCGCCCCTGCATGTGTTTGTTTCTTAGCAAGTAATTAATGAAATGGTCTAGTGTCGAATAACGTTACATTATCAGCATCTAAGAGTCACCACCGTCAGCAGCACTTGCACTTTGTTAAATTCACAAAACTGTCTGGTTCTACCTACACGACATGAATCTCATACCAATTTTCTTTATAACTTCAAACCGTAGTTTCGATACAATGCAAGAGATGTGTAATTTCTACTTAAACTATTACACTGAGGAAGGAAATACAATGAATGACAAGTATTGCTACACTGACGGGGCACCGAAATACTACTGGAATATGGAAGACTATATGCAAGATTTGCCTGGTTGGATAGAAGATGATGTAAAAATGGTCGACAAACAGTTGGAACAACGAAAACGTTTCGGAGAGACGTATAAAAAATATATGCGTTAATTATTATTAACAGATTATATATAAATTATGCAAATACGTTTATTAAAGAATAAATTAATTGAAGAATTAAATTTCTCTAGAATGTTTTTTTAAACATATGCATGACAAAGGAATCTTAACGATCTGGGGACCATGAATCTAAGATAACTTGGATCTTTAGCAATACAGAAACCACCACGGCTTCTGCATGGAGAGCTTAGGATAAAGTAACTGAAGGCAACTCTGATTTCACATCCCTGTTTAAAGCGAGTAGCTATGAATTACTGCTTTCACGTTCATGGAAACCAACCATCACGCGTTGTTTCCTTGTCATTTTGAATGGAATAAACTTCGTTGTTTTCTTTTATAAAAGGACTGCTACTTCATGGATTTTTAATAAGTAGCAGTCCTTTTATAAAAGAAAACAACGAAGTTTAGATCAACCATGGAACGAAAATTTAACATATACGATTGAATGGAATAGTTTTATGGGAATGATACTGAAAGCTTTGTTGAATTGTATTGCTCTAAAAATAGCCTCGTTAAATATTACTCCGCATTATAGCATTCTCAGCCAATGTAAAACTGCACCAGCCCAATATTTTTCACCACGTTCCATATTGTCCCTTTTTTAAACGCGGTTCTACTTTGCGCACGTGAATTTCAAAGTAGGCTATTTTATTTGAACAGAGAGGTTTGTAAAAAACTTTAGCTAGAAAAATTTAGATCACCGAGCTCAAGAGTAGAGTATCGTCAAGAAGCCAATAATTATGTTAGAGTGATTTTATTGGGAAAATAATTAGGGAACCCATCATGTCTCCCCTTATTCGATATACTTGTCACTATTAAGGTCTCCAGTTCAGTTCCAAAGCTGCTTCTATGAACAAAATGAGCCACGTGGGCATAAACCGGATGTTTCAAATATCGCCATCTATCGCAAGTAAGTAGAAACAAGATGCGTTTTTATTATCATTCCTTTCCAACAAAATAGGACTTTGACGCAATTCCATAAGCTACTCGGCCTATAGATACTCTACTCGAAAGGTTCTAAATAAAATTTCGAAGTGAATAACGAACCATTCTGTTGGTTTTTTTAAATCTCATTTATCAGATACGTCAGGGTGAATTGAAATTTAAAGCACTCCATGTCACGCGATTTAGAAAAAATCTTTTGCACTGGGAAAGTCGTTTCGTAACTCGAGTTATTCGATTTCATCTACACGAACGCTTGAGACAAAACAATCGTGACATCTGATAAATAGAAGGTTATCGGTTGGTTATTGTTCTACATCTTTGAAGTTACGATTCTTTGTGTTTATAAAATTCTTGTTAGTGTGTCTTTATATTAAAAACGCTCCTCAAATTTAACAATAACTCGTCAGTTGTATAAAAAATATGGGAATGATATAAACAATTAACTTTTTGTATAGTTTCAATCTTCGCAGCTATTATATTTCCAGTTCAATCCATCATATTTTTCAACCATACAAAAATTTGTCATCAAGGTAATAATGCCTTGCTTTTCGGGCAAAAACCGTTAAAATTTAAATAATAGTAGTGAATTTCAATTATATGGGCAACTAAAACAAACTATCATAAGCGTTATACTGAGCCCCTAAGACCAACGGTTGAGGAACTTTAGTCATTATGATCTCAGAGTAGATGGTTCCATATCCTACTCATCCAATCATACTGATTATTGGTTTTGAACGAAGAGCTTGCACCCAAAAAGAACGAACTATGTATTTTGATCTCTCCGAGTGACGATGACGTCACGGAGAGGTATTACACTGGATGTATCTGTGTGTGTTTCCCAAATGGTTTATCATAACCTGCTATTTTACTTTCTTAGTATAATGCTCGTAATATCTTTGAAAAAGGATAGTAGCGTATAATGCGACGATTAAAAGTTTCTACCTAAATAGAATATAAACAGAGGCAAAAAACAGTTTGCAGTACTCCGTGTGGTTTCCATTGTGCTCAGGTTGTACAGCAGAAAACAACGATCGAAGGCTATACACATGCACTATGAAGTTACGAAGAGTGCCACATAAAATTGTGAAATACTCAAAAAATTTAATACTGTAACTACGACACTATAAGGTGCCATTTCTAGTTTAGCATACATTTTTTATCTTTCCATAATTCACAGAAAATAAAAAAAATCATGAATAAATTCTTCTAGTAACATATTTCAGAATATCGTTTGACAAAAAACTAAATCCATCAACAAACTGATCAATTGAAGGTGTTCCCGAAGTCTACATAGCCACACGGAGTAAATATAACGCTTTTGACGTTTACATTTTCAGTTTTAAGAAATTTCTTTCCTAAGTAATCATGAGGAAACCGGCACTCTCTGTTGTTATAGCCCTCAATGCCCCAATCGCCAGATGCGAGTTAGAGATTTGTTTCACTAGATGCGAGCAACACAGTTAACCACAACGGCAATTAAGCGTGCCTTTCCGTGTTCGAAAATTTTCGTAACAAATCTATATAATTAGACTCAATTTTTACAATTTTAAAAAATTTATCAAAATCTATGGTCGTCGAAATTTAACGCTGTAGTTTAACAAAATAATATTTTATTTTCGATATTATCACGTATGTCTGGTTGCACCAGTTTTCAATAAACTAAAATAGCGGGATATTTATTGAAATTAATATAACACTAAGTATAACAGATGAGAGATATTTATACCGAAAGCGATTTAGTGCTAGAAGATAGAAAAGATCTCGGAGCCTAGAGACCTACATAGTGTGACTAAAACTAAAATTAAATATCTTTCAGTCACGATTTTCCGGCGTTTTATCTATTGAAAGAAAAAAAAGTAAATAGCAAGAGCAAGCAAATGCGTGGCCCGCACGCGCTTCTCAAAGCTAGCTGCTATAGCTATATATACAAACATAGGGTCTCTAACACCCTGAATAAGATTGAGAAGCGCAAAACGGGCCCGTATATTCCGTCTGATCAATCCTCTTCAACTGTTAAGAGCGTGAGCTAAAATTACAGGGTTAGAATCTTCGTAATCAGAGGGGCCAACAGTTTGGAGGTGGTACCCGCAAATTGAAATTCAACTTTTACGTTTTGACCGTAATGATTACGGGTAGTGACATTTAAAGGTTACAAACCTACTAAACCCCTCTAAGCGAGGGGTGCACCGTGCAGTTCTAACACTATTACGCTCTGTTTTTACGCGCTTCCCCAAGAAATACGCTTGTGGCTACTTCATTGTTGTAACGTTGTATGGTCATCTCTGATGATAAAATAAGTGGTGTAAGGCCACGGAAAACAAATTAGTGGCTTAATTAAGTAAATATATTAAGGTTAATTATTTTAAAAAATATTGTGTATATGAAAATATCGTTATTTGCTTTTAGAACTTGTGGCATAATAGTTTAAAGCAATTTTGGGGTGGTTTTCGTTGCCAATATTCAGTTTGTGTAAACTCAACATGTGCTTGTGGACTGGCGAAAGACCAGTCTTCCATAGATCTCTATATGTTGCATCGTGTACGTGCGGGGTGGCTGTTCAGGGTTCACCTCTGAAAATATACACGATTTATAATTGGAAGCCTGCTTTTTTTCAATCTGGCAGCACTGCTCGCTTCCCGCGAAAAGTTTATTTGCGAGAAGTAACCAGAAAGTTTCCCATTAGTTATTCTACCTCTTGTCGATGCCCTAAAAAATTTACTATAACAACTATTATCTTTGAGTTAGTCGATGCAATCCACATCCAACTCCAGGAATGTGGAGTTATCAAGTTGATCCTTAAACTCATTATGTAATACCCCGCCAAAAAAGGAAAATGCCTCATAGGAAAAAAATATGCCATACCACTATAATAAAAATAATCTGACAATATATGATTTACACTTTGAGAATAGCTGGTGAATTGCAGCAATAGTTTTGATGATATTTTGGTTCCTTTGGCCATCTTGTTTATATTTCATATAAACCTGGGATAAGGCCTTATCGCTTATGAATAGAAACTACATAAAAAATTTCACGAAACAGTCTTACAATTCAAGATTTACAGTTTCAGAGTAGGTGTTGTGTTGGAACCATAATTCTGATCGGGAGTGTAACTAACTACTGTAAACGAAGCTTCCCCTAGAAAAATTTTGAGGGAATAGTTGGAGGAGGAGCTGAGTCTCGTGACATAATGTCCGCTGCCATATTGGTGGGTTTAAAGCTGAGACCTCCCAATATGGCTGCCAGAACAGCAGTAAAACTTGGGAGGGTGTGACGTATTACTAACCCATCTGAAAGCTCTCTATACAGGTGCCAATTGTCACGTGTCCACCAGGAGGTGACTCGATCCCAATACACCTTCCGTCACCTCACAAATAAACCTAATTTTTTTCACTGATTTCGCACAAACTGAAACCTGGTATCCGCTGTAGCGTCTACACTCAAAAACAGAGAAGAAAAACAATAGTTCTGGTGATATTTTGGTTACTTCTTGGCCATCTTGTTTATCTTTTTTGTAAAGCCGGGGTGAAAGAGGCTAAATAAAAGCCTATCAATCGGACGAGGAACCCCGAGGCGGTGCGGAACGCTTCAATTCGGTAGCCGGGGAATTTTATGCACATGTTTAATTTGGAAAGACAAGAAGATGATAGGGTTTTAGTCTCTCTCTCCCTCTTATTACCTGGTATTATTAAAAGCCATTATGAGGATAGCCGCGACTCTCAACGTAGACTGAATTTAAAATTGCACCTTTTAAAACTCATATCGGTAATTACTAAATATTACTACTACTACTTCTTAGTTAATGACTCGTAAATTACAGTCCTCGCGCCACCTCTTAATAAAAGTATAGAGTTTAAGACACACGGTCCGTGCGGTTAATTAAATTTTCAAACGTGTAATTATTGTTATTATAATTTCATACTTCAACGTTATTTAATGATTATATATTAGTAGTTTCGCAGTTAATTTAATATCATTACTTAGCGGAAAGTCAAAGTAATTTTAGTGGCGGAAGTCTGGTTAAAACACCATTTTAGCTAATTGAAATTAACGTTAATGCCAAGAAAAATCATATCTATAATTTTGGAAGAAACGTTTCGGAAATATGAGATTTCTTCAAGTAATCAGAGGTAGTAAAATATGAGGAATATGAAAGCCTGCATTGAACGTAGATTGCTGTAATTCAAACCAGAGCAAGTTGGCACCTATGTTCCTTTATTAGCCGAACTAACTTTAAATATACCTGATTTTAAGCAATTCTTTAACGAACCCTAGTTCATTCTAAAAAGAAATTTATATAATTTCTTCCTTGAACATACACACAAACTCAAGGCCACCAATATATTCGTCCTATAAGTTAAGTTGTGTTTTAGTAACCAAAAACATAGACTTTAAAAACAAACAAGTTGGGAAACCAAAATGAATCTCTCCGAGTCAAGACGCTATTAAGAGGTTTTTCTTAAAAAATATAATAAATATAATTGATATTAATTATTTTTATCGTTATTAATTTACCTTAATTCTAATTTAATCGTTTTAAGAAACTTTATTTCTAAAATAATTTTAAACATAGCTATTGTTGACGTTTGAATTCAAGCGTATGCCTCTTTAACAATTTTTGGAAATTTAGGTCACATAAGGCGATTGATTCACAAAAAATTATAAGAAAACCTGCAATTCCGTGAACCTTTGGTGGAAGCCGTGTCATTGGGAGGCTAGACGTTTCTCGTAACCCTAATCCTAACGGTGGGAGTAGAAGCCAACAAAGTACAATTTTCCGAAATTCTGTGATCTGTGAACGCAGTCCGGATATTGCGAACACATTTGCTTCGATTTGCCAACAGTGAACGTGGTGACAGGCAGACACACACAGACACGTCCACCCTAATACCTCTCCGTGACTTTATCGTCACTAGGAGAGGTAAATAAAACGTTATAAAACATCCATTATCCAAATTGAATCTGAACTTTGACGAATTTAAGAATATTTTCAAAATATTCACGCTTACTTTAGGAAGTTTTACAATATTAAAAGCGATTTATATGTTAAAAAACATCTTTAATTGTGATTCGATTTTTAAAATGGTCACGGAATTTCATCCCGAGTACAGCTTGATTGCAAGTAATGATAAATATTTTTAGCTTTTAATTTAATGTATGTAAAACCGTTAATAGATTTTAATTTAAAACGTCGTGCTTGTACACATGAAGACCACCCTGGTCTTATTCAAATACAATGTTTATTTAAAATAACAAAAAAATAATATCCTGCTTAACTGACAAATAGGTAGAAATCTCAGCTATCGGAGGGAGTTCTCAAATCTCAATCTAAAAGTTAATCTTTGAATTTTTTTCTAAACTATAAGCTCCTGGGCACGATCTCAGGTCTTGGTAAAATATATAAAACAAAATTCTTCATTTTATATACTATTTGCGTAGGTTAAGTGAAAGCGTGTTACGTCAAAGCTTGAAGAAAATAAAGTTAACATGCCCAGTGAGGCGAAAGGGAGAAGGCACGCAGCTAATGCTAACAGAAGTCAAACCTAAACCTCTGGTATTGGGATTTTGTAAAACTGAATTAAATCTCAGAACGTTTATCAACGGTGCAGCAGTTTATTAATAATTAAAAAAATCCAGGCAATAATTTTTCCTTTTTTAATTCGAAGGATTGCATAAAATATAGGAATATAAGAAAATAAATCAAATTTAGTTTTCTTTTAGCGGAGCGCTACAAAATTTTATTGGATGATTTGGAGTCTTTTTGTAAAGTCTTTCCGTAAAGTCTGCCATAAAAAAGCGTGTGTTCTTTGGGTTTAGGTCAGACCGAGTGAAAAGTGTCAAAGAACCTGGGATCTAAAACATTTAGTTACGGAGATACGGGTCCCCAAATATTGCCCCTGAAACATGGAAATTGGCACACAGGGGGAGAAAGACATATCAACCTGCCCATCTTGTTTAGACAATTTCAATAGCCTCCAATCTAAGAACGTTAATGAGCAGAAGCGTACTTTCAAAGGTAGAAGTGTGGCTGAACTGGTAATGTGAAAGTAGTTCAAAGTGTAATAGCACAGGTGTTTCCAGTTAATGTTTCTTTTGTTCGTAACAAGTTTAACGTTGTTTTTTAGTGATATTGTTCAAAATGCCCACTCCAGTGCTATTACGCTTTCAACTACTTTTACATTACCAGCTTAAATACACTTCTACCTATAAAAGTACACTTCTGATGGATAAAGGTATATTAACGTTCTTACATTGGGGGCTATTGAAATTGTCCAAACAAGATGGGCAGGATCATATGCCTTCCTCTGATTCAGTGCCAATTTTCTTGTTTTAGGGACCAATGTTTGGGGGTCCGGTACCTCAGAAACTAATGTTTCTTGACACTTTTCACTTAGTTTGATCCAAAGAACAAAACCTTTAATTTATGGAAGACTTATAAGGAACACCCTGTATGTTCTTCAGATTTGCTTAATCCACTTTATATATCCCTAATTTTTACCTTTTTAAGTATCAATTATTTGGGAATTGGTTTTCGCGAGCTTTGTGCAATCAGATTTGAATAAAAAGAGGTCATATTAGAATTTTTTCCACTATTAATTTTAAATTTGAAACTTGAGGCCCGCGATATAGTTCGCATTTGGCCCTTTACTCAGAAAGATTGACCACCCCTACTTTAAAATATTTTGAAATTTTAACAAGTACGGAAAATCTTTCACTAAATATCAGTGGTCGCTTAAACCAAATATCATGACATCATGTTGATTCAAAATTCAACATGGATTTGAAACAAACCTTACCATTCTTCGTGGAGGTCTACATAAAGAGACCTTGCTGTAAAAGGGCGGCATTCAAACTAACTTACTACCAATACCGAAGTTACGACGACCCTTCAAATGCCCTCCTCATGGTCTAAGGTAATATTGCCATCGTGTGTACTCTCAGATCGTTATCAAATCCTGCGTAAAAGGAGCGCCCCTTAAAACCTATTTTCTGAGGTCGAGCTAATTTTTATATACAACCCCGTCTTTAGTGCCTTAACAATGAACCAAAAATACCTCGTGTAAAAAATTCTCTTTTAACAAACCGTTTGACCCGAGGTAGCGATAGGTACGTACGGAAGATGTAACACGTCGTAAAGATTTTTTCGACCATTAAAACGTCTTTTATGAAACCGCGTGTTTGAGGTATTTTTTCTCTTTCGTTATTCCTTCAACACGCGCTTCATAATCTCTTGCGAGCCATATGCCGTCTTGAAGGTTCGTGGTATCGCACGATTACGATTCGTGGGGTATTTTGATTCAAATTAAATCAAACATTTTCTTGGTTTTAAACGTCAAGGACCAATAGTAAACCGTTATGAAAATTATAAGTTTATAAGATATGTTCCATAAGTTTGTCACTGGTTACTGAGAGCTTGTCATGAAGTAACGAAGGTCAAACGTCAGAGATTCTCGTAAAGCGACGCCTGGTGAGACGCTGACAAAGGCTTAGTACAGACTAAATAGGAAGATGGATTGAAAAGGTGGTCAATTATCGCTTGTCGTTCTCGAACTATCTCGAGCTGTAAGTCTCTAGCATTACGAATTAATGTCATATCATATAAACTTAAAATATAGGAAAAATAATAATAATGGATCAGAAATTATTGGTACGGTTGAAGGTTATTTTAATTTGTCAGCAGTTCAGTTCGGTTCATTCTGTTGAAGATCCTTTTTAAGGCATGGAAGATAGCCCAGTGGGATGAGATGTTTACGACGTCGGTGCTTTGCACGGCTTACGGAGAGTTCACCGTCGATCAAGTAGGCCTTGAACTCTTGATCGATGTCACGTGATGTACAACCTGGATTCAATCCGAGCCATCGTCGGGTTGGGCGCGGCGTCAAGCCCCTCAGCTTCTACAGCGTGATATCAGCATCTCTAGTGCCCTCTATAGTTCAAACATGTAAAACACGTGACTCGAAGGTAAAAAAGCGTCTGATCGGTTTAAGAGTTCGCTAATAATTTTCCCTTGTGGTTTTTCGAAGCTTATTGTAGTTACTAATCTGGTTTTTAGGTGTGTAATGAATTGCTTAATCACTTTTTGCAGGTTCCATGTTTTTAACAAAAGGTTTTCAAGAAATCCATTATTTTCACTAACTTCGCATTTTTAAAATGGACAAGCAATGAAGTGTAGTTTTGGAGACCTGAGCATAGTGAACCTATAGTGACTTCATGTCACATTCTGCCTCCTAGTAACTACCCTTAACAGCGTAATGTAAGGCAAGAAAGACGAGGCTTATTCAGTTACTGGTAACATTGTTTATTGATCTGATTAAAGTTCAATTCGGGGTGAGTTGCCCGTTCTTTATATAGCTAGCTGTTATCAATTAACTCTTATCTACATAGGGGGCTGACCTATGTCCTGGTTTTTATAAATATATTGTTGGTTTATAAGTAAACTATTAACATAAGCATATGGTATCTCTAAGATTATAGCATGTAAGTATATAACAAATAATACTTTGATATTTACTAAATATTAGTCACTCTTTGTTCGTGCCACAGTTTCGAAGCATCAAAGGTCCTAGTTTTGTAATCCCCTAATAAGATCAATGTCAGAATTGAAATTGTTTGTTTTTATCTTACTTCTAAAGTTTTTCATGTTAGTGAAATGTATGTAGTTGGACTACACATGTATAAAAACATAGTTCTTCATATGATGGATTTTTTATAGTTAAAAATAATGATATTTTGACGAAATTCTTTTTTAATTTACCCTTATTTTAGGGCAAAGTTCTCATTGAACCATTTTTCAATTTTGCCTTTTAAAACTTCATTTATCTACAGGGAACTGCAATTTAGCCACTAAAACCAAGAATAAATTTACTATAAGAATGCCTAAGTCATTAGATTTTACGCTTCTACTCTTACGCCGGTGTTAGTGGACAAATAAGCCCCACCCCTTTCATGTCCGTCATTGCTCTGCGCTTTCCTATTGGATCCCGTGGGAATAGGTCATACACACGCGATTGACGTATGCCAACTAGAGAAAAAACCTCGAGAAAAGTAAACAGAAAATGGAGGCTGCCAGCGGTGCTGAAACGGTTAGGGAATGGTTTTTAATTGCCATTAATAAGTAAGTTAAAGGTTTTGAACCAAACTTAATGGATTTTGAATACGTGTCTCTACGTGAAAATCGTTTGTTCTATAATTGTTTCTAAGTCGAATCAAGTGTAGTATGCTTATGATTTCGTCAGTTCCAAAAACCAAACCAAGGCTTTATCTCAAGGTAAAAGAGATAGATGGTGAAAAACATAGAGTAAGATAAAATATTAAGTCCCGCCTTGGTTTCCAGCCTCCCCCACCCATGAGGGGGGGATTGTCGACTATCACGCGCGCACCGGATGCCTATTTAGGTCTTCTTATAGTAAATTCCTTCTTGCTAAAACCAAAGGCAAATCAAAAGAACCGAAAGTAGAGAAGCAGGAGATGAGATTGACGTTCCCACAGAATCCGTCTGTGCTAAAGGAAACATATTTAGGGTCCCATGCACGAGGTACTAGCGCGAGTTCGCACGTAAACTCAGTTTCATTTTCCAGTTCTGCACTTGATCACCAAGAGTTTTCTTCACATCGGCTGGAAGAGGAGGTCTTTCTGATGCGAATCCATTTCGTTATGTCTTTTGTAATGGTGACTTATAGTTTTTTAACTCGCTATAAAAATGTTTTACGGATAATTCAGGAAATTTTTAAAATTTTCTATTACTAAGAATCACACAATTTGCTGTCAAAAGAGTTTTAGCCCAATACTATCAGAAATTAACAAAATTTTGATGAAATTGGTTAAGCCTTGGTACTTCGTGAGCTATTTGAATATGCAGCAGCAGACGCCATTTTGATCGAAGCCAACAACGCACCGAAAAAAAGGCGCTCAGCAACTTATGACTTGGCGTTGCCTAAATAAACGCAACTGATAAAAACCGGATTTTCCTCTTGAGGGTTGTTGAACACAACCCTAGTTGGTCGAGCGAAGAAACCATAGAGAATTCGAGATTTCACGTCGAAAACATTACAAAGGGCACTACGGAAGTCTTCGTTGAACCCCGAGTGCCTCACTTTCAGTTAGCTCTATTTGCCTTTGCTAAAGCTAATCTAATTCGTGTCTCTAGTCTGTAAATTCTAAAGGGGGACTAGCTAACCATCAAACTCGATCAAACCGGAAGGGCTCTGATCAGTGGGAGAAGAAATCGTGCATGGCCCTGACAAGATGATTGCCTCAGTAATGTTAATGTTCAACACACCCGCAAATTATAAAATCATCTCCGACTTTAAGTCCCCCTTTCGGTGTAGCAGATAGGCCTTATAGAATGATGTGCTTTTTTTTCAATAAGTTACAATTATAGATAACCCCCCTTTGACACCTAAGGTTATCTACTTGAGTAATAATGATATAAATCACCCACTTTAACTGGCTGTCGATATAATTCGCCTTAGGGAATGGGAAAAACAAATTTAGCCATAGAAATAGCGGATTGTAATAGATTTTATATTGAAAGACGAACGTAATATAATTATGAAGGACTATTTCAATAACTTGCGAGAAAATTAAGATTACTTAATAATAATGTCTACGTGTTAGCGATAAAATAGATTAGTATTAAGGAAAAAAAATATATAATTTATTAATTTAAAAAAATTAAAAGTAGGCTAAATTCAGCCTTAAAAAATAATGATAGACTGATTAAGATTTTCTTATCAGCAATTTTGATAAGGAGTTGAGAATTCAATCGGAGCGTTTCTTATGTAACACCGTGCACTTTTAACGATCCTGACATTGAATGAACTAATTTTCTTTAGGTAAGTGTAATGTCTGTTAGCTTAATTCTCAAAAATATCACCTCAAGCAGGAAAGTAGTAAGTAGTTCAGTAACAATTATACATGTTAAACTTCACTTAAACCGCGTTTAAACGAGACAATTTGAATCCGTTTCAGCAGTTTTGGAAAGGCCTAATCCATTTTGAAGCATAGTTATGGCATGCTTTAAACAGAGATATGTTACGTTTTCACCTTTCCAAAAAGGTTGAAAACCGCTTCAAAATGTCCCGTGTAAACACGGTTTCAGATTGTAATGAAAATTTCAAATTTAATAAAAAATTTTGAATAGCATTCGCGGCCACACTTAGGACAGGCAGTCACAATAATAATTTATCCCGGTTCTCTAGAAATATCCTGCAATTTCGTTTATATTCTTACCTGTTCTTTAAATTAATACCTAACAAAAGTTTCTGTAAACGTCTTCGGTAATAGTTAGTGTCAGGAATCATTGTCGTGATTTAAGGTTTTGTAGCGTCCGTGTGTTCTAGCAGTCGAGAAAGTACTCGTTTATTCATGAATTTAAGAACGGCTTTAAACCAAAATGAAGGCCACAATAATACTAATTCTGTCTGTCTTTCAAGTAAGAGCTACATCATGGTAGTGCAACGTTTTTCAATTAGTTCCTCATCAGAATTATTATTCGTGAGGTTTGATTACATTTGGTTTGATAAGAAATACTTACTACTACTATAATCGAACGGAAAGATTGAAAATAATTCAGTTAGATCAATTGAAAATTTATTCCTGAAATATCACTGTTCGAGAAAGACAAGCGAGAATTGACTTTATTCGGTTTTGCAGTCCATATTCCTATTTAGTCTGTGCTAAGCTTTTGACAGCGTGTCACCAGGCGTCGCTTTACGAGAGTCTTTGACGTTTCACATGCGTCACTTCATGACAAGCTCTCAGTGGCTCATGACAATCTTATGAACTTATGCTATCAGGTAAACTCTAACAGAAGATAGTATTAATTTCGAGCTGCAGTTCGAACAACAAACAATTTGATCAACATCCATTTGACAAATCGAGTTTGATCAAACCGACCCATCATTTTTATATAATATAAAAAAATCAAGTTGATTTAATCTGGGGAGAAATCTGATCAGTTATCTAATTTCAGTTAAAAAACTATTCAATATACAAGGGCAAGAAATGAAATAAATTTTGTTGTAGATGTTTTTCTTTTTTCATTGAAACTCTTGAAAGTTAAGAAAAATGCACGAAGAATTTTTTTATTTTGGCTTCAGAACGACCAGCCCCGTAATAATTTTAGTGCATTAGTGTAGGAAGTTGGCCCGGGGCTCCCATTTAGGACGTATCGCGGTTTTACAAGTGGAATGAACCTTGATTTTTTTTTCATCTTCTTATAATCCAAACGGCTTTTCCCATACAAGCTCGCGCTTAACATCGTTGCGGCCTAGATTTATATTAATTGTACCCGGATCAAAGGTAAGGATAATTAGCCGCGGTTTAATAGCCGAGAAACGTTTTTCCTAAACCGGACAAAATGATGTATTTCTCTTTATATTTTTGATATGAAATCTTCGAAAATAGAATGAAAACTCGTGGGATCGTTTTAAATTGTAAAACTTAAACGTGAAAGTTTAAAGTGAAAGTCATTAAGATGGGGGCCTACATGTGTTAAAGATACAGGAATTAACTTCGTAAGGTAAATAAAGAATTCGAAAATCGGTCTTCACAATTAAAGTTGTAGTTAGTGTGAAACAAGGCAAAATTAAACCATAGTATTTTTCAAGCTTTTATAAATCTCCATTAGTGAGGTAATTCGGGTGAAATGTTGCATATTAACTTTAATTCACTATCATATAAGATCGAAGTCCTGGAACATATTATTTGGGGTGAAAACAAAAAAAAGCATTATATTGCAGCTATGTTTCTGTTGTCCCACGATAGCTGAAAATGTAATCGATTTATGCTTTATGTAATTTAATATTAATTTATCTATATGCGCATGCGCAATACATGGCAAATTTTCTATAGAGCGAGTCCTAGTGATGCCATCGAAGAAAAGACTTAAACAAGTCACGCAAATCAATGCTTTCCTCCTAGCTACGTGTGGTTGCGAAAGGAGAGTTCCTATTTGTCTACGTAGTACAAAGCCCATGTTTTCTAACTCTCTTAGACAATATACGGGACCGCCCTACGGTTAGTTTACATTACGTGCTTACTCAAAGAATATTATTTATAAAGCATTAATATTTAAAAACTGACATACAAGTCCTGAACGCAATAGCTAGGATTGGTTGTTCCTACATGGTATATAAGAAATATTTTAAGAAAATGACGTGTATCGCAATGCAGCGTGTTTTAAAACAACTTTCCAATTTTTATTCCATTTTCGCTGTGTCATAAAATATTGACAACCAAACCTACCACATAATCAGGAAAAGAAGTAACATAGAGAACGAAACCAATTATCCCTTTAGTCTCTTAATCAACTGACAGTGAAAGGAACCGAGGTGTAAGATACTCTGTAACAGAGAAACATTTTTCCAGAATTTTAATAGTCAATGGAAAATGCTTTTATTTCGAAATACAAAATCGCACCCATTTACCCCTTGTTAAGATACGGTTATCGGAATTCAGGGACGACATAAAAAGCTTAAGTAAACAATGCGTTAAAACTATTTTCTAACTCTCCCAATAAGAATTGTTAGCTGGATGCGAGTCTTATCTTTATCAGTTTCTCACCAGAATTGTTTTACGTGTGTTACAAACACAGATAAACAAACGAACGAACAAACATGATCACAAAGTTAGGCGTGTTAGGTAAAACAACTAGCAAAAATAAAAATTTACGCTTAACAAACATTTTTCCATTTCACTGTTGAAGTAGACAACATCAGAGAATCTCAAGAAAAGATAATATTGGTATCAAAGGTTCAAAATCTTTGCTCAATTTAAAATGTTTGAGTGAATTTCTGCATTCTAAGTGCTACCTTTGCTACTGTCTATACATTCGTATGAAAATCTACTAAACATTCAAAAATCTTTCATTACACTAGGTTTTTTGAATACACTGTTTATAATTGTAAAACTCCCTAGCTGATACAGATATTCAAACACAAAAGGAAAACTGCGCTTTGCAACTCAAAAGTTACTCTCCAACACCAAATTTTTAGAGCAATTCTAAATTAATTAAATTAATTAAATTTATGTTACTTACAATGCCGTGGATTCGTAATAATAGATAGCTGAAAAATCAATACTAGAGCCGAACCACGTTTAAAAAGTAAATAAAATCGTGTATGGCCTGGGGCGTTATGGCAAACCGCTATTGGATAGATTCCTCGTGTGGCAATAAATGGTCAGCGCCCCTCTTGGTATCGCGTAACTTCACGATGACACAACCACAATGATTCTAAATATCTTGATAGACAGGCTTATTAGGTGGTATAGAGGAAATCTTTTTTTTTCTCATACTTTTAGACCCTCCTCACTCACACAATGACTATTCGAAGCTTTCACGTTTAGGTTCAACGTGTAGTACTTTATCCTTGGTTAGTTTCAGGTTTTTTTCAAGTAGCTAATCTTCAAAATGAATGTTAATTGTTTCTAGTATTATTTGTAATTACAAGAACCTTTATTAATTTAAAGTTAAGATTAATGAGATGTGTTGGATCGTAACTCTGTAGTTCATAAACAGGGGCTAATAGCATCGGTATTGTCTGTGCTATGGACGTAATCTTCGTTTAAACGTTTCTCCTGCAAACTGGAAATATTTCAAAGTTGATGAATATAATTATATGTAGAACTGTTATTTGAATTATGTTAAATTTTTTGCAGATTTTTTATTGAAATTATTTTAATTGTTGTTGCAAATCTTCGAAGGAGTGCTTCTTGAATTAAGGGGCTGGGAATTTATTTTTAATCGAAAGAGAGGCGCTTAAGATAATGAATATCAACTGGAACCATGTTTCTATCTACAATTTTAAATAGGATATTGCAAATATTGATGGGAAAAGTTTGGAGATTTGTTGTTTTGGAAATATTTGCAGAACTATTGTAGGAAATATTTGCGGAAGTGAACGTTTAGGCACTTGTGTATATTGATAGATTAAAAATTTAAATGCCACATTAATTGACACAGTAAAAACTTTTATTTAAAACAAAATATACAATGGTTTATCGAAAACACGCCACGACTAGTTTTGCCTTAACAACTTGATGATACTTTTGCAATTACAAACAATTTCAACTAACTGGAGTTTTGAAAAGTTCTACACCTTCTTAAGGTGGATTCTCACACGGCGATTTTGGGCTGAATCTTTGTTCTATTTTAGTGTTGTCAAACGCCGCGTTTAGCTCATTGCTCCACCAATGAAAACGCGATAATAAAATCGTCATCAATGACGTATATTTTAGAGGAAAAGTTAGTGATTTTATCCTATTGCGGAATTAATCTTGGAAAAATGGAATTGTTCAGCGAAAAAGGTCCTAAAACTTCTAGTGTTTGGCCTTAAAGAATGTGATGGTAAATAGAGAGCCATTTATTTGAGCATCCATATTTTAAGAACACAATTTTTAAAGTTGGACCCTGTTCAGACGTATTTTCATTTAAATTTTTGTATTTTTAACTAAAGATTTGCGAATGAATTAACATTTTGGTAGATTTTCTACAGTAAATATGTGAATAGAGTTTAATTATAATGATGAATGTGAAGAAGATGTCAACTGAATAATCACAATCAAACTGTTGTTTAAAGAAATTGGGACAAACAGACAAAGATAGGAGAGCGCCCTCTTATTTCAATTTTGATAAAAGCAAATCACGAGACTTCGTTCAGATTTGCCCTTCCAAATATTCAAATCACGTGACTTTGAACAAAATTTGCCGTTCAAAATATTCAAATAACGTGACTTCGTTATATGTAAATCCGAAGGAATTGTTCTTTATTCGGAGTTAATTAATGATTGTAATACAATTTAACAGGGCCGGTATAAAAATAGAATTGTATTTATACTTAGCAGTCTTGTTTTTTACGGTTTATTATCTCAGTTTCCATAGCTGGGCTTTCTGATGGAGATGCTTATAATATCCTCGGGCTATAATCAGTGAGTGATGCGGGAACGGTCAAAAAACTCACGCTAAGTGATCCATCTTGTCTCGAATAACAACAACTCATCTTCCAATTGCAAGTACCATAAGTAACGTAACAGACAAGAGTACGACAGAAAAGGGGTTCCCTTAGTATTACATTGCAACAATATCACCCAGATTTGACCGAAACTCCTAGCCTTTAAAGCAATTAGAAATGAGATTCTTAAAACCGAGAGAAAACATTGAAGTGAGTGAGATTCTCAAAACCGAGAGAAAACATTGAAGTGAGTGAGATTCTCAAAACCGAGAGAAAACATTGAAGTGAGATTTTCGAAACCGAGAGAAAACACTGAAGTGAGATTCTCAAAACCGAGAGAAAACATTGAAATGAGATTCTTAAAACCGAGAGAAAACATTGAAATGAGATTCTCAAAACCGAGAGAAAACATTGAAACGAGATTCTCAAAACCGAGAGAAAACATTGAAACGAGATTCTCAAAACCGAGAGAAAACATTGAAACGAGATTCTCAAAACCGAGAGAAAACATTGAAACGAGATTCTCAAAACCGAGAGAAAACATTGAAACGAGATTCTCAAAACCGAGAGAAAACATTGAAACGAGATTCTCAAAACCGAGAGAAAACCTTGAAACGAGATTCTCAAAACCGAGAGAAAACATTGAAACGAGATTCTCAAAACCGAGAGAAAACATCGAAACGAGATTCTCAAAACCGAGAGAAAACATCGAAACGAGATTCTCGAAACCGAGAGAAAACATTGAAACGAGATTCTCGAAACCGAGAGAAAACATTGAAACGAGATTCTCGAAACCGAGAGAAAACATTGAAACGAGATTCTCGAAACCGAGAGAAAACATTGAAACGAGATTCTCGAAACCGAGAGAAAACATTGAAACGAGATTCTCGAAACCGAGAGAAAACATTGAAACGAGATTCTCGAAACCGAGAGAAAACATTGAAACGAGATTCTCGAAACCGAGAGAAAACATTGAAACGAGATTCTCGAAACCGAGAGAAAACATTGAAACGAGATTCTCGAAACGGAGCCTCCGGGATATCTAGGCCCATGCATGTCGATTTTTACGTGGGGAAATATCCAGTTTCATAGAGGAAATATTTTTACTCTTTGTGTGTACGAGGTGGCGCTTTAATGGCCGTTGCGACCGGGGTCTTCCATAAATTATCGATGACATTTTAGGGGCCAATTATAAAACTTTTATGAAAGAGAAAGGTTTCACCTTTAAATTAACGTAATTTTTTAGGGGCTATTCACTTTTAATTGAATCTATTGGTTAGATTGTATGGACAAAAAAGTAATTATGAGATTTTAACATCGTTGTTTTTTAGTAAAGCAGAACTTCTTGAAGTTGCTAAGTTTTCACATACCATTAGAGGACTTTTTACTCCTTCAAAACCTTTCATTTTTTAACCTTAACATTTTTATCCTTTACTTCTTTGGAATGATTGTTTAATAAAGGTCTTCGGAAATTTTCAAAATCATTTTTTAACTATCCGCGACCTCGGCTTCACCGCTCTACGTCTATACCTTGCCCTAATATTGTAGCAGTCGACGGGGTCATGAGGCTGAACTTGTTTATTTTACGGTGCTGAAAGCGCCCCAAGCGGGAAAACGCGGCGAACTAAATTAGTCAAAAAAATATTCTTGCTTCGCTACATGCATGGGCCTAGATATCCCGGAGGCTCCGCTCGAAACCGAGAGAAAACATTGAAACGAGATTCTCGAAACCGAGAGAAAACATTGAAACGAGATTCTCGAAACCGAGAGAAAACATTGAAACGAGATTCTCGAAACCGAGAGAAAACATTGAAACGAGATTCTCGAAACCGAGAGAAAACATTGAAACGAGATTCTCGAAACCGAGAGAAAACATTGAAACGAGATTCTCGAAACCGAGAGAAAACATTGAAACGAGATTCTCGAAACCGAGAGAAAACATTGAAACGAGATTCTCGAAACCGAGACAAAACATTGAAACGAGATTCTCGAAACCGAGAGAAAACATTGAAACGAGATTCTCGAAACCGAGAGAAAACATTGAAACGAGATTCTCGAAACCGAGAAAACATTGAAACGAGATTCTCGAAACCGAGACAAAACATTGAAACGAGATTCTCAAAACCGAGAGAAAACATTGAAACGAGATTCTCAAAACCGAGAGAAAACATCGAAACGAGATTCTCAAAACCGAGAGAAAACATCGAAACGAGATTCTCGAAACCGAGAGAAAACATTGAAACGAGATTCTCGAAACCGAGAGAAAACATTGAAACGAGATTCTCGAAACCGAGAGAAAACATTGAAACGAGATTCTCGAAACCGAGAGAAAACATTGAAACGAGATTCTCGAAACCGAGAGAAAACATTGAAACGAGATTCTCGAAACCGAGAGAAAACATTGAAACGAGATTCTCGAAACCGAGAGAAAACATTGAAACGAGATTCTCGAAACCGAGAGAAAACATTGAAACGAGATTCTCGAAACCGAGAGAAAACATTGAAACGAGATTCTCGAAACGGAGCCTCCGGGATATCTAGGCCCATGCATGTCGATTTTTACGTGGGGAAATATCCAGTTTCATAGAGGAAATATTTTTACTCTTTGTGTGTACGAGGTGGCGCTTTAATGGCCGTTGCGACCGGGGTCTTCCATAAATTATCGATGACATTTTAGGGGCCAATTATAAAACTTTTATGAAAGAGAAAGGTTTCACCTTTAAATTAACGTAATTTTTTAGGGGCTATTCACTTTTAATTGAATCTATTGGTTAGATTGTATGGACAAAAAAGTAATTATGAGATTTTAACATCGTTGTTTTTTAGTAAAGCAGAACTTCTTGAAGTTGCTAAGTTTTCACATACCATTAGAGGACTTTTTACTCCTTCAAAACCTTTCATTTTTTAACCTTAACATTTTTATCCTTTACTTCTTTGGAATGATTGTTTAATAAAGGTCTTCGGAAATTTTCAAAATCATTTTTTAACTATCCGCGACCTCGGCTTCACCGCTCTACGTCTATACCTTGCCCTAATATTGTAGCAGTCGACGGGGTCATGAGGCTGAACTTGTTTATTTTACGGTGCTGAAAGCGCCCCAAGCGGGAAAACGCGGCGAACTAAATTAGTCAAAAAAATATTCTTGCTTCGCTACATGCATGGGCCTAGATATCCCGGAGGCTCCGCTCGAAACCGAGAGAAAACATTGAAACGAGATTCTCGAAACCGAGAGAAAACATTGAAACGAGATTCTCGAAACCGAGAGAAAACATTGAAACGAGATTCTCGAAACCGAGAGAAAACATTGAAACGAGATTCTCGAAACCGAGAGAAAACATTGAAACGAGATTCTCGAAACCGAGAGAAAACATTGAAACGAGATTCTCGAAACCGAGAGAAAACATTGAAACGAGATTCTCGAAACCGAGAGAAAACATTGAAACGAGATTCTCGAAACCGAGACAAAACATTGAAACGAGATTCTCGAAACCGAGAGAAAACATTGAAACGAGATTCTCGAAACCGAGAGAAAACATTGAAACGAGATTCTCGAAACCGAGAAAACATTGAAACGAGATTCTCGAAACCGAGACAAAACATTGAAACGAGATTCTCGAAACCGAGACAAAACATTGAAACGAGATTCTGGAAACCGAGAGAAAACATTGAAACGAGATTCTCGAAACCGAGAGAAAACATTGAAACGAGATTCTCGAAACCGAGAGAAAACATTGAAACGAGATTCTCGAAACCGAGAAAACATTGAAACGAGATTCTCGAAACCGAGACAAAACATTGAAACGAGATTCTCGAAACCGAGACAAAACATTGAAACGAGATTCTGGAAACCGAGAGAAAACATTGAAACGAGATTCTCGAAACCGAGAGAAAACATTGAAACGAGATTCTCGAAACCGAGAGAAAACATTGAAACGAGATTCTCGAAACCGAGACAAAACATTGAAACGAGATTCTCGAAACCGAGACAAAACATTGAAACGAGATTCTCGAAACCGAGACAAAACATTGAAACGAGATTCTCGAAACCGAGAGAAAACATTGAAACGAGATTCTCGAAACCTAGACAGAACATTGAAACGAGATTCTCGAAACCAAGACAGAACATTGAAACGAGATTCTCGAAACCAAGACAGAACATTGAAACAAGATTCTCGAAACCAAGAGAAACATTGAAACGAGATTCTCGAAACCAAGAGCAAACATTGAAACGAGATTCTCGAAACCAAGAGCAAACGTTGAAACGAGATTCTCGAAACAAAGAGAAAACGTTGAAAAGAGATTCTCGAAACAAAGAGAAAACGTTGAAAAGAGATTCTCGAAACAAAGAGAAAACGTTGAAAAGAGATTCTCGAAACAAAGATAAAACGTTGAAATGAGATTCTCAAAACTAAACGTTGAAAAGAGATTCTCGAAACAAAAAAAAACGTTGAAATGAGATTCTCAAAACTAAACGTTGAAATGAGATTCTCAAAACTAAACGTTGAAATGAGATTCTCAAAACTAAACGTTGAAATGAGATTCTCAAAACTAAACGTTGAAATGAGATTCTCAAAACTAAACGTTGAAATGAGATTCTCAAAACTAAACGTTGAAATGAGATTCTCAAAACTAAACGTTGAAATGAGATTCTCAAAACCAAACGTTGAAATGAGATTCTCAAAACTAAACGTTGAAATGAGATTCTCAAAACTAAACGTTGAAATGAGATTCTCAAAACTAAACGTTGAAATGAGATTCTCAAAACTAAACGTTGAAATGAGATTCTCAAAACTAAACGTTGAAATGAGATTCTCAAAACTAAACGTTGAAATGAGTTTCTCAAAACTAAACGTTGAAATGAGATTCTCAAAACTAAACGTTGAAATGAGATTCTCAAAACCAAACGTTGAAATGAGATTCTCAAAACTAAACGTTGAAATGAGATTCTCAAAACTAAACGTTGAAATGAGATTCTCAAAACTAAACGTTGAAATGAGATTCTCAAAACTAAACGTTGAAATGAGATTCTCAAAACTAAACGTTGAAATGAGATTCTCAAAACTAAACGTTGAAATGAGATTCTCAAAACTAAACGTTGAAATGAGATTCTCAAAACTAAACGTTGAAATGAGATTCTCAAAACTAAACGTTGAAATGAGATTCTCAAAACTAAACGTTGAAATGAGATTCTCAAAACTAAACGTTGAAATGAGATTCTCAAAACTAAACGTTGAAATGAGATTCTCAAAACTAAACGTTGGAATGAGATTCTCAAAACCAGGAGTAAACATTGGAATGAGATTCTCAAAACCGAGAGAAAACATTGGAATGAGATTCTCAAAACCGAGAGAAAACATTGGAATGAGATTCTCATAACCGAGAGAAAACATTGAAATGATATTCTCAAAACCGAGAGAAAACATTGAAATGATATTCTCAAAACCGAGAGAAAACATTGAAATGATATTCTCAAAACCGAGAGAAAACATTGAAATGATATTCTCAAAACCGAGAGAAAACATTGAAATGATATTCTCAAAACCGAGAGAAAACATTGAAATGATATTCTCAAAACCGAGAGAAAACATTGAAATGATATTCTCAAAACCGAGAGAAAACATTGAAATGAGATTATTAAAATCGAAAGACACTGAAAGAAATTCTCTAAGAACCAAAACAAAAAACAACATTAAAATGAGATCCTAGACAGATTAGAGAACATCGAAATAAAATTCCTGAAAGGTTAGAGAGCAATGAAATAAGATTCCTGAACGGTTAGAGAACATTGAAATGAGATTCTTAAAACCGAGAGGAGATTCTCATATAAGTTAAATATTTTAATAAGATGCTTGAAACCGAGAGAAAACACTAAAATAAGATTCTCAAAATCAAGAGAAAACAATTTTCTAACATCAAGAGAAAACATTGAAATAATATCCTGAAAGATTAGAGTAAATTGAAATAAGATTCTTAGAAATGCCAGAAAACATTGATTTGCCTAAAGTTTTTCTTTAAACATTAAAACCTTAGCAAAAAGGTTTTTTTAAACCAATAAAATATTGCAAAAGCTTCTTATGAAACCAACTGAAAACACAATCAAATAGTTCATTTAAAACCAATAGAAAAACACTGACATTTTGTTCTCACAAAACCCATAAAAAATTTCATTTGTCCCTCTTAAAACGAATAGAAAGTATTGTGATAAGGTCCTCCAGAGAAAAATTCAAAATATTTGCACACGACTATTTAAAAACCAATCAAAAACACTGTCATATGGACGTCATAAAATTGTAGAAAACCCCTTTAAAGATTCTCTTTCTAAAGATTAGAAAACACATTCCTGATTTTCATATAAACAGCAACGTTAAGCATTATGCTAAATAAGCAGTTCAAACCTTTGGAATCGTACCTATGGCTCGATAAAATTTGTGGGTAATTAAACATACAAGGTGGAATTGCTCCGTTGTCACAATTAACTAGCATTACAGTGTTGGGTTGCATATAGAATTATTTAATAATTGTAATTGCGGTATTCTGCATTAATTATAAACAACCGCTTCATGAAAATCATTAAGCATCAATAAATTTAAATAGAAGGTGACACATCCGCTATTGTTAATGTTAGCAAGAAATTGCCGGTTAGGAATACTAAGATTAACTTATTGGGGTTAATTTATTCACTTATGCATGCAGAAATGGAGATTATGAAGCCATAACCCATCATTCATTTGCTATCCTTGTATGGAGTGTTCCGTCCAGTTCTGTCCTAGAACAGAGAGAGAGAGAGAGAGAGCGCGTAAAGGAGCGGTAACAACAAAGCCTCATCCATTACATATTGTATACCTAATTTGATTCGAGGAAGTCAAGTTCGTTTCCCTTGCAGAATCACCCGACTCAAAAGATGGGCTAAACGCGATAGCCGGGAAAGGGATTGGCACGGAACATCATGAACAAAAAAATTAAATTACGAAACCAATCTGCCAATCCCTAAAAACACCGGTTGAAGAAAAAGAATAAAATAATTACTTCCATTAGAAAAGAGAACGCGTTACCATTAGTCAAGAATGCGTAGAATTTCCATTTATTGAGATCTATCCGAACTGCCAAACCACTACGGATAGCAATTCCCAACGAGCACTAAAAAGATAAACTTACATGCTCAGGGTTTTTTTAGGTAATTATTCTTAAATTATTTCATAGCTTTTTCGAAGTTGCGTTCAATCTTTGGTCCGAATGACATATCTTCCCTTCTTTTTTTGGGTTTTTTTGATTTGAAATGAATTCATTTTGAACAATTTTTTTATTATCCCTGGCCGTTTATAAATTGGACACTAGAATTTATTTCTACGGAAAGTGTATATTTGTAACCAAATAATGACACAAAACCATGTGGCATACATGTTTTTCAGTACTATTTTATGACAATTCATTTTGTCTATGAAACCTAATTGTACTGATCCTCGTAAGATGGCGTGGGTTCGAATCCCACTTCTGACACCATGTTACAATAAGCAATTATACAAGCTTGAAAGTTAAATATTGTTTACTTAGTCTTAATAGAAAAATACATTACATGACTTGTAAGGTGCGTCCTATCTTATTAAACCCAAAAAACCCGTAACTCTCTTTATTGATTTTATACCTCACTAGGCGATATCTAGTTTGAACAATGTGAACTTATAAGAATTTATGATTTAACGTTCTTTATATAACACTAATTACGATTCATGACTGGAAATTTAATTGTTGATCTGAAAATCTCAGAGCACAGGGTTTGGGAAACGCTGATTTATAGCAAAGGTCAGTTCGTACATTACACATGCATACTAACACTGGCAATTTGAGTGTTGGTAGTAATAATAGAAAGAGGTACACTTAAATGGAGCTTCAATCTCCTAACCTCCTTTGCAATTACAAGACCTCTGGCCCCATCTTGAGCTGTCACTTAGGGAAATGAAAAATTTGCATTTAAAAGGAATACAATTAAGCAAGGAAATCGTGGTAATTTGTGCCTAACCACAGCCCACTCGATCACGCGCTATAGAAGCCCTTTAAAGAATTCGATTACCATGTGCAAGCGCGATTCCCGTATAATCGGGGGAAAATTCATAGGAACCCAAAATTAACATTAGGTTCTATGGGAGATTCAAGATTGTATGTTTTTTCAACATATCCTCTGTTCAAATGACCTGAAATTTTACTGATTCGAAGATATATTTAGTATTAGCACTGAATCTACCATTTTTGACATAGGTAAATCGTTTTTATAAAGAAAACCGTCCTTTCTAAATTTTTGAAACTCTTTAATATAATAAAACACGTCGAAACACACCTCTTATTAAAATTTCAGGTCATTTGGATCAGAGGAAATGGCCAAAAACCTTGGGTTTCGGGTAGGGACAGAGTTCACAACAGGCAGGCAATTGTTTCTGTTCCAGGGCAAACACACCACGAGGAGACGTTCCATAAGAAATTCGTCACCATGAGAAGTCCTTCTGCTCTTTTATAAAGGATGCATTCTAGTATTTAATTTTGTAACATACTTATGCAAAGTATAACAGGGTAGTTATGTAAGACCCATCCAACGTTACTTAACAATTGGGGCTGCAAAAGTTTTGATAATTTGCCCTGTTTATTCTAGACCCAGTAATCAAGAACAACGTGGGATTTCAGTATAGTCAAAACTTTGCTTTTATAAACGATACTGCATCAGTAAGAGTTCCAGAAATTAGACTAATTGGCAAAAATAGCAGAAGATAAATTAATAAAATATAAATCTATATAAGTAAAGGACCCGACTGACTGATAATCAAAGGTTCAATAACCTGCCAACGGTGCTTTACCCTGCCTGCATAGATAATTAACATTATTATCTATGCTGACAGGATTATCACTCTGAAATTTTCCCGGGTTGTTACTCTAAATAGTAACTACTCAATAATATCGAAAATGACTATTATACAAGCAACATATTAAAAATAACAATGACTCAATAGCCTTAATCTTTAATTCTAAGGAAGGTTTGTGTATGCTTACGTTATATATAGAGGGTTTGCCTGAAAACGTTATGCAAATTAAAAGTTCAGGGGAGCTCTAAACGACAATTATATGCTTTTATTTTAGCTCTGCCTTACCAGGGGTCGCTATTGATCAATAACCAGTTTGCCTTTGAAAAGTATGTTTTACTGGGAAACGTGCATTCATTACCGAATTTGAGTGTGATACTAATGGCAATAATTAGAACAATTAAATGACATGGTGCTCTTAGAAAATAATACGAACAAAATTGAGTTTTGAGAAAAAAAAAATTTCTGTTAAAAAAAACGTTTTTCAAGAGAAATGTTCCCGAATGCGCTACTGCCATCTCAGAAGTTTCCTAATACTAATATTAAAATAATTTATTAATTAAGATTCACATTTTATTTGTACTTAATTGCAACAGCTCTTTGGTTCTTAATTAACATAGAAGTATGGTATAATTGCTCTATTGTGCAAAATTTCATTTATATATTTCCAACGATAGACGGTGCTGATTAATGGTAGTTTTTGAAACTTCGGAACGGATTCACCCGATTTTGTAAAGCAACGTTTTGGAGGTATTTTGAGAATTTGAAGAATTTTGAGCGTTCATTATGAGAAATATTCAGAAATGGTTCAACCCCTTGGCCTGTACATAAAATGTACGGTTATGTGAGACTAAGGGAAACGTTGAAGTAGATAGTCAGTTAAACTGCAAGAGCTAATTTATATAGTTCGTAATATTTTTTTCAAAGCGGACTTAATGAGTCACTTCAATTTAAAACGAGCTTAAGACAATCATTAACCCAGCATTAAATTGCTGTCTTTTCAGTACAAAATAGTATAAAATTTACACGCATTATAATAATAATATTTAGGTTAAATCTTCCGTTATAGATTTTGTTATTAGATTTCAATTTCCTTTAATTATTATTTTTTAGTTTCGTCAAATAAAATAATATTCCGCCAGGGAAAAAATAAAAAAAAAAGTAGACCAAAACTTTTACATGTAATTATATTTTTTTTTACCAGTCCCACAAATTGTGACGTTGTACGTCGCGTGATATACGACTAAACAGAGAGATTTTAAATTCACCGGAGGGTAAATACCAGTTTGCTTTTGACTATGACATTCAATAAAACTTATCACGTGTGGTAACCCGTTGTTGTACTTTATGCACATCAGTTACGCCCTCAAGACGTAGCACACTGAATTAACAAGTTGGGAAAACAAAATAAACCTCACCAAGTCGAGATGCAATTTAGAGGTTTTTCTTAAATAATTAAATAAATATAATTGATATTAATTATTTTGATCGACATGAATTTACTTTAATTCTAGTTAAATCGATTTGAGAAACTGTATTACTAAAATCAATTTAAACATAGCTATTTTTGACCTTTGAATTCAAGCGTATGCCTCTTTAAAATATTTTTGAAATTTAGGGTATATATGGCGAAATAATCACAATAAATAACAAGAAAACCCGCAATTACGTGAACCTTTGGCGGAGACCCTGCCATTGAGAGGCTAGACGTTTTATTGAATAGTAATAGACCCTTTTTAAATGTTGGGGATACTAGAGAGTGGTATTACACCATCTTGTTGACATAAAACGGAATATCCGGTATGTGAATGAACCAAAGATAAGGTAAGGTGACAAAAGAAAAACTGCTTTTACGGACTGGTAAGGTTGAGTCCTCTCTAACGTTTTTGGCGCCAGCAGATGATTCACCGCTTTAATTTCCAGGGTTGTTTTAAATCTCTTTATTTTAAAACTATAGTAGAAGTCGTAAACTGCTGACTGTACAGGAAAAAAACCATCTGCTTTATTTTCATAATCTGCCGTTGTTGCTCGGGATTTTTCATTGTAAGTGAGATGGAGATAGTAATTTTATCTGAAGAAGAGCGGTCAAAAGATTAAAAGCCTTATCCTAATATTATTTTTTGTTCTTCTTTTTTCAAAATAACATGTGACTAAGCGGCCAACGAATATTTTAAAGATAAGCCGTTTCTCTGATATGCTTGTGTGCACGCCTACTTGGCAACGACTACTTTCTTTTCTACGCGATTGAACATTGTGTATTCGTGCGCCTCAGATTCCATCTATTATATCAAAGTATGATGGTACAAAACTATAGTCTAAGATAACGATTTAGAGAGGGTAAATTCATTGACATTGATTAGTTTGTGGAAAGCGTTGCCGTAGCGAAGTCTCTCCCAGTTTCGCTACCAATATGACAAACAGTCGAACAATTACAGCGGGTTTTCTAGTTTCTTTGTGTTTGGTCTGCTCGGTATTTGGGGTAAAATTCGAAGACTGTGGTGAGTTATTTACGTAGTTTTATTTCTGTGTCATATTTTGGCTAAATCAACTCAAGTTTTAAACGTGTATTCAACAAAAAGCTCTTAGAACTGAAATTATACCTTAGAACCCTTTACAATATAAGCCTTGAAGGTACGAAAAACGTTGTCGAAACTTAAAAAAATAGCATATAGCCTATTGAAAGCAATTTTGTAAAGGTACAGATTTTTCAGACCATGCATGGCTTCGTTAAAATTTACTTTCTGTAGTAGCAACTTAATTGAAACGCAAAATATTTCATAGTTCTTTATGGTAATCGTAAACCACTGGCCGTTATTTGAAGTTTTTCAGTCCCAGTCTCTCAGATGGTATATGTATGACACTGCATTGTCTAAAATATGAAACATAATATTATATGTTTAACCGGAGCCTCTGAGATACCTAGGTCCGCGCGTGTCGATTTTTATGTGGGGAAATATCCAGTTTCATAGAGGAAATATTTTAACCCAATATGTGTACTAGATGGCGCTCTTATTACAGTTGCAAAGGGGGTCTTCCATAAATTCTCGCTGATATTTTAGGTTCCAATTATAAAAAATTTATGAAAGTGAAAGGTTTCACCCTTAAATTAACGTAATTGTTTTAGGGGCCATTTATTTTTTATTGAATCTTTTGGTTAGATTGTGTGGACAACAAAATTATGAGATTTTAACATTGTTGTACTTTTTTAGTAAAACAAAACTTCTTGAAGTTGCTAATTCACAGTTTTATTATACCATAAGAAGAATTCTTTTACTCCTTCATAACCTTTCATTTTTTTTTAACCTTAGCTTTTTTATCCTTTACTTCTTTGGCATGATTGTTTAATAAAGGTCTTCGGAAATTTTCTAAAACGTATTTTTTTTACTATCCGCGACCTCGGCTTCACCGCTCTACGTCTATGCCTTGCCCTAATATTGTAGCAGTCGACGGGGTCACGAGGCTGAACTTATTTTTATTTTACTGTACTAAAAGCGCCCCCCAAGCGAGAAAACACGGCGAACTAAATTAGTTAAAAAAAAAAAATTCTCGCTTCGCGATAGGCACAGGCCTAGGTATCTCGGAGGCTCCGGTTTTGAGAGAATGATGTGTTTGTTTATTTGTTTGTTCTGTTAGAAATAGAATTTAACCGAACTAAATTGTTGATATCAGTTAGGCCTAACATCAGGGAACTGTTTTAGAAGTGGTTTTATAGAGTTCCTCAAGATTCGTTAAGCCTGTAAAGAACGTCCAAATCTTTGACTCGTAACATTATAGTTTTAGTATCAACCCCCAATGAAGCATTTTATTGAAAGTTGATAAAAATTAGGTTTAAAAAAAATGTCACTGGCTTGTAAAATTATTGCAATGAATCAGGAACTCGCAGAGGAAGGCAGCGTCTTCGAAGGAGAGTGAATGATCTGACATAGATTATTTATCGATTTTTACGGATAAAATAAACTTAAAAAACTTTCCAAGCCTTTCCTTCGATTTATTTATATTTTTAAAAAAGTTTTAAAAGTTGACATTTAAGACTAAGACTACTCGAAACAAAGGTTGCGGTCTCGGTCGTTAATTGGCCACTCGCATTGCCAGTTTTTCGTTATGAGGTCTTAAAGGGATGTACAATCCGTTATGTATGGGCGTGTCTATAAGACTCAAGAACTATATTTTTTACTAGTAGTGTTACTATTTCCTGGAGTAGTGATTAGGCTGTCGTCTGCTTGAACGTCTGTTTCTACGGTAGATGCCCATTCTGATAATGCTACGAACTTCACGCATGCTCTGTAGAGCTATATTTGATGGAAGATAAGTTTGATATAGGCCCCGCCCATACATAACGGATTGTACATCCCTTTAAGTTTAGAAGTCGACTTTTGAAGATTTGATAAGTTATATAAAATTAACGGAAAAGATTAACAAGTTTTATTTATGATATTGTTGGTAATTTATCAATATAAACGATAAAAAATGGTTGTCAGACCATTTCATTCTCAATTGACGTTGAAAGTGCGCTTTAAAAATTTTATTAACAGCTGTGTTAGCCGTATTTCGAGCGTAATATTGATAAATAAATGCAAATTTATGCTGAATTTCGAGTGATTTTTTTCTTCATGAAGTTCAAGTTTAAATGCTAAATATGCTATCAAATTCGTAAAATTAAGTGCGTCTAAGTGAGCTAGATAGGAACCAATTTCTAGGAACAGTTCTTATTTTATTCATATTGCAAGGTGCCCAGCCAAAAATTTTAATTCCTTATAGGAAAAATAGCAATTTTTTCCGGAATTATAGGACTAAAAATGCTCAAAATAATACTATTTTTGTTAAAAATCTCCAAAAAAATTGTATTTTACTTTCAAAATAGAAACTTAATTAAACTATAGTAGAAAAAAATCCTGGCCGAGTGTCAAGCCAATTGTGATCTCGATTAAAAAGCTCAATTTTGATAAATTTGATGCTAAACCATACGAAAACTTGGACTAAGTCGAAAATTTTGATATTATGCCTTCCATGAAATTATTGGATAATATAGGACAGGTTCAAAAAAATAAGATTTTATAGGAATTATTGAACCGCTAGGCTCCCTGATATTGAATTCGAATTTCATCAAAATAATCGATGTTTAATTAATATTATGGAGTGATATTTATTTATAGAGTTAATCTAACACACGTGGACACGTGGATAAAATATTACTTAAGTCATGTGATTCTTGAATTTAATAAACGTTTTTCTTACAGGAAGTGTAACTGGTAAAGTAGCAAGTGTTTCTGTAGTTGGATGTGCAGATGATGCGGACACTTGCGTACTTAAAAGAGGATCATTAGCTCAATTCGGCATCGTTTTTAAAGATCGTAAGTTTTGAAATACCAACACTATAAAGATAATTAAACAATTGATTCTCAGTTCGTTTCAAAAGTTCAAATCCGGAGGTTTCATCCGCCTTTGATTGGAAAACTTTCTTGTCTATCGTTATTACTACATACTTAAAACAACTTTATTGCTTTTAATTTATCCAGTTCAAGTTGCTAGTGCTGTAGAGGCGAAAGTACATGGAATTATAGCTGGTGTAGAAATTCCATTTCCGTTACCACAACAAGATGCCTGCCAGAAGAGCGGACTCGTTTGCCCCTTAGTTAGCGGGAAAATGTACTCTTACTCAACGTCCATCTCAGTACTGGAATCGTACCCTCCGGTAATAGTTTTTACTTAATAAGAAATTAATAACTATTCAAAAATCCAACTAATTTAGCAAAAAAAAATGAATTTTTTAAAACTCTATTTTCGAAAGTTTTACAACGTCACGATTTTGTAAAAACAAACTTGTTGTTAAGTGTGATTTAAGTAACGCACCTAGCTGTGCGATACTGTTTGTGTGTTTGATTTTGTACCCGGGGTATCACGAAAAACAAGGGTCTCCACAAACTAGTCATTAAAAGATCCACAACCAGTTTCAAATTCTTATTAGGAAAGCTATAATTCGAATTATTGCATGTTCCCATAGCTTTTAATGTCGTCCTTCAATTCTGCTAACCGTATATCTTCCAGTGCCAGCTCGAATATAGTAAAATTATTCAAAAAGTTAAATCTTCGTGAGATTTGTTTTTTCAGATTATAATGAAATACTTAAATTTTGAAATGATCTATCTTTGCCACTTTTAACCATTTAAATACTAATGTAAAATTGAATATCTTTACAGCTTAGTGTTGGAGTAAAGTGGGAGTTGCAGGACTCGTCTAATTCTAAGGATATTGTCTGCATCCAAATCAAGGCGAAGCTCGAATAGTGTTCGAGTTGTTCCTAATTGTAATATCAAAGAATTATTTTTTTTAAGATAATGAGAATTTTCCATTGTAACTACATTATCATTTAAAATTAGTAAATTCTATATTTAGAGTACTTCTAAATTTAAAACAAAATATATTAACATATATTGAAACATTTGCATTATTTCGTTTATCTAATTGCGGTTTTAATAGTGGCTTTTCAGTTGAAAACAAGTTGGGGAAACCAAATGTTTACCTCTCCGAGTCAAGACGAATATCATCATATTTTCCCAGAATATGCATTTTTTATTGCTACTTAATTTTAAGCTACTGCCGTTATAATTATGAATTATTTAGGTGGTGTAAATGGACCAGTTTCGATTCAATTAATGAAAAACAAACAAAGAAAAATGGAACAGACTTTAGGGTATATGAGGCTATTGATTCTCAGTAAATGATAAGGAAACCCGCAATTGCGTGAACCTTTGGTAGAACCCCTGCGATTGGGAGGCTAGACGTTTCCCGTAACCCTTGCCAATCACCGCGTACATCATAACCCTAAAGATGATAATGGAGTAGAAGCCAATATTTATTTCTGTGAACCGATAACGCGGTCCGGATATTGCATATACGTTTGCTCCGATTTGCCAACAGCGAACGCGATGACAGACTCACAGAACGTCAAGTATAATACCTCTTAGTGACGCCATCTTCGCTCGAAGGGGTAAAAATTCTGAGTTTTCAACCTATTAATAATCGAAAAATGTGTGCTTTAGCTGATCAAATTTTGTTTGATTGGTAACAAGTCTGTCAAATTGCATGAAATTGGATTAGAGCTAAGTATACTTTTAAGAAAGTCTTTCTAGAAACGCCAACGTAGGAAAATGAATGTATTAAAATGGTTGCTTAATAACGATCGATTATTCCAAACTTAAAGAGGTTCATTTTAAGGCTTAACAAAAGTTCTGCTAGTTGGAGTTTGTTCTGGTTCCTTGCTTTTGATTAAACCCTTTATTCGATATTAGTAGAGAAATATTACGGTACGCTATTATGAACCTTAAATGTAAAAATACCTTGGGAAAGGTAATATCAAAACTCAAGCGTGAAATGTAGGTCAAGCATAGCTCATGAGACTAGTATAATTTATTCGAGATTGCTCCAACTGTTCGTACTGCTGCTGAACCATTCCTGAAGACCACGGCTGAGCGTTCTTAAAGGTGGGTCCTTTAATTATTGGTCTTTTTCATTATTTAGCCACCATGTATTTTCAGATGTTGCATGTGAGTTCACTTCTAATAGATTTGAACTTACAATTGTAAGTAAAATGTAAGCGATTCTTTAATTGTTTATAAAAATGTGCCTGAAAGGACGTTTGATCAAATCAATGACCGTTCAACATCATAATTCTAATGAATATCATCCCATTGAAGAGGTTAACGGTAATAGTTAGTATAGGGCGCTGTAGGTTAGCTCTGGAATAGGTGTGCTAGCCACCACCCCTCTATGCCCACCTGTAAACAAGCCACAGGCTTAGTGTGGAAATCCCTTCATAGACAAAGCCTAGATTAGTATTTTTATTATTATTGTTATTATTACTTGAATTCTGATGTCACTTTTGTCACTACAACTAAAGAAAGTAGAAAGGGGTGGGGTAGAAGAAGGCTTGGTGGGAGAGATCTCGGTTTGA
Organism: Phalangium opilio; assembly: GCF_054372755.1. Classification (NCBI taxonomy): domain Eukaryota; kingdom Metazoa; phylum Arthropoda; class Arachnida; order Opiliones; family Phalangiidae; genus Phalangium; species Phalangium opilio. Next base: position 10,639,897 of record NW_028324148.1, read on the forward strand.
AATACTTCCTCTCAAGTGCGTTGATTTACTGCGCCTATTTATAAACAAGTTGGGAAACCAAAATTTACCTCTCCCGAGTCTAGACTATGACCAATTAAATATGCAACTACGTTCTTTAAAATTTAAAAAATGAAATATTCAAGCTTTATTAAGAGTTCCATTGACGACTCTATTGTTTGGTTTGTTGGTTTTCGTTATTAACTTTCATTCTCCCTATAAGCGTATTGTATAATCACCAATAGTAAATTGCTTGAATGATTTAAGTACTTGATGGATGTCATTAATACTAAATTTTGTTTACTCACGAAATACTTTCATAGCACACTTGGCTTTTTAAAACTTACAAATGCATTCAGGAAATTTTCATCATGATTGATATTAAAGGACACGCTTCAAGCTGATTGTAATACGGGAACCAGTAATGTTTCAACCTTCCTTCGTTTAGAGCATTGAATTTACAACCAATTAAAACAGCAGTATGGAAAATAACGAGAAATTCAACTTCAAATTCACTGTGAGTACGTTAAAGGCATAATATTATAATGTATACAGGGTGTTCCAAAAGGTTGGTGTGTTAAGTTCTATAGGCAATTTTGAGTCGAAATGTGCTTTACGGATGATCCCTTAAATTTAAGTAAAAGACAAAGTCAATAGTCAATACTAGTTTAATTAAGGGGACATCCGTAAAACACATTAATCATAAATTGTTTAGGATGTCCCTTAAGACAAAATATCATAGAACATTTTCAACTCAAAATCGCCACTGTTCTGTTCTATTTTTGGAATGCCTTGTATTAAGTTTGAGAAGTGACTCGACTTATTGTCAAAAAGTAAGATGTGAATATATTCTACCAAAATGATGCCTTGTATGGTCCTGTAAGTGATAACCCAGTCGAATCAACGTGAATTTAATCTAATTTAAATATTTGCATCTTTTCGAAGGCCTCATACGCTTCATTGGGCGGTTTTAACAATTAAGTTTTTAATTAATAAATATAAGAAATTGGCTTTTAAACTTCTTGTCAATTCTGACGCCTTAAACTCTGTGTCATACTTTTTGAGGATATATCATATCATTTAAAATTTAAAAATACTTCCTTCGGAAAAAAATTATAATATATTAGACAAAGTTGCCACCTGGAGAAATGGCCGATGTAATGGCTGGAAAATTCAGCCCAAGAATTATTTCGTCTGCTGCAAGTTATATACTACCAAATTTATTAAATATAACGTAAATCCGAAATTAAATCTTACTTAAAAAAAAAGAAAAAATAACTTCACTCTTCTTTGTGTTAGTCTTTCTTTCGTACCCTTAGCATCTGTCCAGAGAAAGCTCAGTAAATATGCCCGAGATACAAAGTCTAGAAATGTTTCATTGTTGACCGGTATGAAAATTGGAGTAAGTACACGCTTCTATTCTCCACTGAATGTTGCATTTTAGTACAGTTCATAATACTTCTATTTCCACGACCAGTTGGTGGATTCGGTTCTAATGAATGCTGTACCACATCCAAGTAATATACTGTCGTTTCATAATTGCCCTGGATTTTTGATCGAAGAAACAGTTTTATTTACTGGAATTCAAACTGAAACCAACGTTGGCAACAGAAGCTTTTCTTTCGGGGCAATAGACGAGTTGTTGTACGGAATAGCAATAATTGCTGTTTTTCTATCAGTTGTCTCCACAATCTTCGAAAATTTCATTCATTTTCCGTTACGTGGTTGCAAATATTTGGAATACATCTGGTTTCACACAACAGTTATTTTTATGAATGGTGAAGTAGTTTTAAGTAATCTTTATTTTAACTCAGGTTCAATCCCACTTGCTCAACAGGAACACTTATTTCCCTTTTATGAGACTTAATATTAATGAAAGCAGTTAGGAACAACAGAGAGTGGGGCACCATAGGCTTTGAACCTACGAAAAAATTAGTACTACCTTTCCCCCGCGGTTTATAAGGAGAAACTATTAGTATAGCATAAGTTCATAAGATATGTTCCATAAGTTTGTCACTGGTTACTGAGAGCTTGTCATGAAGTGACGTAGGTGAAACGTCATAGATCCTCGCAAAGCGACGCCTGGTGAGGCGCTGTCAAAGGCTTAGTTCAAACTAAATAGGATGATGGAAAGCAAAACCTAGTGTAGTCAATTGTCGCGTCGTTCACGGTCTACCTCTCAGAAAGTCTCTAGCATTACGAAGTATAGGAAGTGTCATACTTATGGAACATAACTTATGAACTTATGATATAGCAGAATCCAACCCTGGAAGCATGAAATGAAAAGAAAAACCCTACTTCCTAAAGGATATTTTTTTTTCTTTCTGAGCCTGGATTCCATTTTGATAGGTTTACTATTTCTATCAATTGCTAGCTTCCAAAATATTTCCCAGGCGTTTGTCAACGAAATTTCTGTTGAGTGGTTGGTTTCTTGCAACGTCGGTTTTAATGAGGTCGCTTTCTGGTAATTTGAAAAGTACCCTAACCGTATCTAAGTCATTGCGAATCAACAACTTTGAGGATTTAACGAACAGTGCTGGCACTACTCCCTTACTACGAAATTCAGCTTACGTCCAATATCTTATAAAAGTAAATATTACCAGAAATAAATTGGAAAAAACGATTCTACAGAGGGGAAGTTTACAGCTTTAGAAAATATGATCTGCATTTGTTTGGGTTTTAGGAAAATGGACACAGAAAGTTGAATTATTGAATTGTTAAACATTTATTTGAAGAAAATGAGGAGGAATGCAGTGAATTTCTCCGGAATGACTCTTTTTGATACATTTTCTACAACCAGTTCTTAGTGTAGACGCGATGGCGATTATCTATTTATATGCAATCCGAAATTTCTTCATAATGTCTGACCTCAACTCTTAGATTTTTGAGATTTATTGCAAAATGATGGGTAAACAAGAATCGTAGAATACGCAAGCAAAAACACCGCACCAGCGAACAATATTTTTTAGTTCTCCCAAATTCCTATGGGCCGTTGCCCTTATTCTTTTCTAAAAGGATACTGAACCATCAAAATTTATCTTTACAATATTACTTCATTGTAATTTCTCATTTTAACATTTGACGAAGAAAGATTAGTTCTAGCAAACAATGGCTTACGTAAAGAGCCGAAATATTTTCAGTTTACAAGGTCTTCCTGTATTCCCGGAATTTCGACACATATTAATGACACCTGGCGGATTTTTCCAAACTGTATACTTTCCTTCGTAGAATGATTTCATAATCCACCTGTGATACACCTTAATTTCGGATGAAATTTTGAACTTCTCTCTTTCAGCAAAGACACCAAGATCCTATCATCGCTGCTCTGTTTACAAACTTCAAATATGTAACAAATTTTTCACCTAAAATTTTCGATGTTTACAAAAATGGTACTAGCAAGTACGCCGTATTACACGGTATCAACATGGTTCAAGCGATGATAAATAATAATCCTGGTATTTCACCGGGTCTACATCGAATGGGTGTGAAAGTCTAAATCGGGAAAAAGGTTTATCACTGGGAATTTTCAGTGTTTCCTTTTTCCAAACATTTACCCAGACGAATCCTGGAAAATGTGGATTATCTGTAAGTTCATATCGACTTTATTTATCCAACAAATATGTGAACATTTAACATTGAAAATTGGTTTTATTACTCAGAACACACAGGTATGTGGAAACGGCTCAGTCACAGCGGGCAATAAGGGTTAGGGAACGTAGTTTTGCACGGTTCAAGGTTAACGAAGGGGATAACGCTATTCAACCACTCAAGTCAATATGCCTGCAAGAGTTGTCAACACCATTTTACTTCTGGTCTTTCGGAATGGTTGTGTCGTGTCTTTCCTTATTCATCGAGATTTGGATTTGGATAAAATCAATATCAAAAAGAAAACGAAGCCGCGGAAAATTATTCAAATATCACCATTAACTTTTATTTAAAACATAAATGAAAATGAATGTATAGCCAATTAATTAATTTGTTGCAATATATTACTGTATTTTAAAATGCATGTCTTAGAGTTGAGAGTCGGCAATCTACCAAATACCGCAGTAAATTACTGATTTATATCAAATAGTAGTACATTTTTAAATTACTAGTGATTTGGACAGGATATCGCTTATCTTTTAGCTCATAAAGATAATAAGCTACCCGTTGTTGCTTGTGTTGTTTTAAGGGACTGAATACCGGAAAAAACTTCCTATCGACGTGGAGACTAAACAAAAATATTCTTTGGAACCACTCTTATGAAATATTCGCATGAAATTCTTTGCAGCTTCTAAATTCAATAAATCGATGCTTAATAAGTTTTTTTTTTTGGAAATTGTCAATATATCATGCAATTTAATAGCGTTTTCTTGTGAAATGGAAACAAAACTTCGAGAAGTATTGTAAGGTGACAACCTTGTGGTGTGAAAGATTTTGAAGCAACTATACGGGAATTATCCCAAAGTATTTGAGACACGATTAAAATAATTTCACCTTTGACATGAATAAAATCTTCGTGAGCTTTGTTTTTTCAGATTAAAATGAAATATTTTTAACCCTTGATACTAAGGTAAAATTGAATATCTTTATAGCTTAGTGATAGAGTAAAGTGGGAATTACAGGACTCATCTAATTCAAAGGATATTGTCTGCATCCAAATAAAGGCGAAGCTAGAATATCTACGACTAGAATAGCATTCGAGTTGTTGCTAGTTGTAATATCAAAGAAATATATTTAAAAGAAAATGAGGATTTGCATTGTAATTATTAATCATTTAAAATTAGTACATTCGATTTGTCTCGTACGTCTAATTTCCAAAAAAATATGTATATATAAACGTATATAAAAATATATGCACTATTTCGTTTATTTGTGTAATGGAGGTTTTAATAGCGGCTCTCCAGTTGAGGTTCTTTTGAAGTCGAGGGGTTAGTCACTTGAATAATCAGGTGTACAGAACCGCTGAAATCGATTACTTTGATTTCTAGAATTCTTAAAAAATCATCAGTAATCACAATCATTCTTGTGGGTAATCAAAGGTAATCAGAAATCTCCGATAATCACTGGAAATCAAGTGAAATCTTGAGAAAATCAGAAATAATCACATGATTTACAAGTAATGTTTTGTAATCACAGCGGTAATCACACACACTCAATCGAGGAATTCGAAAATCCAAAAGTAACATCATAATCAGTTGCAATAGAAATAATCACTGCATTAATCGAAATTCACGAAGAATCCAGTAGTAATAACGGCATACACCAAAAAATCACCGGAATTCAAGCAGGAATCACAAGTAATCTGCGGCAATAACGGGAAATCAGTGCAAAGATTATGGAAATCACCGAAAATAGTCGTAATCATAAAAATTCAGGAATAAGTAATCAGGTGTACAAAATTTATCGAACGACTAGCCCCTCGTTTGAAGTCTACAAAAGTTCTGCTAATAGAGTTTGTTCTGGTTCCTTGATTTTAGTTTAAACTCTTTAATCGATATTTGTAGAGAAATGTTACTGTAGACCCTTAACTTCAACGGCACAAAAGAACCTTAAAAGTGCGAAAGGCAATTACAACTCAAGCGTGAAAAATAGGTTTAGCTCAGTTTTTTAAAGCGTAGCTCACGAAATAGAAATTATTCAGAATAATTTATTCTTGATTTCTCGAACTGCTCGCTTTGCGGCTGAACCATTCCAGGAGACCACTGTTGAGCATTCTAAAAGGTTGGTCCTTCAAATATTTTTATTTTTCATTATTTGGTCACCATGTATTTTCAGATTTTGCAAGTGCAGTAACTCACTAAATACACTTGACTGTAAAATAGTACTAAAAGACTAAGGGTTCTTTAAGCATGTGTCTGAAAGGATGTTTAAAAATTGCCAGTTATACATCAAAAATGTTAATTCTGATGTAGAATATCTAATTTTATTCGTTTCTTGAAGTCCGTCAATGAACAATTTGATCTTTCACTATTTCGAAGCGGACACAGTTCATCTTTTCGAATTGGTTCATCGGCGGTTTAGTTCTCTTGTTGAATCCAAAGTCGACTTCTTTATTAAATCAATTACCCGTGCTATAAAATAGGCTTCGGTATTTTGTTTTACCTATTAATAAATTAACAGAAGTAATCCCTTTTAAATTTACGTACACAAAAGACAAATAAATCGTAGTTACCTGTTTTACATGAAAATTAATAAATGAAGTGAATACTAGTAATTCATATTTATTTTTCAGGATTCGGTTTAAAATTTGATTGGGAAAAATCTACGATGAAGAGCGTTTCAATGCAAATAAGTTTTCTTTCAATGATAATAATTAAAGGTAATCATGCAGGGAGTCAATCTTAACCCATGTTATAACATCTGCTTCCATCATAATTATGTGTAAATAGTTAAATGCTAACAATGTCAAAAAGCTGGCAACCAAATACGCGCTACAACCGCTGATGTGAGGCAAATTGAGTTGGTCGCGTGGGAAAGTTAAGCAGAGATAAAACATAGGAAATTCCCTCTCACTCACAAGGCTGGGGGGGGGGGTTGAACTGGAAATCCATAACCGCCAGTGCATGAAAACAAAAATGTTTTCTCAGATATTTCATGGGCTTTTGACTTATCATATAGGTATCATGGCGGAGGAAATTTTCCCATACGTTAAAACATCTGACACTCAATTTATAAAATACAAGTAAGTGTTTTGATTGAAGTTTATTGTGTACTAAAATAAGGAAACTGTATTGATTTCAAAAAACAGATTTTCAAATGTAACCAACTTAACTATAGGCATTGTTACCGTGAGTGTGCTCGTACAGACGAGCGAAGTTTTAAAAATTTCATTTTTACTTCTCCGAGTGACGATGACGTCACGGAGAGGTATAGCACTGGACGTGTCTGTGTGAGTTTGTCTGTCACCACGTTTGCAGTTAGCAAATCGGAGCAAACGTATATGCAATATCCGGACCACTTTCGCAGATAGCAATATTGGCTTCTACTCCTTTATCATCGTTAGGGTTAAGATGTACGCGGCGATCGGTTGGGGTTCGAGAAACGTCTAGCCTCCCAATGGCAGGGCTTCCACCAAAGGTTCACGCATTTGCAGCTTGATTTATCATTAACTCTGAATCAATCTTCTTATATACCCTAAATTTACAAAAATTGTAGAAAAGGTGTTCAGTAGAAGCCAGACGTTAACAATAGCAATTTTCTAAATTAATTTTAGGAATAACATTTCTTGAAACGACTTAACTAGAATTAATGTACATCACTGACGATTAAAATAATCAATATCAATTATATTTATTTAATTATTTAAGAAAAACATCGTCTCGACTCGGAGAGGTTTATTTTGGTTTTCCAATTTGTTATATATAACTTCATATTCCAATGCAGGAAACAACTTATTTAGAGATTCTGCATACGCAGTTTAAAAGCACAATCCAGTACTTGAACAGAATGCACAATATCAAGTAAGTTGCTCCAATTTAACCGAATTCCATTCTTCCAGTCAATTTTTTTTAAAAGAACCTGTTATTTCTCAATTCCTATTTTTCCCAATATACTAGAAAATAGGCTTAGTAGTTTAACTACCGTGAATTGAATTAGATTTGCATTAAATTTAATGGACTGTGTATACTTATTTAAGAATAGATTGAATCTCAATTTTATAGCTTCGATAAAAATCGATTTTATTCACTCCTTGTAGTTTACAAACGTCTTTTATTTTTACGGAGAATATTCCGGAAGTTTATCAAAAGCCCGAAATCTATCGTGTAAGTTTCGGGACGTATGACAATCACATATTAGGCTGGGCAAAATAACGCTTCAAATTACCAAATTTTCACCAGAATGTCCATTTTGTGGCAATACCATGGGAACTAAGTCTATTCGAGAAAGAAACATTTTGGGCATCCTCTGGTTTGGTTGGAGTGACCGAAACAGCCATCATGTCGAGAGCCCCTCGAAAATACATTTCATCCAATCTCGATATTCTAAAAATGGATTCGATGGCAAGTTTTAACTTTTACCTCAAAAAAGGATTTGTATGTACTATTATAATTTTTGATTAGGTGAAGCATCTGATATTGACATCTCTGTTGTCTGTGGCTTTCATTTTGACGGCGAGTTGTGTTATGTACGGGGAATATAGATTAACTGCTAGTCGTCAATGCTTACTATCACTGACCTATCGTTTCGTCATTCATTTGTGGGACACTGTTTCTGTAATCTTCGCTGAACGTGAGTCCTTGGTATAAAAAGATGGTCAAGCCCATAATTAAGCCACCCCGTTTTGTATTCTCGCTATCCCTACTTCAATAAATTTACTTCAAGTGTAATATCCCTAGTATACCGGTGAGGGGGGGGGGAATATTTTTTTTCCTTGGCTGAAAATCACACGCAATGCTACCGAATTGCAATGCTGCCAATTTTCAGCACTCCAAATTGTCGCGCTCTCAATTGTTATACAACCAGTAGGTGTCACCCGTGACCCAAATGTCTCTCACTCAGTTGTCGTAGCGCAACTCTCAAACCCTCTCACAAATAACGTCTGTAGACGAGGCTGTATAGTATCAAAATGTCGATCCGAAGGTCTGCGGATTGGATTTCGGTCTGGGAACCAAAGTTTTGGGTCGTTGAGAGTAATAGTTAAAAATAACGAACGTAAAATTTTACAGAAATTATGTCAAACTTAAAGCATAGCGCGGCTCCAGTGGATCCCCTACAAGGGGACTTTCCTCCTGAACTCCGGGTTTGGCTTGGCAAAGGCTTGTGGGCGGGATTTATACATGCAGGTATGTTTCAAGAGTCAGAATTTTCCTTTGCAGCATATCCTCGAATCAGGGTTCGAGTTCCGGATCGGATCATCTGTTTGTTTTGGCTCTTGGGTTCTGTCATTATTGTTATCTTCTTGACATCGTTTATGCAATCAGATTTGATGACAGAAAGCTATTCTTATATCGATTCCGTATACGATTTAATCGATGAAGAATCGATTCAACCACGAATACTGCATGGTTCAAGTTCTAGCAATTACTTGGAGAGAAAGGTGACACTGACGAAAGCTGCAAACGAGATTTATTAGACCCTTTTGATCGGCAGCTTAATCATGCGTTAAATTAACTCAAATAAAGATTTGGTTTTTTTTTAATTAGTCACAAGAAGATCATAAAATAAAAAACTGGTTTTTAAAATTGGATACGTCTTGTTTCGGCACTGTCGTAGACTTTTTTGAAGTCGATTATTTTATGGAACTGTGCGATGGATCGAAAGCTTTCATTCTCAATAAACCAAACATCTTGTTTACCATCGGCTTATTGTTGTGGCAGAATATTGAGGATCGTAACAAATTGAAGGACCTTTGCCAAGGATTGTATTTCTCCAAATCCAATAACCAGGAATACATGAGTTTTCTCGTCAACAAATCTTTTCACGATACTCACCCTGAGCTCATGGAAAGCGCCGGCTTATCGTAAGTCGATCACTAGGAACATTGTTCTAGTTTCCAACACAAAACGGTCGATTGTTATGCAATGAAACCGACAGAGCGTCAAACTTGAGGGTTTATTTCCAGATTCTAACCCTGGTACTAGAAAATATGATACTTACATACAAAGTTAGCATTACAGCTACTAGAAATAAGTCACTCTTAGTTTTGTTGCAAGCAAATCATTTCCAAGTGTAAAAACTTTTGATTTACAGATTGCTGGTTCTCTTCGAATCGAAGCCTTTCGACTACTTGTACATTGGCATTCACGAATCTCTGAAGATTGTGACTTGGCAAAAAACTCAAAAGGAAGATTTCACACTAAACCTGACTGCCTTGGCATTCTATTTCAACATTTTATTTATTGGATATCTTCTTTGCATCACTGTTCTACTCTCGGAAATTTTCGTCGCGAACATCATGCGCAAATTAAGGGGAGCCAAGAAAATATGGCGGCCGCACTCCAGAATCTTCAACTAATGTTGTCATTAGTCTGCAATGAACGAGACAATCTAGTTTAATGAAGTTTATGTAGTGGTTTTCTCCTAAATGTTAAGGTTAAATTTACAGGGAGTAAAAATAAACTTGTAAGTACTTGCAGGAGCAGATGACAAAGGAGTCTCGGACGCTAGCTTCCACAATATAGAGGGCAATGGGACCCGCGTGCGTCACAGCTGTAGCGGTATCGTTTGCCATAGAGGCGCTATCAGACATTATAGCAGACGATGCTTTTGGTGGATTATATCTGGCACCAAAGTCTGCTGGGAATTTTTTTTGTAATAACGGACTAACGGTGGCTACTGAGGTTCGTCTTACCCGATCGCGACATAAATATACACAATATAATTACTTTATTCAAACAGCTGTAATCGTTGGTATTAAGATAAAAGATAAGACTACATTTTGCGACCTTAAAGGTAGGAATTAATTGACTGCTACAAGAGGTTGGAAACGAAATCACTGTCTCTTACTTTTTGGGTTTTAAAAGATCGTGAGTGATTTCTTTTCCCAACCTCTTGTAGCTATCATTTAATTCAAGAAGAAATTTAGAAAAATTTGGCACTGAAACACATTTTAGTTTTTTAAAAGATTAAAAAGTCGTTGAAATCCATTTTTTAACTCTAATACTCGTTAAGCCTAGGCTAATTATAAGCAGACGATACGTATTTTTAAAGAGAGGCTCCAGACGCGATTTCCCAGATCTCCTTTCGAGACTTTGCAGCCACGCTATTAGTTGGAAAATAAGGCTCAAATTTCCTACGAGAGGTGGCACTGGCGTAATGATTTTGGTTAATATCCGTGACGTTCGCGGATCCCATTGCCCTCTACATTATGGAAGCTAGCGTCCGAGACTCCTTTGTCATCTGCTCCTGGTACTTGCAGAGAGTTGAAAGTTCTCTCTCAGAGTCTCTATGAATTAGTTTTCTACTATCCATCGAAACTGTACGCTTAACAGGATGCTTTTGGTAAGCTGTGGCATAAGGCCAATCCACAAACTCTCATGCATTGTTATGAGATAGACCTGAAAATAAACGACAGGCTTAGTCTGAATATCGCTTCAATAGATATATCTTTGCAGAAGTGAGATGAGACTAGAAGTGAAGGGCTCTAGCATTGATAGTAGATCCTGGCACTAGTGAACAAATTTGAGGATTTTCCCACGCGCCTACACTACTGAGAAAAAAATTGGTCGAGTTCAAAAAACATTTCCTAACTCCTTCCCCTCAACCTAAAGCGGCCGAACACGGACGCGGCTCCTGAATCTAGTTCGGCCGTCTACCACCGCGAGCGTCTCACGTTTTGGAGGGAAAATTCTGAAACCTCCGCTAGAGGGCCAACCGTTGCTGTGTTATCAAGAATATTCACTTTCGCCGAGTGAAGAATTTGGTTAGCTCAGTACTTCTGGTCTCATCTCACTTCTGATCTTTGTAATAGTTTATCGAAAATATTTTTTTGTTTAAAGAACAAAACATGCTTAGGTATTATCAGATCTGATCGAAGTTTTAACTTCGGAACAGTCCCAAAAGCACAAATGACAGAAGCATTTTTAAATTATATCTTTCAAGAATACAGCATAATATGATTAAATTTAAATATACCCACAGCCTCACAGTTTATTTTTTTTTTAAATGTTTTTTTAGACTTTTTTGCTTTCAATGATTTTTAGCAAAACTACTGTATAAAATTTAAGACATAAACCGTATGATGCTAAAATAGGTTTTGTTCGGAAGTTGCGGCCTAGTATTAAATTTTCGGACATCTTTTTAGCAATTTCCATAAGAGAAGAAAATTAAATGACCGAAGTCCCAGATATTACATTTTTCAGTTTAAAGACATGATTATAAAACATCAATTATTTAAAAAAAATACGTTTCACAAAAATTACACTTGCATTGTTTTCGAAAGAGCACGTGCAAAGACATCATTAATTCTATATTACTTTTAGGCATTAAAAGAGTGAAAAGTACTAGAATAAATATCCGAGTATGGATAGGGGTTATTTTCAAAGGTTTCTCTTTTCGAACTATTAGAGGAAACATTGTCTCAACGACCTAAATGCAACCGAAGGATGGAATTTTAACTTTCATCATGAGAGGTAAAAACCTTTGGTATAATATTGCGTTCTTTGAGAACTGATGTAAAAGTTGAAGTTGAAATAATTCGGTATGACGCCGACTTGCTGTTTTATGAGGAACAAAAGGTAGAGTAAACGTAAATCATGAAACACGTGAATGTGCACCAAAAAATGGTGGGATGTGTATCTATTTCACTATTAGGCTTACTTTCCCCTATTATTTGATATATAGTAAAGCTTTAACACGAAAAATTTCGAAAAAATGCAAAGTTTAATGATAAAGCATTTTGGGAAAATGTGATTTTGACGAGAAAAAGTTATATAAGTAGCCTATTATTTTTCTCAAATAATTGATATCTTGTAATCATGTCTTTAAACTGTCTATTATATCTGTACTTCGGTCTCTTATCATTTACTTTTTCTAGTTTTTGTCCACTTAGACATGGTTTTTTTTATTAATATCTGTTCCTTCAGCCTTCATTTTGATTAAGATTGTTTAGAAACAGTTGATTTTTAAAATCAAAGGATATTTTTTTTTTCTTTCTGATTCTGGATTCCACTTTGATAAGTTTAATATTTCTATCAATAGCTAGCTTCCAAAATATTTCCCAGGCGGTTGTCAATGAAATTTCTGTTGAGTGGTTGGTTTCTTGCAACGTCGGTTTTAATGAGGTCGCTTTCTGGTAATTTGAAAAGTACCCTAACCGTATCTAAATCATTGCGAATCAACAACTTTGAGGATTTAACGAACAGTGCCGACACTACTCCTTTACTACGAAATTCAGCTTAAGTCCAATATCTTTGAAAAGTAAATATTACCAGAAATAAATTGGAAAAAACGATTCTACGGAGGGGAAGTTTGCAGCTTTAGAAAATATGATCTGCATGTGTTTGGGTTTTTGGAGAATGGACACAGAAAGTTGAATTATTGAATTGTTAAGCTTCTATTTGAAGAAAATGAGGAGGAATGCAGTAAAATTCTCCGGAATGACTATTTTTGATACATTTTCAACAACCAGTTCTTAGTGTAGACATGGTGGCGATTATATGCAATCCGAAATTTCACCATAATGTCTGACCTCAACTCTTAGATTTTTAAGATTTATTGCAAAATGATGGCCAAACAAGAATCGTAGAATACGCAAGCAGAAACACCGCACCAGCGAACAATATTTTTACCTCTCCGTGTGACGTAGTCCAGGAGAGGTTCTGTAACGGCCGTGTCTGTGTGTGTCTGTGTGTCTGTCTGTCCGTTGTTACACCCACGTGACCGCGTTCGCAGTTTGCGTATCGGAGCAAACGTGTTCGCCATTTCCGAACTGCTTTCACAGTCACGGAAATGGCTCCTCTACTTGAGTTCTCCCACCACCATCTTCTGGTCTTTGTCCATCCCACACGGACACCAGTCTGTACTTACTGGCTTCTAATCACCGCCGTCTTCTGGTCTTCGTCCATTCCACTTGGACACCAGTTTGTACATACTGGCTTCTAATCACCACCATCCACTGGTCTTCCGTCTATTCCACATAGACACCAATCTGTATCATTGGCTTCTACTCAATTATCATCGTTTGGTTTTAGGATATACGCGGCGATCAGCTAGGGTTACGAGAAACGTCTAGCCTCCCTAAGGTGGGATTGGCCACCAAAGGTTTTCGTAATTGCGCTTTTTCCTTACTATTATAATGGAATCGAATCGTATATATACCCCAAAATTTGAAGAAAGCGGGCAAGAGGGGTATCCTTCACTTTAAACGTCAATATTAGCAAAGTTTGAGAAGATAATAGGTATAACTTTATTTTAAACGATTTAACTATTATTAATGTTAATTATTGAAGATTAAAATAATTAAAAATAATTATATTTATTTAAATATTAAAGATAAACCTCTCGTGCAAAGAGAGAGATTATCATTGCCTCCTATATCTATCAAGGCCCGTGCATTGTGATATATTTCATTCATTGCCTCCTATATCTATCAAGGCCCGTGCATTGCGATATATTTTTCAAAACAACAACAAAAATGGGAAACCCCAACTCAGAAACATAATAACGTTTTCATTGGATACTTAAGTTTATATAATATTCTTGACACGGAGAGGTAAAATTTTGGTTTTCCCAACTTGTTTAAACAATAGTTCTCCCAAATTCCTATGGGCCGTTCCCTTATTCTTTCCTAAAGGGATACTGAACTATCAAAATTAATTTTTACAATATTACTTCATTATAATTTCTCTTTCTAACACTTGACGAAGAAAGATTAGTTCTAGCAAACAATGGCTTTCGTAAAGATCTGAAATATTTTCAGTTTACAAGTTCTGCCTGTATTCCCGTAATTTCGACACGTAATAATGACACCTAGCGGATTTTTCCAAACTGTATACTTTCCCTTAGTAGAATGATTTCATAATCCACCTGTGATACACCTTAATTTCGGATGAAATTTTGAACTTCTCTCTTTCAGCAAAGACACCAAGATCCTATCATTGCTGCTCTGTTTACAAACTTCAAATATGTAACAAAGTTTTCACCTAAAATTTTCGAAGTTTACAAAAACGGTACTTGCAAGTACGCCGTATTACACGGTACCAACATGGTTCAAGCGATGATAAATAATATCCCTCGTATTTCACGGGATCTACATCGAATGCGTGTGAAAATCTACACGGGAAGAAAGGTTTATCACTGGGAATTTTCAGTGTTTCCTTTTTCCAAACAATTACCCAGACGAATCCTGGAAAATGTGGATTATTTGGAAGTTCATATCGACTTTATCCAATAACTATATGAAAATCTAACATTGAAAATTGGTTATATTACTCAGAACTCACAGATATGTGGAAACGGCTCAGTCACAGCGTGCAATAAGGGTTAGGGAACGTAGTTTTGCACGGTTCAAGGTTAACGAAGGGGATTACGCTATTCAACCACTCAAGTCAATATGCTTGCAAGAGTTATCAACACCATTTTACTTCTGGTCTTTCGGAATGGTTATGTCGTGTCTTTCCTTATTCATCGAGATTTGGATTTGGATAAAATCAATATCGAAAAGAAATTTATTTTAGAAAATATTATTAACAACACAAATTAAAATAAATGTATAGCCAAATATTTAATTTATTATAAAACATATCTTGTATTTAAATATGCATGTTTTATAGTTGAGTTGGCAATTTACCGAATACGGCAGTAAATTACTAATTTATATCATATAGTCGTTGCACAGTTTTAAATTACTAGTAATTTGGACAGAGTATCGCTTATATACTCATAAAGATAATACTACCCGTTGTTGCTTGTGTTGTTTTAAGGGACTGGATACCGGATTAAACTTCCTGTCGATGTGGAGACTAAACAAAAAATATTCTTTGGGACCACCCTTATGAAATATTCGCATGAAGTTCTTTCCAGCTTCTAAATTCAATAAATCGATGCTTAATAAGATTTTTATTTGGAAATATTTAATATATCATGCAGTTTAATAGCGTTTTCTTGTGAAATGGAAGCAAAACTTGGAGAAGTATTGTAAGGTGACAACCTTGTGGTGTGAAAGATTTAAAATGATTTGGAAGTATTTCAAGTTCATTTGTGAAGAATGAAGCATTTATACGGGAATTATCCGAAAAATGTTTGAGACACGATAAAATTACTTCACCTTTGACATGAATAAAATCTTTCAGATTATAATGAAATACTTTTACCCCTTAATACTAAGGTAAAATTGAATATCTTTATATCTTAGTGTCGGAGTAAGGTGGGAGTTGCAGGACTCGTCTAATTCAAAGGATATTGTCTGCATCCAAATAAAGGCGAAGCTAGAATAGCATTCGAGTTGTTGCTATTTGTATTATCAAAGAAATATATTTATAAGAAAATGAGGATTTTCCATTGTAATGACTAAGCATTTAAAATTAGTAAATTCGTTTTGCCTCGTACGTCTAATTTGTAAAAAAAATATATATATATATAAACGTATATAAAAATATATGCACTATTTCGTTTATTTTTGTAATGGAGGTTTTAATAGCGGCTATCCAGTTGAGGTTTTTTTGAAGTCGAGGGGTTAGTCACTTGAATAATCAGGTGTACAAAACCGCAGAAACCGATTACTTTGATTTATAGAATTTTTAGAAAATCACCAGTAATCAAAATCATTCTTCTGGGTAATAAAACGTAATCAGAAATCTCCGATAATCACTGGAAATCACATGAAATCTTGAGAAAATCAGAAATAATAATAATCTAAGCTTTGCCTACGAAGGGATTTCCACACTAAGCCTTGGCTTATTTACAGGTGGGTTCCTTTACAATGCATAGAGGGGTGGTGGCTAGCCCCTATGCCACAGCTAACCTACAGCGCCCTATACTAACTATTACCGTTAACCTCTGCAAGTTTTGATGGAAAGGAGAAACCGGGTTAGACCGCGGAGGAAAACTCCTTTAACAAGCGGGGAGAGAACTTGCAAACTCTACGCAGAAGGATTTGTTCCCAGATTTTCACCCGGTGCCACAGTCCGGGATCGAGCCCGGGATCCTCTTGCTGCGAGGCGAAAGCGCTAACCGCTACGCCACTCCACCTTATCACATGATTTACTAGTAATCTTTTGTAATCACAGTGGTAATCACACATACTCAATCGAGGAATTCGAAAATCCAAAATAAGAATCATAATCTGTTGAAAAAGAAATAATCAGTTAATCACGAAGAATCCAGTGGTAATCACGGCATTCACCAAAAAATCACCGGAATTCATTGGAATTCAAACAGGAATCACAATTTATCTGCGGAAAAAACTGGAAATCAGTGTAAAGATTATGGAAATCACCAAAAATAATCTAAATCACAGAAATCATGGAATTCGTTCAGTAATCATCAGAATTCACATAAAAATTCAGAAATCAGTAATCAGGTGTACAAAATTTTGGCGAATGACTAGCCCCTCGTTTGAAGTCTAACAAAAGTTCCGCTAATTGAGTTTGTTCTGGTTCCTTGATTTAAGTTGAAACCCTTTAATCAAAAGCGGATTATGCTTCACACATAAAGTACGTAAGTCCCACTTTTCCATAGCTTTGGCCATGGATTTCATGACATTCCCGAAGTAAAAACTAAGCAGACGAAAAAGAATGCCTTTAACCAATCATAAGCCCCTAACCGTAGATAACCGCTTTAATGCCAGACCAATCGGCGACGGCTATTACTATTTTCTTGCATGGGACCTCGACTCGACCTCGCCGTCGACATAACCGGAAAGCTCGGAAGGCAAAATACCGTAATCGTTCGTTAGTCGTTACGTTATATTCAACGTTTTAAAGCTCAAGTTTCGAAAATTTTCGAGTCATTTAATAAGTCTTCAACTAAATATTATTAATTTTTTTTTTAATTTCAACAGAAAAATAGCTCTGCGAATAATAGTAGACTTGAAAACTACACTAAGCCTTGGCTAGGTATCAGCGGAATCCCGATTCCCCAGCCGCCAGTGGCTAAGCTCGCCGTAGCCGCGGCAATAGAAAACATTCCTCGTAAAAAACAGATGCACGGCGTCTTAAAAGTCCAAGCAAAAGCTACCCAGATTGATAAGATCTTTTTGCCTTACTCCCAAATAATCTTTCGTATTGTGAATAGTTTTAACTAAAGAATATTTTAGACACTCTACTCAATATTTATAGTAGTTCCCTAATTTCAACAGAAAAATAGCTCTGAGAATTATAGTAGACTCGACGAAAACTACCCTAACCCTTGGCTAGGTAACAGCGGTATCCCGATTCCCGAGCCGCCGGCGGCTGAGCTCGCCGTAACCGCGAGAACAGAAAACATTCCTCGTAAAAAAACAGATACACGGCGTCCTGAATAGTCCAAGCAAAAGCTACCCAGATTGATAAGATCTTTGTTCCTTACTCCCAAATAATCTTTGGTATTGTGAATAGTTTTATCTAAAGAAAATTTTAGACACCCTACTCAGTCTTTATAGTAGTTCCCTAATTTACGTACCAGGTAAATTGGTTCTTAAGGCGGAAGGATCGCAAGGATCCGAAAGAGCCGCGTTACCGAATTTTGTTCCTCCGCGTAAGGGGAGGTTCTTTCCTAGGAGCTTAGAGAATATCGTGTAACTCTCCCAGGCACCTGTTACGTACTTCATGTGTAAAGCCTAATCGGCTTCTGCTTTAATCCATATTAGTAGAGAAATGTTACTGTAGACTCAAAGTTCAACGGCACTAAAGAACCTTAAAAGTGCAAAATATAATATTGCGAAAGGCAATTACAACTCAAGCGTAAAAAGTAGGTTTTGCTCAGTTTTTTAAAGCGTATAGCTCACGAAATAGAAATTATTTAGAATAATTTTTTCTTGATTTCTCCAACTACTCGCATTGCGGCTGAACCATTCCAGAAGACCACTGATGAGCATTCTAAAAGGTGGGTAATTTCATTATTTGGTCACCATGTATTTTCAAATTTTCCAAGTAAAATAACTCACAAAATACACTGGACTGTAAAATAGTACTAAAAAAACTAGTAGTTCTTTAAGCATGTGTCTGAAAGGATGTTTAAAAATTGCCATTTTTGCATCAAAATTGTTATGAATATCATCACATTTCAATTCTGATATAGAATATCTAATTTTATTCGTTTCTTGAAGTTCTTCAATGAACAATTTGATCTTTTACAATTTCTAAGCGGACGCAGTTCATCTTTGGAAATTGGTTCATCGGCGGTTTTGTTCTCTTGTTGAAGCCAACTTCTTTAATAAAGCAATTACCGGTGCTATAAAATAGGCTTTGGTATTTTGTTTTTCCCATTATTGAAGTAACAGACGTAATCCCTTTCAAGTTTTGCATACCCAAAAGAAACATAAATAGTTGTTACCTGTTTTACCCGAAAATGAATAAATGAAGTGAATACTAGTAATTCATGTTTATTTTTCAGGATTTGGTTTAAAATTTGATTGGGAAAACTCCACGATGAAGAGCGTTTCAATGCAAATAAGTTTTCTTTCAATGATAATAATTAAAGGTAAGCATGCAGGGAGTCAATCTTGACCCATGTCACGCATCAATATGTAAACAACATTTGCTTCCATCACAGTTATGTATAAATAGTTAATGCTAACGTATTATGGATTCTCAACAAGGTCAAAAAGCTGGCTACCAAATACGCGCTACAACCGCTGATGTGAGGCGACTGTTGGTCACGTGAGAAAGTTGCGCAGGTACTCAGGGAGAAAACATAGGAAATTCCCTCTCACTCACAAGGCTGGGGGGGGGTGTTGCAAGTCATTTCTATACAGAAAGGGCATCTAAGCGAAATGCTCAGGGCCGGATTAAACAATTTCGCACCCGGGGGCCGAGATAATGTGCGCCCCCTTAAGTCGGAAAAAAAGGAACAGCAAATGTTGCTAAGGGGGAATAGTTTAACTCAATGCGCCCACAACAAGCCTTGCGCCCGGGGGCCAGTGCCCCCTCGGCCCCCCTTTAATCCGGCCCTGGAAATGCTTGTGAAAAGCAAGAACTGGGAATCCATAATTCCCTTACATAACTGCCAGGGCATGAAAACAAAGATGGGTTCTCAGATCTTTCATGGGCTTTTGACTTATCATATAGGTATCATGGCTGAGGAAGTTTCTCCATACGTTAAAACATCTGACACTCAATTTATAAAATACAAGTAGGTGCTTTGATTGAAGTTTATTCAGTGCAAAAATAACGAAACTGTACTGATTTCTAAAAACAGATTTGCAAATGTAACCAACTTAACTATAGGCGTTATTACCGTGAGTGTGCTCGTTCAGATAAACGAAGTCTTTTGAAATTTGATTTTTACTTCTCCGAGTGAGGACAGGTATCAAGGTTTGTCCACACTATCGGTTTTTCGTATGCTTTTCTCGCGTACGTAATACCGATTCTTATGTGGACTAGCAATGTGCCTCGAGCGCGAAGCAAACAAACTCGTGAAGTGAAAAAAATAACGTAGTGTGGACGTACCTTATATATACCCTAAATTTACAAAAATTGTGAAAAAGGTGTTCGCTAGAAGTCAAACGTTAACAATAGCAATGTTTAAAATGATTTTAACAATAACGTTTCTTAAAACGACTAAACTAGAATTAAGGTAAATTGCTGACGATTAAAATAATCAATATCAATTATATTTATTTAGTTATTTAAGAAAAACATCTTAATTGGGTAGATAGCCCTCGTCTCGACTCGGAGAGGTTTATTTTGGTTTTCGAATTTGTTTTATATATATACCTTCATATTCCAATGCAGGAAACAACTTTTATAGACATTCTGCTGTCGCAGGTTAACAGCACAATTCAGTACTTGAACAGAATGCACAATATCAAGTGAGTTGCCCCAATTTAACAGAATTTCTTTCTTCCAATGAAATTTTAAAAAAACAGTTTTTTCTCAATTCCTATTTGTCTCAATATACCAGAGAATAGGCTTTGTAGTTTAACTACCGAGAATTGAATTGGATTTGTATTAAATTTAATTGACTGTGTATACGTATTTAAGAAAAGATTGAATCCCAATTTTATAGCTTCGATAAAAATCGATTTTATTCACTCCTTGTAGTTTACAACCGTCTTATATTTTTATGGAAAATGTTCCGGAAGTATACCAAAAACCCGAAATGTATCGTGTAAGTTTCAGGACGTATGACAATCACATATTTGGCTTGGCAAAATAACGCTACTAATTACTAAATTTTCACCAGAATGTCCATTTTATGGCAATACCATGGGAACTAAGTCTATTCGAGAAAGAAACATTTTGGGCATCATCTGGTTTGGTTGGAGTGACCGAAACAGTCATCATGTCGAGAGCCCCTCGCAAATACATTACATCCAATCTCGATATTCTGAAAATGGATCCAATGGCAAGTTTAATCTTTTACCTCAAAAAAGGATTTGTATGTACTATTATAATTTTTAATTAGGTGAAGCATCTGATATTGATATCTCTGTTGTCTGTGGCTTTTATTTTGACGGCGAGTTGTGTTATATACGGGGAATATAGTAGATTAACCGCTAACCGTCATTGTCTACTATCACTGACATATCGTTTCGTCATTCATTTGTGGGACACTGCTTCTGTAATCTTCGCTGAACGTAAGATGGTCGAGCCCATAATTAAACCAGCAGCGTTTTGTATTCTCGCTATCCCTACTTCAATAAATTTATTTCTCCCTAGTATACCGGTGAGGGGGGAATTTTTTTTCTTGGCTACGAGGCAACGTGAATCACACGTTGCCAACGCCCTTAGTCATTGCCATTTTTTAATATTTCTACTACTACTACTGAGCTTAAACTATAAGTTCCATAAGAAGTTCATTAAATTAGCTCTGGGACTCCCCTCTCTTGTGTAGCGGTACTGAAGAATTGCTATAACGTTTTTCAGACCTTTGGTTTAGGTGCAACTCC
Organism: Phalangium opilio; assembly: GCF_054372755.1. Lineage (NCBI taxonomy): Eukaryota > Metazoa > Arthropoda > Arachnida > Opiliones > Phalangiidae > Phalangium > Phalangium opilio. Next base: position 10,661,348 of record NW_028324148.1, read on the forward strand.
TACTCCAAAATTTGCCCTATTGGGACTCTGGGAGAGAACCAGCTATTGTCTGAAAAATCATGCCTCGCTCACGTGAAGAGAGATTTCCAGGAGAGGAGCTCGAAATTTCTAACAGGCTTTGGAAATGGAAAAAAGAACCCCCATCTATGAAGTTAAAAGTTCCTAACTCTGCAGAGACGTACGCTTTACCAGCTTTTGTAATTGTTTACTTCCTAGGCTAATTTAATGAACTTCTGGTTCCATCTATATCTTGTAGCATAGGTTTATAAGATATGGAACATGAAACAACCATAGTATGTTTCACCAGTCAGCATTATCTTTTGCAGCATATCCTCGGATCAGGTTTCGAGTTCCGGATCGGATCATCTGCTTATTTTGGCTCTTGGGCTCTGCCATTATTGTCATTTTCATGACATCGTTTATGCAATCAGATTTGATGACAGAAAGTTATTCTTATATCGACTCAGTATACGATTTAATCGATGAAGGATCGATTCAACCGCGTATACTGCAAGGTTCAAGTTCTAGCAATTACTTGGAAAGAAAGGTGACACTGACTAAAGCTGCAAACGAGATTTATTAGAACGTTTATATCCACAGCTCAACCTTGCGTCTAATTAACTCGCATAAATGTTTGATTTTCTTAATTAGTCAAAAGAAGACCATAAAATTAAAAACTGGTTTTTTAAATTGGATATGTCCTGTTTCGGCACTGTCGTTGACTATTTGGAAGTGGATTATTTTATGGAAATTTGCGACGGATCGAAAGCTTTCATTCTCACTAAACCAAACATCTTGCTTACCATCGGCTTATTGTTGTGGCAGAGTGTTGAGGATCGTAATAAAATGAAGGACCTTTGCCAAGGATTGTATTTCTCCAAATCCAAAAACCAGGAATACATGACTTATATCGTCAACAAATCTTTTCACGATACTCACCCAGAGTTTATGGAAAGCACTGGTTTATCGTAAGTGCATGTCGAGTCATGTCAGCCAAGAAAAACATATAAATGAAAAAATTGAAAATTATTATCTCCTTCCTCATACATGTAATGAATATCAGCTACTTCTGTTAAAAACCGTTTAACCACTACCACAATGGCGGTTTGCTCATTTTGTCGCCAAAATGAGATTGTAACGGTGTTTATATAATCATTTGCTCTCTCATTGCCCAGCATATGCATTAAGATTTGTAACACGGTTGCACAACGTACCGCTAATCAATTTTAAGTGTGATTTGAAGTAGGTTAGCCTAGGAAGTAATCAAAAGTGGGGTCTAAGAGACAATAGGTTGTCAAAGAAACCGACAGCGTCAAACTTGAGGTTTTTTTTCCAGATCCTAGCCCTGGTACTAGAAAATATGATACTTACATACAAAGTTAGCATAACAGCTACTAGAAATATGTCACTCTTAGTTTTGTTGCAAGCAAATCATTTCCAACTGTAAAAGCTTTTGATATACAGATTGCTGGTTCTCTTCGAATCGAAGCCTTTCGAGTACTTGTACATTGGCGTTCACGAATCTCTGAAGATCGTGACTTGGCAAAAACCCCAAAAGGAAGATTTCACACTAAACCTGACAGCCTTAGCATTATATTTCTACATTTTATTTATTGGATATCTTCTTTGCATCACTGTTCTACTCTCGGAAATTTTCGTCGCGAACATCATGCGCAAATTAAGGGGAGCCAAGAAAATATGGCGGCCTAACTCCAGAATCTTCATCTAATGTGATCATTAGTCTGCAATTAACGGGACAACCTCAATCCAGTTTTAACGAAGTTTATGTGATGGTTTTCTCATAATAGTTTAGGTTAAATTTACGGAAAGCAGAAAGAAAACGTACTTGCTGAGAGTTGAAATGTCTCTCCCCATTTATTAGTTTTCTACTATTTATCAAAACTGTGCTTAACAGATTGCTTTTGCTAAGCGGTGGCGCAATGCCAAGCCACAAACTCTCACGCACCTGAAACCACGGGTTTAGTTCAATAGATAAATGTTTGTAACGGTTCGCGTAAATATTTCAGAGTTTAAAGAACAAAACATACTTAGAATAAGAACCGTACCAACTCTTAATTTTTCAACTGTTCCAAAAACACAAATGACACAAAAATTATGAAAAACATCGAATACTTCTTTCAAGAATACAATTTTATATTATTCAAATTATACAGGGTGTTTGTGAAAAGTCCATCAATAATGGAAGGGCGTATTTATTGGGCCATTTTGAGTCGAAAATGTTCTATGACATTTTGCCGTCCGAGCCACGTTTTTCGAGTTATGATTAGAATATTTTAGGGATGACCCCTTAATTAAATTAACGCTGTCTTTCAATTTCTTAATTAAATTCAAGGGGGTCATCCGTAAATTACTCCAATCATAACTTGAAAACAGTGGCCCGGACGGAAAAATGTCATAGAACATTTTCGACTCAAAATGGCCCAATAAATACGCCCTTCCATTATTGATGGACCTTTCACAAACACCCTGTATATGCCTACAGTCTCACAATTATTAAAAATATATCGCAATGATTTTAATATCCAAAACTAGACAAGATATAAAAAAATTCAAACGATGCTAAATGTGATTTTGAACTTCAGACGCGGTCTGGTATTATATTTTAAGACATAGCAACCGTTTTGGAATTATAGTAGGATTTTTACTAATAGAAAGCTTGTCAACAATGACACAAACGCTTGATAGAAAACGCGCCTTAACTGTGAATTTTTGTTACAATATTTAATTTAACTATAATCTTATCATTGTCTAGCGTAAATAGGAGTACCATCGTAATATTTTTAGGATCAAGACATGGTTTTATTTACCTGAAAAAAAATGTAAATTCAAAATCTCGATAACCTACGTCTGAAATAAATAAGATAATTGGTTTCAATCGAAAAGCAAACGACGTGAGGAATTTCAAAAGGCACAGTCTCTAAAAAATAATTAGAAATAACTCCTTTGTTTTCGTGTATTTTGCATTAAAAATGATGATCAAATTTCCAAATGCATTCAACCAGAATTGCAAAAACTGACAATTCGATTCCATACAGGTAAACGGTGAAAATAAGCAACAGAAATCTTAAGGTCAATCCTTTCGCGTCTTGTAATTGTTATTTTTCCGTATGAAGAACTTTTCGGTAATCAGAATGCCTTTCTCATTCTGGATTCAGTTTTTCGTGTGCCCACTATTCGTCCAATGCTGTCAACAAGTAAATGGCTATTACTATTGTCAAGCTTGTTGTCATTTTAATTAATCACGTGACAATTCACCGGATGTAAATCATTAGTGTATAACATGGCCACTAGGGGGACACTAGATAAAAGAGAGATGATTCGCATAGACCGGGTCACTCTTGAATTGACAGTCAGACATTTTAGTAATTAATAAAAACTTTAATCGTAACCTTATGGAGTCGTTATTAAACGGAAACATAACAAAGCTGAAGGTCTATTAGACCTATAATTCAATCTATTTCCAAGTAACCTATGAACCCTATATTAAAACCAGGGCTGTGCGAGCCTAGATTTTTGGCTTTCGAGCTGAGTCCCAGCCTTGAAAAACGAATTCGAGTATCGACCCGTGTCTTAAATGTGATAAAGTGCAAACGCTTTGCGTTTTCCCGTAACCTCTTCTGGCTTCGAAATGGCATTTTCAGCTCTAAATAGGCGGTAATGATGTGGTAAAAGCATTTACGCCAACACTGTGTTTGATAATTTTAATACTGTTTAAATAAATGCAGATATTCAAATACACCTCAATATTTGATTCGAATATATTTGAAAGGATATCAGGAACTAGGGAACAGGACACGTTTGTCTCAAACCAAAAATTTCCAAAATATGATTATTTTAAATTTCATAGAACCCTAGCCCTATAAAACAATTCGATTTGCTTTATGCTCCAAATAAAATAATTTAATAAATAAATTAGTTACTATATTAATTTTTATAAATTAATTAAAATAACATAGCTTTTGATTCGTTTCATACTCCCTTTGAAGTTAAGAAACTGCCCAAACCTTATGAACGAAGGACTGATATACTCCCTTTAAGGTTATGAATCCCTGGCTGTATAAATTAATTTCAAATCGATTACTAAATTTACCTTCCCAACTGCAGTTGATTTACTTCTGGTGAAAACTAAATTTATTTGAATTAATAAGGAGTCAACTCAGTTAATCTTATCGTAATATCGTGAAAGTCAATCCTGTGGTATTGAAATTCTCTAACTATTTCTTCAACCAACTTCAGCAAAGAAAATCAAAAAACTAAAGGTAAAGTCTCCGAAAACTGGGACTTGATTTGTGATAATAATTTTACACGTTTTCAACAGCAACTCCGTGATGTTAAAGTGGGGCGGGGTAAAAGTAGAGGTGGAAGGCATTTCTCCTTTCCGCGTCTATTCGCGCGCCCCTGGTGGATAGTACTTCATAATATAATTTATTTAAAAATTAACGCTTGTAAAAAGTGGAATAAAAGTAAATTTTGTTTTGTATGTAGAACACTCGCGTTTTGCCAAGGTCTGCAGTACAGAGGCTTTTACTTCCTTCCTCTACGCACAGTCACTGTTTATTTCAAAAAGTTGAAAACATCAATTTTGTCGGAAACGGAGAATTTTTAAAGGTGAATGAAATAATCTTGATGGATTTAATTTTTAAAATGAACGAATAATTTTTGAGAATTTTAGGCCTCATCCTTTGGGCTAAGTGGCGAAAGGCGATCTGGACAGTCCACAGTAAACTCGTGAAAAAGGGCCCCCAATGGTTAACGTTGATATGTTGTAGCAATAGGCTGACACGGACCAAATATCAGTCACCTACTCTCAATGCTTATGCCTAAAAGCCTAATTCCGATTATCTTAAATTGAGGTTCACAGTCTTGGTTTTAGATTTAGAAGAGCTATGCACTCTTTATAGTTTTGACATGGTTTTCTTTTTTGTAATTTGAGAATTGGACCTATCGTCTCTTTCTTCAAATTGATACGAATTCTTCAATTCATTAAAGTGTTAGACTATTTTTAAAAGGATAAATTGTAAAAATAAGCTTTACTCTTTAATTTATACAAATATAGTCTGTAATCAGCGATCCAAAGATTATCATATACCCTTCCCTTCGAATAAGGACAAAATGTACTGTTCATAAAATAACGATTTTATCTTCTGAAGTCTGGCTTTTGTAATTCAGCTCCAATATAGACGAATTGGTTTTAAAATACAGTTGTGATACTCGAGTGAAACTCGATCAAGGCCTTTTAAAATACTGTTTTGAGACATCACCGTTTTGGTTTACTGGAAAACGTAGGAAGGATTAGTTAGACGCCGATTAAACCACAGCGACTAGTCTGTTAAACAAATTGCTGAAAGTTATTGTTATTCATCTTCAAATGGGTTCCTTAATATTGGATAACTTTTGTAATTCTCCATTTTGGGTACGTTACGTGATTACTACTTTAAAAAGGATGTGATTATATTCATAGATGGCGTTTGCTTTTAATTATGAAGTATGTAATCATTTTTAACAGGACCTCAATTTGACATGGTACACGGATGATCCTGACTTCACTCCTTGTTTTCAAAAGACGATCCTGGTCTGGGTGCCTTGCGCGATACTCTGGTTGTTCCTCCCGCTGGAAATCGCGGTGATCGTCAAGTCTGAACGGCGAAGCGTTCGCTGTTCTCATCTATCCATTACGAAAAGTGTAAGACCTTATTGAGCGAGGAATAACTTTGTACGGCACAAAATGGGCTGCACAGGATGGGAGCGTTCTCGGCACTGATTATTTCTCCTCTCGGGAAATTATTTTAAACTCCAATGTCCGAGAAATTCCGAAAACGTTTAGATGTAGTAGTTTTTCTGCTTTTTTCAGCTCTTGGTTTTGTTACTGGCCGCAATTGGCGTCTTAAAGTTTGTTAAACAAATATACTACGGTGATTTTCATGTTGTTGACAAATTGGCGGTCGCTCTTCAATTTGGAACTTTCGTAAGACACTTTTATAAAATCCATATGATGAAATAAAATGAAATCGCGTGTTGCAGGTCTTGGCGTTTTTCCTCATTATTTACGGCAGAGTGGGTGGTACGGTGTTGTCCGGAATCCTAACAATATTTTGGCTCCTCTTAACACTAACGCAAACTATCACACTGAGATCCACTATCATGAAATACTATTTACAAGTAAGCGTGGTTTCTTTTACACTTTATAATTATATAATGGCAAAATAACAACTCGAAATATTTCAGAACGAGAGAGATGACTATTTCGGGCTGGTAATTGAGTCGGTAATTTACCCATTAGTTGTAGTTACTCTTGTATTGCACACATTGAGTGACACCTCTCCGCACTACGAGAAACATACGTACGCAATCGAGGTCAAAATGGTAATACTCCATGCATTTTTGTTATAAGTAGTTTATGTATTATAAGTTCGACACTGGAGCTCTTGCCATCTTGATTGTAGTTCTTGATTTAACTCTCATTAAGGTTTTTGTGTCGAACTTATTTACAGTAATGCATACAGCTCTTAGGAATCATTGAGCCCAATGGTAGTTTCTATGGGGTTTTTGTTAGTCGGGCTAGAGTAATATTCATGACGCCTCATAAGTTTCAAGTCTTTCAAACTGTGCAACTGTGTAACGCGACTTACGCGAGGTTAAAAGACCGCGCAAGGTTCAACGTGCAGCGAGAAAGATTATTCGCCAGGTAAATTTTGTCCCACAAAATCTGCCCAGATATGATGAGAAAATGTCTACACAATAATTCCTATAAGCTGTTTGTATTCCTGTTATGGAACATATAAACTTTATTTTCTATTAAAATTCCTTAACGAATAGATGATTATTTTTTTAACATAAAGAAATCAAGGGAAGATGAAGCATCGTTTTGTTCACGCGTGGTTCATTCATGGCTTACCAGGTAAATCTTTCCCAGTTTTGTGTTCTTATAATTTGCCCTTACCCAAAAAGTTATTACAGTGCAGCTAATTTTAATTCTAACATTCATGTTTTTATTTTAAATTTTGAACGAATTGTAGCGCCCTGTGGAAAGGTTGGAAGAAAAATCTGGAGCCATCGGATGTGTACGACTTGAATGACTCGGAGCGAGCGCTCACTATCTCGCGCCTTTTCGAAAAACACTGGAAGCTCCAAGCTGAGACCAACAGTAACGGCGATGAAATGGAACAACAAACCAAAACCAAATATCAAAGAGAGTCAATCACTTGGCCCCTGTTGAGGACAATCGGGCCTTGCATGACTGTTGGAATGGTCTTTCAATTTCTGTCTGACGTAGTGTCTATTGGTCCAGCTCTTTTGACAGGGTAAACAATTAAACTTTAAAAGTGATTCTAACAGTGGTTGAAATTGCAAGTGCATGACTGTCCACCATGCAATGAATTAAGTAATATTTCGAACCAGTTTGCAAACTTATGTTTCCAGTTCCATTATTGACTACTCGATGAGCAAAGATCCTTTATGGAACGGGATTTTGTACGCTTGCCTTTACGGTTTGGCCGGACTTGTGCAATCTTTCTTGCAAGAAGGCAGCGCCATTTTCCACACTAAACTAGGACTGAGACTCAAATCCGCCACCATGCACGTTCTGTACAAAAAAGTAAGTTTTAGGGTTATTGTAATATTGCGATGCTACTTCATTAATGAGATTCGTCGAAGCAGATATTTCGCTTGACGAGCAGCGATCGGCGTGACCTGACAATGGGCGAAATACTGAACACAATGTATGTCGACACGAACAGATTCCAAGTTCTTTCGCCGCAACTGGGCCTGTTGTGGTCGGTCCCGGTACAAACAATACTGTGCTTCGTCTTCATGTATCAAGAACTGGGATATTCAGCCTTTGCTGGCATCGTACCTATTGTTGTTCTTTTTCCACTGAACTACCTCAGCACCAAGAAATATAAAGAATTGCAGGTAAATGTTATCCAACTAAAACACCAGAGGTAGCGCTCTTTTATTCTAGTATTTTTAGACCGTTCCATTATTGGCATGCCTGAAGAGAACTTCACAGGGCGTAGGGGTCCGCCAAGAAGCACCGCTAGAGGCAGTGCCTCCCGCGTGTATTGAACTCTGGCGTAAATGACATCTGGTGTTGCCTCTTGGCGAATATATCCTTTCGCCCCTACTCTGTGATTTCTCTTCAAGTGATTACAGGAATGGTCTATAATCGCGAAGAGCAGATCATACGCCGCAAGGTTTTTTTGAAAATATCTAGGGCCTCACGTTACTGTTCGCCTAATATTAATTTTTACTACAATATCAAGACCGGCGAAGTGTGCGAATGGTTTCATTAATCATCTCATTTATTAGATCGAGCTGATGAAGCAGAAGGACAACAGAATGAAAATGATGAGCGAAATCTTGAACGGAATCCGCGTCTTGAAGTTGTACGCCTGGGAAAGATCATTCCAGAGAATAGTTCTTGAAGTCAGGAAGAAAGAAACTGCACTCATGAAGAAACAAGGCCTCTTCCAAGGAATAAATGGATTTATATCTCTTGTCATATCGGTTTTGGTACGAACGTAAATAATTTACAAATGGATTATTATTATCGATTATACAGCCACAGAGAGGTGTAGGGATTTCAGCTCCGTGTTAGTTTCTTCTCCAAGCGTCTATTTGTCGTCATCTAACTGATAACTAATCAACTTCACAACTCTTTTACCTCAATATTGATTTGAAGTTCCTACAGATATTGTTTCTTTTTCAGATTACTTCACCGTGTTTCGCCGTGTACGTATTAATTGACGACGACAACGTTCTCACTTCGAGGAAAGCCTTCGTCTCCTTTCAGTTGGTACGATTATTAGCGACGTCAATGCTTACGTTACCGGATTTAATAAATATCCTAGTTTTGGTAAGAACGCCGTCAGGGAAGGTCAAAAGATTAATCTACAATTTGAATCTACTAAATTTGTTAACTGATTTCCAACATTCAAAGATTTGAAAGTTTCTTGATTTTTGAAAATTTTAAATATTTGGCATGTTTTGGTCCATATTTGTGAATATTATGAAAAGTTTATAGAATATAACAAAAGGTTTCGGTTTCCCACCTTTGTTTGTAGTTGCCACCTTATTAACTTAGCAGACGACGCAAGTCAACCTCTCACCCCATGTTAGATAGTTTTAGCTACGTTATTGAAGAAAATCGATGTTTTTGGCCTTAGTTTATCTATGCTTAACTACTGATTTTACTGTTCATGTTCAAGTCATCGGCTAGAGTCATTCCAGCAAGCCTGATAGCGAATTGAGCGAAGTTCTTCAAAACAGTCAGTGTTTGTACGCTTCCTGGATAACCTGGAAAGTCTGGTTAAGTCAGGGATTTGGAAAATGAGGGAAAACATCAGGGATAAGTGAGGGATTTAAAGTTTTTTCCTAAAAAGTCAGGGATATGTCAGAAATTTCGTTTGGTATATCAAACCATGCTTCGGGCACTGCTAAATATGGACCAGGTGTGATGAATACTGCTCTGGTAAACACCTTAAAATAGTCGGGGATTGGCAAACTTTGGTCAGCGATAACCTAGAAAAGTCTGGTATTTTCAATATGAAAATTTCGTCCGAACTAAATTGTTAACATGTAAAGATTTTCCTGGAAATTTAACGTCTTTTACAAAGCTCGTAAATCTGATTCAAAGGGAACGCAAAAGAATAACTTCACTTTTAAAAACAAACCAACTCTAAAAAGTAAAAGATTTAAAGGATTTTGATATTTTAACGATTAATTTTCTACTCAGTATTTGTACCACAACTCATCGAACTATATTATGCCCAAGATACTAGAAACCGAAGTTACAGTAAATAGGCCCAGGCGTAGCTCTCTTGATTAAGCTCAATTTCCGTGACTCGAATTAAAGTAGGAAGGCTTAAATGGGAAGTTAAGAGTACGACCTGGCACAATTTCGCCTGCTAGATCGAGACTATTGGTTTTAATATATGTTGTCTTGATATTATGTATCATTTGTTGTCATCGCGTTACTGCAAAAGAAGGATTGAAATTATAGTTGGCGTCGTTAAATAACGGCAACTAATTTAAGGTACAAAACATTTTCCAAACAAAGTAATATTGCTTTTAGAAAAAAGAATCGTACAGGATTGTCACGTTGACCTTCCCTTTAGTAAAAACATCTCAAAATGACGCAAATTCACTAAGCAATTCCTTGCAGACACACGTTTCGGCAAGAAGAATTGCAAACTTGTTGAGTCGTGGGGAAACCAAGCATTACGTAAAGCAGATGGCTAACGACGCCCAATGTGGTATGCCAAATATTAATTAGCGACTTGAAAAAAAGAGATAGATCGCTTGTTAATTCCGGCAGCTATTCCTAGACAAGCGGATGTATTTAAGCACAAAATTCATTGTGGTTCAAAAGTAGATGCGCGAACTTGAGTGCGGGGAAAGGGGCAATTGAAAGATCTTCTTCAAAACTTAACCCACCAATTCGGGGAATTGGTATAAACAGAATGTATCATCCTATAATCATCACGCTTATTCCCAAAAGTAGCTTTTTTCCCCGGGTGAAAAGAAATTGCGGGTGGGATATCCTTAGGCTTTGAACTATAGCCAAATTTAGATGGAAACACCGCAAGGATTCAACTATCTCTTTGAAAAATCTTATTTGTCAAATAAGCTAATCAATATGTCGTTCTTGTAGTGGATTCGAAGGCCTGAAGTCACGTTTAGATTGTTACCAGATATTTTTGAAGTATTCGGTCACCATTCGTTATTTTGATAAATGTTTACAATCAAATTTCAGCAATTGAGATTAAGAAGGGAACGTTTCATTGGAACCTAAAAGACAAAACAGCGGCATCTCTTCAGGACATCAGTTTAAAAGTGTCCCGCGGCTCGTTGGTGGCCGTGGTGGGTCCGGTGGGTAGTGGCAAGTCTTCCCTCTTGTCTGCTCTAGTGTCCGAGATGCAGAAGGTGGAGGGGGAGGTGAGAGTGGCCGGAAGAGTGGGATACGTCACTCAACAACCCTGGATACAAAACACCTCACTCAGACAGAATATACTATTCGTGGACGATATGGACCAGGAAAGATACAACAACGTCATACGCGCATGCGCCCTACAACCGGACCTCGACCAGCTACCCGCTGACGACGAAACGGAGATAGGAGAAAGGGTATGTATTATCATACGCAGATTATCTTCTTCTTTAAATGTCCATCATTAGGTCTTTGGTGGAACGCCTCCTGCCCCTTACCTTTACGTACGTCACGTGCCAAGAGAAATCGGGCACGAAAACTAGAATCAGAGATTTTTACTTCTCTGAGTGACGATGACGTCAAGGAGAGGTATTACACTGGACGTGTCTGTGTGTGTGTCTGTCTGTCACCGTGTTCGCAGAAAGCAATTTTTGGCTTCTACTCCCTTCGTTAGGATTAAGAAGTACGCGGCGATCGGCTAGGGTTACGAGAACCATCTAGCCTCCCAAGGTCTGGGCTTCCACCACTGGTTCACGCAAGTGCGGGTATTCTTAACATTAGTTGCGAATAAATCGCCTTATATACCCTAAATTAAATTACCAAAAATTGTTAAAGTGGCATAAGTTTGAATTCAAACGTCGACAATAGCTTTGTTTAGAACGATTTTAGGAATAAATTTTCTTAAAACGATTTAACTAGAATTGAGTTAAATTAATGACGCTTAAAATAATTAATATCACTTATATTTATTTAATTATTTAAAAAAAAACTTCTTAATTGCGTCTCGACTCGAAGAGGCTTATTTTGGTTTCCCAACTTGCTTATTTCCCTAGTGACGCCGCCAACCTACGAACAGGATGATTGCTTTCGTTTGTAATGTGTTCGTTTACAATTTTTCATGATAGGGTATCAACTTGAGTGGTGGTCAGAAGCAAAGGGTCAACGTAGCTAGAGCAATTTATCGCGATGATGATGTTTATCTCTTTGATGACCCGTTGGGCGCGGTTGACTCGCACGTGGCCAAACATCTCTTCAACGAAGTCATCGGACCAAAGGGGTTACTTCGAAACAAAGTAAATAACGCTAGTCTTATATTTTCTATAAAAGCGCTAAGCGACCATTAATGAGTGGACAACATGTCGTTTAGTTTAAATCCTGATAGTAGCAAAAGCGGATTATTCTTCACACACAGTAGTTGAATATGGCGTCTCGGAAAGTAATTAGTTTATTTACTGAGAAATAAATTTCAGCTGGCATCTCGTGTATACATATTTATCTAAGCTGAATAGTTTTATTTGTAAACCCGCTCTAGTTCAATAATAGTGACACAAAAAGTAATCAAAAAACTGTATATTGATGATGTGTGTGACTAGCTATCGCAAATAAACCCTTTGTAGTGTCTCGCTTTTAAAAGTTGCTACTACTTGGTTGTTCCTTGCTCATATGACAATTCAATCTCTTACAGACGAGAGTTTTGGTGACGCACAACTTGAGCTTCATCCGAGATATGGACGAGATCTTCTTCATGAACAACGGACGAATCGTCGAGAGGGGAACCTATGACGAAATCATGAGTCGTCAGGGAATGGCCAGAGATTATTTCGCGCAACGCGTGAGTGACTTAAGCGACGAGAATAAAGAAGAACCATCGTGAGTAAATTTGGAGCTATTTGTAGTTCGAAATAGAAAAGCGAAAAAGTCAAGTTGTTAATTATGTACAAAATAACTGAACGAATATCTTTGTGGACAACCACCATGGGGCGTTTTCAATTTGTAGAGATATCCCTTATTTTATTTTATAAATTCCTTTAAGTTGAACCATGGAGACTGTATTGTTAGAGCAGCGCGAAGCAGTTCGAGCCACTGGCTGGGAGTAGCTCAAGATCGGAACCATAAAATTTCAAATTCTTCGGAGAGTTGTTCTGTCAATGCTATGAAGCGCAACCTCCAAAATGAATGTTAGTCACTAACTAAAGGCACACGTGACTTAACGACAGGTTATGGGAACGCCCACAGGAATACTTCTTGTATAAGAGAGCGGTTTTTCTTGTATTGAGCTAGAATTACACCTCAGACTGTGATAGGTTCCCTGGGGCTAAAAATTGGCTCGCCTACAGACTCATGTTTGAAGCTGCTTTTGTAATTTATGAATTTTGATGTAAACAAATTTTGGTAGTGCGTTAAATATCAAAGTTGAGAGATCTCATCTTGCGCCCCAACGAAAAGTCTCGGATGAAGATGAGGCAAAACTCGTGACTAAAGAGACGCTCAAAGAAGGAAACGTATGTGCTCTTTAATATACGAGGAGAGTAAACTTTTTGCAAGAACCAAGACTTTCTATACATTTTCTCTCGTGCTGATGTTATTGCTCGTTTTCAGATATCCGTATCACATTACAAAGAATATTTTAAAGCCTATGGTTTAACATGGTGTGCGATCATCGAAGTAACAGTCACCAGTGTTGTAGTCCTTAATTTCACGTCAATGTACTGGCTTTCTCTGTGGTGCGCGGACTCCAAGGAAGATTTTGAAGCGAACCCAGACTTAAAGGCAATCCGTATAGCGGGCTTAGTTGCTTTTGGTCTAAGCCTATCCATTTTGGCAGTTATCCCTATAATCATTAACGTTTTTCGCTGTCTTCACGCTACAAACTACCTGCACGAGAAAATGCTCGACAGCATAGCTCGTTCTCCCATGTCCTTCTTCGACACGACCCCCGTTGGAAGAATACTCAATCGTTTCTCCCAAGATATCGACACCCTCGACCAGCAGCTACCATTAATATTAGAGCTAACCAATTGGGGATTGATATTTTTAGTTGTTTACACCTTAGGAATTGCAGTATATTTACCATTATTCATAATTCCCTGCATTGTTGTATTCGTTGGATACGTTTTACTTCAGGTAGGAACTCGATTTTAATCTCCTGTCGTATGTAATTATTAAGTAGAACTCTCAATTGTTAATTGTCTTGGTTAAAGACAGAATTCGTAAAGAGGAAGGGCTTGTCACTTTTGATCTTTCATAATCTTAGAGTTGCTTGAATTTCAGAGCGAGCGCTACAATTGACACTATTTAAAAATAAAAAATAAATTTAATATAGTTAAGATTGTTTTGTATGATTTTATAGTAAGTTTTATTAAGTGACGGGAAAGAGGCCTTTGCGTAGAGCTCGGCATTTTCGATCAATTATCTACTTTTATTTTATCTTTATCCATACCCGAAAATTATCCACAGAACTTACATGTTAAATCGTATTATAATCCACAAATTTGTTTATAAATAATCGGTTATCCACCAATTTGATCGAAAATGCCTAGCTCTACCTCTGCGCCACGACTTTACTAAGACTTCTCCACTCTGAGACATAACTTTTCCCGCGATATTAAAATAACTATAAATCTTCGAAATATCCCTTTAAAAGTGTTTTAGCACTAATATAATTTATTGCAAAGTGAAGACAGCATGCACGTTTTACCCGCGGCGTGCGTGAAACCACTCCTGGGGGGATTTACTTCTGAAACTGAAGATTTTCCCATATCTTTTGCAGCGTTTCTTGATGTCGAGCAATCGTCAATTCAAGCGTATAACAAGCTTGAGAAATTCTTTCTTATTTTCGCACGTGGGAGGATCAGTGGGTGGCAACACTGTCATCAGGGCGTGTGATGCCCGAGAGAACTTCGAAAGACACTTCCTGAAACTGATCGACGAATGCACTGCCGCTAACTACATGATGAACATGGCCCAAAGGTATCTCATTCACATAAATAATTGCGTCATTAAAGCTTGGTTTCAATTGCCTCTTTTTCGTTTTTGGAGCTACGGCTTTTTTAGCATCTACACTAAATTTTATACCTTTGGGTATACCAAAGGGGATTCCACGTTTTTCTTCAAGTCATTAAGATGCAATTTCTTTCCAGATGGCTGACAGTACGATACAATATCTTGGGAAATTGCTTGATGTTTTGCACCGCAATTTTTATAGTTTTGAGCAAAGGGACTCTGTCAACTGATTTCGTGGGATTGATCCTGGCTAATGCCGATCGGGTAAGCGTTATGAATGAAGACAAGCGAGTAAATCAGTCTTTTCTACAAGCTGAAACCTCAGCTGGTTTTTCGTTTAACTCTTGATGCGTGCGTAATAGTGAAACGTCGCTTGAGTGGGACGATACAGACCCATAATTCCCGAATAAACAAACAGTATCTCGAGATGGAATCGTATGCAAGGGTTTGAATGGGAGATTGATATAGCGAAGTGAAACATAATATCACTTTAATCTAGTTTAGCGATGGTTTAATTTTAGGTCAATTACATGTCCGCCATTCCAGTACGTTTCCAAGAAAATGCTTAATTGCCATTTCATGACTTGGCATTGACATGTTTTTTAATCTCTCCCAGTGACGATGACGTCACGAAGAGGTACTACACTGGACGTGTAATATCTCCTAGAAATGGGGTAGAAAATTTGAGAAACGGGCATGACCTCCTGGCACCCTATCCACTATTTGATCAAGACTTTTAATTTTTCACTTTAGTTGATGGACCATTATCCTTACATTAAAGTCGTTATCAGATCTTATTTATAATAAAAGCTGTTATACTCTTCTATCTGATCGCGTATTATGAATGTTCCAGTATTTTAAACATAAATTAACCAGGCCTTTCTATCAAGTGGAACAATTATTTATTTTCTACAAATTAAATTCCAATTTAATTTTTTGAAACCACAGCTCCTGCAATTGCTGAAAATCTTTATCGCTGCCACTACGGGTTTGGAATCAAATGTCGTCGCCATAGAAAGAGTTGACGAATACTGTCGTTTGGAGTCTGAGGCCGAGTGTGAGAAACCAGAATGTCAGCCGCCAGCTGACTGGCCTCAACGAGGACAAATCATGTTCCACGACTATAGCACCAGATACCGAGAAGGATTGGATTTGGTCTTGAAGGACATAGATGTCAAGATCGAACCCGGAGAGAAGGTAGGCGTGGTAGGGCGGACAGGCGCGGGAAAGTCGTCGCTGACGCTGGCGCTCTTCCGTCTCATCGAGGGGGTGCGCGGTCAGATTGTCATAGACGGAATGAAAGTGGAGGAAATAGGCTTGTCTGCTTTGAGATCGCGACTGACCATCATCCCCCAAGAGCCCGTCCTTTTCTCGGGCACACTCAGACTCAACCTGGATCCCTTCGATCAACAAGACGACCAGCGACTGTGGGCCGCCTTGGAACACTCGCACCTAAAATCCTTCGTGGCGTCACTCGAGCAAGGACTAGATCACCCCGTGACCGAAGGAGGTAACAACCTGAGCGTCGGTCAGCGTCAGTTGGTTTGCTTGGCTCGAGCCTTGTTGAGGAACACCAAGATCCTGATCTTGGACGAAGCAACGGCCTCTGTTGATATGGACACCGATGATCTTATTCAAGAGACCGTCAGGAAAGAATTCGCCAACTCTACTATCATCACCATCGCACACCGAATAAACACCATCTTGGACTACGACAAGTTAGTTTAACTGCCTATAAAAGGTTTGAAATGATTGGCTAATTTTATATCTCTTAACTCTTTATAGGGTGATGGTTCTCGATCAGGGTCGAATTGTGGAAATGGATTCTCCAGATGCTCTCTTGAGGAATGAACAATCAATGTTCTACGATTTGGCCAAAGATGCCAACATAATCTAGATCACCTATTAATTATGCACCTATGCATTACGTTTAACGTTATGTCCATTTCGTTAATGGTCTAAGGAATAACCTCTCTCATTTATAACAAATGAGTAACGTCACTTGGTGTTTAATTAGTAAACAACGCATTTTAATTGTTTCAACTTGTTAAGATATCTATTTTTCTTTAGAGCGAGTTAAGATATTTATAATTCGTTAACAGTCTAAGGAATAAACATTATCATTCATTTTATTTTTAATAGAGCGGGTTAAGATTTCTTTAATCTAAACTAAAGAACTTCTTTTAAAAATTTAGCTTCCATAGTAGAATAAAATAGCTAACTCGTAATATTCACTAGGTCTAAATTGTTAAAAAAATTACTCTTTAAGTTCAACCAGAAGTGAGATGAGACTAGAAGTGAAGGGCTCTAGCATTGGTAATAGATCCTGCCATTAGTGAGCAAATTTGAGGATTTTAAGCCGCTTCAATCGCGTCTACGCTAGACAGAAAAAAATTGGTAGAGTTCCAAAAAAATTTCTTACCCCCTTCCCCTCAACCTAAGGCGAAACACGGACGCGGGTGCTTGAATCTAGTTCGGCCGTCTACCACCGCGAGCGTCTCACGTTTTGGAGGGGAAATTCTGAAACCGCCACCAGAGGGCCAACCGTTGGTGTTTTATCAAGAATATTCACTTTCGCCAAGTGAAGAATTTGGTTAGCTCAGTACTTCTAGTCTCATCTCACTTCTGATTCAACACATATAGTCTGCAATCAGCTATCCAAAGATTATCGTTTGATCTTCAAATGGGTTCCTTGATATTGAACGATTTTAAATGATTTGGAAATAATTAAAGTTCATTAGTGAAGAATCTAGCAACTATTTGAGAATTATCCCAAAGTATTTTATACACGATACAATGATTTCACAATTGACATAAATAAAATATTCGTGAGATTTGTTCTTTCAGATAATAATGGAATTCTTATATTTTAAAATCATCGATTTTTGCCACTTTTAACTCTTCCAATAATAAAATAAATAAAAATAAATCAAATAAACGTCGTCTGCCCCTTCGTCTGCCAAGTTGGAATTTCCTAATTACGATTATTCCAATTAATTGACCCTAAAATTGAAGAGAGCAGCCGCGCCATTTTTAAAATCACGCGAAAAACTCACACACAGGCCGTTATTGGCCAAATGGCTAGCGAATAGGAAAGCTAAACCTTTAGCAGACGAGGTTTTTCTGCTTAGTTTTTATTCATATAGGTGAGTCAAATGTGTTTAATTGACGCGTAAATGTATTTAAAAACTCAACTCCCCACCAAAAAGTTCGACGTATACTTCGTGTATAATTTAACAAATTCGTCTTATTCTTTACCTGAAAGCTTTCAGGTGTGAAATGATTTTCACAAACACTGTATTTATGACTTAACGCGAGATTTTTAACTTCAAAATCATTCTTTAAGTCAGCTGAATTGGCACCCAAAGCATCAACTTTAGGCAAAGCTTTTTCGTAAATGTCCCTTAAATCTTCTCGCGCATGAGTTATCCATTTCCTTGTCAGCTCAGGGTATTTTAATAAACTGGGAATCACGAATAAGCTTACATTTTTACATCTTGAATTGCTTTTACAGCAGCCAATAATACAAATAGGCGTATTTTTGCATTCAAAGCTGAAGGCAACCTTCAATATATCAATAAATATCGTCGTCTGTAGTAGAGAAATCTAGCTTTCCTATTCGCTAGCCATTTGGCCAATAACGGCGTGTGTGCAAGTTCTTCACGTGACTTTAAAAAATGGCGCGGCTGCTCTCTTCAATTTTTGGGTCAATTAATTGGATTTTAATCGTAATTAGGGAAATTATAATTTTTTTTAACAATAATTTCGATATCTCCTAAACGAAGACGTTAATTTAAGGTATAATGTTAGGTACCCTGAACTTTTTCCTTTAAAGGCCGACTTCCAGCGAATAGGGTTCTTGCGAACTGAAAACCGAGCATCGAGACTAACAATGAAGCGACCGTGCCGATTTTCGAAGCCCCGCTGGGTCAAAAGTTGGAAGGGTTCTCGCTAACTGAAAGCCGTGCAATATGGTTCTAGCTAACTGAAGATGAACAATAGAAATCCTTTTAAATTTATTTCTTCTCGAATTTTTGCTTTCCCCTGAAGGAAATTCTCTATTGTGTATCTTCAGTTCACTAGAACCACATTACACGGCTTTCAGTTAGCTAGAACCCATCCATCTTTTACCCCAGCGGGGACTCGAAAATCGTCACGGTCGCTCCATTGTTAGTCTCGATGCACGGTTTTCAGTTCAATAGAATTCTTTTCGATGGAAGTCGGCCTTTAAGTTAACAAAAGTTCTGCTAAGCGGAGTTTGTTCTGGCTTCTTGATTTTGGTTAAACACTTTAGTCGATATTAATAGAGAAATGTTACTGTACGCTCTTAAGTTAAACCGCACTTAAGAACTTTAATTTGAAAAGCAATTGGTACTCGAGCGTGAAAAGTAGTTTCAGCGCAGTTCTTTATATAGCGTAGCTCACGAAAGAGAGATTAATTTTTTTTATTCTTGATTGCTTTAAATGCAAATGCTCGCACAACGGCTGAACCATTCCCGGAGACCACAGCTGAGGATTCTAAATGGTGGGTCCTTTAAATATTTGTCTTTTTCATTATTTTGTCACTATTTTTTTCGGATTTTCCAAGTAAAGTAGCTCACTAAATACCTTTGACGGTAAAATAGTAGTAAAAAACTGTAGATTCTTTAAATATTTACAAAAATGTGTCTGAAAGAATGTTTGACCGATGCCAGTTCTACATCATAATTCTTATGAATATCATATGTATTTCAATGCTGATGTGAAATTAGACGTTTCGAATTCCGTGAATGAACAATTTTATCTTACACAATTTCAAAGCGGAACACAGTTTATCTTTCCATAAGCAGTTCCCGAAATAGCAACCGCGATTCCACAAAAACAGTAACGTTGTTCAAAACTGCTGTTTTAGAAATAGCGGCTGCTGTTTTTAGCTTGAGTTTTGAAAAATTCATAACCCTAAAATTTACCATACCAACTAAGGGCAATAAGGTCATCACGAGGGCTTCTCCATTTTTCCTATATTTGCAAAGATGATTCGATTGTCTCTGGTTCATCGGGGGCTTTATTCTCTTTTTGAATCTAAGGTTTTGCCATAAAAATCCGGCTTCTCAACTAAAGTGATTACCGGGCCTGTAAAGAAGGCTTTGGTACTTTTTTACTCATTATTAAAGTATTAGAAGTAATCCCGTTCAAGTTTACGTACCGAAAAAAAAAACATAAGTTACATGTTTTACTCGAAAATGATTAATTGACATGTTTATTTTTCAGGATTTCGTTTAAAATTTAATTGGAAAGAATCCACGATGGAGAGCGTCTCAATGCAAATAAGTTTTCTTTCAATGATAATAATTAAAGGTAAGCATGCAGGGAGCCTATGACCCACGTTATCCACAAATATGTAAGATTTTTGTTAAGCCTAATTTTCAAATTTTTGTTAAGCCTAATTTTCAAATTTTTGTTAAGCCTAATTTTCAAATTTTTGTTAAGCCAAATTTTATAAATGTGCTTCACCAAATTTTCAAATTTTTGTTAAGCCAAATTTTATAAATGTGCTTCAACTAATAAATCAAATATGTGTTAGTTAATATAGAAGTCATTGTTGTCACGCTATCGAAGACGCAACTTTTTGATTGAAAAATACCTTTACTTGCTTTGAGTGTACATTTTGATTTAAAATTGAAATTAGCGTTTTCCAAAATAAGACGGTTCATCCATAACATTTGGCTCAATAGAAAACATAACGTCAATTAGGTACATTTTCCATTTCGATGAAAAAGAGTATATAGCTGATATCCAGTTAAAATTTAGTCAAAATGACAAAAAACTGAATTTTCATTGATGATGGTAGCTTTTTTGGGCGGTTGCTGAAAAAAAAACCAAACTAGTTTTGGTTGCGGATTGAGCTTGTTAAAAACCAGGCCAAAGAACATGCAAAGCTACAAGCAGCCGTGTAAATGGCCGAGCTTGAGCTGGTACAGAAAAGATTTAAAGCAAATACGGTTTTTACGAGCTACAATCGTGCACGTAAATAAGCCTTTAGAAATGGGAATCCATAATAAGTTAGTTTTTATAAATATCCCTGCTTCCATAACGCACTTTACGACGCTTGCTTTAAACCTTAAATATCTGTTAGTAATCTTGAAATTTCTTATATTACAAAACGTATTAAAATAAGAGCTTTGAATGTTCAAAACTAGAATTCTTCTCTTCCGTGGTCTCAGAATTTTAACCTTACATCACCGCCAAATTTTAAATATTATAAATAACGTTCCAGTGCACGAAAAGAAACTTCAGATCTCATATAGGCTATTGACTTAATATACAGGTATCATGGCAGAGAACATTTTCCCATATGTTAAGACATCCGACACTCAATTTATTAAATACAAGTAAGTGTTTCGATTCAAGTCTTTTTATGTGATAAAATAACGAAAATAATTGATTTCTATAAAAGGTTTTCAAATTTAACCAACTTAACTATTGGTGTTATTACCGTGAGTACGCTCGTACAGATGAGCGAAGTCTTTTGAAATTATATTTTAATACTAAGCTTCAAATTCCAATGCAGGAAACCACATTTTCAGAAATTCTGCTGTCGCAAGTTAACAGCACAATTCAGTACTTGAACAGAATGCACAATATCAAGTGAATTGCTCCAATTTAACCCAATTCCTTTCTTCCAATCGGTTACGACTAATTTAAAATGATTTTTTTCGCAATTCCTTCTTGTCCCGATATGCTAGAAAAGAGGGTTGAAAGATTCATAAGACATTAAATTTAATTGTCTATGAATACGTATTTAACCATAATTAGAATCTCAATTTTAATAGCTTCGATTGAACTTGATTTTCTTTTCTCTCCTTGTAGTTTCCATTGGTCTTATATTTTTTTGGAAAATGTTCCTGATATATATCAAAAACCCGAAATCTATCGTGTAAGTTTCGGGACGTATGATAATCACAGAATAACATTTCTAATTACTAAATTTTCTCCAGCATGCTCATTTTGTTGCAATACCATGGGAACTAAGTCTCTTCGAGAAGGAAACATTTTGGGCACCATCTAGTTTGATAGGTGTGACAGAAACGGTCATCATGTCGAGAGCCCCTCGCAAATACATCACGTCCAATATCGATATCCTGAAAATGGATCCAACGGCAAGTTTAATCTTTTACCTCAAAAATGAATTTTTATGTACTAATATAATTAATAATTAGGTGAAACAACTGATATTGATGGCTCTGTTTTCTGTGGCTTTCATTTTGACGACGAGTCGTGTTATTCACGGGGAATATAGATTAACTGCTAGTCGTCAATGTCTAGTATCACTGACACATCGTTTTGTCATTCATCTATGGGACACTGTTTCTGTTATCTTCGCTGAGCGTAAGTCCATGGTATAACAAGACAATCAAGGCCAAAATTAAGCTAGTAAAATATTCCATAGCGGTAAAGGGGAATCGTTTTTCTAAGGCTGCGGGGCGACGTGAATCACACGTCAACAACACCCTGCTTAATTCCTAATTTACGTTGTAACCTTCTGTAGTAGTTTAGGAACCTACCTAGTTTCTACTCCTGGGGTGTAAGGTTAATATAGAGGATTAACAACCTGTGTTGCCATTGACCTTTTCCGAACTATATAAGGGTAGACTGCTTATGATAATAAGTCAGTCACTCTCTGACCCAGGTATTGGACTTCAACTGCATTAGTAATTATTATTTAATTTCTTTAGTTGTATTAAATGCAAGTCGGAATTTAATTATCAGTTATTTAGTTTAATAAAAGTATGAATGAACTTATGTAACGGGAGTAGTTTAATTTCAGAGTTAGCCAAGGCTTTTATGGCCACGTGGGGCGAGTTTAGAAATCTCGCGAGCGCGGATACAACGTTATTTAAGACTTGTACTACTACTGTTCGGGTATTAATATTTGTCCCATCGATAACCTGTAGCTTAAAAGAAACCAATATACCTATGGACAAAATCGGCAAAATGCGGGTCTATATGGAAATTTCCCGCTTGGACAGCGTCTACCTCCTTCTATTCTCTTGGACGGGCCGCCATCTCTGTAACCAGGCTGTTCGCGGTTCGGTGCGCGAAAAAATCAAAATTTTACGATAAACATTTATTGCCAGTGCACCTAGGAGAAATACTATTTTTAAATTAATGAACAAATGATCTTATTCTACTACACAATAGGTGTACATGCAATGTGGCTAAAAAAAAGGCAAAAGTCAGCTTTACCATTTGTTTTTTTATTGCAGCATATCCTCGAATCAGGATTCGAGTTCCTGATCGGATCATCTGTTTATTTTGGCTCTTGGGCTCTGCCATTATTGTCATCTTCTCGACATCTTGTATGCAATCAGATTTGATGACAGAAAGTTATTCTTATATCAATTCAGTATACGATTTAATCGATGAAGAATCGATTCAACCGCGTATACTGCATGGTTCAAGTTCCAGCAATTACTTGGAGAGAAAGGTGACACTGACGAAAGCGGCAAACGAGATTTGTTAGAACGTTTAGAACCGCAACTTAACCTTGAGTATAAGTAACTCACATAAATTTTCTTGCTCTTTTATTCATTAGTCAAAAGAAGATCTTAAAATTAAAAACTGGTTTTCTAAATTGGATTTGCCCTGTTTTGGCAATATCGCAGACTTTTTTGAAGTCGATTATTTTATGGAAATTTGCGACGGATCGAAAGCTGTCATTCTTACTAAACCAAATCTCTTGCTTACCATCGGCGCATTGTTGTGGCAGAATGTTGAGGATCGTCACAAATTGAAGGACCTTTGCCAAGGATTGTATTTCTTCAAATCGAATAACCAGGAATACATCACTATTATCGTCAACAAATCTTTTCACGATAGTCATCCTGAGTTTATGGAAAGCGCTGATTTAACGTAAGTCATTTGAAACATTGCTCTAGGTTCAAACACATAAGAGTCGATTGTTATAAAGTATATGGCTACGATAGCAGCTATTGATGCTAAATTTCCGAGTCCAGTCCGCCGAGAAAAACAAATAAATAAAATAAAAATAAAAATAATCCACTAGCTAAAAGCGTCGTCTCTTTATTGAGAGCCATGTGCCCAGTGAGAGACAGAATGGCAATAATTCCTTCTTCTAAAGACCATTTTGCTTGGACATAGTTATGGTGACATCAGTCCCCTATTATAAAGTGTCCCACATTCTAATCTCATCACGTCCGGACTTAAATGGGGACAACAGGCAATAAGGAGTTTCAAGACTATAACAATAATATCTAACAGAAAAGAAGCTTTTAGGGTCCACTATATGGGACAAACGACGATCTTCCTCCTAGAGCTTAACATAGCGGGTGGGTTAAAAAGGAGAGGGGGTCGGAACAGTCCCTTCAACCGGTATGGGGTTCTTTTTCCGCAACCTCGCCCTGGTACTAGAAAACATGATACTGACATACAAAGTTAGCATTACCACAATAAGCCATGTGTCACACTTACCCAGGTAGCAAATTCACGTTGACACAACGTTTAAACGTAGCATTGAATAAACGTGTGTATTAACGTTTTTAAAACGGTGATCATGTCACCTTGAAACACGGTGTTTACACACGTGTTTATTTTGTCGCAAATACATGAGAAATCTCATCTATTTCTCGTTTTAAAAACGTATATTATAAAGTAGCTTAACGTGGATAAATCGTGCGTTAAACGGTTCCAATTAGGTTTATTTTTCGGGTTATTTGAACGTGTGTAATAAGTTAATCTAACGTGTCTCAAAAGTTAATTGAACGAGTGTAACAACTTAATCGAACGTGCACAAAAATTTGTTTAATGTGTTTTATATGTTAGTTGAACCTGTGTATAACGTTGGTTTAACGTATTTATTAAGTAAATTACACGTGTTTAATAAGTAAATTACACGTGTTTAATAAGTAAATTACACGTGTTTAATAAGTAAATTACACTGTTTAATAAGTAAATTACACGTGTTTAATAAGTAAATTACACGTGTTTAATAAGTAAATTACACGTGTTTAATAAGTAAATTACACGTGTTTAATAAGTAAATTACACGTGTTTAATAAGTAAATTACACGTGTTTAATAAGTAAATTACACGTGTTTAATAAGTAAATTACACGTGTTTAATAAGTAAATTACACGTGTTTAATAAGAAAATTACACGTGTTTAATAAGAAAATTACACAAGTTTAATAAGTAAATTACACGTGTTTAATAAGTTAATTGAACCTGTGTTTTAAATAAATTGAACGCGTTTAATTAGCCATTTCAAATGTCAAATTCGTTAACTGAGGCGTCTAATCAGATATTTGAGCGTGCGAAATAGTTTAATTTTACGTGTGATAAACACGTTAATTAAAAATGTTAAAGACAATAATTGAACGTGTGAAATAAGTTAATTGAACGTGTGAAATAAGTTAATTGAACGTGTAAATTTGTTTAATTAAACGTTTATAATAAGTTAATTGAACGTGTGCAATAAGT
Source organism: Phalangium opilio (assembly GCF_054372755.1). Taxonomy (NCBI): domain Eukaryota; kingdom Metazoa; phylum Arthropoda; class Arachnida; order Opiliones; family Phalangiidae; genus Phalangium; species Phalangium opilio. Next base: position 10,686,557 of record NW_028324148.1, read on the forward strand.
TAGTTGAACGTGTGTAATAAGTTAGTTGAACGTGGGTAACTAGTTAATAGCAAGTGTGTAATTACTTAACTCGTGTTCTCAAAGTGGAACCGAAACATTGCCAGTATTAGCTTCGGCATTTTCATTTATAGATGCAATCCGAACCAATATCACAGCAATGACAGGACTAATACAAAGCCTAGTTTTCAGTTGTTATGTATAAATGTAGTATAGCTAAATCAAAAGATAACAAGGCTATTGAAATATTAAAATTAAACGATTTTCTTGGAGTTTTGAAACGAAACATAGCTTTATAGCTATACAAGTACTAAAAGAATCGTAATTCCGAAACACATTTACCATATTTTCATTTTATATTTAGCAAAAACGAAAAAATTACAGTTTTGTAAGAGTTCTATTCACGCCAATACAAGGGAAAAAAGCAATAAGGGAGTATTAACCGAGGAGTAGAAACTGAAAACTTCTTATTATAAAAATTTATAGCTCAGGCCTATGCATTACATGTCAACAGTTTTTTAAATAAGCTCTAATTCCTACTAGGGCTTTTGTTGTTGATAATGAAAAACCAACCGTTTCTATCCTAAACCGACTTCTCAACAATGTCATAAGTCCCTTACTAACTTTGAATAGAGTTCCCATGATTAGTATTTCAATGGGAAAACGTCTTAATTACTCGCTTCATATTAACTATGAAATGCGTACAGTTCCAACTTCATTACTCGTTCTATATATATTTGACGGATGTCTTTCCGATGAAAGAGGTTTTTCTTAAATAATTAGGGTTATATGAATGATATAAATTATTTTAATCGTCACTATTTTACCTTAATTATAGTTAAGTCGATTTAAGAAACTTTATTCCTAAAATCATTTTAAACATAGCTATTTTTAATGTTTGACTTCTAGTGAACACCTTTTTAAGAATTTTTGTAAATTTAGGGTATATAAAGAGATTGATTCCTAGATAGGCTGATAAGAAAAAATGCAATTGCGTGAACCTTTGGCGAAAGCCCTGCCATCGGGGGCTAGACGTTTCTCGTAACCATAGACGCTCACCTCGTACATTTTAACCCTAACGACAAGCTAATGTTGCAGATTGGTGTCTATGCGGTATAGACGAAAGACCAGCTCAAGGTGGTGTTTGAAGCCAATAAGAACTGATTGATGTGTATGTGGTATTTTTAACCTGCGAACGCGAGGACAGAGACACGTCCAGTAAAATACCTCCGTGACGTCATCGAAACTCGGAGAGGTGATAACGATTGATTATAGCTTTTTGTGACGCAAGACATGTACGAAATATCAACGTTTCCGAAACGTACAGTAATAATGCAAAATTAAGGGCCATTTAAAACCATTTTCACACGTGTTGTGAACAAACTTCTTATAAAGACTTGAAAATAAAGCTTTTGTATAAATGTATTTACAACTTTCTCGAAACTTAAATCAAAACGCAAAACTAACAGTCCACTTATCACCATTTCGAAACGTGATTTTAACCTAAAATAAACGTATTAGTTATCACTTTGTATAATCGTTTTAACAACGTTGCCCAAATATACAGTAATAACGCTAAACTAACGGTCAATTGAACACTATTCTCAAACGTATTACGAACGTAACATATAGTCCTGAAATAAATGCTCTTGTATAAACGTTTTAACACCGTTTGCCAAAACATACAGTATTAACGCTAAACTAACGGTCAATTGAACACTATTCTCAAACGTGTTACGAACGTAATATATAGTCCTGAAATAAACGCTCTTGTATAAACGTTTTAACAACGTTGCTAAAACATACAGTAATAACGCTAAACTAACGGTCAATTGAACACTATTCTCAAACGTATTACGAACGTAACATATAGTCCTGAAATAAACGCTCTTGTATAAACGTTATAACACCGTTGCCAAAACATACAGTAATAACGCTAAACTAACGGTCAATTTAACACTATTCTCAAACGTGTTACGAACGTAATATATAGTCCTGAAATAAACGCTCTTGTATAAACGTTTTAACACCGTTGCCAAAACATACAGTAATAACGCTAAACTAACGGTCAATTGAACACCATTCCCAAACGTGTTGCAAACGAAACATGTAGACTGGAAATAAACGCTTTAGTTATCACTTTCTATAAACGTGATAACAACGTTGCCGAAACATAGAGTAATAACGCTAAACTAACAGCCAATGGAACACTATTCTCAAACGTGTTGCAAACGTAACATGTAGACCTGAAATAAACGCTTTAGTTATCACTTTCTATGAACGTGATAACAACGTTTCCGAAACATACAGTAATAACGCTAAACTAACGGCCAATTGAAAACCATCCCCAAACGTGTTGCAAACGAAACATATAGACTTGAAATAAACGCTTTAGTTATCACTTTCTATAAACGTGATAACAACGTTGTCGAAACATAGAGTAATAACGCTAAACTAACAGCCAATTGAACACTATTCTGAAAGGTGTTGCAAACGTAACATGAAGACCTGAAATAAACGCTTTAGTTATCACTTTCTATGAACGTGATAACAACGTTTCCGAATCATATACAGTAATAACGCTAAACTAACGGCCAATTGAAAACCATTCCCACACGTGTTGCAAACGAAACATGTAGACTTGAAATAAACGCTTTAATTATCACTTTGTAAAAACGTGTTATTGACGTTAAGAAAATCCTAAACATCTTGAGGTAAGTTATGTACCAAAAATAAACGTTTTTCTTACGTGTGAAGTACACGTGAAACGTTTTCAAAACATTGGCACCAAAAATCTACTTTAAATCAACGTTAATTTGCTACCTGGGTAGTGTATGCAAGTACTAACCATTCGGACAGAAGAATAATTTCGAATATAAAAACGTTTGATTTCTAGAATGCTGGCTCTCTTCGAATCGAAGCCTTTCGAGTACTTGTACATTGGCATTCACGAGTCTCTGAAGATCGTGACTTGGCGTAAACCACAAAAGAAAGATTGCACACTAAATCTGACTGCCTTGGCATTCTATTTCTATATTTTATTTATTGGATATCTATTTTGCATCACTGTTCTACTCTCGGAAATTTTCGTCGCGAACATCATGGGCAAATTAACGGTGGTCAAGAAAGTATGGCGGCCGCAGTCCAGAATCTTCACCTAATGTCATCATTAGTCTGCGAAGAACGAGACAATCTCAATCCAGTTTTAATGAAGTTTATAAGGTGTTTTCTCATAAATGTTTAGGTTAAATTTAAAGGGAGCAGCATGAATATTGTAAGTGCGTGCAGAGAGTTGAAAGTTCACGTCTTACTTGATTTCTGAAAATATGGATTGGTCAAGGCAGCGTTATTTGTTTCGTAATAACTGGCCGGAGAGCTAGGTCATGTCATTGTATCAATTCTATAGCTAAAGATTTTTATACTTATACGCTCTGTAAAGAAGGCCAAGATGGGTGGGTAAAAATTTTAAATACATCTCTGAGTCACGTGACCGAGAAGAGGCGTGGTTCAATGAAATTTAGATTTATTTCATTAACTAGCACTTCGGGGAATTGACGGTGGAAACTCGTGTAGAACATGGGCGATGTGTCCAGTCCCACTCAATGAGAAGTCTTTGGATCTTGGCATCACGTGGTGCCTATGACGTATTCCAAATAAGTTTTCCCCATCCACCGCTACTTTGTTTAGTTTCATTAAGAAATTTTTACATAATACAAAGCAGTAGTTTTGTTTCGCTCTTCTTAAAAAAAGTGCATTTACTCTCTTAACCAATGCATACAACAATGGAAAATAATTAAGTAGAATTAATTTTTAGCACTTCAGATTTTTGGACCTTTTCCTTTCGTAACTCAGACTGCCAGGAACTCGCTGTAACTTCTTTTAGGGAATTGGTGTTTCTTTCAGTACTAGGTAGTTGTTTTAATTGTGGTTTTTATTGGCATGTACTGTAATTTTTAAATTGCCTTCTCTTCTGCAGTGTCGATTAGGAACTTTAATAAATACCAGGTTTATGCTTTTACATTTCATCTAAACTCAAATAACTCTCGTAATCTTATTTTATTGGGTAACCAAAATAAACCTCTCCAAGTCCAGAGGTTTTTCTTAATTAAATAAATATAATTGATATTAATTATTTAATAATATTAATATTAATTATTTAATAATATTAATTCTACATAAGTCGTTTTAAGAAACATTCTTAAAATCATTTAAACATAGCTATTGTTAAAGTTTGAATTCTAGCGTGTGCCTCTTTAAGAATTATTGGAAATTTAGGGTATACTTATAAGGTGATTGATTCCCAGTGAATGATTAGAATATCCGCAATTCCGTGAACCTTGAGTGGAAGCCATGCCATTGGGAGGTTAGACTCTTCTCGTAACCCTAGCCGATCGCCGCGTACATCTTAACCCTAAAGATGTTGCTGGGAACGCGGTCCAGAAATTTCGAACACTATTGCTCCGATTTGCCAACTGTCAGGTGACAGAGACACACACAGACACGACTGGTGTAATACCTCTCCATGGCGTCATCGTCGCTCGGAGGTAAAAATGTGGCGTGTTGTGTTTTGTTGAATATCTGAGCGTCTAGGTATTTGGAATGGGAAGATCTAGATTCTGAGTGACCTTTGAGATTGGAAAAAATTGAAAACCCATCTTTTACACCTCAGCACAGTATAGCTGCAACACAAATACCATCGAACTCAAGCTTTAGCAGACGATGGGCCCCAAATATAGTACATTGTATTTAACTCAGACCAGGGGAGTCACTGGTGACGAGGCCACTCTAAAAAATTCTCCTTATTTCTCAGCTTATCCAAAATGATGCAGACATAATACGACAAATTATTCTGTAGACGTCACAGGATTGGCTGATTTCACGCTACCCGAAAGAGGTTTTTATTGGCTTGTAAGTAAGACCCATTGCTAAGACTAACACATTTTAAGCGATTTAATTTTCATTGAAAAAATTGTTTCAAAAATCTAAGAAAATTAGAGATTTGATATTTAAATTAAAAAGAACCAGGAAATACATAAAACACGCCACTAAAATTTCCAATTTCCATTTAGAGATTACGAAAGTTCTGCAGTTTAGATTTCGTTACGGCTACATGATTTTGGTTAAACCCTTTAATCGATATTAATATTTGAATCATACCGTACCCTTTTAGTTCAACCGCACTTAGAAACCTTAACACGTAAAATATAATATTGGAAAAGGTAACGCAAGCGTGAAATGCAGGTCCCGTGCCGAGGGGTCGGACGTTTGTCAAAATCCCGTACAGTTCGCTTAAAATCTGTTTAAAATCTCTCTCGAAAATCCCGAAATCTTACCCTTAAAATCTGAAAATCCCAAAATCTCACGTCAAAATCTAAAAATCCCAAAATGTCACGTCAAAATCTGAAAATCCCAAAATTCCTACGTTAAAATCTGAAAATCCCGAAATCCCTTCCTAAAAATCTGAAAATCCCGAAATCTTCGCCTAAAATCCCGAAATCTCATATTAAAATCTAGAAATCTCGAAATCTTAACGTAAAATCCCGAAATCTCACCCCAAAATATCAAAATCTGAAAATCCCCACGCTTACAATACACGTTTTGCATCTATTTAAGAGGGGAAGACACGGGGGTAAAACTCTGCCTTTCATCTCGCTTTTTGGCACCTGCGCTATAAAAGTGTTCTGTATTACAAATTAGACTACTTTTCTCGATTTTTCTCCGGTATTCATTACGGAAATTTAAAACAAATTTAAAGTCTAAAACCTAAACCTATATTTCAAAATCTGGAAATATCCTTTGAACACCGGAAGCTTATAGTAAACCTTGATATCTCCCGTAAATACCCAAAATTTCATCAAAAATCCGAAAATCTCTTCGAAATCTGATAATCTCCTTCAAAATCTGAAAATCTTGTTTCAAATCGCAAAATCTCCATCAAAATCTGAATATCCTGAACAAAATCCCGAAATCTGCTTCGAAATCTGTAAATCTCGTTCAAAATCTGAAAATTTCCTTGAAAATCCCGAAATCTTAAAATCTTGGACTAGATTTCAAGATTTCTAAAATCTCAGTCAGAATCTCAAAATCTCAAAATCTTGAAATCTCAAAATCCCGTACACTAAAAAGCTGAACGTCCGACCCCTCGTCCGCGCTGTATTTTATCGCGTAGCTCACGAAAGAGATTAGTTAATTTTATTTATGATTACTCCAACTGCTTGCACTGCAGCCGAACCATTCCCTAAGACAACGGCGGAACATTCTAAAAGGTGGGTACTTCAAATATTTGTCTTTTTCATTAGTCACCATGTATTTTCAAATTTTGCAAATGAAGTAACTCACTAAATACATTTGAATATAAAATATTTATAACGATTCTTTGGGAATTTATAAAAATATGTCTGAAAGGAATGGTATTTCTGGTTCTGGAAAACTAAAAAGTAAAATATTGGTGTAATAAATGGAATGACTGAAGACCCAGATATTAAAAATTTTCAGTCTAGAAACATGATTATAAACGTTATAAAATATAAATTATTTTTAAAAATTGTTTATCTTCCTTTTTTCGCCGAAATTATACTTGCCCAAATTATTTTATAATGAAAATTTTTAATTTTTTTTCCAAAAACAACGTATGATATTAGTTCAAAAATTCCATAGAGTCAAAGCTCCTCATCTATTAAAAATTTTAATTATGTGTGAATGCAGGTTATAGGTATTTTCTCCGTCGTGAGTTACCAAATTTGGGTATTTTATTCGAAACTGTAAACGCAATAGAAAAAAAACGTTACATCGAATGAAAAAACCATCCTTATACATAAAAGCTGTCATCAGATCTAATTTAAGGGAGCTACCAATTTAAAATTAAAAGTCTCAAATTTGATCTTTCACAATTACGAAGTGGACACAGTTCCTCTTTACGTTATTTACAAGTACCAGTGTTTTGGGTTGATCGACTGTTTATCTGATTGAATCTAAGTTTTAGCCTTAACATTCATCCAACTTTTTACCTCTCCGAGTGACGTATGTCACGGAGAGGTTCTAATTTCGACGTGTCTGTCTGTTGTTACACCCACGTGACCGCGTTCGCAGTTTGCAAATCGGAGCAAACGTGTTCTCAATTTCCGGACTGGCTTCTAATCACAATCATCTGCTGCTCTTTGTCCATCCCACATGGACACCAGTCTGTACACACTGGCTGCTAATCACCACCCTCTTGTGGTCTTTGTACATCCCACATTTACACCAGTCTGTACACACTGGCTTCTAATCACCACCAGCTTCTGGTCTTTGTCCATCCCACATGGACACCAGTCTGTACACCTGGCTTCTAATGAGATCCCCACCAGCTTCTAGTCTTTGTCCATCCCACATGGACACCAGTCTGTACACACTGGTTTCTACACACCTCCATCTACTGGTCATTGTTTTTGTCCATCCCACATGGACACCAGTCTGCACACCTGACTTTTACTCCATCATCATCGTTAAGGTTAAGACTTACGCGGCGATCGGCCAGGGTTACGAGAAACGTCCGGCCTCCCTAAGGTGTGGCTTCCACCAAAGGTTCACGCAATTGCGCTGTTCTTATCCGTAGCTGCGATTCGAAACCCTTATATACTACCTATTTTAGTAAGGCGAAGCAACCGGCGTATGCTTCATTTCAAACGCCAATATTAGTCAAGTCTCTCAAGAATGTTTAATTGTTATTTTTTAAAACGATGTAACGTTCAATAAGGCGAATAACTAACGAAAAAAATATTAAATATTAATTATATTTATTTTAATATTTAAGATAATCTTGTTTTTATATTTAAGATAATCTCTTTTCTCAATTCAAAATTAATACGGAAAGAGTTATAAAGCAGTCTATTTTTTTGTCTGTGTGTGTCTGTCCGTTGTCACACTAGTGCGCCGAGTTAGCAGTGTTAAGAAATCCTACAGAACCTTAATATTCACGTTTTCCATAATATAAAGTGAATATGTGGAAATCCCTTTCGTAATTACGATGCATTTAGTACTTTTGTAGCTTTAAAGCTCTGTTTCATTTTGATATTCCAAGGATGTTTTTTAATATTATTATTTGAAATGGCTGTTTATATATTACTTAAGCTATACTACATCTGTATATAGAATAATCCTTGTTTTAGTTATTTAAAGAAGAAAGCTAAGGCCTGGATTCGGGTAAATCAAGTTTGATCCGCAATGGGCTTAGTAAATCAAAGAATAAATAGTTGAGACCTGAGGTGGAGTAAACTTTGGGTTTTGATGATCGTGTCTGTAATGAAGGGACATTAACGGTTCAGAGTGAGCCGAAAGTTAAATACACGTTTAAATAATTCTACAGGGCCGGTAGGCCCTTGTAGATATGACTTGATACTCTTTTGTAACGTTAAAGCAAAATTCACATGCTTTTACCAATTTTCCTATGGAGATTAACATGGGGTTTTCGTGATATTTAACCACCTCTAACTGAAAAACTAGAGCGAAGTTACTTTTCGGAATACTCTTAATTTAACAATTAAGTATTCAGGGTGTGCGATCGGCTAGTCTAATCAGAAACAATTAAGTCTAAGTATGTTAATTTTAGTTAATTACAGAAGTACTTGTTTCGACCATCGTGATTGGACATAATAATAATGCTAGAGCTCTTCGAAAACTCAAAATAACCAAGTATCTATGGTGTAGTGGTTATCACGTCCGCTTTACACTCGGAAGGTCCCAGGTTTGAGCCCTGGTAGATACATGACTTGACTATCGTTATTGGACACAATAATAAGCTAGATCTCTTCGAAAACTCAGAATAACCAAGTATTCATTGTGTAGTGGTTATCACGTCCGCTTTACATGCGGAAGGTCCCGGGTTCGAGCCCTGGTAGATACATGTTTTGACCATCGTGATTGGACATAATAATAAGCTAGATCTCTTAGGAATCTCAGTATTACCAGGTATGTGTAGTGTAGTGGTTATCTCGTCCGCCTAACACGCGGAAGGTGCAACGTTCGGGCCCTGCTAGATGCATGTTTTGACCATCGTAATTGGACATAATAATAAGCGGTAAAGAAAACATAATTACTCAAAATTTAATTACATTAAGACTGAAGCGACAGATATTATATAAAAACGTCTTGGTTTGGACCAAGGCCGAAAAAACAAACGATATGTGTGAGATTTATCAATTGACTGAAGTATCAGATATTGAAATTTTTTCTAGTTATTTTTATACACTCAATCCTTAATCAATATTTAATTCAATCAACTGATTTTACTGTTAATCGACCTAGTCCCTCTAAATTAATTGGAAAAAATTACATATCTACGCTTTTTCAAGAACAATTACATTTTCCGAAAACATTTTATCATGAAATTAATTATTTTGAAGGGATTTCGTGTCGATGCTCACTAACTTGTGAGCATCTTGACCGACATAGTTTTAATTGTTGCTGGCTTGACAAATTTTCAAGTTTGCACCAAAAGAAGTTTAAATCTGTTTTAAGTTGTTGATAAGACTGTCGTTTAGAGTGAATGTCGTCTACTTAAGACAAAGCAACAAAGTTTATCCTGTGTGGTAAAGGGTAAAGATCACATAAACAGAAATACTTCTCAGACTTGTTATATTCATTTCCCGCGGAAATAATATGGTTAAACACATCATTCATTACTAGTTATGCCAAGAAGGTCACATTTAACTCCGACACCCCCTCCCTTCCTCTATTTTCAAAATATATGGCAATTTATAATCACCAGTGGTTTCAGTGTATGGGTCATCTGAGCCGTCGCAACACACTCAGCCAATATTACCATAGACTGAGTTATGACCAAGAAATTCTTAAGTACGGAAAAGGAAGTTCCAGTGCAACTTTACCATCAAAGAGGCGACAATAGAAATGTAGCATTTCGATATACGAAATTAAATGTATAAATTCGCGCAACACCCTTGTTTGGCATCCACGATCAAATATTTACATTTTCCATTCGAGTTATGCCAAAGTTCGCTTGCTTTTTTTAGACATCCAGTAGAACATTTCAAATATTCAATACTGTATCCTCAACATGATAAATTAATTTCACGATAAAATGTTTTCGGAAAATGTAATTGTTCTTGAAAAAGCGTAGATATGTAATTTTTTCAATTAATTTAGAGGGACTAGGTCGATTAACAGTAAAATCAGTTGATTGAATTAAATATTGATTAAGGATTGAGTGTATAAAAATAACTAGAAAAAATTTCAATATCTGATACTTCAGTCAATTGATAAACCTCACTCATATCGTTTGTTTTTTCGGCCTTGGTCCAAACCAAGACGTTTTTATATAATCAGATATAGATTTTATAATAGAAGAAAGCATCATGGTAGCATTAGATCAGTGAAAGGCTAATCGTTATCGGGTTAGTGGTATGCATCAGAGAATAAAATTTAACATAGAACTTATATATTCTTTGTAAATAATGATTTGAAACCTAGGATTAGCGAATGATTATATATTTTACAATGTAGAGAAAACTATTCAATGACTTAAGCCTCGTTAGACAAAACAAAGGGAAAAAATTTTGCTCTAGTATTTCGATATTGAGTCGTATACTAGTCTTTTCCCCGACTCGGAGAGGTAATATTTTGGTTTTCCCAACTTTTTTTTAAAGTGATAACCGGCGCTATAAAAAAGGCTTCGGTATTTTGTAGGTTTGTTAAAAATGTTTAATTGATAGAAAAGGTTTTTGAGACTTTACACTATAATTTATTTGAATCTAATTCGCTATCGATTTAATTTCAACTCCTACTGAAGTCTTAAGTAAAAGCAAAGTCAATCAGTTTCTCGGTCATTTCCAAGCGAAAACCGTTCTTAAGAATTCACTAGGTCTAGGTATACGACCCCCTCGCTTTTACTGTAATTCTGAATGGGCCTGTTCCCAAAGAAGTAGTTAGCGTGATGGAGTTCATAAAATACTAAACGATTTTGGAATACAATCCAGTTTAAAGTGAAAAATCGGTAGCGGAAAATTATGCGTCGGTAATTTTCCGGGATTTATTCCAACTTACAACCATAGTACTTTGTTTTATCCATTATTAAAGCAGCAGAAATAATCCCGTTCAAGTTTAGGTACCCAAAAGAAACATAGATAGTAGCAGAAGTCCATTAAAATAGCCTAGGAAGTAACCAAAAGCGGGGTTTGGGACTCCCCTCTCTTGTGTAGCAATACTGAAGAAGGGCGACACATTCGCCACCTCGCGATAATTTTTCTCAGATTTCCGGTTTAGGTGCAACTCGTACGCCAAAATTTGCCCTATTGAGAGAGAAACAAGTTGGGAAAACCAAAATATTACCTCTCCGAGTCAAGAGGTCTACTACTACATAGTTATTTACCTAGATATGGAATTATTTCTCTTTTTTTGAAGTAAAAATTTACGAAATATTGAAGCAGTATTCCAAGCATAGCGAATATACAGTAAAGCAGACGACATTTTACATCCAATAAGGATAAATCTTGGACACATGGAAATCAGTCAATGGCAAAAAGAACAGGAAATGAAGTCTACGCTTCAGCTGTTTACCCTATATTCTGATAGCTACATTCACAACTGGTTAGAAGTGTAAACACTATCGTCTCGTCTCACCTCAATAATATTCTTAGTTTGCCAACATGAGTGTTAACGTTAACTAATACCAAAGCTAAATTGTAGCTAGACGCACTGATAGTCAATGCGCACCTTAAAGAGAATAACAAGTTGGGAAAACCAAAATTTTACCTCTCCGAGTCAATTCATTTTTAGCAAACCAACTTTTTCCTGAATTTGAATTTGCAGAATTTGTTATCATTTTAAGCTTTCACAGATTTGGATTTGCATTACGTTGGTTTTTACAACCATTCCAGTTGTACTAATTTCAATGCTTAGCCTTGTTAACCGATCGTCAATTTTTACAAGGAATTACGTAAAATATTTGAAATATATGCTAGTAATTCCAATTAGTCAAGGAAGTAAGTTTAATTCGAGTGTTTAATGCATTGTTAGTTTAATTTAGAATTGATCAGCGTTTCAAACTTGTTTCCCAAATGTAAATTACCTCTAATAGATCCTAGTGGAGCATTTCGAGTGAAAACACTTCGCATATTTTGGGCATTCTGGATGCTAGGAGCTTTAAACTTGACTTTGTCGTTTTCTGGAGTTCTGTTATCTAAAATCACAGTACCGACAAAAATATCTTACATGGAGCAATTTTCAGACATGGGCAAAGTACCCAAGATGCAAATGTTCACTGTTGATTACGACGCTGTAGTAGCGAAGATATCGGTTCGTTTAATGATTTACTGAAATAGCTCACATAATAGAAATTTGACAAAAAAAGGCTTTGATAATCTTTCGTCTTCATCCCTAATTTTAATTAACATTTAAAGTTGATTTTTACTTTCCATTTAGTTTTTACCGGACAAGGCTTCACTTTTGGAAAGAACCAAGGATGTTTTTAAGTTTAACAATGCGAGTATATTGGAAACACTGGACTTTTTGGTAACAGACCTGAAAACAAAGTTTGTGTCTTACGGTCATATAAAATTGGCAGTGCAAGTTTATATAAACTTGCTAGACCTGTGTGAGGAAACCAAAGAATATTTGTACGTTTCGAAGAAACCGTTTCTTTCCACATTAGCTACGATTCCTTTCCGAAAATCCGTACCCGAAAAATTTGGACATCAATTTCGACACGTGTTTGTATTCATTGCTATGTTAACAGATGACAAGCGTCCTAATGCGTTGGTATTATCATAAGCGAATAATCCTCTTTAAGTATCCATCATGAGATCTTTGGTGCAACGTCTCCTATCCCCTTCCTTTAGGTTACCGCCTAAGATAAATCGGGGACCAAAAATGAAAAAGAGATTTTTAATTCCCCTATGGTGCGGCTAAGCCACGAGTGGCTTAAAGTTGGAATTCATAAACGTCGGACGCAACGCAATTTAGTACAGGCGAAGGCAGGGCGTCGTGCGCAAAAGGCAGGACGTTTGCGCACGACACCCTGCCTTCGCCTCTACTAAATTGCGTTGCGTCAGACGTTTATGAATTCCACCATAAAACTGTTGGGTCTCTATTTATCTCTCGTGTTTGTAAAAACATCCCGCAAACAGGGCCGGAAATAAACACAGGACACTGGACATTGTCCAATAAAAATTTTAAATGACTTTGAAGATGCGAAAGTTTTTGCACACTCCAGTGGACAATGTCCTATAAATTTTCTAGTCAAAGGGTGGGTGGGAGGGTTCACTAAACACATGTCCAATAAGACATTTTTCTTATTTGCGGACCTGCCCGCAACTCAAGAAAGGAAGGCTTAAAGGAGGTGGGAAATGAAACAAGTTGGGAAAGCCAAAATATTACCTCTCCGAGTGGAGATGACTATAGTCTGTCAAACGAAAGAAGAGCCCTGAGAAATTTGTCCAAATTGGTGTCGCCACCATCGACCCCATAGTACTTTATCAACTTGTTTTGTTTTGTCAATAGTCGTCTGTAATATAGTCTGCTATATACAGATAGGCTTAATCGCAATAGAACCAATACATTTTGCAATATATATTTAATACGTTTATGTTTCATGGTTTTTTACGACCGAGTATTAAAGAATATAAAACAAAATTATCGACAAGACACCAGTTTTATCTTTGTTGAACTAGCATTGCAATTTATTTTAATGACATAAGTTAAAGTATCTGTATATAGCAGACTATATTACAGACGACTATTGACAAAACAAAACAAGTTGATAAAGTACTATGGGGTCGATGGTGGCGACACCAATTTGGACAAATTTCTCAGGGCTCTTCTTTCGTTTGACAGACTATATCACTACCCCTTAAACAACCTAAATAAATGCATCTATCGCTTTTTTTAATTCTTTGCAAGTGCAGGAATTGAATTTTAAAATAGTCTATTGTTCAAGCCTTTTCAATATCTCTCAATTGCTGTGGAAACTCTACTCTCTCGCTATGCCTCAACCGCATTCTTAGTCTACCAGTATGATTTGTAACATTTGTCCATATCAAAGCTGAATCATACCTCGCCACACAAAAAGCAAATGTGCCCAAATCATGGAAGCCACAACCCAATCACACATAAGCTAGGCTCCCACTTAACCAAAATAATTATTAAACAGTTAAATACTCACAAAGGTTGGCAAAATCAATCTCCTTCAGTAATACGTAAGGCTTAATTATATTATTTGCCGAACAAAATTAATCGAGCAAATCTAACACTTAACTTCTTCCTTCGAAATTCTATCAAAGAATGATTCAACTGTTTAAAAAAAGGTTTTTTTCGCAAATTGGGCGCTATCATATCAACCGCAATTCCGTCATATTTAAAAAATATACATTGCCAACACTTTTTTAGACACAATAGTGGAAGTTTTAGTCTCATTTAAAACATGTAAAACAATTATCTCATCTACAAATAGCTTACACATGTCTTTTTTTACCAATATCTAGCCGTTTGGATTTTTCTAAAGCAATCTTACCACCAAAATATTTTTTGATATAGAATAAATGTTCTATGTTCTTCATTTTTGAAAATATATTTTTTAGCGTTTGTAATGATTACTCTCTACACCTACACTAATCTAACAAGGAGTATAAATCCACTAGTGGAAGCGGTGTTTTTATTGAAAATATATTTTTTAAGCATTAAATCTAACTGGGAGTAATATGAAAGGAGTAGAAGCTTATCTGTCTTAGGAAATATGAAATTTTATCTTAACAGTTCGTTAAATCATAAGTTTATAACGAAAAAACGCGGAAGGGGAAAACGAGCAGACAACAACGATTTTTGGGGGTAGAAGGTTAAGAGCGCCATCTGTCGTCCGTGCCAAAGTTGAACTTCCACTCGAAAGGCAATGAGAAAGTGGATAAAATAATGCCATCAGCTATTTAACTGCGTCGATATATTTAACGACTTGACCCATGACATGCCCATAACACTGGCTTCTATGAATCCTATTTATTCTTGGATGCTAGGAAACTTGGTAGACGTAACAGTCTGTACCAAGTACCCAAGCATCCTTCAATAAACGCCTGGCAACATTGTGGTACGCATGGTACAACTAAAAAATAGGATGTGTATCTATCTTTCGACTCACTCCAAGCCTTTAAGCCCTCAATACAGAGGATTTGAAACACTATCGTAATTCCTAGTGTCTCGAATCTCTACGTTCCTGTCCATTATGAACAGTGCTGAGAGAATGATACATCAGAAAGAGCCATTCAAATCGAATTGCCGAAAATATTATCCATATTTTCATTTCATATAACTAAGAAAATAAATTATTATGGATACAGAAGGCAATGTAGGAAATATAACGCAATTCACGGGCCTAAATAGATATAGGAGGATATGTAGGAAATATAACGCAATGCACGGGCCTTGATAGATATAGGAGGCAATGATTTATCGACTTCAGTACTTGAGAGGTTTATCTTTAATATTTAAATAAATAAAATTATTTTTAATTATTTTAATCGCCAGTAAATAACTTTAAAAATAGTTACATCGTTTAAAATAAAGTTGTTCCTATTATCTTTCGAAACTTTGCTAATATTGACGTTTAAAGTGAAGGGTACCCCTCTTGCCTGCCTTTTTCAAATTTTGGGGTATATATACCAATTGTTTCCATTATAATAATAGATAAAAACGCATTCGCGTGAACCGATGGTGGAAGCCCTGCCATTGGGAGGCTAGACGTTTCTCGTAACCCTAGCCGCTCGCCGCGTATATCTTAAAACCAAATAAAAACGCATTCGCGTGAACCGATGGTGGAAGCCCTGCCATTGGGAGGCTAGACGTTTCTCGTAACCCTAGCCGATCGCCGCGTATATCTTGAAACCAAACGATGACGGAGGAAAAGAAGCCAGAATGTACTGACTGGCGTCCATGTGGAATGGACAAAAGACCTGAAGATGGTGGTGCATTGAAGCTGGTGTCAATGTGGAATTGACGGAGAACAGAAGATGGTGGTGCATAGAAGCTGGTGTCAATGTGGAATTGACGAAGAACAGAAGATGGTGGTGCATAGAAGCTGGTGTCAAGGTGAAATTGACGAAGAACAGAAGATGGTTGTGCTTGGAAGCTAGAAGTACAGACTAGTGTCCATGTGGAGTGGACGAAAACCAAAGCTGGTGGTGTTGGAACTCAAGTAGAATAGCCAGAGGAGACAAACCCAAATTTCCGTGAACTGTCAATGCAGTCCGGAAATTGGGAACACGTTTGCTCCGATACGCAAACTGCGAACGCGGTCACGTGGGGCGTGACAGACACACAGACACACAGACACACACACACGCACGTCCGGTGTAATACCTCTCCGTGACATACGTCACTCGGAGAGGTAGAAACTGTAGCTTAGCCCTACTAATCTAATTGCCACCATGATATATTCTTATATTATAAAATCTTGAAATGATTATTTAAGAGTGTATTTAACTTTTGGCTCACTCTGAACCGTTGATGTCTCTTCATTTCACACACGAAAATCAAAATCCAAAGTTTACTTCACCTCAGGCCTCAATTATTTGCTCTTTATTTCACTAAGCCTATTGCGGGTAATACTAGATATACCCGCCGGAGTCTAGATCTTAACTTTTTTCATAAAATCACTAAACCAAGGATTATTCTATATACAGATGTAGTATAGCTTAAGTAATATATAAACAGCCATTTCAAATAATAATATTAAAAAAAAATCTTTGGAATATCAAAATGAAACAGAGCTTTAAAGCTTCAAAAGTACTAAATGCATCATAATTACGAAAAATATTTCCACATATTCACTTTATATTAAGGATAAAGGGAATATTATGGTTCTGTAGGATTTCTTTACACATCAAAACAAAACGAACTTCTAACGCAGCGCACTAGTGTAACAACGGACGGACACACACAGACATAAACATAGACTGCTTTTTAACTCTTTCCGTATTAATTTTGAATTCAGAAAATAGATTATCTTAAATATTAAAATAAATATAATTAATATTTAATATTTTCTTCGTTAGTTATTCGCCTTATTGAACGTTACATCGTTATTAAAAAGAACAATTAATCATTCTTGAGAGACTTGACTAATATTGGCGTTTGAAATGAAGCATACGCCGATTGCTTCGCCTTACTCAAATAGGTAGTATATAAGGGTTTCGAATCGCAGCTATGGATAAGAACAGCGCAATTGCGTGAACCTTTGGTGGAAGCCCCGCCTTAGGGAGGCCGGACGTTTCTCGTAACCCTGGCCGATCGCCGCGTATGTCTTAACCTTAAGGATGATGATGGAGTAGAAGCCAGGTGTGCAGACTGGTGTCCATGTGGGATGGACAAAACAATGACTAGAAGATGGTGGTGTGTAGAAACCAGGTGTGCAGACTGGTGTCCATGTGGGATGGACAAAACAATGACTAGAAGATGGTGGTGTGTAGAAACCGGTGTGTACAGACTGGTGTCCATGTGGGATGGACAAAGACCAGAAGATGGTGGTGTGTAGAAGCCAGTGTTTACGGACTGGTGTTCCATGTGGGATGGACAAAGACCAGTAGATGGTGATGTGTAGAAGTCAGTGTGTACAGACTGGTGTCCAAGTTGGTTGGACAAAGACCAGAAAATGGTGGTGTGTAGAAGCCAGTGTGTACAGGCTGGTGTCCATGTGGGATGGACAATGACATACGTCACTCGGAGAGGTAAAAATATTGGCTGAAAATGAATACTGTCTCTCTAATGGGACTGGGAAACGCCCCACTTCCACTGTAAAACCGAGCCTTTTTTAGCATAGAATCAGGAGAAGGGATGGGGGATGTGAATTTTGGAACAGTCAAGGTCATTCAGTTTTTTTATGACTCTTCATATTGAAAAAAAAACTATTTAACGACCGTGGCCGTTCCTTTTTTATTTTTTTATAAAGCAAAAAATCTACCCTTTAGAGATCCAGCGTTCATGGGCTGAAAAAGTCACGCCCCGCTCACGTCAAGAAAGACTTCCTAGAGAGGAGCTCGAGATTTCTAACAGCGTCAGGAAAGGGGGAAAAATTTAACCCCTTATCCATGGAGTTAGAAGGAGTTCTTACCCCAGCAGAGACATACGGTATACCAGCTATTGTAACTGTTTACTTCCTTGGCTAATTTAATGAACTCCTGATAGTAGTTACCTATTATACTTGAAAAGGAATAAATGAAATCATTACTTGTAATCCTTATTTATTTTTCAGAATTTATTTAAAATTTGATCGAGAAAAATCCATGATGAAGAGCGCTTCAATGCAAATACGGTTTCTTTCAATGATAATAATTAAAGGTAAGCACGCAGGGAGCCATATTACGCACCAATATGTAAACAACGTTTTCCAAAATGCCAAAAAAAACTTAGCTCTTTTTGTAAAAAGTGGCTATTAGAAATAACAGAAACTTAGGCACTGCGGCGAATGAAAGGACTTTATGTCTTGAAACTTCTTATAATACAAAGTGTATTCCAACAATAACCCATGCTTTCCCTTACATCACCGCCAACTTGGCAAACTTATTTCGAATGTCCCAGTGCATGAAAGCTAAGATGGCTACGGCTACACCATGGACAAATCAATACTGAAGGACCGATGGCAGAGGGAGAAAGTTGAAAAATTCTTGTTAATTCGCCTTCTAGCGGGAGATAGAAGCAAACCGGATAGTGGGGAGGTGTTTGGGGGAATCAACGTTCTTAAGAGGGAAGCAACTAACCTCTTATTTTGTCTAGATGGCGCTAGCTTTTTAGGGGATTCGACTCGGTATTTTTCATAGCCCCTACCCATTTTGGTGCTGAGAAAGGGGAAGCAAGCTTAACATTGGTTGTTTAGTCGCTTAGTATGAGGCTCTATGGGCTGCCATCGGTCCTTCAGTATTGCTTTGTCCATAGCTACCCATACGTTCTCAGAACTTATTTGGGCTATTGACTTAACATTATAGGTATCATGCTGGCGCAGAATTTTTTCCCATCCAACACTCAATTTATTCAATACAAGTAAGTATTTGCTGATTGAAGTATTTTACTGCAATAAAATATGTAACGAAACTATCTTGATTTCTGAAAAAGATTTCCAAATGTAACCAACTTAACTGTAGGTGTTGTTACCGTGAGTGTGCCCATACAAATGAACAAGGCTTTTGAAATTGGATTTTAGATGTATCTTTACATTCCAATGCAGGAATCAACTTATTCAGATACAATGATGTCGAAGCTTAAAGGCACAATTCAGTACTTGAACAGAATGCACAATATCAAGTGGGTTGTAATTTCCCAATTTAACCCAATTCCTTTCTTGCAATCGAACTTGAAAAAAACCACCGTCCCAATATAGTAGAAAAGAGGCGTTATAGGTTCATTAACGAAAATTTGATTTGTATTAAAATTAATCGGCTGTGAATACGTATTTAAGCATAGATTAAATAGCAATTTTATATGTTCTACAGAAATCGATTCTTTTTTTTCACTTCATGTAGTCTCCAATGGTCTTATATTTTTGTGGAAAATCTTCCTGATATATATAATAACCCAGAACTCTATCGAGTAAGTTTCGGGACGTGTGACAATCACATGATATTAGGCTGTGCATAATAACGCTTCTATTTATGGAAATTTCTTCAGGATGTTCATTTTTTTGCAATACCATGGGAACTAAGTCTATTCGAGAAGGAAACAAATTGGGCGCCATTTGGTTTGATTGGAGTGACGGAAACAGTCATCATGTCGAGAGCCCCTCGAAAATACATCACGTCCGATATCGATACTCTGAATATGGATCCTACGGCAAGTTTAATCTTCTACCTTAAAGAAAAAGAATTTTTAAATACTAATTTAATTACTAATTAGGTGAAACAACTGATATTGATATCTCTGTTGTTCGTGGCTTTCATTTTGACTGTGAGTCACGTTGTTTACGGGGAATATAGATTAACTGCTAGTCGTAAATGCCTACTATCACTGACCTATCGTTTCGTCATTCATCTGTGGGACACTGTTTCGGTAATCTTCGCTGAACGTGAGTCCCTGGTATAACAAGATGATCTAGCCCATAATTAAGCCACATATCGTTCACGTATTCTCGCTATCCCTACTTCAATAAATTTACATCTAGTAAAATATCCCGTAGTATACCGGTGAGGGTGAAATATTTTTTCCTTGGATGCGAGGACACGTAAATCTTCTTTTCCATTCTCTTGGAGCTCACTTGGCTCAGCTAAGACAGCTCTTATGCCCTTTCGGAGAGAACGACAACTGGGTGAAAGACATTTGGGTGACGACGACTGCGTGTCCGATAATTTGGAGGATTGAAAATTCAGTGTCCGAAAATCGTGAAAATTTAAAATTGATTGAGCGACAATTGGATAAAAATGTAACCGACAGCGGTGACTTTATTTTGTAAAAATACATTTTTCTTAAAACCAAAAAAATATGCTCTGTTAGGTCAGGTCAGGTTAAGTGTGATTCAGTTAGGTGAGGTTAGGTTTGGTTCAGTTAGGTGAGATAAGGTTTGGCTCAGTTAGGTGAGTAATGGTTTGGTTCAGTTAGGTGAGGTAAGGTTTGGCTCAGTTAGGTGAGTAATGGTTTGGTTCAGTTAGGTGAGGTAAGGTTTGGTTCAGTTAGGTGAGGTAAGGTTTGGTTCAGTTAGGTGAGGTAAGGTTTGGTCCAGAGAGGTCAGGCTAGGTTTGTTTCAATTAGGGCAGGTTAAGTTTTGGATTAGTTAGGTTTTGTGTTTCACCAATTTGTTTTTGTTTTTCAACAAATTTATACTAGGCCTAATAAAAAAGATTTCACCAGACACAATTTCAATTTCACCAAATTTTCGCTCGATAAATTTTAAATCGCTCAATTTTCAGACATCCAGTTGTCGTCACCCAAATGGCTTTCACCCTGTTGTCGTAGACCCTTTCTTTAGTGATTTAAAAAAACAGAACTCTCCCACCATCTCTGCAACCCTCTCTCAACAAGCGTGTGCAGGCGAGGCAGAATAGTATCAGGTTGTCGATCCGAAGGTCTGCGGTTAGGATTTGAGGTGGTTGAGAGAAGTACTATTTAAAAATAACAAAAGTAACATCTACGTATTATGTCAATCTTACAGCCCATCGTATGTTTAAACGATGTGGCTAAAACAGACAACGAGTCAGCCTTTTCCTTTGCTTCTTTATCGCAGCATATCCTCGAATCAGGGTTCGAGTTCCGGATCGGATCATCTGTTTGTTTTGGCTCTTGGGTTCTGTAATTATTGTTATTTTCTGGACATCGTTTATGCAATCAGACTTGATGACAGAAAGTTATTCTTATATCGATTCAGTATACGATTTAATCGCTGAAAAATCGATTCAACCGCGTATTGTGCGTGGTTCAACTTCTTACAATTACTTGCAGAGAAAGGTAACACTTCAAGGGTCAAAGTTGAAAACGGGATTTATTAGACCATTTTTGATTCGCCGCCAAAAATTACTACTAGTTTACTCACATATATGTTTGGTTTTTTTTAATTAGTCAAAAGAAGATCATAAAATTAAAAACTGGTTTTCTAACTTTGTTATGTCCAATTACGGAAGCACCATAGACTTTGCTGACATCGATTATTTTCTGCAAATTTGCGACGGATCGAAAGCTATCATTCTCACTAGATCAATTGTCTTGATTAGCGTCGGGATGTTGTTGTGGCAGAGTCCTGAGGATCGTAACAAATTGAGGGACCTTTGCGAAGGATTGTATTTCTCCAAATCGAATAACCAGGAATACACCACTTTTATCGTAAACAAATCTTTTCACGATACTCACCCTGAGTTCATGGAAAGCACCGATTCATCGTAAGTCACTAGAAACATTGCTCTAGTTTCCAACACATAAGGGTCGATTGTTGTGCAATTTTTGCTATGGCTACGATAGCAGCGCTTGAATCGAAATTTCTCAGTAATGTCCTCAGAGAAAAACATAAAAAAATCTACAGACCATTTTGCTTGGTAACGCCAGTCGCCTATTAAAATGTCCCACACTCGTATCTCATCACGTCTGGCCTTTAAATGGGACAGCATTATATAACATTCACCACATCGATACTGAAAAAGGGGTCTTTTCGAAAACGTTTCATCACGAACACCGATCAAAGTACAAACATTGCTCATGGTAACTCCTTCCAGAATAAACTCCTTGCGATACTCATTAATGTATCACTCAATACGGAGCTTTTAGATTATAACAAAACAGTTCTTCGAACTGAGAAAAAGAAAAATTTTTAGGGTCCGCTACTATTAAAGCTTTAAAGGTTCAAATATTAATATGGTTGATTTGCAACTGCATTTCAATCATTTGTCTGTCCTTCCTCATACATGCAATGATTTTTTTCGCTTCGTATCATTTAAAAACATTCAAAGAACAACTATCGAATTTTATATTTACGTTATAACCCTTTTAATCACTAACACAATGGCGGTTTGCACATTTTGGCGACAAAAAAGGATTGCAACATTAGTTATTTATGCTCGTGTTCATTTATTGCCTAGCATGTGTGTTATGATTTCTAATAATTTTCAATTAAGGTTCGAAGCAGGTAATTAATATAACTTGAGGTTTTTTTCCAGATCCTAACTCTAGTACTAGAAAACATGATACTGACATACAAAGTTAGCTTACACTTAGTTTTTGTTGCAAGCACTATCCATTTGAACAGAAGAAGAATTCCAAAATATAAAACCGTTTGATTTACAGATTGCTGGTTCTCTTCGAATCGAAGCCTTTTGATTACTTGTACATTGTTACTCAGGAATCTCTGAAGATCTCGACTTGGCAAAAACCTCAAAAGGAAGACTTCACGTTAAACCTGACTGCCTTGGCATTCCATTTCCACATTTTATTTATTGGACATCTTCTTTGCATCACTGTTTTACTGTCGGAGATTTTCGTCGCGAAAATCATGCTCAAATTAATGGAACCCAAGAAAATATGGCGGCCGCACTCCAGAATTTTCACTTAATGTCATCATTACTCTACAAAGAACGAGAAAATCTTAATCCGGTTTTAATGAACTTCATGTGATGGCTTTGTCCAAAATGTTTAGGTTAAATTTACTGGAGTAGAAAAAAATTGTAAATACTTGCAGAGAGTTGAAAGTTCACTTCCCAGTTATTAGTTTTCTACTATCCGTCGAAACTGTGCTTAAAATCATGCTCTAAGCTATGGCGCATGGCCTGTTATGCATTGTTATGGAATCCACCTGAAAGTATACCACAGGTAGGCTTAGTCCGAATATCACTCCAATAGATATAATTCCGAAAAGTATCTTCGCTGTAGTTTTTAAGTTATCGGTGGGGAAAAATCACGAAAAACCCATGTTAATCTCCATAGGAAAGCAAAAGCAGGTGAATATTACTTTAACGTTACAAAACGGTATCAAGTCATATCTACAAGGGCCTATAACAGATAATTTTTGAAAAGCATCGGATACTTCTTTCAAGAATAGAGATTAATATGATTAAAATTATATGCCTACATTCTCACCATTATGCAATAAATGTTTTCGTAAAAGTTATTGCTTCTAATGATTTTAATAGTCAAAACTACCTAAGTTCCTTTGTTACAAACATAATTTTAAATTAACAAGGATATTAAGGGACTATTAATTCAGATTTTTTTCTCTACGAATAATCATTTTAGCACTGTAAATATAGTGCATCGATGGCCAAATTATTCTTATTTTCTGTACGAAGGGTTAGGTATGCGTTATTGTTAATCGTTTTACCACAATAAATGGCGAAGCATCGTAGGGCTACTCACTCAAGTTTTCTGTTTTTATCGTACTATTGCAATTTTTGTAGTAAGGATTACGGGTAATCAATTTAGCACTGGTAAAGGCTTTGCATCTAGCCTTTTGTGCATTTAGCACAGTTAATGGTAGCAAATCGAGGGGCTATTCACTCAAATTGTTTGTACGCCTTTTAGTACGGTACGATGTGGCTTCTAATACGAGCCCAGCCGTTGGGTCGTCTTGTTCAGTTGAGGTTCTGCAATTTGGAGTTTGTTATTTCTCCTTCATTTTGGGAAACCTTTTAATCGATATTAATATACAAATCTTACTGTAACCTCTAAAGATTAACCACAATTTGAAATCGTAATGCGTAAAATATAATATAGGGAAAGGTAACGCAAGCGTGAAATGTAGGTCCAACGCAGTATTTTATAACGTAGCTCACGAAAGAGAGATTATTTTATTCTTGATTGATCCAACTGCACTGCGGCTAAACCATTCCTGGAGACCACCACTGAAGTACTGAACAATCTAAAGGTGGGTCCTTCAAATATTTATCTATTTCATTAGTCACTACGTATTTTCAAATGTTGCAAGTGAAGTAACTCACTAATTACATCTGACGATAAAATATTAAATAAAAACTAACGATTCTATAAGCATTCATAAAAACATGTCTGAAAGGATGTTTAAACAATGCTAGTTCTACGTAATAACCAATAAAAATGTAAAAGATAAGTTAACAAAATGGAATGACTGAAGTAAAATATATTTGAAGTTTTCAATATAGAAACATGATTATAAATTGCATTTGCCCAAATTATTTTATGACGAAATTTGCATTTGTGGACACAGACAAACGGCATGCCCTCTATCTATTTCATTATTTCGCTTAGTTTCAACTATCTCAAGTCTAATTAAAACGAATAGTAGATGGAATTAATCCCTAATCAGCCATTTTTTCTTCCAAGAGGTACAGTCGACATGCTGGCTGTAAATGTAAACGATATCACGTGTGTTTGTTATATAGTAAGGCTTCGGCACGAACCCTTTCAAAAATAATGCAAAATTTCATGATTATTTGGGAAAATGGAATTTCGGTGAAAAAAGCGATGATAAGGAATATTTTTAAAATAATTGCAATTATGTCTGCATACTGAACGTTTTTTATATCTGGACTTTTGTCATCCGATTTTACTCACTTATTTTTCACTTTTTCTATTCTTTGTCCACAAAGACAGTTTTTAATTGCAGTCTTAATTAAGTCTGGTCTACAAATTATTGCATTTATAAATTCTGCACTTAGCAAAATCAGAGAGAAAAAGTATCTTGTAATTTTAGCACTTTCAGACATACGCTAGAAGGATATGAATTAAGAACCCATTTTTCTATTGGTTGATCGGCGGTTTTTTCTCTTTTTGAATATATCTTTTTTCCTTAACAAGCAGACTTCTTTTTTAAAGTGATTACAGCAGCTATAAAGAAGGCTTCGGTACTTGGTTTTATCCATTAATAAAGTAACAGATTAACATACGATTTAATAGAGATGGGCCGATACCGATACCATATAGGTATCGGTACCGATATTTGGCTTTAACCGATATATCGGTATCGGTTATAAATGAACCGATATTTCTACCCGATATCTTTTAAAGAAATTAAATACTTATGTTAAGATTAGATGGCCTAAACTCTGAAAAAGCACAGTTTTTCATCTATTTTTGGATAACGTTACTAATGTTCAAAATGGGTTTGTCGTATGATAAGCCAGTTTTATAGTTTCAAGTACCGAAATTGGATCGAGGATCATCTATAGAGATGGGCCGATACCGATACCATATCGGTATCGGTTTGATATCGGTTTAATCGAAGGATCGGGTAAAATATCGGTATCGGTACGTATCGGTTTCCGAAGTATCGGATCATATCGGTATCGGTTTAAACTCTACGATTTAACATGTAAGTTCTGGGGATAAGGATAAAATAACGTGGATAATGGATATAGATAATGCCGAGCCCTACCCAAAAAAAAACATTAATAGTAGTTACCTGTTTTACGGTTTTTAGCCGAAAGTAAATGCTTTTTAATCCTATTTCATTTTTCAGAGTTTGATTTAAATTTTGATTGGGATAAATCAACGATGAAGAGCGTTTCAATACAAATACAATTTCTTTCGATGATAATAATTAAAGGTAAGCATGCAGGGAGCCATATTACGCACCAATATGTAAACAAAATCTATATCTATATAAATCAAAGTCCTGACTGACTGACTGACTGACAGACTGACTGATAATCAACGCCCAGCCCAAACCGCTTGCCCTAGAAGGCTGAAACTTTGAACGTCACTCATAATTAGTAGGCGCGTACTAAGAAAGATTTTTCCAATCCGCCGCCATCTTAAAAAATGGCGCCCAGAAATGTAAAAACTCTTCTCTATGCAACAAAGTCCGCGCGTTTCAACCGATTTCACAGATATTTAATACACGGGTTTCCTTTAACCTCTAGACGGGCTGAATGGTCTTTTGGGTTCGATTTGTTGCCATCTTTTTAAATGGCAGCCAAAAACTAAAAAACCCTTCTTTATGGAATATTGTCCGCGTGAAAAGTAGTAAAAAATGTCCCGACGGGCTGACGCGGGCAACGCCGAGTGCCTTCGTTCCTAGGGTGCTACAAAAATATTAGCCATCAGTAAAATCTACTCATTCTTTGTATCATTTTGATAGAAGTTCTTATTACACGCGAGCGACGCCGCGGGTAACAGCTAGTCTTCCATAATGCCAAAAACATATCGCTTTTCGTAAAAAAGGTCTATCAAAAAGGCCATTAGAAATAGTAGAAATTAGGCGGTGAGGCAAATGAAGGCATTTTATGACTTAAAGCATCTTTTATTACAAACCAATGTTCAAACAATAACCCATAGAAGAGCTTTGAATGTTAAAAGAGAGAATTCTTATTTTCTATGATCTCGGTGTTTTCTCTAATTAACAAACTTAAAACGAACGTCCCAGTGCATGAAAGCTACGTTCTCAGAACTTATTTGGGTTATTAAATTAACATATAGGTATCATGGCTCAAAACATTTCTCCATACGTTAAAACATCCGACACTCAATTTATTAAATACAAGTAAGTGTTTTGATTGAAGGTTTTTTCTGTACTCAAATATATAACGAAACTGTCTTGATTTATATAAAAGATTTTCAAACGTAACTAACTTAACTATGGGTGTTGTTACTGTGAGTGTGGTAGTACAGATGATCAAAGTCTTCTGAAATTAGATTTTAATATATAGCTTCATATTCCGATGCAGGAAACAACTTATTCAGAAATAATGCTGTCGAAGCTTAACGGCACAATTCAGTACTTGAACAGAATGCACAATATCAAGTAAGTTATCCCAAATTAACCCAATTCCTTTCTAGCAATCAAGTTTGAAAAATCTTTTCCCAGTTCCTTTTTGCCCCAATAGAGTAGAAAAGAGGCGTAATTTAATTTGATTTGTATTAAACTTAATCCGTAATTATAGCTTAGATTGAATTTCGACAGAAACCAATTTTTGTTTTCACTACTTACAGTTTCCAATGGGCTTATATTTTTGTAGAAAATCTTCCTGAAGTATATAAAAAACCAGAACTCTATCGTGTAAGTTTCGAGACGTGTGACAATCACATATTAGACTGAGCAAAATAAAGCTTCTATTTAATGAATTCTCTTCAGCATATTCATTTTTCGGCAATATCTTGGGAACTAAGTCTATTCGAAAAGGAAACATTTTGGGCACCATTTGGGTTCCTTGGAGTGACGGAAACCGTCATCATGTCGAGAGCCCCTCGCAAATACATCACGTCCAATCTCGATATTCTGCAAATGGATTCGACGGCAAGTTTAAACTTCCAAATAAAAAAAGGATGGGCATGTTCTAATAAATTTAATGATTAGGTGAAACAACTGATATTGATATCTCTGTTGTCCGTGGCTTTCATTTTGACGGCGAGTCGTGTTATTTACGGGGAATATAGATTAACTGCTAGTCGCCAATGCCTATTATCACTGACATATCGTTTCGTCATTCATCTGTGGGACACTGTTTCTGTAATCTTCGCTGAACGTGAGTTCCTAGTATAACTTCTACTACTACTATTCGGATAAAGCTATTAGTTTCATCAGAAGTCCATTTAATTAGCCTAGGTAGCACCCAAAAGGAGGGTATGGGACTCCCCTCTCTTGTGTAGCAGTACGGAAGAAGCACGACACATTCGCCACCTCGCGATAACTTACTTCAGACCTTCGGTTTAGGTGCGACTAGTATACCAAAATTTGCCATAATGGGAGTAAACCATCTATTGGCTGAAGAAGTCATGCCCTGCTCACGTGAAGAAAGATTTCAAACAGTCTTAGGAAAAGGGCCGGAAAAAACTAACCCCCTCCATGGAGTCAAAAGGAGTTCTTACCCCAGCAGAGACGTACGCTATACCAGCTATTGTAATTGTTTACTTCCTTGGCTAATTTAATGGACTTCTGCTAGTACCTAAAAAGAAATCCATAGATCTTTGGGCAAAATCGCGAAAGTGCACGCGGCTATAGAATCCTTGTCGGTTTTGACTTCTCAATCATCTTTTCCACTCTCTTGGAGCTCACTCAGCTCAGGTTGAAACCCTCCTATACAATTTCGGGGAGCACGGCAACTTTAAATCTCAAAATTGTCGTACACCCATTTTTCGTCACCCAAATGCCTTTCACCCAGTTGTCGTAGACTGTTCCTTTCGTTCTCTCTTGGAATGGATGATTGTATAAAAGCCAAACTTTCCTACCATCTCTGCAACCCTCACTTTACAAGTGACTGTAGGCGAGGCAGTATAATATCGGAATTCCTATAATTTCGGTGTTGGAACAAAAATTAAATATTACCAGTACAGCTAGGAGCCAGCACCATCAAAGGTGGTTCTAAGAAGTACTATTTAAAATTAACAAACGATACATCTCCTGCACATTAAGTAAAAGTAATAGCCCATCGTATGTATGTACGATGTGGCTAAAAACGGGCAAAAATCAACATTTTCATTTACTTCTTTATCGCAGCATATCCTCGAATCAAGATTCGAGTTCCGGATCGGATCATCTGTTTATTTTGGCTTTTGGGCTCTGTCATAATTGTCATCTTTTTAACATCGTATATGCAATCAGATTTGATGTCAGAAAGTTATTCTTATATCGATTCAGTATACGATTTAATCGATGAAGAATCGATTCAACCGCGTATACTGCATGGTTCAAGTTCTAACAATTACTTGGAGAGAAAGGTAACACTGACGAACTCCTAGAGTCAAAGTTTAAAACGTGATTTATAAGAACGTTTTGATTCTCCACTCAACCTTGCGTCTAGTTTACTCACATAAATTTTTGGTTTTTTAATTAGTCAGAAGAAGATCAAAAAATTAAAAACTGGTTTTTTAAATTGGATACGTCCTGTTTTGGCAATATCGTAGACTTTTATGAAGTCGATTATTTTCTGAAAATTTGCGACGGATCGAAAGCTGTCATTCTCACTAGATCAAATGTCTTGTATACCATCGGTAGACTGTTGTGGCAGGATCTTGAGGAACGTAACAAAGTGAAGGAACTTTGCCAAGGATTGTATTTCTCCAAATCGAATAACCAGGAATACATCAGTTTTATCGTCAACAAATCTTTTCACGATACTCACCCTGAGCTCATGGAAAGCACCGATTTATCGTAAGTCACTAGAAACATTGCTGTGGTTTTCAAAACATAAAGATCGTTGGAAAATCCTACCGTTTCTAAAAATTTTCTCCGAAATTAATTTATGGCTAGTAGCATTCACCGCTTAACGTTCTATATGAAAAAAAAAATAACCACTAGCGAGAGTGGCGTCGTCTTTTTAGAGAGCGTTAGTTCACAATGAGGGAGAGAGAAAGTAAAATTCCCTGTTCTAAAGCCCAATTTGATTGGATGCCAGTCTCCTATAAATGAATTTCCCACATTCTAATCTG
This sequence comes from Phalangium opilio, assembly GCF_054372755.1. NCBI lineage: Eukaryota > Metazoa > Arthropoda > Arachnida > Opiliones > Phalangiidae > Phalangium > Phalangium opilio. The sequence continues at coordinate 10,716,332 of NW_028324148.1, forward strand.
TTCACTTCTCAGCTTTAGAAGGGGGAACATTACTATTCACCCCATTTGTACTAAACAAGATGGCCCAAGAACGTAGCCTTAATACTCAATTTTACACGGCTGTATCCTCCTAAAGTAGTATTTCTAATAACACCACATATCAAATAATACTACTGAAACAAAATTGTGCACCCCACTAATTTATAAGTTTCAAAAACCATAAGAGTCAAATAATGCATCTAAAACAAAATCCTGGATCTCAAAAGGTGTGATTTTAATTACCAGAAGGCACAATGACTGCAAACCGTTCCCTCTGTCTAACGAAACCTAATTTGGCAAGACCTCATAAAATTCAGCATAATCTTATGTGCACGAAAATTTTTATGTTGTTTTCTTCGCTCAAAAAATCCGCCAAATCTTAATTACCTTTCTTACCAGAATTAAAATTCCGTTTACAATTAAAAAGTGGCCTTTCGAAAAATTTTCATCGCCATCTACGAAAAAGTAAAAATCATGGCTCATGTTAACTCACTACATCATAAACTCCTCGTGATACTCTTTTAATATGTCAGGAATATACTTCGTAAACAAATTGACATTTGCACCCACGATGCGGTCTATCATTTCGAAGCTAGGATATATGGAATCATCATTTTGGATTTGAAACCGGTTATTCTAAATAAAACGTGCTGTTTTTTTCAGATTCTGACCCTGGTTCTAGAAATAATGATAGTGACATACAAAGATAGCATTACAGCAATAACCAACGTGTCACACTTAGTTTATGCAAGCACCAACCATTTGGACAAAAACCTCTTTTCAAAATATAAGTGTTTGATTTCTAGAATGCTAGTTCTCTTCGAATCGAAGCCTTTCGAGTACTTGTACAATGGCATTCGCGAATCTCTAAAGATCGTGACTTGGCGAAAACCTCAAAAGGAAGATTTCACGTTAAATCTGACTGCCTTGGCATTCTATTTCCACATTTTATTTATTGGATATCTTCTTTGCATCATTGTTCTACTGTCGGAAATTTTCGTCGCGAACACCATGGGCAAATTAATGGAACCCAAGAAAATATGGCGGCCGCACTCCAGAATCGTCACCTAAAGTCATCATTAGTCTACAAAGAACGAGACAATCTCAATTCACGTGTTGATTTTTCCAAAAACGTTTATAGGGGGTAAAAAGACAATTTTAAGTACTTGCAGAGAGTTGAAAGTTCTCTCCCCAGTTATTAGTTTTCTACTGTCCATCAAAACTTTACGCTTAACAGGATGCTTTTGGTTAGCTGTGGCGTAACGCAAAGCCACAAATTATCATGCATTGTTATGGAATATCTCTGATAATAAACGACAGGTTTAGTTCGAATGTCGCTTCAATAGATACGTCTATGGAAATAGTTTAGTGTCAATACTTTCAGTGTTTAAAGAACAAATCCTTACGTAGAATCAGAACTGATCCAACTATGAGTTTTGGAACAGTCCCAAGAGCACAAATGACACATAAATTTTGAAAATCATCGAACACTTCTTTCAAGAATACATTTTAATATGAAAAAAATTATATATGCCAACATTGTCACAATTATGCAAAAAAGAAGAAGAAAAATAGTTATCGTAAAAGTTAATGCTTCTAATGATTTTAATATCCAAAAATACATAAGATATTAAAAACTTCTAAGCCGTAACCCGTACGCTGGTGAAAGTGATTCTGTAAGTAAGACGTGCTCTGGTATTTCATTTTAGGGCCTATCGTTTTAGCAATTTACCTCCTAAACCGTTTTGATTTCTGAAAATATAGATTAGTCCGGGCACACTTATTTGTGAAGTATTTCGATATAACTCTATCAAGGCTTGGCTTCGAAGTTCTTACTACATTAACCCGTGTTTGGTAAAACTAATATTTGGTTAACAATTATAATGATTGACACCCAGTCTTCGTAGAAAATGATTCAGGGCATTAGAGAGTTTGCTTTTAAAAACAACTTTCGAGAAAAGCTTTCATTCAAAGTGTATTCTAATGCAAATATTTGTTGATGCATTAGGTCTATTATCAAAGAGTAGGAGGCCTTGCAATAACATTGATAGTGTATAGTTCTGGCTAGCTTTTAATGGATTTGTGCAAAATATTTCGAAGTAACTTTGTTTTTCTTTTCTTTTATGGTTGTCGCTATGAAAGAGTTTCTAGCTTTGTGAAGGATCATTATTTATAGGGTGTGCGAATAACAGAATATTCGACTTATAATTACATACTTTGTTCAGATAATCAAATTGAAATCGATTGTTTTTTATAAACAAAAAACATAACATTATTTGCTCATTACACAGCACTGTTGTAAATAAAAATAGACTTTCACTTAAATATTTAAAACATTTACAAACGATACATTATTTAATCACGTGATTTGATGCTTTGCTGACCTGGTGACCTGCAGGTGAATTAACTAACTCCTTTTACCAAATATAAGGTAATGCGTATGAGATATTAGGCAATAAAAAACACGTTTTTTATCATTTGCTGAACTTCCAGGCCAAACCGAAAATTTCAGTTTCGGCACCTAATTGAGCAAAATTGGAGTTATCTGTGAAGACGAGTTGCCAAGTACATGTACACACGTACCAACTTAAGGAAATTAATTATACTATAAATACTGTATTTCCATAACTCGAGTGATTTATTTATATTACAGGAGCCTCCGAAATGAACTAGACCCATGCGTGTCGCGAAGCGAGAATATTTTTTTAACCAATTTAGTTCGCCGTGGTTTTAAGCTTGGGGGCGCTTATATTACCGTAAAATAAACAAAGTTCAACCCCGTGACCCTGTCGACTGCTTAAGTATTTGGGCCAATGTCGCGGATTGTAAGTATACGTTTTTATTACTCTTACTGAATTATTAAAATTGAAATAATTTATTTTGTTGTCATCCATACAATCTAACCGAAAGATTCAATAAAAAGTGAATAGCCCCAAAAACATTTACGTTAATTTTAGGATGAAACTTTTCTCTATCATAAAAATTTTATGAGTGACCCCTAAAATATCAACGATAATTTAAGGAAGACCCCTGTCACAACGGTAATATAAGCGCCATCTCGTACACATAGATGGTGAAAATATTTTCCTTAACAAACTGGATATTTCCCCACGTAAAATTTGACATGCATGGGCCTAGTTCATTTCGGAGGCTCCGATATTACAGAAACTCTACATTTTCCTTTACTATTCATATCGGGTAATTATATAGAACCGAGATCAAAATCCATTATTCGCACACCCCTACTACATTTCTTGAGCATGGTACTGTTACTGGATTTTGTTTGTAGAACGCGTTTCGCCAAATGTATTTTCATCGTTAAGATATATTTGCATTACAATCAAGTATATAGGTAAGATATTTTAACTTAGTTACCGTTACAATCCACACAGTGTTCGTGTGATATTGTAGAAAGAAAGCGGTCATTAAATGTGAGTGACGGCGCGAGAGATTTTGTTAGCCTGACGCGACAACTAAACTGACTCGAGGAAAAATGCCATTGGACCTTTTACCCTGGATTTCTCGGGTTTTATTGGAAAAAGCTATGGCACACATTCTACAGTTTCTAAGTTCTGTAGAGTATCATTTTTTGGTCTCTAAATAATTATTTTAATTAAAAGTCACATAATTATAAATTCAAGTAGCACTTAAAATCATGCTGAGTGGAATTTCACCCCGTTTCGCGTACACATTTGTAAGTACAGTTAATGCATGTACATGTATGCATGCGACTAGAAAATTATGCTGCGTATTTTACCTATAGTAGTTGATATTAATCCGAGCTAATTAAGTGAAAGATTTGGCAGTAGAAACGCACATGTTCAGTGTTCCCATTTTTGTACACATGGATTTTTTTCATTAACCCTGTCTGCAGTACATGCATATAAGATTTGAATCCAATAATATAAGTATGGCTTTGCCATGAGAGGCAAAATAAAATAGACAACTGTGCCATCATTATTTAAAGGTTTCTCCTTCTTACTATATCAGAATAGAGTCATAACCTACCAAGATTTTACTTTCTTCGTCGTGTCGTGTAACAGGACAAGATAGAGATAGTAGTTAGGCGATGGATTCTGTTTCCGACAAATCGACCTCCAGGAAATGCCCTTCTATCCATTTATAAATGACGCGTGCAACATTTTTTTCGACCCGTACTTATGAAAATAATTATGGGGTTTTGATACTAACCGTAGGTGCCATTTTGGTTCGTACTTGAGGAGAACCAAGAACGAAGAGGGGAATATATTCCAACTGGAATACTGTCAAGTTTCTACGAATCATTTTTGAATCACGTAAACTTGACGTAAGGTTCATATTTACTTTTGATAAAACGTCCGCCGAATCAATAAAAATATATTTTTTTCTAATGAATACAGAATCTCAAATAATAACACGTTGTTCACGGAATCAATGGCAGATTTTGGACTTTTTATTGGTGAAGGAAATGCTACTGGTTTGCTGGGAATGCTGGTTAGAAATGTACGTAAGCGAATTGCACAAAGATAGGTTTCAGTTTTAAGGATTGAAGATTGATTCTGGATTAGCATACTAAAAAGTACTACCACGGATCCCAACTCATGTGTGGCTGTAAAATGTATCCATAATGCAGAAGTATTTTGGTTGCCATAAGATTTAGGTGCCACCTGGTTATAGCAACGAGAACTTCTATTTATACGTGACTAAGCTACTAAAATCTTTTCTTCTCGAAATGCATTCTGGGATTTTTAAATGGCTATGGATGACCCCCCCCCAATATGTTAATCCCAAGATTTCAATAATCATGAATTTCATTATGACTATTTTTTATAATGAAGTTATTTGATTTTCATATAGGAAACAGATATATCCTTGTATCCGTTTCCACCAACAGAAGAAGGATTGAAGTACCTTGATTTTTCGGTTCCAATTATTCACGCAAACTGGAAAATAATATCTGGTCAACCTATGCAACAATCGGCTAATTATTTTGCTGCTGCGAATATATTTTCTGTCGAGGTAAGTGGTAGAGGCCGCGCAAAACTGTAAAATGACCGGGGTTCATTTTGTTTAAATAAGAAAAAATTCTCGTTGTACAGACGTAAAGCATTACGGATACAAGAAGTGCCATACTTCTCTAATTATTTCTTTCTGACATAATTAACATTAGTGAACTCTTAAATATTTCAGATATGGACCCTAGTTCTTTTGGCAATTAATTTTATATTTCTTGTGAACTACTTGAAGAGCTATTCAAAGACGAAAATTCAAAGCAAACGAATTGATTATTTAGAAATTTTGTCAACTCTCGTTATGCAAGGTTTGTACAAAGTTAATCAATAAAAGATGAAATACTTCCAATCCCATATAAGTTAGAGTTATAGCAAACGTTCGCCTCCTGTGACGTCATTAATATACTCTCAAATCATCTACACATCAAATTTACCTTGACAAAGGCAGGAACCTATCTGAATTCGTCCTTGAGGGTGTTGCTAGCCGAGCATAGTGGGAAAGTAAACTCCACCCCTCGATTATGAGAGCATCTAGTGGCATTTGTTTAAACTAAAGCCTCAAGAAACACCTTGAATTAAACACCTACGATGGTGTAAATTCCTCGCTTTTCCTACTAATCATAATGCATTTTTAGGGTACGAAACCAAGAGGAGATACAAATCACGCAAATTTTACTGGAGCTTTTGGCTTTTACCTTTGTATTTTATCACAATATGTTTCTCTGGAAAATTATTATCACAGCAAACCTTGCCGAAGAATCTTCATTACTTCGACTCAGTAAATGATTTACTGTCGCAACCACAAATGCGTGTAGCAGTACCAGAACGAACTCCAATTCATGAGATGTTAGCAGTAAGTAATTGAATAAAATATTGTTTAAAGAAAATAATATTTTATACTCGTTTTTGAACTTCTCACACCATAACTGCAGGGTCAGGGAGACTATACATGTACAGGTAGTTTCTGATAAATCTTGCATAAATTAAAGGGTGTGTTTTTGAGTCAAACAGAGTGGAGCGTACCATAGAACATGGGGTCTGAAACAATTAGTCACGAACATATTGGCTCCCAAACATTACTCCCTAAAACATGGGAATAGTCACACGTGTGGATTTATTAGCTATATTTTATCAGCGTATTTAATAGTATACTTCTGCTAGATAAAGTTTCAATAGCGTTCTTATATTGAAAACTATTGAAATTGTCTTCTAAACAAGATCAGCAAACTGATCTATCTTTCTGGTTTTAAGAGCCAATGTTTGGTATCTCATATTTCCGTAGCAAAATTTTGAGAAACCCATTTTCTTTGACACTTGCCACTCAGTTTCACCCATGAAACACATCTTAATGGCAGACTTATTAGAAACACCGTATAATGGGAGTTTTAGTGAGAAAAGAAATAAATGTAGCCTACTTTTTCAAGCATAGTTCGGCACATCGAAGAAAGAGTGTATTTCAATAGTTTTCAATTTTTTATTACTTTCACTTTTTGCAACAACGATGAAGTGGCACGTTCTCTTTCCCAAAAAAATGCGCTGAAACAGATGTGTAAAAGCTATGACGTGTTTCGAGTTCTTTTACCTTCCTTATTTCTATTGTTACGTCTCCCTGATCTGATGTTTCAGTAAAAATTGCCAGTTGGTAACTCTCCTGCCCTTGTTGACTTCTAAAACACTTAAGGTAATTTATTCAATGATTGCAGTCTGCTACAGATAGCCAGCGCCAGGCCCTCTACTATCAAGTGCAAAGAACAAATGGCTTATTCGATTTCATGCATTTCGATTTCGTTCAACAATTCGTGAACCTGAGCGATGCAATAATGACTATTATCATGGAAAGTCGAAGTATTCTTTTAACTATGGTTACGTTTAGCCACGCGTTAAACAACTGTAAAGACATGATGATTCACGCATCGGATGAAACAATCTCGGTACAGCATTTTTCCTTCGCTATTCGAAAAGGACATCGTTCCATTGTTGCGGACAAACTAAATCTTTTGTGAGTAAATAATATAAATAATGGTTTGGAATCATGATTGTTATACTTAGTGGTCTCTAGTAAATTAATTTAACTGCTCAAGTCTTCGTAAAGGGAAAGACCCCGGTTCTACATACCTTAAAAGAACGGCCTTTATCTAAATATAAAATAAAAATATAAAAAAAGTATAAATGATTTATTAATACAAAATAATTAGCATTTAATTAGTCATTAAAACGAGGAATGCTGTCCCGCGTCTGCTAGTCAGAACCCCTTACCAACACGCGATTGGTTGAATCAATCTCTTGTGGGTTGTGGTTAGCAGACACCTCTAAACATAGCTTATCAGTAATCAGCATTTTTAAGACCAATTAAATGGTAATTACTTTTAAATGAGAAATTATTAATTTTGTTAATAATTTCCCTTCAATTTTTTTAAAAAATAAAGACCGTTCTTTTAAGGTATGATGTAATGTTGCCTGAAACTTTCCTTTAAATATCGTAATTGGAAATTTAATTTGAATATCAAATTGAAATTCAAGTATGTTATTTTCCCATTATCAAACCGTAAGCTTTATTTTCCAGTGCAAATTACTACGTTGAAGGCAATCTCATCGATCAGGACGTTAAACGAGTTACTCATATGAAAATACTTTGCGAACTGGCATTTTCAGAACCAATGGAAGAGGAAATTTTCCCACTTTCAATGGGAAATTTATTCTTTCCTTTCATGGCATTGTCTCTTGGCTTGACTATGGGAACATTAATGTTTTTGTACGAACGTGGATACACGAGCAAACTACGTCGTCTTGTAACAGATCCAATGTCATGCGGATTACATTCAGTTTCACTATGAAATATCTTTAAACTGGAATCATGTAGATATTTCTCGCAAATGCCGTTTTCCATTTGTTGCTAGCAGTCTGCCACCATGGAACAATAATTAAGGATATATAACTGCACTCTAATTCACTAAGAAACTTAATACTTACTACAGTAAACAATGACTAAATAGAAAATACCAGAAGTGAGATGAGACTAGAAGTGAAGGGCTCTAGCATTGATAGTAGATCCTAGCACTAGTGAACAAATTGGAGGATTTTATGCCGCTTCCCACGTGCCTACATTACTGAGAAAAAAATTGGTAGAGTTCCAAAAAACATTTCCTACCCCCTTCCCCTCAACCTAAAGCGGCCGAACACGGACGCGGCTCTTTGAATCTAGTTCGGCCGTCTACCACCACGAGCGTCTCACGTTTTGGAGGGAAAATTCAGAAACCGCTACTAGAGGGCCAACCGCTCTTGTGTTATCAAGAATATTCACTTTTGCCGAGTGAAGAATTTGGTTAGCTCAGTACTTCTGGTCTCATCTCACTTCTGAAAATACCAAAGAAAAACGGCACGAGTCAAAGAAATGCCCTGACAACTAAAATAATTCAAAATCTGGAGACTCACTGGTCAACTTGACTAGTTAATATTTCGAATAATTAATAAATATGCCTATACACGCTCAATGTTTTGCACAAATTTAATGGGGGACATCTATGAAATTCATCATCTTATATATTAATCCCCAAGATTTTTCACTAATTGTGCAAATCAAAATACATCATGATGATGAATGCCCAATGTCTAGAAAAAGCCTTAAAACTTTATTGGAAAAATATATTGATTATATTCCACACGATTTATTCATTTATAATGAATTAATATATAAATAAAAAAGTCCATAGTTCGTACAATTTTATTGTCCAAACAATAAACAAAGTCAAATATACAGACTTCGAATGCGAAATATTGTTCAATTGTTTGAATAACATTTTGAGCAATAAAAAACTCACTCAATAAGTATGTTCAGTGTTTTACACAAATATTGTACAAAACTTACCGCAAATAATGTTCCATTTCCTATAAAATATTGTGGCATGATATTTATTTTTTCACAAATTTTAATATGGACAAGTCGGGAAAACCAAATTATTACTTCTCCGTGTCGAGAAGATTATATAACCTTAAGTATCCAATGAAAACGTCGACCTTTTGCCCTCATCCTTTCCCGCGCTTTGCGCTTCCGCATTTCATCCTTACTCTCAACATTATCTTCCTCCATTTTACATATAACAAGACGGCCCAAGGGCTCGTAATAGTAGCCATATCGTACGAGTGAATAGCCCCTCTATACCCTACCCTAACGAGTGGATAACCCCTCTATACCTTACCCTAATGAGTGAATAGCGCTATCTTTTTCAATGCTTAAATGATTTACCGTGCATAAAATCAGAGTGAATAGCCCCTCGATTCCCTACTCTAAACAGTGATTAAATTATAACCGTATAAATTTACTTATGCTGTAATTCTAATATTCCGGCGAATCGAAGAACAGATAGTTTTTAGTGATAATCCCCTCGATGAGTTTACAACATAGACTTATGCCGATGCACACTTATCGCATCTTATAAATTTCTAACAAGGACTTATGCCCAGAAACTTTTGAAAGAGAAAGTTTAGTTATAGTTATTACGCATTTTAGTGATTATCCCCTCGAATTACCTTTAGCAATGCTAAAATGATCAGACGCATAACGCCCATTTAACACTATGTTAGCTCTGTCTAAACCCACATTTGAATTAACCGCCAAAACGTTCCAGTCAAACATAACATAGATGACGATAGCTTCCGAACGAGAACGAACCACATGAGGAAACGGGGAAAATCGTTATCTATTTAATTAGCACATACATAAAAAAAAAATAAATATGAAAACCCCAAACATACAAATTCATAAGTATCCGACCCCACAGGTAAAAATTCAAAAGTTTCCCACCCCACAGATTAAGAGGTACCCCACCCCACATCACCCCGACATTTTAGAGATAAGAATAAATAATAAAAAACTCGAGGTTTCCATCAAGTCTCTATGGTTGTGTGGGTAGAAAGTTTGTCTGCTACGCCAGCGGCCCGGGTTCGAATCCCGGGTCTGACCTGAAAAAATTTTAATTAAAATTAAATCTCTAACCGAGCCCAGTAACCCCTATGGGTGGGTTGTGGTAATATAAAGTTCCTTTTAAGCTAAAATCTGACGATAACGAAGCGACAACCCCGGCCACTACTACTACTACTACTACGACGGCTCGGGTCAAACTAAGAGCCTATCGTATACTACGATATGGCTAAAAATCAAATACTCACAAAAAGAAGTGGCAAAAACCTGCTGGCTCTTTACAACCACTTAATTTGACTTAATATCCAATTTCCAACAACAATAATATACCGGTAGTTTAATTGACAACCTACTAGCATCGAAATTCTCATAAGGAATGGCTCTCGCGGATAAAAAACGGCAATTTTCAACTAGGTGGGCGTTATCTCATAAGATTTGAAAAATATCATTTGTCTTTTTTACCAATGCCTAATCGTTTGGATTTTTTAAAGCAGTCTTAGCACCAAAAAATATTTTTGAATGAGGATAAAAAAGGTCTGTCCTCACGTAATTTTTTAAGCTTTTATCATGATTACTCTATACAACAGTAACAAGGAGTATAAACGCAATAGTGGAAGCAGTATTTTTTTCCCAAAACAATCTCGCTTATGTTTATGCAATGAATGAAATATATCACTATGCACGGGCCTTGATAGATATAGGAGGCAATGAAGGAAATATATCGCATGCACGGGCCTTGGTAGATATAGGAGGCAATGATAATCTCTCTCTTTGCACGAGAGGTTTATCTTTAATATTTAAATAAATATAATTATTTTTAATTATTTTAATCTTCAATAATTAACATTAATAATAGTTAAATCGTTTAAAATAAAGTTATACTTATTATCTTCTCAAACTTTGCTAATATTGACGTTTAAAGTGAAGGGTACCCCTCTTCCCGCTTTCTTCAAATTTTGGGGTATATATACGATTCGTTTCCATTATAATAGTAAGGAAAAACCGCAAATGCGAAAACCTTTGGTAGCGATCCTACCTTAGGGAGGCTAGACGTTTCTCGTAACCCTAGCTGATCGCCGCGTATATCCTAAAACCAAACGATGATAATGGAGTAGAAGCCAATGATACAGATTGGTGTCTATGTGGAATAGACGGAAGACCAGTGGATGGTGGTGTTAGAAGGCAGTGTAAGTGCAGACGGGTGTCAATGTGGGATTGACAAAGAACAGAAGATGGTGGTGATTAGAAGCCAGTATGTACAGACTGGTGTCCACGTGGAATGGACGAAGACCAGAAGATGGTGGTGATTAGCAGCCAGTAAGAACAGACTAGTGTCCGTGTGGTATGGACAAAGACCAGAAGATTGGTGGTGTGAGAATAGAGATGTGAGTCGGTAATTTATCGTCCGTAAATTACCGGTAATTTACCAAATACCGCGTAAATTACCGTTTTATATCTTACCGTAATTTTACAATGGTAATTTACCGCTAAATTACGGCGGTAAATTACCGTGGTAAATTACCAAACATTTTAATTAAGCCTTAAAACTTAATTTTACACTTAAACGATCAATTATTTCTGTGTTTACTTGCAAAATGACTCACCAGGCGCTACTCGCTAGCCAGTACTTACAAAGTTGCACTACAAATTAGTCTTTTAATAAAATACTAGCTGTTACCCGCGGCGTCGCTCGCTTGTAATAAGAACTTCCATCAAAATGATACACGGAATGGATAGATTTTACTGACGACTAATAATTTTGTAGCACCCTTGGAGCGAAGGCATTCGGCGTTGCCCGTCAGCCCGTCGGAACATTTTTTTATTACTTTTCACGCGGACATTATTCCATAAAGAAGGGTTTTTAGGTTTTTGGCCGCCATTTATAAAGATGGCAACAACTCGAACCCAAAAGACCATTCATCTCGTCTATAGGTTAAAGGAAACCCGTGTACTAAATATTTGTGAAATCGGTTGAAACGCGCGGACTCTGATGCATAGAGAAGATATTTTACATTTCTGGGCGCCATTTTTTAAGATGGCGGCGGATTGGAAAAATCTTTCTTAGTACGCGCCTACTACTCATGAGTAACGATCCTGCAAATTTTCAGCCTTCTAGGGCAAGCGGTTTGAGCTGGGCGTTGATTATCAGTCAGTCAGTCAGTCAGGACTTTGATTTATATAGATATAGATATAGATATAGATTTAGTTAAGAGTTCAGATTAGAAAGCCACGGCTGCCATCTTGGTAGCAAAAGCCGCAAATACGTGTAAAGCAGTCAAGATAGTGCTCACAATTAAACGTTGTATAAAGTAATGGATTGTAAGTAAGGGGAAATATAAATTACCAAAAATTACCGGCTGAACGGTAATTTTTGTTTTTGCTAAATTTCAATCGGTAAATTACTGGTAATTTATCGGTAATTTACCCGGTAAATTACCGTTTTTTAAAATTACGGTAATTTCACATCTCTATGTGAGAACTCAAGTAGAGGAGCCATTTCCGTGACTGTGAAAGCAGTTCGGAAATGGCGAACACGTTTGCTCCGATACGCAAACTGCGAACGCGGTCACGTGGGTGTAACAACGGACAGACAGACACACACACACACAGACAGACAGACACACAGACAGACACGGCCGTTACAGAACCTCTCCTGGACTACGTCACACGGAGAGGTAAATAATGTTTTTTTTTGATACCTCATAACTAAATCAACGTACCCGGTACCCCACATTTTTTTTGCGCCAATTATCAAGCATATAGGGTTCCCTTAAAGTGCGAAATATTGTTCAATTGTTTGAATAACATTTTGACCAATAAAAAACTTTTTTCGCAAATATTGTCGAAAATTTAATGCAAATGATGGTTCATTTCTAAAAAAATCTGTTGCGTTATTTTGGAACTTTGTACTAATGTTAGTCTGGATATCGTTTGTTTTATACTTTGAGACTAAAATAACTGGCTCCACGTTTTTTTGCGAAAATTATTGAGCGTCTAGGGTTAGCTTAACCCATACTACTAAAAAATTGTGATAGAGGGAGCTCTGATGCTAGCTGGACTCCTAATATTTCCTTATGTACAGAGCTTGTAGATAAAATATATCTTTACATTTTTTTAGATGAGCAAACATTTCTTAAAGATAACATTCAACGAACAACCACAAATATTTATAGATTAGAATGTGTATGCGTCTACAAATTGGACTATCGACCGAAATTTAAATTTTCGTGCTGCGCGTAATCGTCGAAAGATTTTGAAGCCATTAAGATGTTGGCTTTTATTTTGCAAGAAAATTCGCGCACGGACTCGGTTTTTTCTTGGTTTATAGCAACTTGTTGCTGTCTTTTCATGATACTCGTCACAGGATTTAGCACGTCGTCCGGTGTCCTTTTTGTGTTGATTCAAGATCAGTTTGGTGTCACCAAACAAAATTCTGCTTATCCAATCAATGCTTTAACGTCAACTCAATTTTTATGTGGTAAAGTACATACAAAAATTCTTGAAATCGGATAATTTTAAGTGAAAGGAAACGTAAGTAGTGGTAGTAGAAGTATATTTTAGCATAAGAAAATAATATATAGCTCCCTATAAGTATGAAACGTAGTACATTTTCATACTACAGCGTTTGCTTCCAAATTTGGCTTGCTTACGCTTTTACGCTCCATGGGAGAAGTTTTGGAACTACGAGTAAAAGGGGGCGAAACCACCGCCGCCACCTAAGGTGCCCGCGAAAGGCTCGATGGGCCGGGGAAATATCGCCGCGCCCGTAGAGACAAAATCTCCCGCCATCTATTAATTTATTATGATAATTTTGACATGTACTTAATCAGTTATAATTATCATAATAATAACGTCTAGACCTTTAACTATTTAATTACCATATAAAATTTGAAAATTTTAGAAACAAATATTTCATCTTTTTCAACGCCAAAAACTCTTAATAGGTGGCATTAGAAACGTTTTACAAATTTCAATGGAAGAAAATGCTATTTACATGGCTTAAATGTAGAGTTTCATACTTATAGGGAGCTATATATTATTTTCTTATGATTTTAGTATTTAGAAAATAGGTAGCTAAATAACTCAAAAGAGACTTGTTGACTGAACAAGTACCGGTACTACTTTTACGACCGTAGAAGTAGTCTTAACGGTATTTTTTTTAATAACTATTTAGAAAAACTTAGTAGCGTTTATTTTCAAATAGGGTTTTGATATTTTTGAATTCACTAAATGTGATAATTCAGCCTCATAAGTTAATTTGATTGTTTGGGAATTGAAAACTACATCTGAGTGACTGATGACGTTATAACTGTGTCGCATTCTGGTGGGAATATCTGTAGATCGCGACTGGCATTTGTCGTTTTCGCAAAGGATTCTTTAAGCCTGAAATCGTAAAATAGATATTTTTCAAAAGCTAGGACGTGAACGCATCCAAATCGTTATATTAATCGATTCGAAAAAAAAGTTTCGTTCTAAAATTGAATGATAGATTTATACGCAACAATTTAAGACTACCCAATTTTTTTTCAGCCATTTTTAGCGGGCCGATGGTCCATTTTTTAGAAGTAAGAACAACTTTATTTGTTTCTGCATTTTTTGGAGTTCTTGGATCGTGCCTATCCTTTTTCAATCCAATTGACAATACGATATTATGGTTGACCATGTGTATGGCCATTAGAGGTAACATATGCATAATATCACAGGCCTATAATATCCTTCATAAGTTCGGGTCGCAAAGAAAAACCACTAGAGGAATCGTGAGGGAAATATACTAAGTCTTCCGCCTGTGTGTTGGTTTTACCAGAAGTGAGATGAGACTAGAAATACTGAGCTAACCAAATTATTCACTTAATTACGAAAGTGAATATACTTGATAAGACACCAACGGTTGGCCCTCTGGTAGCGTTTTCTGAATTTTCCCTCCAAAACATGAGACGCTCGCGGCGGTAGACGGCCGAACTAGATTCAAGCGCCCGCGTCTTTGTTCCGCCGCTTTAGGTTGAGGGGAAGGGGGTAGGAATTTTTTTGGAACTCGACCAATTCTTTTCTCTCTAGTGTAGGCGTGATTGAGGTGGCATAAAATCCTCAAATTTGTTCATTAGTGCCAGGTGAGTCTTATCTCACTTCTGGTTCTGCAAGTAAGTTATGGATGAGGAGTTATTCTCGTACATCGTAATGATGGGCGTGAAAAAGATGCTAAGGATTTAAGAGAGTGTAAAAAGGTCCCTAGTTAACATAGTACCAACAAAAACCTTGGACGAGGACCGGTTTTCCCCCAAACCCCATGCCTACCCTCCTTGGAGCTGATTGTTGTTCGCAGTCCATGGACTAACGGGCATTTCTGTCGAGCACGCACACGTCCTTCATGAAAGGATGAAGAGGTGTCTCTTCTTGGCAGAATGACAATCGTTAATTAGCTCAGATCTCTATCTCTACCCGGACTTCACCAAGGAATAATCATCACAGGAGGACATGCGATTTAGAGTAAAAGCATTTAAACGAAGATGCCAGATATTGTCTCCCATATATTTCACGAATACTACATACACTTATGAAGAATTTTATATGGTTATGATAGCTTAATATACAAAACAATGACGGCTTTCGTATTGATCCTTCCTCAGGGACAGGCGCGAGTCTCGCAACGTCAGTAATCATGCAAGCAACAGCGTCGCATTTCAAGAAACATATTTCGAAAGCCTTTGCAATGCTGGCAGCTTCATTTCCTATTGGGGGCCTGATTTTTCCTATTGTTGTCAGCGCATCTGCGGAGGAATACGGTTTGAGATCATCTTGGTTACTTCACGGCGCTATTTATTGCCAGGCATTGTTATTGGCACTAATCATTCGGCCACGTGACATCCAGAAACCAGTTGAAGAAAAATTGGACCCAGAAATGAAACATGACGAGGATCAAAAGGACGAAACTCACACTATTTCTAAAGGTATACGTGAGCTGTTTCAGCGCATGGACAATAGTTTACTATGGAACATTTTATCAAATTTTGACGGGTAAACAAGTTGTTTCTTTGCGTTGTCGTCGATTTTGACGAATCTATATGTCTTCGCAATCTTTATTAGAGGACAGTTTAACCCTCAAAAGGCGACTCTCTTCTTCACATTTTCAGCTAAGCGTGGTTGCAAGAGCAGTTCATTATTAGTCATTCCCTGGTAATAAGGAGTAATTCGATTCACAGTTAGTGAGCACGTATCGAAAGGAGACTCAAAGAGGTAAGAGACAAGATTACTTTAACGAAACAACATAATCTCTTTCTCGCACACTTTTCTCGACGCACTGCCTTTGAGCCAGACCACGTAATCGGTTAAGAAAGAAATTCAAAACGGTAAAAGACTAATAGAGGCTTACATGAGAGGTACTGTACGCATGGACGAGCAAGAATCATCTAAGCCTCGGCCGTAACAAACTTCTGTGATATTTTGACATCTCTGTTACGTATGTGTGGAACTCTGACCCCGAGCCACAGCTCGGTACCGGATTTGAAAGGGGGGCTGACAGAAAATATGGTCTCTCCGAGTTTCCTCCTTATACGTGCTCACTGTCGAAATGATGAAATTACCATAGGGCTTAATTTCGTAAAAACTCTCTAAATTTTGTCGAAAATTTCGTTATTTCCTCTTTGATTTCGAATTTATTCTCAGAGACATCGTTATTTCTTTATAACTGCTTTATTTCTGCTACAGAAATGGCAATTGTCCCTTTTGAAGCGTACGACATTTTGAATAAATCCTTAATGACTGAAAGTTTTGCGACTCCATTCTGATTAAAATTGGCTATTTATTTCTAGCGAATGATGTAAAACGCGAAGAGAGTTTCATTACTCTTTTGACAAAATTGCTTCGAGAAAAAAACTTCTACCTCTTGTGTGCTGCGCAAATGGTTACATTTACTAGTGCAAACGGTTTTCGGGCAACAGTGATGGACTACGGTCGGGACATTGAACTAGACAATAATCTAAATAATCATATATTGGAAATTATGGCGTTTTGTGAATTTGGTCGAATAGCATGCGCGGTTCTGGTCGATACCCGTGTGCTTTATGAAGAAACAATAACTGCAGTCTCAGCTACGGTGGCATCTATCAGTTTAGTTCTTTTAACGCTTACCGGAAGCTACATATTCGTCGGACTGGTCTGTTTGTATACTCTTAATTTCGCCATCTGCGTAACTAGCTATCGAACGCTGTTCGTTAACTTAGTAGCGCACAACATAGCTTTGACTTTTGGAGCAACTATGTTTTGCTCGGGTTTGGCTCAGCTGATACTACCATTATTAATAGGTAAGTGTTTTAAATAATTTCAAATGATATAAGGGTGGTTTTCATGGAGTGGAGGCAAAAGGAAGCAAAAACGTTCGACAGACCAAAACAAAAAGGAACGAACTCTAATTTTCGGCAGCCAATGAAAGACCGTAGTTGTCTAACGTCATGAAGGATGCAAAAATAGAATACTATTGTTGATTATTTCCATGGTCTAAACAGACGACGTTAATTTTGCACGTTGGTTATATCTAGAGTAAACAAAGAATACTATTGAGCAGACGACAAATTAATAAATGTTGACCAGGGCATGAAATCGATATTTTGCTACATAGTTCAGTCCCATAAAACCGTGCCAAAGAAATTAGTACGATGATATTATGAATCATGAAAACCACGTGAAAAAACAAAAAATTAACGATTGCATCACAAAGATATATAAAAGAATAACAAATTAAAAGTTTTTCTTTTATTACATTTCTTTAGTTGATTTACATTCGATACCGTGACAAAAGTGATTTGTTCACGTAAAAATATATATTGATTTGAGTAGAAAACATATACATGTATATGCATGAAAGTGCGTAAATAGTTCCCACAAAACAGAAGATTTTCATGGCAAAATATTTGGTTAACCACATTGCAGTGAAGCCGAAGCGCTCTTGGAAAAAGCCCTTGATTTATTAAATTCTTGTTTTATTTGTATTTTAGGTATATTTCGAGATGTCTACGGCACTTACAAGTATTTGTATTACACGTTATCATTACTGAATCTCTTACTGGCTCTTGCATTTGGACTAAGTCGTGTGAGAGGCTGGTTCACACACGAGAATTGAACTCTCAAATGTATGTAAAGCGATTTTTTTTATGAAAGATCTGAATTGGGTTATTGCTTGACTGGAAAATTATTTTATTATAAGTCTGGTAAAACTCTTTGCGGTTTCTTTTGAAGTTCCTTGTAAACTTTTAAAACTGTGTTCATGGTCAAATCCATTAATAAAGGCACGGACATTCCCAGCCAGATCCCAAAATAACCGCCAATGTTGGAAAATATCTCCATTGGCTAAGTAATAAAAATGGAAATCTTGATTTACTAAACGACATTTCGCAACTAACAAAATCTGCCACAATCATAAGGATATCAAATTGAGCTTTAGAAATTAATTAAACTGAACGACATGCAAAGAAGTTGTGATCAAGAGGACTTGGCAATTTTAAATTAGTAATGTCTTGAAGAAAACCTCTCTTTTTATTAGTCTCCTTTAAATAGAGCTGTGAATTTTTTAATGACATTGACATACAAGAATCCTAATCTCCTCTTACTACCGGTTTTATTGTCGACAAAATGCCCAATTTTCCATTCCTCTTTAATGTTTTTAAGATCCACGACCCCAGAAGCACAAATTTTATCCATGAAGTCTCTATTTTAAGTGGAGCGGTAAGCGCTAACATTCCTCTGTACAATTTGTCTCTCTTCGCGTCTCGATCAGTAGCCCAAGGTCGTTTGCACACGGGACCATAAAATATCAAATTGAAGATGCAATACGGGATATACGAGGGAATGTTGTTCTGTCAAAGCTTCGAAGCACGACAACCAATTGTTAGTGTTAGCCACTAACAAATGGCACACGTGGCTTACCGACAGGTTATGGAAGTGTCCACAGAGATACCTCTCTTAAATACTGTATAGAACAGGGATTTTTTCCTTGAATTACAAATCAGACTGTGATCGGTTCGCGGGGGCTCGATTGCCGCTCCTTTTAAGATACAAATTTCATGTTTTATCGTACAAGCCCAATTTGCAAGAATCATCTGCAGTGCAAGGTGTATGCAAGCCCTTAAATTGCCACTGGAAGGGACTTTTTAATCATAATAAAGTATACATTTTTGATGATAAGTAGTCTGTTGCATTTATTATTACCAAGATATAAGTCGTGTTACTGAAAACCTTCGCCAACATCGCGACCATCAAGTTAGTCACCTTTGATGGCATTTCTACCATAAAATTAACCTTTCTTTCTAAAAAAATAATAATTTAAACGCAAACAAATTAAATAATACAATTACGAATTATCAGTGTTAGATCTAAATTTGACAAGCAATTATAGATATAAAATGTGCTTGGATGGTAACAGAAGCTAAAGCTCTGTGAATAGTGAATTAATTATTCATACTAAGAGGTTACCTGGCCTACCTTATACTGAGGCCTATGCGTATATACTATTACAGTATTTCCTCTTAATTCGTGATACACATCCACAAAGGTAGAGCTGTAATTACTGCATGAAAATAATTAATTCCTTAGTTTTGTCCTTACAAATATAAAACTTACATATCAAGAGCAAGTCGGTTAATATTGTAATCATAAAATTCACCCCTGAAATTTAAATATAATAAATATATATAATAATAATAAACTATATCACTCCAGGGAATATTTAGTGATGAGTTTGAAATAATACGTCGGTATTTATACATAACCATTTTATAATTCGCATGTACAAATTACCAGAAGAATAAATAGCTCCAACTTATTGCATCAAAATATCAATATGTCTAACTTATTTTGAGCAATAAACTGAACTTACTCGCAATCAGTTGGACAGACTTTGACGCAGTCATCCCATACTTTTTCCAAAAGGTGTTTGCAAGTATCTTATGGGAAAATTATTAATTAGCAAGTATAAATATATCTTTCCTTAATGCGATCATAATGATTCATATAGAACATACCTCTAACGGTTCTATTACACGCAACGTATCCGGGAATGAAAGGTCTCGGGGTTGGTATGCATCCGTATGTTGTATTGAATACCTCCCATACACATACATAAAAGCACATCTAAGAATAGCGCATAAATTTCGACCATCATTGATTTAGAAGGATTTAAGAAACACAATAGATAATTTGGAAAACCACCATTACGTAAAACCGTAATTCCAGGAATGTATGGAGGGGCTGGAATGGCTAAGGGGGCTCTCGTTGTACTCTTGATGGTGGAAACATAAGGCGAGTCCTTTTTTTTTAGAACTGTAGCTCCTCCCCCTACGTCTGTCTAGCTGTCTACCGAAGGCGAAAAATGCCATGACTCGTTAAAAAGGCATGGCAGAAGTGACCTTTTAGATTTTTTTAAGTTAAATGCGCTGATTCGCTGCCGTTCGCGTTCAAATTCGATTCTCTCAGCCTAGGCAGAGGGCCTAGGGTAGAAGGTTGAGAATTATAGGCCAATGAACGAATGAAAATAATATAAGTGGTAAATACGATTTTTACGTCAGACTATGGCGTCACTAGCTTAAATTAAGCCACGCCAGTTGTTTCCGAGATCATAGGATTTGACCATAGTCATTCCAGCCCCTCCATACATTCCTGGCAATTCTTAATAAAACGAAGCCTATTTTCCCAACGAAAAGGAAATTGTAAAGAGAGAAAACAGAGATATCGTGTGCCTCCATGATACTAAAGCCATGTTCAGTTTTCGAAGCGATTCAAAACTCTTTCAGAGTTAAGTAGTTACAAAAGCGTTTTTAAGGTAAATCTCAAGTTTTCAGGGTTTTTTCAAAAGGGATAGTCTTCAGGGCATTTTCTTTTGCCATAGAAGACAACACTAGGGACGTTCTAGAAGACAGTACAAATAGAAGCGACATAAAGTGTGAACCGAGGCTATTGAAATCGCTTCAAACTGGTAATGAAGAGGGTATCAAAACTACTTGGGTAATGCAGTTCTGAACCGACTCCCGTGTAAGTGTGAGCAAAGCTTTAGCGACTGATTAACAATGACTTTTGACTAAGAACTACCATAGATTGTTAATTTGTTTGTCCGCTTTTTATTTTTGTTTTAAAGTTTCTGGGCAAAATGGGTTATAAGTCTTCGACCAGGGTGTGATTAATCAGGTTTCAGGAAGTATCTAAAGTTTATACTGGTGGTTGATTTAGGGTAAGTCACCACGTGTGGACAGAGGGTAGTGTGCACCGGTTGGGTAAGCCTTCAAACTTTCTCAGTCAGACTCTTGGCTGTAGGTTGGAAAGCCATCATTCAAAGAAAAATGACACTACAGGAACAGTACGCTGTTGTTCCTTTGTTCTTCTGTAGTTTTTGCGTTCATTTAAATACTTACAAATTGACTCAAGTCCCTTTTATCATGAGTATGATTATATATCCGATGGTAATCACGGCATTTGGTTTTATACGGCGTCTTCATCTTCAAGACTATCGTCTGAATAATGGATAATGGTAAATATTCAAATAATAATAATTGATTAGAATTAACGCTATCACCTTTCTGAACACAGCTTTATTGATAGTTCCAGGCAAAAGGAAAAATGATCGCCGATGTCTATTAGGAACTTCATTTGGACTTTGTAGATTAATATTTATCCCAAATCTGAAAGGCTTGTTTTCTCTTAGGCTATAGAACGTCGTTGTCCTCAGCAGAAACTCTTCAAAGTGTTACAAATTGTAAAACATTTTTATTATAATGTTTGATGAAGAAGAGTTTTTGTACTTTCGCACTCGAGGAAGTGATTTATCAGGCTTGAGGCAGTGATTTATGAGGGAAGTGTTTTAGGTTTAAATTGCAGTGACAGTTGGTGTTAAGTAACCACTGGTGGACGCGGGCTAGTGGGCACCTTACAGATCCTTTTCAAAAGTTTTGTTTCTTGATGGGTTTCAATGCGCATTGGGTCAGAGGACCGGGGCAAGGATGTGATTAATCAGGTTTCAGTATGTGTGTAAGCAGGGGAAGGAAATGAGGTTTACTTGGGAGGTGACGGACGGGGCGTGGGGGTCAAGTCACCTCCGGCGGACACGGGGTAGTCGACACCTATAGGGTAGGATCGCCGACATATGTCTTATTCCTTCAAACTTTGCCGCCCAGAAGCTTGGCTTACAGGAGTGCGCCACACTCCCGGCATTTTCAAAAGTCTTGGGTAAAATAGAGTCTGGTTCACGAACACCTTGTTTTCTGAAGACGGAACATAAGGTTTGTGGCTCCAAAGACGTTAGATATAGATAAGGAATTAGGTGGACTTGTAATTTTGAAACCATATCTAACGTCTTTGCGTTGAAAAACCGGATTTCCTTTTTAACCCTGAATGAAGAAAACAACACTGTAGCCCCTTTTGAAAAGGGTCCAATGCGAATACCGTGGAGAAGTGACGTATTCCTTCAAACAAGTTATTTAAAGGGGATAGAAGACAATTTCTAATTTTGAGTGTTAAACAATTCCTGTGACGCACTAATCTTTACCCATGCTTTTTTGTTAACTTAAGTAGCACCACGTTTACATAACATTTGTTAAGCATGTTGTAAAAATATGGTAAATAGGTAATTCAGTGTAAATATCAGAGGTCTACGTCACAAATAATACACTTCCAAGAGACTTTAATCTCACTCCAATCAAATTACTCCATTTAAAATATCAATAAAAACGCCAAGAAAATATAAAAGTTTATAAAATATAACGGTTGGGTTTAAAAAAAATCAGTTGAAAATTACTTAGAGCTTTACGTAAAAAATTCAGGGCATTACAAGTAAGCGTAAAAAAATTAAAAATAGGTGTAAAAATATTTTTGACCTATTTAAAAAGAAAGAAAAGAAGAAAAGAGGCAAGGAATAAGTCATTTAGTCTCATGATTTTGGGGCGTTTAACGTCTCGAATGAAATAATCACGATTTGTTCTGCTTGGATCTTTCGGTGAATATCTTTATTTCTGTGCAGCTATAAATTTAAAAATAAAATTAAAGCCATTATACTATGGACCGGTGCCAAGGAATCTTTCGCGAAACTACATAAAGGTAAATCAAATTAAAATTTCAATAGCTTTACTAGGGCATAGAATATAACGTTTTTTACAAGGTTGTACTGAGTCATATAAATTAGATACTAAACGTGTCTAATTTAGCGATATTATTAGAGAGAAAAAAGCTTTTTATTTGGCTTTACCGATACTATACGTCACTGTTTGTGTGATCCTAATTAATATTGACATCCAGCCTTAGCTATGTGCCACCATGGGATAAAACTAATTTAGACTATGATATAGTTAAACCACTTTTAAGAAGGCCTTCATTATCAGTAAAAGTTTTCATTTTCACCAGGAGTCACTTATACCGAATATTTAAGTTACCACTTGACAACTGTCAGGGTGTTAGTGACCATTGGTCATAAGATAAACGTACGTTACATGTGCGACTTACCAGCGTAACTATTGTTGTACACGATGGAACTAGCCCAGTTAACATTTGTTATAGAGCAGGGTTCGTAACCATTGAATACCCAAGAGCTACAAAACATTATATATTTAAATACAGAACATCATAGGAAAATGGGAATAACAGGAAGTGAGGCAGTAAGAAGAGGCTTAGGCGCCGGGTGATTAACTGATCATCAGAGCTAAAGAAGTGAAAAATAAAACTGAGCCCTACTCCCCGCTATGGTCTTAAATGGACCATATGCCCGTTAAAAAATTTAAACAGGTAAATTACAGCATTAAAAATTACTGTTATGTCACATATTTATACTGAGTACTACGCAAGGTTTTCATCTACTGCAGTGTCTCACTTTCTGTTATTCTGTTTTTCTTGGACATGTGTTTCATTGCCAAATTAAACTTGGTAAAACCTTTCGCAAATGTTCAAGGGAACTTGAGTTCTGCTGTTGTCGTAGTGAATGAAGGCGCAATCTCTCAATAATTTCAAATGATAGCGTGATTGGGTTATTATTGAAAGGGCATCATCTCCTTTCGGTTTATCCTATCATGTAAGAATAAGAAAGAAGTCACTTTAATGGCATAGACTAACACTAAAGTTATATTTATACCTTTGTGTCGCAAAATTCTTTCGATATTTCGCACATTGTGTAGTTTAGAAGCCTATTATTAAAGTATAATGAAAATTTAATGATGCTTTTGAGTCTTTGATATTAATTCTATGAAAACCGAAGGTAATTAAAACTTTTTATGCCGCACACTTAAAAACTATAAATTCTACAATACGTTTTATGAAACAAACTTTTAAACTATAAAATCAACTATACTTTTTTATGAAACATACTTTTAAACTATAAAATCCACTATACTTTTTATGAAAGATACTTTTAAACTATAAAATCTACAATACTTTCTATGAAAGATACTTTTAAACTATAAAATCTACAATACTTTCTACGAAAGATACTTTTAAACTATAAAATCTACAATACTTTCTACGAAAGATACTTTTAAACTATAAAATCTACATTACTTTCTACGAAAGATACTTTGAAACTATAAAATCTACAATACTTTCTACGAAAGATACTTTTAAACTATAAAATCTACAATACTTTCTACGAAAGATACTTTTAAACTATAAAATCTACAATACTTTCTACGAAAGATACTTTGAAACTATAAAATCTACAATACTTTCTACGAAAGATACTTTGAAACTATAAAATCTACAATACTTTCTACGAAAGATACTTTGAAACTATAAAATCTACAATACTTTCTACGAAAGATACTTTTAAACTATAAAATCTACAATACTTTCTACGAAAGATACTTTTAAACTATAAAATCTACAATACTTTCTACGAAAGATACTTTGAAACTGTAAAATCTACAATACTTTTTATGAGACATATTTTGAAACTATAAAATATACTATACATTTTTTAGGAATCATACTTTGAAACTATAAAATCTACAATACTTTTTATGAGACATACTTTTGAACTATAAAATATACTATACATTTTTTAGGAATCTTACTTTAAAACTACAAAATCTACAATATTTCTATGACACATACTTTTAAACCCAACAATTTGCAAAATGTTTTACTAAATTATCTTTCAAACTATAAAATCTAACATAATTTTTATGCAACGCACTTAAAAACTAAGAAAAACATGAAAATAAATTTACTCATCATTCATGCAAACTACGATGGCAGGCAAGACTGGATCCGGATCATTCATAACATCAGCATCTACCGACGTATCATACTTTACATACAGTTTGATAAACAGAGCAAGTTGATAAGTGCAAATCAAAAAACAAATTAAACTCATCAGATATTTAGCTGTTCGTTGAAAACCAAATGTCTGCATGTATTTGAGACCCGTGCCACGTTTCCTCATGACTCTAGTCCTACGGTTTCTCGAACCAAGAGTTAAAACTGCTGTTGTGCTTTTTAATTTCATACTTGCTCTCAGTAATTTTACAACAATTGAAATTGGATCGTAAATATACTGTCCACGTCGCGAGGAAATTATGTCGATCAATAAGCTAGAGTGTGTATTTTTTATGGCCCAAAGTAGTGATAAATATATGCAGACGTTTTCGCAAGAAAATATAAACAGCTGTTGTTTTCTTCAAGATACTTAGGAAGAGTAGGTTAATATGGGAAGGGCAAAACTTTGCGTGAGGGGTTAGTTTCTTTTTTTTGAAATTGTGACACACAAGTGTTTCCCAAACAAAGCACGACAGAGCTCGAGATAAAGAACATTACTCTATAGCTAAAGTTTGATAATAACAGTCAAAGATCGTTAATGTTAGAAGTATAGATTCTTTTGTTTTTAAGACTGAACATCTGGTATGTGGACCCAAAGACGTCTTAAGAAAACAAGTTAGCTTAGACCATAATCTATTTAACCCTTGACCTTTGAAACGGGTCTATTATAAGTGTTTGTAAAACCTATGATAATATAGTGGCCACCATAATGGTCCGCCATTATATTAACATCGTTTCTACAAATTGAAATCATTCAATTTAATTTTGGAATTAATTTGAATTGATTTTTCTTTCCTCCAAAAAATAATTTTCTTGTTAATTATTTTCTTCTGTGGCGATATAACTGTACATCAATTAATCCTGCAGCCCAATTAAAATTCTAAAGACTAGTTCTGCGTTCAATAAGACTCGCCAAGTACAAACCAGATTTTGGGAAATTTTAACCTGTGAGCTATGTCATCATAAGGACTTCAGAGCTTTGCTGAACCATATTCCTCAGTCATTGGTGTTTTAAAAATTATGGCAGCGCAATAAAACGTGCAAGGAACCAAGGCTTAACAAAACTTGTATGAATACATATTCGTAGAGAGAGACGAGAACAACTTTAATATTTAAAATTAGGAAGACTAAAATTCTCGCGTGATAGGTAGTCCCATTAGAATCAGCAAGGGCTATTTGTAATAATTGCTCCATCTTTCGCCAAACTAGAACTACGCGTTTTACGTCACGCGATCCAAAAACCAACCCTTTTCTTGATGACCTCGCTGGCTCACCGATGAGCGTCATGACGTCAAAATCGAAAAAAAAAGTAATCCCATTCAGTAAGACACCTCTAACTTGACGGAGCTGTTCTGAGCGCAGCCTAGAAAACAGGGGAGTTGCCTATGACAGTTAAAAACTCGTCAATGTAAAAAATAAAAACTTTTTCAAGTGAAATACACCATGTTGAGAAAAACTCGACATTATTTTTAACAGATTTTCTGAAAATGAATTGTGAACACAGACTTTAAATCGTTTGACCCAATAGTGATACTATGAATTAAATTAGATGTAAATTTTACTATACGAAAGAAGTACTCGTATAGCATTTATTGCATACAGAGTGTTACATAATAAAAATTACATGAGTTCACAATAATAAGTATGACTCTAAATGAAGTACTCTAATGAAGATAATTTTAAGTAAGTCATGTTTTGGCCATGAATTTGTTTCTGTGCCCTGGTGCGGCTGAACCGATCAGTATAAGCGCATAAACATTACCCGGAACTTGCTCATTCGTTTTAAGCACAGCCTCTATCTATGAGAACACACCTTTTTGTAATTACTTGATTACTTAAGATACACGATATTCCATCATTTGTTTACCGAATCGCTAGCCTGGCTTCATTTTACCTAATGACAATATTTCAATTCCGTAAGTCCTACGTTAGCATATTTCTAACTGGTATGTTGGAGTCCATAATAAAATTTGGAAAATGTGTTAGTTGTGATATCCCAGAATACAGGGACCGACATTCCTAGCCAGATCCCAAAATAGCCACCAACGTTTGAAAATACCTCCATTGGCTGGAAAAGAAAGCATTTCTTTGCTTATTTACCGATTTTAAAATTAGAACTAGTTCGTGGTGTTACCTTATATTGCGGCCTATGCGTGTAAACGACAATAGTGTTTCCTCTTAGTTCGTGAAATATGTCCACATACGTTGAGTTAGGGACACTGTTGAATTGAGGTAGATTTTTCAATAAAAAAAATTAGTATCTTAAGGCACATTCAGAATATAATTCTGAAATCGTACGATCTCGTCTCTTATTAAGACTTTTTACAATTGCGAACGACTACGCAAAATATTCGCGGGTTTAGTTCGAAATTTTGCAGTTTTGTCGAACAGTGTCTGCCAGGATGGCACCACCTCGTTAGCGCCTTTTCTTTAGACATAGCTCACTCGATCAAGCCTTATTGATGCATGATTGAGTTAGCTATGCTTTAGCGAACGATATATGAAAAGTTTTAAGGTTCTTGGCGGTATTTGTCATTTTGAATCGGGGTATTTTCGTATGTAAGTGTTGGTTCTAAAAATCAATACATATGCCAATCGTTCTAAGTCGTCTGCTTTTTAGTTTGAACAGGGAAGTGAACGTAATTAACTAGGTTACCGAAGAGAACGTATGATTTTACTCTAGCAATCTTGTCGTAAATGCATCATGTAGATACTTACATGTTGAATGCAAGACGATTTATGTTGAAATCGTAGAATTCTTCCCTAGAAGTAAAAGTCGAATAATTAGTAACGTCGATGATAAAAAGCTTGAGAAATTGATTGGAACATCCTCATAGCAGAAATCTAAGGACAATAATCCTAGGAATGACTAACATCTCTTGAATATTTCATGGGAAGGGGTGAGCTTCGTAATGCCACTTCCTTTGTTTTATAATGTGTCAACCAACCTAGATGGTCATTCTTATGCGCTACTCTCCATAAATTCCTGTCTTTAGGTTTTGCAGAAAAGTACTAACTTACTCGCAAGAAAATGGACATATGTTTAGGCAGTTCTTCCTTACTTTCTTCAACAAATGTTTGCACGTGTCTACAAAATTATTATTGAACCAAGTTATTTGTTTAACCCTTAATCATAAATATGCTGTAGACCAAATATTATATTTGCTTACCTCTATTTGTTCTGTTGCATGCAACATATCCGGGTATGAAAGGTGTAGGAGTTGGTATGCATCCGCATGTTGTGTTGAATGTATCCCATAAACATGCATTAACGCACATCTATTGATGATATCAACATTATTGAACGCAGAAGTTTGAATATTTCATATAAATAAAAGGAAAGCCATTAAAACAGAAAAGATGTAATATTTGAAATTTTTAATGGACAAATTATAAATTACGGTATTACCTTTAACCATAAAATGATAATTTACAATTAAGTTTATATTTTGAAAGGGGATGCATGATGACTAGTCTGCCCCCTCTCTGATATTAAATTAAGAGAGACTACCGTCGTGAATGCCTTCCCTTTAGTGTACTCTCAGTATGACAGGATAGAGGTAATAAAAACCTATCCTCCATTTTCCAGTAAGGGGTGGAAAAGTACCTCGTGATTTGGTAAAAAAGCATAGGATAGTTGGGGAATAAGCCAACTTCCTAAACTAGAATCCCTCCCCTCAAGAGGGTCAGGACATCCCCATATACACTTTCCTAAGCCAGGAGCAACGCTACCGGGGAACTAAAAATCTAATTTTCGACGCCCAATTTCTCTTTAGCGTTGACGTAAAGGAAGGGATACCAAACGTTCTACCAAATACCTAATGATGGACACTTAAAGAGGATTATTCGCTCATGTTAATACTTACTAATTGACTCAAATCCCTAATATCTTGAGAATGGTTATAGATGCGATGATAATCACGGCAGTTGGTTTTATATGGCTTTTCCATTCTATAGACTATTGTCTAAAACATGTAAAATTTATACATCTTAAATTATGCCTTAAAGTTGCTAGCGTTTAATTAGATTACTTTTTTAAAAACAGCTTTATTAATTGTTCCAGGCAAAAGAAAAAATGAGGGACGATGTCTATTAGGCACTTCGTATGGACTTTGAATATTAATGTTTAATCCAATCTTGAAAGGCTTGTCCTCCCCCATGCTGGTATGCGTAGTTGTTCTCAGCACAAACTCTTTTAAAGATTTATTTACGTCATCAAATTTCAACTTAAAGGAGGGCCGTCTGATACTGGAGTGGCACAGTTGGAGGACGTCCTTGGCTGTTTAAAAATCCCAGAATCCTTTTTATGGTTTTGCATTATTGAGTGCAGTCATTTCTTGGTGAAAATATTTTACTAGCTTAACACGTGTAAATAGTAGTTCTAGTTGGTATAGCCAGGTGGCACTTACAGCGTAATTTATGCCTAACCTAAAACCGGGTTACTATGGGTAAATTTTACGTTCATTTATGGAAAGGGCGTTATAGTGTATGCCACTCCAGTATAAACATCTGTATCTCAACGTTTCAAACATTCATTTACATACCCGCGAAGCTACCATTTTGCTTGATACGAGTAGCCCAGTTAACATTAACAATGGCACATGGTTCGTAGCCGTTAAAAACCCAGGAGCTAAAAATTACGGTTAAATATTAAATAAGTGCGCAACATGCTTCACTGACAACAGGCATTTTTTTTCTTATAATAGTGATATGAATTATTACGAACCTTTCACATATATTCGGGGGAATAATAATTCTGGATTGGTTGTAGTGAATGAAAGCGCATTCTTTCACTAGTTTCATATGATACTGTGGTTGAGTTATTATAGATAAGGCATCACTCCCTTTCGGTTTATCCTATTTTAAAAATAAGTATTATTAAGTTGTCATATGACCAGGGATAGATTTAATTTGAGAAGTTGGAATGGAGAACAGAGTAATCTGGGCGTGCGTCAAAGTCCTGGACTCCCTTCCACGGGACGGATGGGCATGAAAGAAGAGACGGGTCATAGCGACAGAGGTAAAAAGGAATTACGTAGTTTTCGCCGTCCCTGTCAGCAACGTCATCAAAACGTAGTTTAAGTGAGCCACTTTAAACATTTCGTTACGTGTTGGAGAGAGGGGCTTAATACTGGGCTATGAGTCGGACAGAAGTAAATTCTAACCGTTCTCCATTCCTACTTCTAAAATTAAATCTATCCCTGATATGACTTTGTCCTAACTCTTCTAATGAAGTTAATTCACACGTTAGTTCAAATTTCAAGACTTCAATTTGAATTCCACGTCTAAAAAGCTTTGTTTACGCTTTATAACATTTAAAGGAAAGCGCTGCTCCATGATCACCCCTAGCATTCTGGGTAATCTTCTGCACACGAATTTTACCTTGCCAAAGGCAGGAACCAATCGGACCTAATGCACTAGTTCCCATTGGTTCCTGCCTTTGGCTTAACTAGCCTTTAGCAAGATTAGCCACTGTGTAGCAGAAAATCTATTTATAAGGCGCATCAATTGAGTCGCGCTTTCCTTTAAGCATGTAATAGCCGATATCAAAAGCAAATTTAATTAAAAGTAAATGAGGAGAGAAGTAATAATAAACGGACTAAGCGGATTATTAAGGACTTGTTAATTTGTTAAGTAACTTAGTCAACTAGTAAAAGGACATCAGAACCGTACCATTGTCTCGCAAAATTCCTTCGACCTTCGACACATCGTGTAATTTAAAAGCCTATTTGGAAAAAAAAAGACGAACCAGTTCTGATTACATATTTTTTCCAGAAAATTAGAAATCAAATCGCTAGTAACACAATAGCTTTAAGAATGACATTTCTAATTGCAGTGATGTTTCATTTTTTAAACTTTGTTCAAAGATCACCGTTAAGTACTACATTTTTGAGCAATTTCAAGTTTGTCGACGAAAATCATGTTTTTTCAATTCATTAAAATGTCATAATGTAGTTATTATGTTACTTATGATATAATATTAGAAAGTTAAGAAATTACTGGTCATCCATGCACGCTACTATAGCCGGCAAAGATGGATTAGGATCATTAATAACATCAGCGTCTACGGACGTATCGAAGTTCAGGTACAAAGAAAGGAACCAGGCCAGTTGGTAAGTGCAAATTACGAAACAGACGAAACACACCAAATATCGAACTTTACGACGTATCCCAAACGCCAATAAACAATTAAAACAAGACACGCTTTTTCGTTTGATTCTACAATTTCTTGCGCGAAGAGTGAAAAAGCCAAGTTTTCTTCTCATTATGGTTCACCAGGTCGTGGAGTAATGTGTGCTACGTTTATTGTACAGTTCAAGGGTTTTAAATCGATAAATCTATGTCATTTATCGCAGATGTTGAAGAACTAAATTATTCAAGAACAAACCGTAACACCTGCTACCTTAAATGTCGAACGTTAAAATCAATAAAGAATTTTCGAAGAAACGTGTTTTAAAAACAAATACCAACTTATGGGTTTTCCATATTTTATATAAAAATGAAAATGTTCACATATCAGCAATTCTGTCTTTTCTTGCACGAACAATGGAGTCGTTACGATAAAACCTCCAATATTAACTAGGGTTCAATTGATTGCAAAGGTTACAACGTTTTGTAACAAGAAAATTATTGCTAACCCCAACTGATTGAAATCTACGATAGAACTTTAACAGAATTTGTATCGCTTCCAATAATACCCACCTATGGGATGGAAATAAGACAAATTTCTTATACGACATGTGTCCAGTGACCACCAGTTTGACTGGAAAATTTATAGGACATTGTCCACTGGAGTAAGCAAAAATAGTGTTGCATCATCATAGTCAAGCTATCAAAACTTCGGAAAATTTATTGGTCAAAATGTCCAGTGAAACCCCTTAGTTTTTAAAAAAATTATGGGGCATTTTAAAATTTTTAGACAGTGTCCAGTGTCCTGTGCTTATTTCCGGCCCCACCTTATGTAGTCTTTTAGTGAGGTAAAACTAACAGAAGAAGGTCGAAAAGAGCACTCTAAAATTGTGTTAGTAACCAATGATTCTTTATTCTAGATTAACCTTAGACAATAAGTCGGTTAACATAAGGTTACAAGATTTCAACTGATGAGAGGATAAGTAAAATCTTGTAATTATACTTTTCACAAAGTATTGCTTTAAGCGCCATGGAAATCAGTAACATATTGGTTAGTTTTATTAAACATTTTATTCAAAATTATGGCCTTTCAATTAAAAAATCGTTCCTTTGCAAAACTACCAAGAAGTATTCCAAATGAACGGTGTCAAGACAAAGACTGTTAGATTTGCAGCTGCTATAGACATGTATCTTTTAAATCACATGTAAAATTAGTATCATAATGACACAGTCTTTCATCTATTAAAAGCGTAGATTTCCATTTTAAATACTTATCATCGGTACTTGATATTATAGAAGGGTTTGAAGAATAATTAAATTATTCGTGTGTAATACAGTATAAAAGCGGTTCCTTCTATACGACCGTATTCACAAATCGCGTCACATTACTCAACTAAAAAAAAGGGCAGAATTTTAATGTATTCGCAAAGATGTAAAACCAATAAAATTGGTAAAGAAAATTTCAGTGCTAGCATCCATTATACAGAGTGTTCTTGATACAACAACTTAAACGGGTCAAAGTGGTTGGAAAATGTCAAAGAGCATGGGGTCTACAACGTTTAGTTACAGAGATATGGCTTCCCAAATATTTGCCCCTAAAACAAGGAACTAGCCACTTTATTTGACAGCGTTGGCGCACTTCTGCTACTTAAGGTTCAATAACATCATTAGATTGTAATAGAGATTATTGACGGCTGATCTGTCCTACATCGTGCCTATTTTCTTGATTTAGGAACCCATATCTCCGTACCTAAATGTTGCAGACCCCTATGTTCTTTGACACTTTGAAATCAGCTTGACCCAATGAACACCCCATTTATTTTATGACTTATCAGGAACATCCTTTATTAGGCGAAACGGCCTTTTTTACTATTTTAACAAAGCATTCTGTTTTATTTATAGATAATAGATTAAAATTTATGTTTATTGAAAGGATAGTTTTTACCTCTCCGTGTGACGTAGTCCAGGAGAGGTTCTGTAACGGCCGTGTCTGTCTGTGTGTCTGTGTGTCTGTCTGTCTGTGTGTGTGTCTGTCTGTCTGTGTGTGTGTCTGTCTGTCCGTTGTTACACCCACGTGACCGCGTTCGCAGTTTGCGTATCGGAGCAAACGTGTTCGCCATTTCCGAACTGCTTTCACAGTCACGGAAATGGCTCCTCTACTTGAGTTCTCACACCACCAATCTTCTGGTCTTTGTCCATACCACACGGACACTAGTCTGTTCTTACTGGCTGCTAATCACCACCATCTTCTGGTCTTCGTCCATTCCACGTGGACACCAGTCTGTACATACTGGCTTCTAATCACCACCATCTTCTGTTCTTTGTCAATCCCACATTGACACCCGTCTGCACTTACACTGCCTTCTAACACCACCATCCACTGGTCTTCCGTCTATTCCACATAGACACCAATCTGTATCATTGGCTTCTACTCCATTATCATCGTTTGGTTTTAGGATATACGCGGCGATCAGCTAGGGTTACGAGAAACGTCTAGCCTCCCTAAGGTAGGATCGCTACCAAAGGTTTTCGCATTTGCGGTTTTTCCTTACTATTATAATGGAAACGAATCGTATATATACCCCAAAATTTGAAGAAAGCGGGAAGAGGGGTACCCTTCACTTTAAACGTCAATATTAGCAAAGTTTGAGAAGATAATAAGTATAACTTTATTTTAAACGATTTAACTATTATTAATGTTAATTATTGAAGATTAAAATAATTAAAAATAATTATATTTATTTAAATATTAAAGATAAACCTCTCGTGCAAAGAGAGAGATTATCATTGCCTCCTATATCTACCAAGGCCCGTGCATGCGATATATTTCCTTCATTGCCTCCTATATCTATCAAGGCCCGTGCATTGTGATATATTTCATTCATTGCATAAACATAAGCGAGATTGTTTTGGGAAAAAAATACTGCTTCCACTAATGCGTTTATACTCCTTGTTACTGTTGTATAGAGTAATCATGATAAAAGCTTAAAAAATTACGAGAGGACAGACCTTTTTTATCCTCATTCAAAAATATTTTTTGGTGCTAAGACTGCTTTAAAAAATCCAAACGGTTAGGCATTGGTAAAAAAGACAAATGATATTTTTCAAATCTTATGAGATAACGCCCACCTAGTTGAAAATTGCCGTTTTTTATCCGCGGGAGCCATTCCTTATGAGAATTTCGATGCTAGTAGGTTGTCAATTAAACTACCGGTATATTATTGTTGTTGGAAATTGGATATTAAGTCAAATTAAGTGGTTGTAAAGAGCCAGCAGGTTTTTGCCACTTCTTTTTGTGAGTATTTGATTTTTATATGTAAAATGGAGGAAGATAATGTTGAGAGTAAGGATGAAATGCGGAAGCGCAAAGCGCGGGAAAGGATGAGGGCAAAAGGTCGACGTTTTCATTGGATACTTAAGGTTATATAATCTTCTCGACACGGAGAGGTAATATTTTGGTTTTCCCGACTTGTTATCAATGAGATGATATTACGTTACAATTTGTGGTCTTCTGGATGGTTTTTGACTTAGCTCGAAATAAACCTTGTAAACTGAATTCATTGTGATATCCAAAAATAGAGGCACAGACATTCCGAGCCAGATTCCAAAATAACCACCAACGTTTGAGAAAAGTTCCATTGGCTGAAATAAATATAATGGAAGAGGCAATACAAGTAAAAATTTCATAATCACTACAGCGCAGGCACCAAAAGCGAGATTAAAGACCATTGTATCATTCTTACTTGCACCAAAGTGGCCCTTAGACGTTTTTAGATATTTACCTTATATTGTGGCCTGTGCGCGTATTCGATTATAGTGTTTCCTCGTAATTCATGATAAATATCCACTTTTTTAACTGATCGATTTCTAAAAATAGTTTCCTTTTAAACAAGCTTTAATAAACATTAGTATTTTAATGAATGTACTTACATATCGATAGCGAGCTTATTGATGTTATAATCGTAAAATTCTTCCCTGTTTGGTAACGTAAACGAACAGATATTAAGAAATCAATACGACGGTCAACAGGGTGTTCCAATAAAGGTGGTAGGACCAAATTAAAGTGGACGAACGCGGTGACAGATACACACTCACACACAGACTCGTCCAGTGTAATACCTCTCCGTGACATCATCGTCACTCGGAGAGGTAAAAACGTTAGGGCAAAATGTCGAAGTAGGTTGTAGGATACGTTGAACTCTGGTCCTACTCTACTTTTTGAAACACTGTGTATACTTTGTGTTTCTGTGTATGCCATAGTTTAAAGGGCGTGTTCTTCGATTCAGACTAAAGTATTGAAAACATGGGGTCTAAAACATTTAATTTTAAATTGGCTCACATGTGGTGTAAGATATATCAGGGTGCTCAACTTGTTTAGACAATTTCAATAGCCTCCAATATAAAAAAATTAATGAGCCTTTGTCTAGTAGAAGTGTACCTAAGCTGGTTATGTGAAGTAGTTCAAAGTGTTATAACACGAGAGTTTGAAGTTAATGTTTTTTTAATTAGTAACAAATTAACATAGTTATTAAGAGGTATTGTTCAAATTAGGGCTCGGAGTTTCTATAATATTAGCCCTTTGAATAATGATGACTATCATGTCATTATACATAATACGTTAAGCAGTAATGGAGAATAACTTATATAGACATTAATGTTGTTTATATACAAATATCTATAAACACCCGAAAGAAGTATATATTTATTCAATTTACTGTCATAAACAGTAATAATCGAAATACGTTATCAGTTTTGTGATCGTAACGTTAGACTTGACAACAACCAACAATATATTAACAAGGCATATCAAAAACAAAAAATCGGTGTTTATTCGTATATAGCTTTTTTTATAGATGAAAGAAAATAATTTCGTCGTATACTTATTATCCATAAAAAACATTGCAGCTTATTACACATCTTTTAAGAATTTTTTTCAACTATTAGATGTTAGATATCAACAAAACGTTATATTTAGACGTGATATCTGACCTCATTGACAGTTTAAAGTTTTCATGTTTTTTATCCTACGTTTTGGTTACCCGATAATGGTTTCATAGCTTAGTTGTGATCCATTTTCGTTTCATTCTTCATTGCCATCATGTCGGAGATTCCAATATCTCAGGATCATATAAACGCATCGTGTCTTCCGCGTACCAGAAGTGGTGTTTGGCATCACTTTGATGTATTAAGAGAAACAGTCGGTACGAAAACTAAACTTGTCGCGAAATGTAAATATTGTGCCAAGTAAGTTTCCATGTGGGACAGCTATAAAGTACAAATTTAATACATGTGGGACAGCTATAAAGTACAAATTAAATACATGTGGGATTAGGTGTCCCTGTCCAAGCGTTTTCAGTTTAGTGACTTTGGTTTTTTCAAAGTTCCCCAGAATTCAGTAAAATACAAATGTCAATAGATGTCAATGTCCAAGCGTCCTTGGTTTAGTTCGTTTGGTTGAAATTTTTCTACGATAAAAAATACAGCCAAATAAGCGTGAATAGTTGCTCCTTTTGAACCGTACTTGATTTAGTGGCTTTGGTTGACAAGTCATTCATTTTTATCAGAATACAGTCAAAATCTAGTGTAATACAGGCGTCCTTGTCCAAATGTACTGCGTATTACATGTTTAAAAATAGGAACGGTGTCAAACATACGTTTACGTATTTAGTGTTTCGTATTCAGAAGGCCGAAATGGCAGTATATCCACGGGAAATTTGAGATACCATGTGGAAAGGAAACATCCCGAACACGTGGAAGATTACGAAAGGTCAAAGGTATGTAGATTTTGAATTCATTACTCGTAATCCCTCTCTTGACCGACAAAAGTGTTCGAAAACGTGTAGAGCTCCAACCCGCCCTAACCTTTTCGCACTGTAATTTCATTAAGTTTACAGATCGAAAAACTTGTAGTTGTTAGGCCTAATGTGGCTATTTTGAAATGAAAATATAAAAGCACGCGTGATTTTTTTTGACACCAAACTTGAAAGATTTTACGCTAGGTTTACATTCACGTTGTCAGTCAGTACTTAGTATTGTACAAAAAAAGCCTCGTTAATGAAGTTGCGGTTGGTTCTTAATGTATTGTAGCTCGCTTCGAGAGAAGTGTAACACAAATCAAGGTAATTGTAACATGATTATTTTCAACATCAGAACATTTGGATAAAGGTTACGAAAAACGATACGCGATCCCTCGTAATTACTCTATTAGCGCTTAACTATTTGAAAGGCGCGCTTTTGAATTTTGTCCCACGTCAAGACGAGGTTTCTGGGCTTATTGCTAATTAAGTATTTAGTACCAAAATGTTATAGAATACACCCCACCTGCCCATCTGAAGTTTGATGAACAGGAAAGCAAACAAAAATGATGGGAAGAATCATGTTATATAACTGAAGCATTAAGAAGATACAGAGTGTCATCCTTCTTCTATTATCCCCTTCTCATTCTAGGTATATTCATCTGCTATAGATAATGCCAGAAACAAGCTTATTCGTTGGATTGTATTAAAAGATATACCATTTGACGAAGTAGAGGCTTTAAGTTTCCGAAACTTCGTAGGCTCCATTGACCCTAATAGTTCTGTAGTGTCTAACAGCGTAATGTTGAGTGCCAAAACAGTTAGAACCTATATACTACAAGCTTATGAAGAACAACTACCGATTATTAAGAAACTATGTGAGGTAATTACGTCTGTCTAGTATTCCCGGTAAATGTGTTATCTATTCACATTTCACGATTTCCGAAGACCATGGATGGACAAGTAGCATTTACGATGGACCTTTGGACGTCAACTAACCGCGTAGCGTTTATGGGAGTTACTGCTCACTGGATTGAAACACATTGGGTTATGAGGTCTATCACGCTTGGATTTATTCATGTCTCCGGACGACATACGGGGGTTAACATATGTGACGTTTTCCTGGATCTAATAAAAGACCGTAACATTAGGAATGTAAGCCTAATCAAACAATCTTATTAATATTCCGTGGAGCAGGCACAAACACTTTGTATTTCAGGTATTTGCCCTAACTATGGATAATGCGTCCAACAACGATACTTTTTCAAGAGAACTCGAAGAAAGATGTGCTGTTCTTGGTTATCGTTACACTACGCAATGTCGGATTCGTTGCTTTGCGCATGTCTTAAATTTGGGGGTTAAAGTAATTCTAGACCAGCTTAAATCAAATCCAAAATACCAAACCGAGGAGGAATATGGTAGCGACGAAGACGATTTCGTTAATTCACCAGAAGACGTATCTATAGGAAAAGCTGTGGCCAAGGTACAACATTAATTATTGAGGATTTCTTTTAAGGGGTAGGCAGCAGGTGACACTTCCATAGTAGTGTTTCCATGCGTGTGTTTCATAAAAATTTTGAGGTGGACGAACTTCGAATGATAGTTGAACGTAACACTGACGACTTCGAAAATATTTACATTAGCCAATCATTCAATGACACATTTATGCAACCTATTTACTGACATCTATGGAGTATTTTACAGTATAATTATGTGTCACATACATTACGGTTCTTTCAGATTAGATCGGTTGTTGTACAAATTCGTTTATCTGTTCTGAAGGAGGAAAAACTGCACCAGTTAAACAAAACATTTGGGATAGATGACCTAAATCTGGTTTTAGACGTCAAACATCGCTGGAACTCCACTTATGACATGCTTAGAAGAGCGCTGATATTGAAGCAGGTAAGTGAATGCTATTGTGCGTTTTTGTTCTACCATGAACATTGAGGATGGGCATGTCTTTAACTATAGTCAATACAATCACTTATGAGGAGTGAAAAGGAGTTGCACAAATATAATTTAACCGACGCAGAATGGGAATTAATTAAAGAGTTCTTGAATATCCTGAAAGCAAGTCGTTTATTTTAACTGTAATTTCCTCCATAAACCAGTACTACCAAGAGTACGAGCGCTGAAGAAAACTCTCCTTAACTTTAAACAATTAATTGAAAGTCCCACACGTACAACCTTAACAACGCAATCGTTACTAGATCTAATTTTTACAACCCGTCCAGATAGAATCCTATACCAAGAAGTTATACAAACCGGTGCATCTGATCATGACCTAATTATGTGTATAAGGAAGAAAAAAGCTCCGCGTAAAGAAAAAGAGATTAGTTTTATACGGGACTACAGAAACTTTGATAGTGACGAGTTTGTAAAGGACTTAATCAGTAACCTCGATCACTTAGGATTAGAAAACATAGATGATGGTGTCTCTTCTTTACAAAATACTATAAAAAGCACACTTGACAAGTATGCCCCACTACTATCAAAACGCAAATTTATAAATAGCCCACCTTGGCTTTCCAATGAGATAAAACATGTTATGCACCTTAGGGATATGGCCAAAAAGAAATCTTTTAAACAACCATTATTTATTGATAAATATAAAAAATTACGTAATTTGACGAGTAACTTGGTTCAAAAAAGTAAAAAAGATTATTTTCATAAAAAATTAAAGGGTGGGGCTAACTTATGGAAATTGGTAAAGCCCTTCATGAAAGCCAAATCTAAATCTATTGTCATGATACGTAATAATGGAATAGAATATACAACTCAATTTGAGATAGCAAATAACCTAAACAGGCATTTCACGAAAAATCCATGTATAATTAATCCACAGTTAACAATCGAATTGAATGATGTATGTAATTTAAAATTAGTAGAAGTATCAGAAAGCATGATTTTTACTTATTTAAAGAATTTAAAGTCTTCGAAAGCAACAGGGTCAGACGGATTGTCGAGTGACCTGATAAGGGGTCTAGCTATAGTAATTACGCCATTCTTAACTAAGCTAATTAACTTATCCATAAACAGTCACACCTTTCCAAATCAATGGAAAGATGCCAAAGTAGTCCCTTTATATAAAAAAGGTGACCCAACGGAACCTAATAACTATAGGGGCGTTTCAGTCCTGCCAATTCTTTCAAAGATCCTTGAAAAGATCGTATACGACCAATTGCTGGCACATGTTATCGATAATAATTTATTATATGAAATGCAGGCTGGCTTCGTACCAGGTCACTCGACGACCACGTGTGTCATGAACCTTTTTGAGACTATAATACAAAGTATAGAAAAAGAGTGGTATGTTGGAATTGTCTTTGTTGACTTGTCTAAGGCCTTTGATTGCGTAAATCATGAAATATTGCTTAATGAACTTAGATCATGCGGGGCAGATACGGGCACCCTTAAATGGTTCACGTCTTATCTTAGTCAAAGAACACAATCCGTAATAATTGGTAATACAAAATCTCAATCAATGACTGTATCTACAGGTGTTCCTCAAGGTAGTATCTTGGGGCCACTATTATTTAACATATATACGAGACATAATCATAAATGCTTAAAATTTTCAAAGTCTTTTGAATACGCGGATGACGATGCCCTTCTCTCTGTATCAGATGACGCTTCTAAATTGATCACTGAATTAGAATCGGACGTAATAACTCTAAAGAAAATGTTAGCCTCACGAGGCCTTATTTTTAATGAATCTAAAACTGTTTTTATGATTATTGAACCTAAAAAATTAAGAGGTACAACGCAAGACATAATCAAACTTGGGTCCCTAGATATATCACGGGTAAAATCATATAAATATATCGGAACCATCATAGATGAAAAGTTAGATTTTATTGATCACATTGAATATGTACTAAATAAGGTAAATAAGAGACTCTGGCTCGTCCATCCACTTTATAAATGTTTGAACATTCAAAGTAAAATTACGCTACATAAATCTATGATCCAACCCATCTTTAATTACGGTAATTT
This sequence comes from Phalangium opilio, assembly GCF_054372755.1. Taxonomy (NCBI): domain Eukaryota; kingdom Metazoa; phylum Arthropoda; class Arachnida; order Opiliones; family Phalangiidae; genus Phalangium; species Phalangium opilio. Next base: position 10,757,455 of record NW_028324148.1, read on the forward strand.
ATTTTACAATATTGGCCCCAAAAAATACTTACATAGACTTCAAATTATACATAATAAATGTGCCAAATTAATATTACTCCGAAATAAGAGATCATCTGCCACAGAGGCTCTTAAAAACCTAAATATGAATATCAGCTATTAGTACTAATGTATAAAATCTATAATAATCAAATGCCAAAGTATATCCTTGATATGTTTCATTTAGTCGATCATAACTATAATACCCGCATAAATCTTAAAACCTTTGTTCTGCCATCAAAATTAACGACAACCAACTTGAAAAGTTTAAAAAACAGGGGAATCCAATCTTGGAATAACTTACCATGTGATATAAAAAATATAGCTAACATTAATGAGTTTAAGAGAGATGTAAAACAGCATATTTTTAATGTTTAACAATTAATTTAACTAACGGACCCCTTTGTAAACCAGTTTCGACTGAACAGGGATATCCAATAAAGCTTTAATTATTATTATTATTATTATTCATATTTACATATACCGGGTGTTTCTGAAAGGGGCGCGGTTCTTTGGGTCAAAGTGAGTAAAAATGGCCCAGCAAACTTTAGCTAAACGTTGTACGTGAAAGTTTGCAAGTAGGGTTGCGCCTTTCACTGAACTTATTTCAATTTTATGCATAAACTTAAAACCGAAATTTAAGAGAAAAAGGATTTGTTTAACCAGCAAAAGCGCATAAATCTGTTTAGACGTGTACAACTGCTATGGTCTTAAATTATGATAAATTTTATTTCGTTTAGTAACGATCATGTTCAACATGTAACCGTATCCATTGGAAATAAAGTTTTTGCGCGAAGTACTTGAACTGTACTAGGTTAAGCTTGTCATGAGATCTTAGTGGTTGCACCCTTACTAATCAGATGATTGAGGTTTTCATTCTTGTTAAAATACACTTTCTCTTATCTCTCGATTATGAAATTACGAATAAATTTGAAAACTATTTGGTCAGAGTCACAAAACTTGTTTCACAATGTAGATCATTTGCATTGTTTTAAGTATACCACTTTCAAGGAGTCGTAACAACCCGATGAAGCCCTTTATGTTTCGTCCATAGCTTTCAAAAATACTCTGTACGCATATTATTTATTACGGTGTGAGCGAATAATCCGATTCTATATTTAAGGATTTCGAATTAGCGACTCGACGCGTCTCGGTTTCTAAATATCCAACCGTTTCCATTGTTATGCCTGTATATCACTGGTTACAGAATAAACTTAAGATAGTCATCGACACAGCAGTGGGTCCTCTTAAAGAAGCATGTTGCCTTGCCAGAAACAAACTGGAAGCATACGCGGAAGAGTCGAATGTAGAAGCCCAGTGGATCGCTATAGGCAAGATTTATGCGTTTGTTTAACATCTCAATTCGCCAAGTAATCAGTTATGAGTAATAATATCAGAGCCACAGCGTAGTAACGACTGTAATGCATAATATTGCACTTCATCAATTAAAGCCTATTCGTCGACTCGTCATATCTATTTAATACCAAAGCTGAATTGCTGGCATAACAAGATTCGTGACTAACAGAAATTATGTTTTATTAGTTGTGGATCCAACTCTGAAATTGGATTTTTTCAAAGAAAATTACGACAAAACAACAGTAAAGAACATCAAATCCGCCGCTCTAGACGTCTTTAATAAATATTATGAGATTAACACGAATCATTCGGCTTATCCAACCTATTCATCCGGAAGTTGCAGTGCAGAGCTAACAAACCAAATGCTTGCCATTTACCCCAAGCGTCCCAGAAAACAGGCCAAGGGATCCGAAATTCTTTTATATTTGAAGGATGAATTGGCCCCGCCGAACACAGACGTTTTAGAATGGTGGAAGGTACGTTTCTGTTAAAACACCAAATATTATATAGACCTATTGTTGTTTTATCTCTGGGCGTTAAATGTACCACGTCCATAGCGAAAGGGTATATAGCGTATATACAGTCTATTTACATTAGCGGATGCGAAATTTAGTTACCATGAAAAACCTTCAGCGCGTCTAACCGTCAAGCTCGGCCAGGCCCTACTCTCAGCCTTCTAGTCCTGTTTATCTTCTTTGTGGAATTCCACGTTAGATTAGGTTTAGTTAACTGCTTTCAAACTGGTAATTCATGGGCGAATGATCTAATGAGTGTATAAGCGTGGGGTCAAAACATAATAGACCATATATACTAGCGACCTAATTCTCGGTGAGCAAATATTAGGTACGGAATGTCTGGGACGTAATGTCCAGGGAAAAATAGACAAGGATTACGAGTATCACGGAAGACGTACTGCACAGCTTTTATATGTGACACTAAACTTTGTAATTGCACTTTGTTTTCAGATTAATGAGCAGAAATACCCAAATGTTGCCAAAATGGCAAGAGACTATTTGGCAATACAAGGTTCGTCTGTTCCTGCGGAAAGGATTTTTTCCAAGGGTGCGAATCTAGTCTCACCAAAGCGCGGGTCACTGAAACCGGAAACCATTTCCGCCGTTATGAGCCTCAAATCGTGGTGGGCGTCAGATTTAGATGCCTTTTGTAAATAAAATTGTATTTGGAAAAACGTAATCTGTACGTTGGGTTGATTATTGTATTAACGTCAGGCTGATTTACATATTGTTGATGTGGCACCGATGTCTTCCAGTAAACCTAAGTGTCTTTAAATGTTAGCCGCTTTCTCAAATCGGAGTTACTACCCACCGCGTTTGTAACGTTCGTCATTCACAAACATCCGTTGACATTCTTTTAATCTCTCGGGTTGACAAGTTCTAAAACTGAAGGTTTAAAATGTTATTGAGAAGCTGTCTCGTTCAAATCATTTTTGATACCATACAAAAACATTTTTTTATTTATGTCTTGGTGTCGTTTAACATTGAATTACCAGGGAATCAAGCTAAGAGTAATGATAGTCGTAAAATGATGACACCTCTGTAGTTAAACAAGGGTTTTGTCGGAAAGAGCTGTAACGACTATGTCATCCTGAAGCATACTTTTAAATATTAAACAAAGCCAGATACTATTTAGTCACGGAATTAAATATAAACATCTTATGGATATTCGTTACTAACGGCAACGTTGCTATATATTGTCCGAGAGAGACCACCTTTAGAAATAAAGCTTGTATCAATGGTTATGGACAAGAGCCAATATGAACAAATATGTTATCCGTTTAGCTTGCCAATATTATACGCGATTAGAAATATCTAGCGCGAATGTTGTATACTAACAATGTCAATTGATAATCCACTAAGGTCTTCTATATACATATGTTATTGTTTGTACATAACGAATTCATTAGCATTATTCGTTCCGCTATATCTATTAATAATATATACATCTCAATATCTATAATTTTGGATAATGTATAACGGAGTCCGAGCCCTAGTTCAAATGTCCACTCTTGTGCTTTTACACTTTGAACTACTTTACATTATCAGCTTAGGCACAATTCCACCTTTAAACGTACACTTCTGCTAGATATAGGCTTATTAACCGTCTTAGATCGGAAGCTATTGAAATTGTCTAAAAAAGATGGGCATTCTGATATATCATACTCAGATTTGTGCCAATTTTCTAATTTTAGGGGCCTGTGCTTGGAGGCCCGTACCTAGCTCCGATACTAAATGTTTTAGTCCCCATGTTCTTTATCAGAAACTCTCTTTATATTGTACATGATAATTCATTTTGGTTTTAACAGAAGGTTTAATAATACATACTCGCAACCTATAGGACAAGATTCTTCGCATTCTCTGGGAATGCCGGTATCAATTTTTTCGCAGATATCTGTTATCATACGAAGAAAATCTTAGTATGACCAGGAGTATATTTAATTTTGGAAGTAGGAATGGAGAACAGAGTAATGTTGACGCGCGTCAAAGTCCCGGAGGGGTATGAAAGAAGAGGCGGGTCATAGCGACAGAGGTAAAAAGGAATTACGTATTTTTCACCGTTCCCGTCAGCAACGTCATCAAAACGTATTTTAAGTGGGCCAATAAGATAATTTAAACTTTTCACTACGTGTTTGAGGGAGGGGCTCTATACTGGGCTATGAGTCGAACTGAAGTAAATACTAACCGTCCTCCATTCCTACTTCTAAAATTAAATCTATCCCTGGTATGACTAAGAAATACTATGGTGTGCAAAACACTGAAGCGATAGAGGGAATATTTGAGGTGCCGCGAAGGTACTTTGAGATTTGGGATTACCTGAAATCTAAAACCTTTATTTTTTGTTATTACGATAGTGAAATCAATGCGCTATGGTAATTATGGTACTGTACCCAGTCACATCTTGAAATTTCGTCATTACACCAAAGAGAAGATAGAGGGGAGTAGAAAGTATGGTTATACCTGTTTCCCTTTTTATAGCGCATCTTCAAGGCGTAGCTCAGAGGAGTTTCCTTTTATGACGTCAAATACGTTGTTAGTATATTGTAGGTGGCGCGACGACAGACCAATCAAAATCAAGCAAGCCGGAAGTTCTCTTGTACCTCTAGTTCTAATTGGGGGCAACAGAGTAAAGCGGGGGAGATTCTAATCCGCTCCTTTATTCTCTTTGGTTTCAACAAGAAGTGATATCTAGTTTATTAGGGCGAAGGTAAAAATTGCCTAAGAATTCGCGCGCCATAGCCTAATGGAATTTACCGGAAATGGAGCTTTGGTGATATCTCCTCCACATTGATAATTCAAGAATTTTTGGGGAAAGAAAATCAAAAACTGGAATAATTACCTTTCATTGTTTTATTACATGTTTGGTACGGTGGAATTACAGGAACCGGAGTAGGGATGCAACCACAAGTTCCATTGTACCTTTCCCAAACGCACTCGAGAGTACAAAACTGTAAAATTGGGAATATTCCCTTTTTAATTTCCCTGCTAGGTGACTGGTAAAAAAAGAGAGAAATTGAAAATAACAGTGGTTACTTACAGCTTGACTTAAATCTCTTGAGTTTTGGGTTCGTTTATATTCTTCTTTGTAATCTTTACAATTAGTTTTGTACGGGTATTTTAAGTTATAAACCATGGTCTGAAACAGTATGAAAACAATAGACCATTTTCAAAAATCAGGGGTATAGTAGTTCGGTGTTTCACCACCTTGTTTTCTAGAGACTGAACTTCCGGTATGTGGACAACAAAGACGCTAGACATGACTTAAAAAACTTCGGTGGACTGGTAACGTTTCGGTCTTATTTAACGTCTTCGGATCCACATACCGGAAGTTCCGTAATTAAAGCGGATGACGCTGAAATGAAATTCTTTAACAGATGTCATCAGCTTCATTTTATCAAGAAGTGATATCTAGTTTATTAGGGAGAAAGTGTTAGATGCCTAAGTATTCGCGCGCCATAGTCCCAGTCTCCCTTTCAAAATACAAGGGGGGACGTAAAAGGAGGCCGGGCTATTTCACCTCTCCTCATTCGGAAAATACGTAATTTTCGTCATTCGCGTCGCGCTGACGTGAGTTTTCAAGAACCAATTAGGTGCTGGTTGTAATTTCTAAACTCCGGACCTACGTTTGGACTGGAGATAAAGCTGGAAATGTGGCGAATTTATACCTTCCCCCTAATAAACTAGATATCACTTCTTGATTTTATCAAAAGATGCAGTTCACGGATAATATTAAAACAGGGATCCATGTAATTTTAGAAGCAGGAATGGGGAACGGCAAGCCTTTTTTTCAGTCCGACTCATAGCCCTGTCACGAAAAATTAAAATTTTCTTATTGGCTCACTTATACTGCGTTTTGATGACGTTGCTGAAGAAGACTGGAAAATTAAAAATACCTAGTTCTTTTTTACCTCTTTCGCTGTGGCCTGCCTCTTCTTTCATACCCCCATCGCCGGAAAGGGGGCTGTGGATTTTGATTCCCGCCCAAATTACAGTGTTCTCTATTCCTACTTCTAAAATTACATGGATCCCTGATCAAAATAATTTTGCTTTACTTTTCTGAAAACAGCTTTGTTTAATGTTCCAGCCAAAACAAAAAACGATCTTCTATGACCCTTCGGTATTTCATTTATACTTTGCAGGTTAATGTTAACCCCTATCGTGAAATTCAAGTCATCCAGACTGTAAAACGTGTTTATTCCCAACATGAACTCTGATAACGAAGGGGGGGGGGGGTTATAATTAAACATTTTAACAGTTTTAGATGTATTAAAACCAAAAGCGGATTATACTTCACACATAAAGAACATAAGTCCCACTTTTCCATAGCTTTGGCCATGGATTTCATGATATTCCCGAAGTAAAAACTAAGCAGACGAACAAAAAAGCTTTTAACCAATCATGAGCCCCCTAACCATAGATAAACTCTTTAATGCCAGACCAATCGGCGACGGCTCTTACTATTTTCTTGCATGGGATGGGACCTCGACTCGACCTCGCCGTCGACATAACCGGGAAGCCCGGAAGGCGAATTTGCGGTATGGTTCGGTAGGCGTTATAAAATATTCAACGTTTTAAAGCTCAAGTTTCGAAATTTTTTGAGGCATTTACTAAGTCTTTAACTAAATATTATAAGATTTTCTTTAAATTTCAACATAAATATAGCTCTGCGCAAAATAAAATTAGACACGAAAACTACACTAAGCCTTGACTAGATATCAGCGGCTGAGGCCGAGCGGCGCATCTCGAGCCGCCGGCGGCCTGGCTTGCCGCATGAACGAAATAGTGAACAATCCAGGCCGTGCCGTTAACGAAAAAACCCGTCCACTATGTGTAACAAGCAACTAATGTAGCCCCCTGTCGAAACAAATTCGCGCTAGCGGAACTACGTCATTTTAGGGACAGAATTAAAGGTCACGTGAGAGGGTGGCTATCAATGGCGGCATGCACGAAATAGAGAATGCGGTTTATGTAAACAGGGAGAAATAGGGTTAGCTGTAAATACCGGCTATCACTGATACAATTTGGAAACACACAGTGCTTATTTTCAACCACTTTACTTAAATAACGACCAAATTCCAATAATTTGAGGAAAATCGAACCGGAGATAACGTTTTACGCCATTAGATTTCAAAATTTCAAATGTTATACTTTGTTTGTTCACCAGCAGATGGCGTTAGCAAAACCGGAAATTACAGCTTAATTTGTCCCCAATTTATTTTTCTCTCTCAAACTTCCATCCCCTTCGCCTATGTTTCCATCCCCTTCGCCTATCTTTCCACCCCCTTCTTGTTACAACTAGTGGATATCACGGTTTGTACGTGCAAAGGCACAGCTGTTAAGTCCTGGATTGTTCACTACTTTGTTCATGCTTGCCGTAACGGCGAGAACAGAAAAATACCTCGTTAAAAAACAGATGCACGACGTCTTAAATAGTCCTAGCAAAAGCTACCCAGATTGATAACATTTTAACGCCTTACTCCCAAATAATCTTGGGTATTGTGAATAGTTTTATCTAAAGAATATTTTAGACACCCTTTTCAGCCTTTATAGTAGTTCTCGAATTTAGGTACGTGGTAAATCGGTTCTTTAGGCGGAAGGATCGGGTGGATCCGAAGGAGCCGAGTTACTGAACTATTTCCCTCCGCGTAAGGGGAGGTTCTTTCCTAGGAGCTTAGAAAATATCGTGTAGCTCCCACAGGCGCATGTTACGTACTTCATGTGTAAAGCCTAATCGGCTTCTGTTAAAACCTACCGGCAAAACTACCGTTGTAGCTGACTTGAACCATGGTACATGGTTCATATCCATTAAATACCCAAGATCTGGCAAGAAATTAAACCGTTGTAATTTTCTAATTGGGGTTAAAGTAGTTCATTGCAATCTTAACCCTATAATACTCTCCTTAAGTATGGGTCGAAAGATTATTTGTTATTCAGTAATTAAATGGAAAAGGGATGTCTCCTGTTCGTAAATTAAACATAGAACAAATGAGCTCCATTTCAATCGGTAACCGGACTCTACCAATTAAAAAAGTGACGGTAGGCCATACGTCTATTCTGTTATAGTTTGAAGGATCATCCTTTAAATACAGTTTATTTAATTTTTGCCTACCGTAAACAAAGCTGTTGGAAATTATGGTGAAATATAAACCGGTAATTTACGACGGTATTTGGTAAAATACCGGAGATTAACTGACGGAAAATCTTTGACTCTCATCTCAATCGATACTCCGCCCTTACGGCAGACCCGTACTTATATCAGGGTTCAAAAAACCCGTTTTTTTTTAAAAAAAAGCCCAGCCCACCGGGTTTTATTGGGTTTTTCTGGGTAGTTGGGTTTTTTATCTTTAGCAGCTGTTTGCATGGTAGAAATTGTCATTCAAACGTTATTGCTAAATAAAAAAGTCTTAAAATGCCTCATAAAAAGATAATAAATAATATTAAATGGCAATTTTGAAGTGGAAACAACAAATATCTTTAAAATTAAATTATTCTAGCATTCAAATTCATCAAAATTGTAGATCTTGGTGTTGGGTTTTGTTAAGTGTGTTTTTTATGGTGGGTAAAACCCAATAAAACCCGCAGGTTTTTTTGGGCTGGGTTTTTTTAATTCGAACCCTGACTTATATAGAGTATAATAAGGTTGTGATACTTCTAATACTTTTCACATAAATTTGGAGGTAACTCCAGTCGGACGTTGTCATAATGAATAAAATGACAATCAAGTATCAACTTTAAGTGGTTTTGAGGTTTAGTCATTATGGATACTGCGTTATCCCCTTTGACCTTGTCCTTGAAAAAATATTTTAGGAAATTACTTTTTACACGTTGAACCAGTGAGCACGTATTTGAAGGAGGAGACCAAATTCTTCGTCAGTCCTCCCCCTTTGTGGCTCGGTGCAAAGTTCCGTTCATGCGCAATCGGCGCAACAGAGAGGAAAAAATCAAAGAAGTTTGTTTACGGCCATTATTATTTACGAATCACGCGATTTCTCATGTGCGCCGAGGTAGATGCGCGTGAGAGATATATCGGGCTGTGCCGTTATAGTTACATGCCACCTCCCCTCTTTCACTCTCCTTCTTATACATGCTCACTGGGTTAGGCAGGGATAATAGATGTTTTAAGAGGGATGAGTAGCTTGAGCCTTTTCACATAAATTCTTACCTGACTGCATCAGAGGGTTAATTTAAGTCTTAAACACGCGCAGTCTTGCTTACCCTCTTTCAAGGGAAAATTGAAGTCGTACTTATTCCAAAGTTATCGCGCCTATTTCTCTTTCTCATACTCCCCCATCATCCTTGACTTGGGCAAGAATGGTATTAAAAAACTATAAATCCGGTAGACCTAGCTACAGCGCATGACACGCTGCTAACGCTTCCAAAATTTCCCTGTCCCATTGAAATTTTTAAAACATCTAATATCCCTGGTTAGGATTTTTTGCAACGACATCGCGATGTGACAACTCTAGAAATAGCGCTCCTGTATTTTTGCTAGAGCTCGGCATTATCTATCCATTTTCCACAAATTGGTGGATAACCGATTATTTGTAAACAAAGTTGTGGATTATAATACAATTTAACATGTAAGTTCTGTGGATAACTTTCAAGTATGGATAAAGATAAAATAACGTGGATAATGGATAGATAATGTCGAGCTCTAATTTTTGCACCTTCTTTCTCTGCCCTTCCTGATATTGCCTTTTCAATCGATAAGCAATTTTGAACCAAGAACCTTCGTGTTCTTATTACTTTCCAATGATGAAAAAGTTGCTAAGAACTTCAAGTATTAAAAATTATACTATACATAGCGTGTTTTTAGCTAATTCAGAAGAAATAACCAGAACTCTTATTACGGTTATCGATTTTAATATATATTTAAATCCAATATAGGAAAAAGAACGGTAAATGGCTATAAAGTCTAAAATAGCAGGAGAGCCATATAGTGACAAAAGACAAAACTGCGAAAATTCAATGTTCAAATACTTAATATTGATTAACTCATAGTATAAAATTTATATACTAATGTATAATATAAATCTATGCAGTAACCTTCACAGTTATAATTTTTCCAATCCCTTATCTGCGCAAGCTCGGCCCCTATACGTAAAATCAATCAGATTAAACTATTCTAATTTCGCACAATGCTTCATGGAACCTCAAGTAACGGTTGGGAAATTTATATTCATTATTATTTACTTTTTTCCACTTTTAAGTATCCAATATTGGAACTTCTCATTAGAGCTAGAACCTTCGTAAAATTGATTAGTAAATATCAGCAGAGAATATTAGAAAGAAGGATTTGTGAACGATTCAGTTATTACTCAGTACGTCGCAAAGAAAGTTGTTTGATTGTTTTGACGCGCTTCATCGAAGGTACATACATCAAGTTTACTTTTGAAGAACGACCAAGTAAAATATATATTCATTTCAAATAATTTTAAGCTAACTAGATTTAGTCACCGATTTTGCACATATATATCATGCTGTTTCAAGTAAAAATGTGTATTTTACCTCAGTTTCGCAATATTCCTTTGATATACTGCACATTTTGTGATTTAAAAGGCTGTAAAAGATAATTTTTCTATGTTTAGAATATTTAGAGCAAAGAGCCTTGAGCTATATTGTACAGTTTTCACAATAGGTGAAATGAGTTTTACTGACATTGCCATAATTCACTTAGAGGTTTGAAATTATCAGAAGGGGATAATAGTAGAAGGATGACACTCTGTATCCTCTTAATACTTTAGTTATGTAACATGATTCTTCCCAGGCAAGATGCACCTTTTTGTTTGCTCTCCATCTCATCAAACTTCAGATGGGCATCGCGCCATGGGGTGAATTCTATACCTATTTGGTACTAAATCCTCGGCAACCAACCCACAAACCTCATCTTGACGTGCTGGGACAAAAATTCAAAGGCCACCCTGGCAAATAATTAAGTGCTAATAGAGTAAAGATGAGGGAACTATTTATCGCGTATGTGATTGGGTTTAGTAACCTTGATGTTGGGAAGAAATCATGTTACAATTACCCCGCTCTCTTGAACACTTCTTTCGAAGAGAAGTATTATATACTTCTGCTATTATGAAGTACGCGATGTCTCACCATAAAGCCATTAGTACTGATAAATATCTTACTCTTCCTGTAAGCAGGCGATAATTACGGGTACTGCCGGATCAGGGTCGTTTATCACATGAGCATCCACAGATGTATCATATTTCAGATACAGACTCATGAAACTTAGTAGTTGGTAAGAGCAAATTCCGAAACACAGAAAACACATGAAGTATCTCGCTTTTCGACGTATTCCAAAAGCATGAAGATATTTCAGACGCCCATTTCTACCCAGTTTAAGGTTAAGTGGAGGGTTCACTCGCCGTACTACCGTTTTCCGTTTCGATTGCATCTTGAGTTTTCGACTGCTTAATCCACTCACGTTTGATTGCGTCCCTAAAACGTTTTCAGTAACCACACCGATTCAAATAAATATTTGAACATCACTTGATTTATTTTAAATAAAAAATTAATAAGATCAGTCACTTAATGTTGAACTAATGATAATTAAAAGTCATTAGCACTTTTTAATTGTAGTTTAAATATTAACCTTTTGTAATTGTTGAGCTGCCTTCTACTAAAATGTTGTTGAAGGTCAAAGGTTAGATTGAGAAAAATTAAACCGACGGTAGCTGGTTAGCACCTCGTAAGAAAGCTGCATGTCAGTTTTAGGATCGCCTTATTTATTCTACGCTTGATTCAGTTGAGTTTTCCCGCATCTGGGAAAGTTTTAACTTCAATCGATGAACAAAAACGCGTCAAGATATTTACGAGCAAAACAATGGCCAACGATCAATTTCTGAAGTAGAATATTTTCTGGGAACCAAACCAGATGCTATATACAGAGTGGTCAATTTATAATAATTCATAATCTTCTATGCGTTCTTTACTCAATTTTATTTTGCTAGACATGTGTGCATGCCTAACCAAGTATTTTTGCCTTCATAAATATCCCCGATTCAGGGAAGCCGAAGTTTGAACAGGGATAGATTTAATTTTAGAAGTAGGAATGGATTACGGTTATTATTTACTTCAGTCCGACTCATAACCTCTCCCTGCAACACGTAACGAACCGTTTGAATTATCTTATTGACTCACTTAAACTAAGTTTTGATGACGTTGCTGAAAGGGACGGCGAAAAATACGTAATTCCTTTTTACCTCTGTCGCTATAACCCGCCTCTTCTTTCATACCCCTCTTCCCGGGGAAGGGGGTCCGGGACTTTGACGCGCGCCCAGATTACTCGGTTCTCCATTCCTATTTCTAAAATTAAATCTATCCCTGGTTTGATAGAAGACGTAAAATATCCAAAATTTCAAATATATTTCGGTTTTTTTATTGTTGAAACCGCTTTCTTTGATATGACGGCTGTAATGTATAAGTAGTGTTTTTTATTTGGATATGAATTGCTAGACCATACTGCATTGCACATTGAGACCATGCAAGTGGAGCCTTTGTTTGGCTTTAAGTATCTTTTGTCAGAGAGAAAATGGTAATCGTGCTTCTGATGCGTCGAAGTATAGTCTGAATTATTAATCGTAGCCTTTCAGGCCTAACACGCTCCTGAGTTGTTTGAAAATTCTGTTTCACCCCTAAAAGCATGACGATACAATAGTTCCTTTACTAAAATTCGATAATTTTAATTAAAATATGAATTTAATTTCTTTCTATACGAAATTTTTTACTATTCCTATACATGCATATAGATTTTGAAGTAAAAGTTTTTTATTCAAAAGAGCATATAAAATGAAAAGTTAGAAGCATTATTTATATAACTTATTATTTATTTATAAGCTCTTTTTATGAGAAAACTCCTTGCTGGAATTGTATTACCGTAATTATGCTATACAGCTACAGCAACGGTTGTTTCCAAAGGTTAAGCGCGTTAAATTGGTGATTAATATTACTTGTGGTAGCATAAGCGAATAATCATCTTCAAATATCCATCACATAGCTTTCGGTGGCTCATTTCCTGCCCCCATAATTTATGCTAGCGCCTAAGTGAGCTCGGTTACCAATAAAAAAAACAGATTTTAATTTCCCTAAGTCACGAACGGTTTAAGAAAGAAGCATAAATGGGATGTCCTGACCCTCTTAGGTGGAAAATTTAGTTTAAGGTTTCTCTTTTTATCGTTATCTCCAAGCGACATCCTGTTATCCTACCGATGTTTTAAAATTTTGAAAGAAAAGCTCTTATTCTTTGAAGTTTTTGAGCTATAAAAAATACTTTACATAATTTTCAAGTACAAAATGGTTAAAAGTTTGCATAAAATTTGATAATTTCACTTTAAACAATTTCGGTAATAGACTTGTTCTTATTTAGGAATCGAAAAATGAGTGGATCGATTTCAGAACCACGCTATGGATATACTACGGTAAAAAAGATTTTCGAAATAGTCTGAAAAGGTTTAGCACTTTAGACGTAAGACATGTAAAGACTGTCAGCCGAAAAATCAACATTTATTTTCAGTTTTTATTTTAAAATTATTTTCCAAGCGTAGACGCTTCGTGAAATTTAAACTTAACGGTCGACACTTTAGGTGGTAAACTTTTTCGTACGTAAATTTTCCCACAACTTCAACAACAAATCAATTTATATGAAAAGGTTCCATTTTGGCTGGATGTTGAAAGCAATGAAAATGGAGAAAATGTGATCTCTTTTACCTACAGTAATTTTTGGTCGGCCGTCATGAAACGTTTGAATATTACGTAAGTGATAGAATTTTTTATAAATGATATTCACAAAACCGATAGAAAACGATTGGTCAACAAAATAATTATTGAAAGTTCTTGTGCCGTTTTCCATTGGCTGCTAGCAATCTACCGCCATGGAATAATATTTAAGTAGATATTAATAAAATTTATGGACTTTCAATGAAACTTTTGTTTTCACTCCTGTGTATTTACTCCACGGAAAATGCCAATGGGAAACGGCATATATGTTATAAACACGGTTTATTTTATGAAAAAAAAAAAACGTTGGTTTTTAAAGCGGTTGTTAGGCCTTGATTTGAATAAAAGCTTAATATCTGAGCTGAGTAGATGAAATATTTTAGGGGGGACGACGCTCATAGTGTATCTATAAACAGAGTATCGTCAATAGGCCAAAAGTTAATTCAAAGGCCTAGTATTTTTTGGAAAATGGAATGGTAGCGTATCATGTTTCCGCTTATCGACGATAGATGGTGCTATTTGAAGCATTCAGTGGAAACCTGATGTGTTCCCCTTTTATTTTCCCGAAAAATACGACTGACGTCATTTTTGCCTATTGGCGCTTCTCAGTCTATATGTACTCTTATCTATATTTAAAAAAAAAATCATATTTGAATTTCCGATTGTTGTTGTCGTTTTTCACTGATAAAAATTGTTGTAAAAAACTAAAATTATGAGACGATCGTAGTTTAAAAAACTGCAAAAAGCTTTACCTGTACTTTATATTTTTAATAGAAAACATCGAATTTATCTATGATTTTTTTATAAGTGTAAAAGGTCGTGGACAAAAAACCTACCATGAAAGAGTTCAAATATTAAAAATAAATTTTTGTATAAAAAAAAAATATTAGAATGAAATTATACGTAGACCTAAATGGTCACAAGCTCGGAAGGTTCATCAATTTGAGACTACGAATTTTTACCTCTCCGAGTGACGATGACGTCACGGAGAGGTATTACACCGGCCGTGTCTGTGTGTCTGTGTGTCTGTCTGTCTGTCTGTCAGACCCCACATGACCGCGTTCGCAGTTTCCAAATCGGAGCAAACGTGTTCGCCATTGCCGAACTGCTTTCACAGTCACGGAAATGGCTCCTCTACTTGAGTTCTCACACCACCATCTTCTGGTCTTTGTCCATCCCACACGGACACCAGTCTGTACTTACTGGCTTCTAATCACCACCATCTTTTGATCTTTGTCCATCCCACTTGGACACCAGTCTGTACATTCTGGCTTCTAACACCACCATCCACTGGTCTTCCGTCTATTCCACATAGACACCAATCTGTATCATTGGCTTCTACTCCATTATCATCGTTTGGTTTTAGGATATACGCGGCGATCAGCTAGGGTTACGAGAAACGTCTAGCCTCCCTAAGGTAGGATCGCTACCAAAGGTTTTCGCATTTGCGGTTTTTCCTTACTATTATAATGGAAACGAATCGTATATATACCCCAAAATTTGAAGAAAGCGGGAAGAGGGGTACCCTTCACTTTAAACGTCAATATTAGCAAAGTTTGAGATGATAATAGGTATAACTTTATTTTAAACGATTTAACTATTATTAATGTTAATTATTGAAGATTAAAATAATTAAAAATAATTATATTTATTTAAATATTAAAGATAATCTTGTTTCTCAACTCAAAATTAATACGGAAAGAGTTAAAAAGCAGTCTATGTTTTTGTCTGTGTGTGTCCGTCCATTGTTACACTAGTGCGTCGCGTTAGCAGTTAGCCTTGTGTTGATGTGTTAAGAAATCATACAGAACCTTAATATTCCCTTTTTCCATAATATAAAGTGAATATGTGGAAGTATTTTTCGTAATTATGATGCATTTAGTACTTTTGTAGCTTTAAAGCTCTGTTTCATTTTGATATTCCAAAGATTTGTTTTAGAATTGTTATTTGAAATGGCTGTTTATATATTACTTAAGCTATACTACATCTGAATATAGAATAATCATTGGTTTAGTGATTTCATGAAGAAAACTAAGACCTAGACTCCGGCGGGTATATTAAGTATCATCCGCAATAGTCTTAGTGAAACAAAGAGTAAATAATTGAGGCCTGAGGTGAAGTAAACTTTGGGCTTTGATTTTCGTGTCTGAAATGAAGAGACATCAACGGTTCAGAGTGAGCCGAAAGTTAAATACACTATTAAATAATCAGGTTAAGATTTTATAATAGAAGAAAAGATCATGGTGGCAATTAGAATAGTAAAAGGGCTAATGGTAAACGGGTAGTAGCTACAGACTTTTTATTCTCTTTATGGTGCGCATTGAC
Organism: Phalangium opilio; assembly: GCF_054372755.1. Taxonomy (NCBI): domain Eukaryota; kingdom Metazoa; phylum Arthropoda; class Arachnida; order Opiliones; family Phalangiidae; genus Phalangium; species Phalangium opilio. Next base: position 10,773,393 of record NW_028324148.1, read on the forward strand.
TATTAGTGCGTCTAGCTATAATTTAGCTTTGGTGTTATTTAACGTTAACATTCATGTTGGCAAACTAAGAATATTGTGTAGGTGAGACGAGACGATAGTGTTTACACTGCAGACCAGTTGTGAATGTAGCTATCAGATTATACGGTAAACAGCTGAAGCGTACACTTCATTCCCTGTTCTTTTCCCCATTGACTGATTTCCATGTGTCCAAGATTTATCCTTATTGGATGTAAAATGTCGTCTGCTTTACTGTATTATTCGCTATGCTTGGAATACTGCTTCAATATTTCGTAAATTTTTACTTCAAAAAAGAGAAATAATTCCATATCTAGATAAATAAGTTTGTAGTAGTAGACCTCTTGACTCGGAGAGGTAATATTTTGGTTTTCCCAACTTGTAGAGATATAGCTATAAAAGTTCAAAATGTATAGTTAATATAATTTGTTTTAAAGGTGGTTTTATTTCATTTGAAAATAACTAAGTTAATTTTAGGTCATTCCCTAGCGACTTCACCCACTGTGCGTGGCTAGCTAACTACGAAATTAAACATGCCGCTACACGATTTTCTATTTCAATTTGCTATTTCATAAAAATCTCTAGGTGATATTTCAACAGAGTAAACTTAGTTCATGTTTAAGATTGCTGACAAATAAACTATTTTGAAGCAAGAATACTAATGGCTATTATAATTTCTTTTATTATAGTTTAACTGACAATAATGTACAAAAGAGCATTAATATTCTTGATTTTGGAAAATTCACTGGACCCAACGAAGCAACTGGATTACTGGGAATGTTTATAAGAAACGTAAAATAAATTTTTACTTTTTCCATAAACTTGAATATGGTATTTTATTGGCTTTAAGTTTAATATTTTATGCTATTGAATTGATTGATGATGTTATAAATTTTATGCGTACCCTTAGAGATCAAAGGATTTAAATATGTTAAATATTGTAATTAGTTTTTTATAGAATTAACCTTAAAGGAATAGCGACGTGATTTAAAAATTATCTCAAATCTAAAGAAAACCCTACTTCTTTGAGAGTTTAAACTCTTCTGATTCCAAAAATATGCTTGAATAATATTTAATTATGAGGGAAAACACGGGAAAAACACTTTGAAAACTTGAAATTTGGGGGACAAAAGCAAATTTGCGGAGAAGATTTTTGGCGGGTTTTCTCCTTGCTACGTCACTCACGGCATCTCGCGGAAAAGCCAAGCGCGCGCGCCCGAGACTCCCGAGTCTACTAATGCCGCGCGAATCTGAATAAAATAGGCTTAACGCGGCGCTGAGACACTTATAGGCGTCACGTGAGCGACATCTAGAGTGAAAGTTTCTCCTTACTACGTCATTAAGCGAAACAAAATTTTAACTAGGCCTTTTCCAAACACTAAACTTTGATTGCAATTTTACAAATTTCTACGAAACCAAATACAAAAGTAAACATATCATAATAAACTAGATTTTTCAAGGATTTTTTTAGCATTTTAAGTTTATGGGTGACGAAAATTATGTCACTAACACTTTAACGTTTTTTATGAATTTCAACATTTGTTAATCCAATACCATACAGGATAGAATTGTTATTATTATGTTTGCGATAAATTTTATAATTCAACAATTTTATCCTGTATGGTATTTGATTAAAAAATGCTAAAAATCAAAAATAACGTTAATTTTAATTCTAGAAAAACTAATTAAAATATTTCATATATTTAAATCCTTTAATCTCGAAGTGTATATTCGGAGTGTAGGAAATTCTAATTTATTTGACAAAAAGTGATTAGTATAATCAGGGATAGATAGACTTAACCCATGAAAGCTAATGTAACGGGCATGAATTTGAAATCTGACATATACTTAGTTTTGAAATTTGAACTTTCGCGCGCCTCGAAAATTAGTAAATCACTTTGACTTTTGGCCCAAAGGCGGATCCTTATACGTAATAAAATTTAGTGAACGAAATTTCCTACGGCAATTGTTATATCCAACTTGTTTTAAATTATCTATTCATAGCTAGTTTTCATTACATTTCAGGAAACCGATATATCGTTGTTTCCGTTACCTCCATCGTATGAAGCTCACAAATTCGTAGACTATTCGAATCCGTATTATTACGTCACGTGGAAAATTACGTCCATTCGACCCAGAAGCGCGGTATCCAATGATTTTGGTTTATTTTTCACTTTTTCTTACGAGGTAAATAAAAATATTACCTAATACATTATTATCTACTCTTGGTTTAAAATAGATTGAATATATATATATTGAGTTTCGCCATTTCGTGGTGTCCTAAAAGATTTCGCTGTTATATATATTTATCTTTTGATGAAGCCACGAAACCTTTCACGAAACCACGAAAATAAAGAGGAAGAACTGACGAAACTCCGTACTTTTTTGAAAGGGTGCGCCCCTCGCAAAAACGATTACACGGCCATAATTAGAAGCTTCAATTTGAATTGGTGCTTGGCAATGATTTAACGAATCATTAAATTGGTTTTTGCAGATTTGGTTGTGCATTTTTATTGCAACTCATTTGATATATTTGTCTGATTACCTTTCCGCCAAGATTCAAAATGCAAAATTTATTGCCTCGAAAGATTATTTGAACGTAATGGCAATTCTATTATTACAAGGTACGTAAAATGCAGTTCAAATTATAGCACCGTTGATTTGTTGATATTCATATTTATGATAATAAGAAAAAGAGTCAATCAAAAGCAATTCGGAAAAAAATTAAATTTTTACACATCACCATTGTACTGGATGATGAGGCTATATTTGTGTTGGCTACTCTAATGCGTAGTGAAAGGAAATTATGATCTATTGTACAAATTAAAAAAGGTCCGTTACAATTTAATCTCCCCCGTGAGATGCCCAATAGACCATTACAAGTATTAATTGAAGAGAAAACAAACAAGATACAGCTATTTCAATAGCACCGCGAGGTAACGACTGACGAAACTCGAGTTCACTATACGAGAGGGACTGGCCGATTCGCAGTGTCTCTAGCGGTGCTTCTTTGTACGAGGAAAGTAACCTAAGATGGCAGTCTCCCCTCCTGTGTGTTTGCTATTTCATTCGGAATATAGTTCCCCATTTGTAAACTGTTGAGTATGCACAGTAGATGAGCTAGACGTTTCATCACATTTTCAACTCTGCCCCCATGTAGGGCGAAAACATTGAAATCACTCCACTCCTCTTTCCTCTTCCATGTTTTTTGATCACTTCTGTTTTTTCTCAATCGCAGGGAAAATAATATCGTAAAAATTGTTAACTCGTTTTAAGTTAAATTGAATTTACTTTAATTAGGATACAACCGACGACTTGCGTTAAGAGAAAAAATGTATTGGATGTTTTGGATTTTGCCTTTGTATTTTATCGCTACTTTTTTCTCGTCAATGTTCCTGTCTCAGCTAACTCTGCCAGACACTCTGAACTATTACGACTATTTAAAAGATATTTTGCTTACTCCAAATCTCAGAGTGGATTTGCCCCAGGAAACATCTATGCATTATTCTTTATCGGTATGAATCAATCAGTTATAACAATGAATAATTAAGAAGTATAAGAATAGGATATTAAGCATGATGAAACATACTTAGCTTTCGCTTATACTTTCATAAATGTGTTATATAATTTTCGGTATTGAAGGTTATTAAAAATTACATCTAAGTTAAGCATTTTTCTATTTAAAGGAATCAAGTGAAGAAACAAGGAGATTAGTTTATCAGCAATCGGCCACCACAGATGGATTATTCGATTTTATATCTTTGGATGTTAAAACTCTTTTCGACGAGATGAACGAAGGGAGAAACGTTCTATTAGTTGATACGAAGAGCCTCTTATTCGCATTCTTTTATATGCACGAATGTGACAAAGTCACTTTCAAAGTTCACGTATCTCGACAGAATATTTTAGTCGAAAGTTATTCCTATATGTTTCGAAGAGGATTTAATTCCACCGTCATTGCAAAATTGAAAGACTTGTAAGTTCTGGGAGAGCCTATCCAGCAAACTTGAATGCGTAGATAGTAGCATTTCGGAATTACCATCATAGATAAAACGTAGCGTATGAAGAAACGCACTACTTGTAGAAATTAGCCTCCTTTGTATATTCCCTTTTTCTTTATTGTGTCAGCCTATCAGAAGTTTTTAGATGATCACCGGGGCTTAGGAACGTATGTGGTATCAAAGGAGGAAAGGGAGTTTCAAAAGCTCTTGGTGGGAGCAAATGTTAAACCAGTAGCTTGAACCATAAAATGTTTTACACAGATCTATGGTTCAGCCACGGATATACGTAAATACAAGAAAATTTTCACACAGATCTATGGTTCAACCACTCGGTTCGGTTTTTCTAACTGAAAAATAATTTGGTTACTTGATAAAGTGAATGAAATGGATCTTTAGTTTCTTAAATACCTTTTCGTAGGACGGCTTAAACAGTACATCGTCCTTCAGTGCTCTGAATCAATTATTTTTATAGTGGGAATATTTTAGCAAACTTGAACTTTAGACAATTCCTAGTTTGGGGAAAGTTCCATATTATGGAAGGGTAAAATCTATCGACATTACGGGGGCCATACCCTCTGTGTCCCTAGTTCCAACACCCCTGATTATCACATAATCACAATGATGTATTTTCCCGAGTTTAATTCTAACCATCAATGCGTTTCTCCATTTGTAGCTATGTTACGATGCTCATTACCAAGTGCTACTATCTATAAACTCCTCTAGAAAATAAGTAACCCTTAACCTTTGAACTTCAGATCACTTTGGTACTTTGAAGGGGATCTCATGAACCAAGATGTTGAAAACATCCTTAATACTAAACAATCATGCATTGATTTATTTCGAAACTACATTGACCATAATGTGTTTCCGCTACATTGTATTGATCTAAAATTTCCCTTCATATTGTGGTGCATAGGAATCATCGTATCAACAGTTGCCGTGCTTTTTGAATCGATTTATTTCTTAAGTTAATTTGATTTTCATTAAAACCTTTCAAATGAAACATTCACCACGAGTGGAGCCTTTGTCCCTTCCTTTCTCTATGATTGCAATGTGTTATCATCATGTCTGTTAAACAATCGAACATCATTATTTTTTAATTTTCGTGAACAGCTTTTACATTTTTACTTTTTTGTGCCATTTAACAATGAGCGAAAATGTTTTGGATGTAAATCGGGAAATTTATTACTACCAGCTCAGTTATGGAAAAATTATCAAACAGCCTGAAACAGGGTCCCTCAGAATTGAAAAAAAAGTTCATTTCTTCGGGTTCGATAATTTTGGGGCCACACTAGACTTAATGTCGCCATTTAGGACCTGGGAAATGTTGTTTTGGATTGATACAAATGTTGCAAAAGTTCGATTTTGTACTGTACATAGAAGAACATGGATTACCTTCAGAATAGTCTAAAATTTTATATATTTAAAAGTATTCTGAAGTAGTTTTTGAATTATTGGATGGAGTGGACCACCAAAAATCCCATGTTTTTTTCTAAGGGAAATTTAGCGAAAATTGTGATGGTGTGTGTGTGTAGATATTAAGACGCATCGGCCCTTGTAGAACAAACACGGTGAATTAAATGAATTTTATTTTATTTATGTTATTACAATTATATATGTTATTATATATACGTATTATTAATATTTATATAACCCTTTCATTACCCAGACCGCTTTCGACATTCCTGAAAAAAAAAAAGATATTTTCAAGAATTAAAAATATATCGCTAAGACTTAATGAATTTACGGCCAGTTTCCAAAAATTTAGATTAAACTCTAAATATAAATAAATTAATTTAATTTAGACTCTAAATATAAATAAATTAATTTAGACTCTAAATATAAATAAATTAATTTAGATTAAGTTTTACATATTTTCGTGCTAACAATTAAAATCCCTGATCAAAGGTAATTCCTACAATTACCAAAAGGCCTCATTGCTTTTAGAAAAAAAATTTTGTTCCTGGGCTGGATTATTACTAAATCTGGCTACTCGAAACTATGGTATGCTTACTGGAAAATAATTTATTTTCAGTATATTATTTTAAAATTCACTAATATTGCAGAGATTTAAGCTACGAAACATTAAAAATACGTATATTACTTGGAAAGATTTTCTAAATAACCCAATCATTTGAGGATCTATCATTTCAACTTCTCTATTATATCCAAGGACACAAGATACTGCCTCCATGTATATCTGTTTGGTGAAAAATAATTATCTTCGGATATTGTATAAAACATTCATCGTTACTTACCCAATCTGTGTAACCTCCGTCACCTCCTTGCCTAACATAAGAACAGATCCTCTGAAATTTCGTTCCGGCACTAGCCAAATCACCGGTACATAATTGGGCCATTTCCTTGAATGTCTGTTACGTATAAATTGAGCTCAAAATATTAGTGAATTTGTGAAGACACGAATTTTTGAGAGTTTGAGCGACCATCATGGCTTGGAAGAAGAGCGTTTCATTGTGTAGCGGTAGAACGAAAGGCCTTTTCCACGCATGACTCAAAAATTTACCCATAGTTTCACATTGGGCTTAAGCTTTAGGTGCCACCTGAATTATACGACAAGAACTAATATTTAAACTTGCCTTCGCTATAAAAAATATTTCTCCCTCGAGGTAGCTGCACTAACTGATGCCCATACCAAGAAAAGTATGATGGGCTTTTCAAATAACTAAGGATGGGCCCCTAAACTATACGCTACTCCAGAATCAAACCTTTATACTCCAAGAATACGTAGACATTCGGTACGCGACAATTTGGTCTCGCCTATGGAACGCCAATCGTGTCACATGCAACACAAATCAACGCGTTAAAATTTAAAATCAACGCGACAAAAATTTTTTGTCGCGTTAAAATTTTTAACCAACCAAATCCACGGATATTTTTGATAAAAATATTTTAACGAATCATATTACGGAAATCAGGAGGGAGTGGCAAAGGCGTAACTTTAAATTTTAACGCGACAAAATAATTTTAACGCGTTGAAAATATTTTAACGCGATGAAATCGTCTCGTCGCGTTGATTTTCATTTTAACGCGACAAAATCGTGTCGTTCATTTTCGATGGTTTTCTATTGGCTCAACCTTTGTCCAATAACCAGAAACATTTGCCCAAAGGGAGTTGTTTAATGATCTTCACTAACGTAATTGGTCCATTACCAGTTTCACAACATCAAATCTAGTATATCATTGGTCTAAATTATCGTCGCGTCAAAATATTTTCAACGCGTCAAAATCATCTTGCATGTGACACGATTGGCGAGTTTGTCGCGTTAAAAATGAAATTCAACGCGACAAAAATCCGAAATCATCGCGTCAAAATATTTTTAACGCGTCAAAATCATGTAGCATGTGACACGATTGGCGAGTTTGTCGCGTTAAAAATGAAATTCAACGCGACAAAAAACCCGAAATCAACGCGACAAAAATCCGAAATCATCGCGTCAAAATATTTTCAACGCGTCAAAATCATGTAGCATGTGACACGATTGGCGAGTTTGTCGCGTTAAAAATGAAATTCAACGCGACAAAAATCCGAAATCATCGCGTCAAAATATTTTCAACGCGTCAAAATCATCTTGCATGTGACACGATTGGCGAGTTTGTCGCGTTAAAAATGAAATTCAACGCGACAAAAAACCCGAAATCAACGCGACAAAAAACCCGAAATCAACGCGTCAAAATATTTTCAACGCGTCAAAATCATCTTGCATGTGACACGATTGGCGAGTTTGTCGCGTTAAAAATGAAATTCAACGCGACAAAATCATGTAGCATGTGAGACGATTGGCGAGTTAACGCGTTGAAATTCATGTCGTTCGGAGCTGAACACCGGTAATTCACCGATCCCTATTTTATAAGCAACCACGGGCTACGGTTCATAATTCAGAGCGTTTCCGAACACACTTCTTTTTAAATCCAAGAAAAAAAAAATCCCAGCAACCAACCGAAGATTGCACAGTGCATAATCATAGGTTCAGTTGTAACTTTATGGTTTTCTATCACTGAAGAAGAGCCCTTAAAAGTATGTAGGCATTGAAAACTACGCCTGGTCTTGCTTTTAGCCAACCAGGCATCGCAAATCGTTTGGAATAGCGATATTAACATGGCGGATTTCAGGAGGCGTATTGCCAAATAAATTCTATTATGAGACCTCAGAAAAGTTAATTACTTTATTTAATCACTGAAAATGAGGTAAATTTGGTTGTAAGAATCGCCGAATTAAAAATTATTATTTTAACAATTATAATTGAACGTTAACATTCGTGTGAGTTGAGCTCTATAATCTAAGCCTTGGCGTCAACTGCACTATAGAAGCCCGTTCAATCGGCCAATAAATGAGACCTTTGGATTATCGGCGGGAAGTTCGAATGATGGCAAAAGTAACATTTAAGTTCTATGGGAGGAGGTAGCTTTTTGGCCATATCCTCTGTCCTATTGATCCAATTGACCTGAAATTTTAATAAGACGTGTGGTTCGATGTGTTTTATTAATTTAAAAAGGATTCAAGATTTCAGAGTAGTAGGCAGATTTTATTTTTTTAATAAATTATTAAACATATTGCTTAAGCATGACACTAAAAATCTTATAATTAAACAAAATTATAGTCCCTAAAGCCTAAAACACGCCTATTTTGGAAAGGTTCAGAAGAGCCCTTGTGTTTCAACGCGACAAAAAACAGAAATCAACGCGACAAAAAACCGATATCATCGCGTCAAAATATTTTTAACGCGTCAAAATCATGTAGCATGTGACACGATTGGCGAGTTTGTCGCGTTAAAAATGAAATTCAACGCGACAAAAAACCCGAAATCAACGCGACAAAAACCCGAAATCAACGCGTCAAAATATTTTCAACGCGTCAAAATCATCTTGCATGTGACACGATTGGCGAGTTTGTCGCGTTAAAAATGAAATTCAACGCGACAAAAATCCGAAATCATCGCGTCAAAATATTTTCAACGCGTCAAAATCATGTAGCATGTGACACGATTGGCGAGTTTGTCGCGTTAAAAATGAAATTCAACGCGACAAAAAACCCGAAATCAACGCGTCAAAATCATCTTGCATGTGACACGATTGGCGAGTTTGTCGCGTTAAAAATGAAAATCAACGCGACAAAATCATGTAGCATGTGAGACGATTGGCGAGTTAACGCGTTGAAATTCATGTCGTTCGGAGCTGAACACCGGTAATTCACCGATCCCTATTTTATAAGCAACCACGGGCTACGGTTCATAATTCAGAGCGTTTCCGAACACACTTCTTTTTAAATCCAAGAAAAAAAAAATCCCAGCAACCAACCGAAGATTGCACAGTGCATAATCATAGGTTCAGTTGTAACTTTATGGTTTTCTATCACTGAAGAAGAGCCCTTAAAAGTATGTAGGCATTGAAAACTACGCCTGGTCTTGCTTTTAGCCAACCAGGCATCGCAAATCGTTTGGAATAGCGATATTAACATGGCGGATTTCAGGAGGCGTATTGCCAAATAAATTCTATTATGAGACCTCAGAAAAGTTAATTACTTTATTTAATCACTGAAAATGAGGTAAATTTGGTTGTAAGAATCGCCGAATTAAAAATTATTATTTTAACAATTATAATTGAACGTTAACATTCGTGTGAGTTGAGCTCTATAATCTAAGCCTTGGCGTCAACTGCACTATAGAAGCCCGTTCAATCGGCCAATAAATGAGACCTTTGGATTATCGGCGGGAAGTTCGAATGATGGCAAAAGTAACATTTAAGTTCTATGGGAGGAGGTAGCTTTTTGGCCATATCCTCTGTCCTATTGATCCAATTGACCTGAAATTTTAATAAGACGTGTGGTTCGATGTGTTTTATTAATTTAAAAAGGATTCAAGATTTCAGAGTAGTAGGCAGATTTTATTTTTTTAATAAATTATTAAACATATTGCTTAAGCATGACACTAAAAATCTTATAATTAAACAAAATTATAGTCCCTAAAGCCTAAAACACGCCTATTTTGGAAAGGTTCAGAAGAGCCCTTGTGTTTCTACCAAGTAAAAATCAATTTTAGTTCTAAATTGTATTTATTGAAAAGATTACATATTTTAGAATAAACATGATTAGAAGCTAACTGAAAAACGTTGGGGAAAATTTCATAATACCTGTTGATGTTGGTAAAAAACAAGGATATATAGTTTTAAATTATACTCAGTTGTCAAGGAGGGCCAAGAAGAAAAAAGGTCCCTCACAGCTGTCCTCTGACATTCTAAAGCTTCTTGTGTGGTAGACTTTATATTTTAAATTTTAATGCATTAATTTTTATCAGGAATTTCAATTACATCATCACATCATAGCATCTTGAATAATAACCCAAACCAGGCTAAAAATCACTTTTAGTCACTATTATACAATCATTATTGTAAGCTTGAAAATACATTGAAGTCCCTTTCGCCATTGCCGATTCAATCTATGGCGCCACATTCTTTGGGGCAACAGGATTTCATGGGCTCCATGTCTTAATTGGTGCCAAGATGTAAGGCCTTGTCTCGATTGAAATCTTAGAAAATTGGTTCCAAAGGTCTAGGTTTCTTAAATCTAATATTCTCTAAAAGTAGAAATGTTTTGGAAAAGTAGGATGAGATTGGGTATTTTTTATCTTAGAAACCGGTTGTAAGTATTGAATTTATGATTTTGACATAGGAAATTAATTTTTATTTAAAAACTATTCCCTCTATAAGCTTAGATCCTTTTCATTATAATAAAATAGATTGAAACACACCTCTCATTCAAATTTCAGGACATTTGGACCAGTAGATCCGAAGAAATATTCAGTCATCATTTTGACTTTTGGAAAATAGTTTTTATATCAAAAAAAAAAAATAAAATCTGCCCACTACTCTGAAATCTTGAATCCTTTTTAAATTAATAAAACACATCGAACCACACGTCTTATTAAAATTTCAGGTCAATTGGATCAATAGGACAGAGGATATGGCCAAAAAGCTACCTCCTCCCATAGAACTTAAATGTTACTTTTGCCATCATTCGAACTTCCCGCCGATAATCCAAAGGTCTCATTTATTGGCCGATTGAACGGGCTTCTATAGTGCAGTTGACGCCAAGGCTTAGATTATAGAGCTCAACTCACACGAATGTTAACGTTCAATTATAATTGTTAAAATAATAATTTTTAATTCGGCGATTCTTACAACCAAATTTACCTCATTTTCAGTGATTAAATAAAGTAATTAACTTTTCTGAGGTCTCATAATAGAATTTATTTGGCAATACGCCTCCTGAAATCCGCCATGTTAATATCGCTATTCCAAACGATTTGCGATGCCTGGTTGGCTAAAAGCAAGACCAGGCGTAGTTTTCAATGCCTACATACTTTTAAGGGCTCTTCTTCAGTGATAGAAAACCATAAAGTTACAACTGAACCTATGATTATGCACTGTGCAATCTTCGGTTGGTTGCTGGGATTTTTTTTTTCTTGGATTTAAAAAGAAGTGTGTTCGGAAACGCTCTGAATTATGAACCGTAGCCCGTGGTTGCTTATAAAATAGGGATCGGTGAATTACCGGTGTTCAGCTCCGAACGACATGAATTTCAACGCGTTAACTCGCCAATCGTCTCACATGCTACATGATTTTGTCGCGTTGAATTTCATTTTTAACGCGACAAACTCGCCAATCGTGTCACATGCAAGATGATTTTGACGCGTTGAAAATATTTTGACGCGTTGATTTCGGGTTTTTTGTCGCGTTGATTTCGGGTTTTTTGTCGCGTTGAATTTCATTTTTAACGCGACAAACTCGCCAATCGTGTCACATGCAAGATGATTTTGACGCGTTGAAAATATTTTGACGCGATGATTTCGGATTTTTGTCGCGTTGAATTTCATTTTTAACGCGACAAACTCGCCAATCGTGTCACATGCTACATGATTTTGACGCGTTGAAAATATTTTGACGCGATGATTTCGGATTTTTGTCGCGTTGATTTCGGGTTTTTTGTCGCGTTGAATTTCATTTTTAACGCGACAAACTCGCCAATCGTGTCACATGCAAGATGATTTTGACGCGTTGAAAATATTTTGACGCGATGATTTCGGATTTTTGTCGCGTTGAATTTCATTTTTAACGCGACAAACTCGCCAATCGTGTCACATGCAAGATGATTTTGACGCGTTGAAAATATTTTGACGCGATGATTTCGGATTTTTGTCGCGTTGATTTCGGGTTTTTTGTCGCGTTGAATTTCATTTTTAACGCGACAAACTCGCCAATCGTGTCACATGCAAGATGATTTTGACGCGTTGAAAATATTTTGACGCGATGATTTCGGATTTTTGTCGCGTTGAATTTCATTTTTAACGCGACAAACTCGCCAATCGTGTCACATGCAAGATGATTTTGACGCGTTGAAAATATTTTGACGCGATGATTTCGGATTTTTGTCGCGTTGATTTCGGGTTTTTTGTCGCGTTGAATTTCATTTTTAACGCGACAAACTCGCCAATCGTGTCACATGCAAGATGATTTTGACGCGTTGAAAATATTTTGACGCGATGATTTCGGATTTTTGTCGCGTTGAATTTCATTTTTAACGCGACAAACTCGCCAATCGTGTCACATGCTACATGATTTTGACGCGTTGAAAATATTTTGACGCGATGATTTCGGATTTTTGTCGCGTTGATTTCGGGTTTTTTGTCGCGTTGAATTTCATTTTTAACGCGACAAACTCGCCAATCGTGTCACATGCAAGATGATTTTGACGCGTTGAAAATATTTTGACGCGATGATTTCGGATTTTTGTCGCGTTGAATTTCATTTTTAACGCGACAAACTCGCCAATCGTGTCACATGCTACATGATTTTGACGCGTTGAAAATATTTTGACGCGATGATTTCGGATTTTTGTCGCGTTGATTTCGGGTTTTTTGTCGCGTTGAATTTCATTTTTAACGCGACAAACTCGCCAATCGTGTCACATGCTACATGATTTTGACGCGTTGAAAATATTTTGACGCGATGATTTCTGATTTTTGTCGCGTTGAATTTCATTTTTAACGCGACAAACTCGCCAATCGTGTCACATGCAAGATGATTTTGACGCGTTGAAAATATTTTGACGCGATGATTTCGGATTTTTGTCGCGTTGATTTCGGGTTTTTTGTCGCGTTGAATTTCATTTTTAACGCGACAAACTCGCCAATCGTGTCACATGCAAGATGATTTTGACGCGTTGAAAATATTTTGACGCGATGATTTCGGATTTTTGTCGCGTTGAATTTCATTTTTAACGCGACAAACTCGCCAATCGTGTCACATGCTACATGATTTTGACGCGTTGAAAATATTTTGACGCGATGATTTCGGATTTTTGTCGCGTTGATTTCGGGTTTTTTGTCGCGTTGAATTTCATTTTTAACGCGACAAACTCGCCAATCGTGTCACATGCTACATGATTTTGACGCGTTGAAAATATTTTGACGCGATGATTTCTGATTTTTGTCGCGTTGAATTTCATTTTTAACGCGACAAACTCGCCAATCGTGTCACATGCAAGATGATTTTGACGCGATGATTTCGGATTTTTGTCGCGTTGATTTCGGGTTTTTTGTCGCGTTGAATTTCATTTTTAACGCGACAAACTCGCCAATCGTGTCACATGCAAGATGATTTTGACGCGTTGAAAATATTTTGACGCGATGATTTCGGATTTTTGTCGCGTTGAATTTCATTTTTAACGCGACAAACTCGCCAATCGTGTCACATGCTACATGATTTTGACGCGTTGAAAATATTTTGACGCGATGATTTCTGATTTTTGTCGCGTTGAATTTCATTTTTAACGCGACAAACTCGCCAATCGTGTCACATGCAAGATGATTTTGACGCGTTGAAAATATTTTGACGCGTTGATTTCGGGTTTTTTGTCGCGTTGATTTCGGGTTTTTTGTCGCGTTGAATTTCATTTTTAACGCGACAAACTCGCCAATCGTGTCACATGCAAGATGATTTTGACGCGTTGAAAATATTTTGACGCGACGATAATTTAGACCAATGATATACTAGATTTGATGTCGTGAAACTGGTAATGGACCAATTACGTTAGTGAAGATCATTAAACAACTCCCTTTGGGCAAATGTTTCTGGTTATTGGACAAAGGTTGAGCCAATAGAAAACCATCGAAAATGAACGACACGATTTTGTCGCGTTAAAATGAAAATCAACGCGACGAGACGATTTCATCGCGTTAAAATATTTTCAACGCGTTAAAATTATTTTGTCGCGTTAAAATTTAAAGTCACGCCTTTGCCACTCCCTCCTGATTTCCGTAATATGATTCGTTAAAATATTTTTATCAAAAATATCCGTGGATTTGGTTGGTTAAAAATTTTAACGCGACAAAAAATTTTTGTCGCGTTGATTTTAAATTTTAACGCGTTGATTTGTGTTGCATGTGACACGATTGGCGTTCCATACTCGCCGTTATGGTCTCGCCGATTTGGTCTCGCCGTTTTGGTCTCGCCGTTTTGGTCTCGGGACAATTGGGTCTCGGGACAAATGGGTCTCGGGACAAATGGGTCTCGGGACAAATGGGTCTCGGGACAAATGGGTCTCGGGACAAATGGGTCTCGGGACAAATGGGTCTCGGGACAAATGGGTCTCGGGACAAATGGGTCTCGGGACAAATGGGTCTCGGGACAAATGGGTCTCGGGACAAATGGGTCTCGGGACAAATGGGTCTCGGGACAAATGGGTCTCGGGACAAATGGGTCTCGGGACAAATGGGTCTCGGGACAATTGGGTCTCGGGACAAATGGGTCTCGGGACAAATGGGTCTCGGGACAATTGGGTCTCGGGACAATTGGGTCTCGGGACAAATGGGACTCGGGACCTAACCCAACCCAACATTGTTTGGGGGTAAGAAGATTATTTATATGAGTATTAAAAGCCCGCCTCTTACCACGAACAATTTATTAGCAATAATAGAAATATTTTGGAAAAGAAGTCAGGTAATTAATAGGAGAATATTTTGGAAAAGGTGGCAGCTAATTAATTGGAGAATATTTTGGAAAAGGTGGCAGCTAACTATTAGAAGAATATTTTGGAAAAGGTGGGAGCTAATTAGTAGGAGAATGTTTTGGAAAAGGTGGGAGCTAATTAGTAGGAGAATGTTTTGGAAAAGGTGGTAGCTAATTAGTAGGAGAATGTTTTGGAAAAGGTGGCAGCTAATTAATAGGAGAATATTTTGGAAAAGTTGGCAGCTAGTTAATTGGAGAATATTTTGGAAAAGGTGGCAGCTAACTATTAGGAGAATATTTTGGAAAACGTGGCAGCTAATTAGTAGGAGAATGTTTTGGAAAAGGTGGTAGCTAATTAGTAGGAGAATGTTTTGGAAAAGGTGGTAGCTAATTAGTAGGAGAATGTTTTGGAAAAGGTGGCAGCTAATTAATTGGAGAATATTTTGGAAAAGTTGGCAGCTAGTTAATAGCAGAATATTTTGGAAAAGGTGGCAGCTAATTAGTAGGAGAATGTTTTGGAAAAGGTGGCAGCTAATTAATAGGAGAATATTTTGGAAAAGGTGGCAGCTAATTAATTGGAGAATATTTTGGAAAAGGTGGCAGCTAATTAATAGGAGAATATTTTGGAAAAGGTGGCAGCTAATTAATTGGAGAATATTTTGGAAAAGGTGGCAGCTAACTATTAGGAGAATATTTTGGAAAACGTGGCAGCTAATTAGTAGGAGAATGTTTTGGAAAAGGTGGTAGCTAATTAGTAGGAGAATGTTTTGGAAAAGGTGGTAGCTAATTAGTAGGAGAATGTTTTGGAAAAGGTGGCAGCTAATTAATAGGAGAATATTTAGGAAAAGGTGGCAACTAATTAATAGGAGAATATTTAGGAAAAGGTGGCAACTAATTAATAGGAGAATATTTTGGAAAAGGTGGCGACGAATTATTGGGACCATTGCTTTGGAAAAGGAGGCAACTAATTAGGTAACCAAATAATCACGAGACCAAACCGTCCCGAGACCAAATAATGACGATACCAAATAGTCCCGAGACCAAATAATCACGATACCAAATAGTCCCGAGACCAAATAATCACGATACCAAATAGTCCCGAGACCAAATAATCACGATACCAAATAGTCCCAAGACCAAAAAGTCCCGAGACCAATTAGTCCCAAGACCAAAAAGTCCCGAGACCAAATAGTACCGAGACCAAATCGGTGAGACCAATTAGTCCCGCGACCAAATCGGCGAGACCAATTCGGCGAGACCAAATTGTCCTGCTCCGGTAGACATTATATTAGTACAGAAACACTCATCTTCCAAGGCGAAAACTGTATGTTTTCTCGAAAACTTCTCAAATTCTCAATTACAAGTTAAACAGAGAAATAGAATTGTAATGTGTTAACCTCGAATTTATCTATGTATGTAGACATTTCATAATCAAGTCTCTGTCCTTTGTGTGCTTTAGCGGTTTCGGCCTCCGCTTTCGCACTCAGCTTATGATTGTTTTCCAAAATCAGTTTCTCGAGTTTTTTAACGCATGGACCGTCCTGGTTCTTTCCGTCCTGGGTGGAGTCTAAATCAAAATACAAGATGCAATCGCCGCGTTTATTATAGGGTCTGAAAAGAAGTCAACGGACCGTTTGATTTTTTTAAGTCGTTTTTGACGTTACAACCCCGGAACCCCCCCCCCCTCCCGGTGGCATTTGGTTTATTCAGCCTTATCAGGAAAGTGAAACAATTGGGCAATATGGTCAACGGTCCTACAAAACGCAGGGCTTTCTCGTACTCTCGGGACTCGGGATTGGAGACTGGGGAAACACCGGAGCAGGGCGGCTCATCACCAATCATAATACAGATTAACCGGATGTGAGGAACCGCTTTACAACCAATAAATAATTCCCAATTGGCGCGTTTTGAATCAGCAGCTGACGTTAATGATTAATGGGGGATGGTCGGGCAATTTTTATAGAAAACAAAAATCAACGGTCAGCCGACCTCTTTACAGTCTCTTTAATTAAGAAAATATTCGCTTACCACAAACTTCTTGCATAAATTTATAGGCATCTTGTTCTTTTCCGTGGTTAATCGCGAATGCAATCGAGATGGTCGCGCTGAGAATTAAACCGAGAACAAAATATCTTATGGTCATTTTAGGCGTCCAAAAGCGGTATATCGTTTCCATTGAAATTATGTATTTCGAAAACTAGAGTGTTCTTGATAAAACTCGTACAAAGTGTGATCTAAAAACATGGCAGAGTATGAATAGATACGAAATTGCTCTGTCGTTTAGTGTAATATCGCTGGTCGATTATCGTTTGAATTTTAAAATAAATTGGTACGATATATTTTCATCAAAGAATCTGTATCTCTAATGGGACGGGAATGATCACCATAAGCAGCGCGCAGTTAGATGTAATTGATCTCTTTCGTAACCACAAGGCGAAAGTGTGGAAAATCGTTCTTGAGGGAATTGTGCGTTATATGATAATCAAAGACATTTCTTTCTGGTGGAGAAAAATGTAGAATATTCTAGTCGCTTTTGAATGAAAGGGTCCATGTTTTATCGTCTGATATTCCGTGTGAATAACAATAGCGTCATACACAATAGGTAATAATGTAAATGGGTTAAGGATGAAAATTCATAACGTTTGTAATAGCGCTTAGAAACAATGCAAATTATCATGTAAGTGTTTTCAACAAAACATGAAAGGCTCAACTTGTAATGAAACCTAAAAAATAAAGTCAGGCAAATCCTAGAGCTTGCGCAACTAAACCATGTTTAACAACTGAACTCAAAATTAGAGATGGCCGATACCAGGCTTGACCCGATACCGATCGATACCGGTGCAAACGTGAACCGATACCGATCGATACCGGTGCTAACGTGAGCCGATACCGATCGATACCGGTGCAAACGTGAACGGATACCGATCTAAACCGGTGCAAACGTGAACGGATACCGATCTAAACCAGTGCAAACGTGAACGGATACCGATCTAAACCGGTGCAAACGTGAACGGATACGGATCTAAACCGGTGCAAACGTGAACGGATACCGATCTAAACCGGTGCAAACGTGAACGGATACCGATCTAAACCGGTGCAAACGTGAACGGATACCGATCTAAACCGGTGCAAACGTGAACGGATTTCGATCTTTACCGGTGCAAACGTGAACGGATACCGATCTTTACCGGTGCAAACGTGAACCGATACCGATCTTTACCGGGGCGGACGTGAACCGATACCGATATTTGCCGGGGCGGACGTGAACCGATACCGATATTTGCCGGGGCGGACGTGAACCGATACCGATATTTGCCGGGGCAAACGTGAACCGATAACGATCTTTTCCGGGGAAAACGTGAACCGATACCGATATTTGCCGGGGCAATCGTGAACCGATACCGATATTTGCCGGGGCAATCGTGAACCGATACCGATCGATACCGGTGCAAACGTGAACCGATAACGATCTAAACCGGTGCAAACGTGGACCGATGCCGATCGATACCGGTGCAAACGTGAACCGATAACGATCTAAACCGGTGCAAACGTGGACCGATAACTATCGATACCGGTGCACACGTGAACCGATATCGATCGATACCGGTGCACACGTGAACCGATAACTATCGATACCGTTGCACACGTGAACCGATATCGATCGATACCGGTGCACACGTGAACCGATATCGATCTTTACCGGGGAAAACGTGAACCGATACCGATATTCTCCGGGGAAAACGTGAACCGATACCGATATTTGCCGGGGCAATCGTGAACCGATACCGATATTTGCCGGGGCAATCGTGAACCGATACCGATATTTGCCGGGGCAATCGTGAACCGATACCGATCGATACCGGTGCAAACGTGAACCGATACCGATATTTGCCGGAGCAAACGTGAACCGATACCGATATTTGCCGGAGCAAACGTGAACCGATACCGATATTTGCCGGGGCAAACGTGAACCGATACCGATATTTGCCGGGGCGAACGTGAACCTATACCGATCGTTACCGGGGCAAACGTGAACCGATACCGATCGTTACCGGGCAAACGTGAACGGATACCGATCGTTACCGGGGAAAACGTGAACGGATCCGATCTTTACCGGGGAAAACGTGAACCGACACCGATATTTGCCGGGGCAAACGTGAACCGATACCGATATTTGCCGGGGCGAACGTGAACCTATACCGATCGTTACCGGGGCAAACGTGAACCGATACCGATCGTTACCGGGCAAACGTGAACGGATACCGATCGTTACCGGGGAAAACGTGAACGGATCCGATCTTTACCGGGGAAAACGTGAACGGATCCGATCTTTACCGGGGAAAACGTGAACCGATACCGATATTTGCCGGGGCAAACGTGAACCGATACCGATATTTGCCGGGGCAAACGTGAACCGATTCCGATCTAAACCGGTGCAAACGTGAACGGATACCGATCTTTACCGGTGCAAACGTGAACCGATACCGATCTTTACCGATGCAAACGTGAACCGATACCGATCTTTACCGGTGCAAACGTGAACCGATACCGATCTTTACCGGTGCAAACGTGAACCGATACCGATCTTTACCGGTGCAAACGTGAACCGATACCGATATTTGCCGGGGCAATCGTGAACCGATACCGATCGATACCGGTGCAAACGTGAACCGATAACGATGGATACCGGTGCACACGTGAACCGATATCGATCGATACCGGTGCAAACGTGAACGGATACCGATCGATACCGGTGAAAACGTGAACCGATACCGATATTTGCCGGGGCAAACGTGAACCGATACCGATATTTGCCGGGACAAACGTGAACCGATACCGATATTTGCCGGGGCAAACGTGAACCGATACCGATATTTGCCGGGGCAAACGTGAACCGATACCGATATTTGCCGGGGCAATTGTGAACCGATACCGATATTTGCCGGGGCAAACGTGAACCGATACCGATATTTGCCGGGGCAAACGTGAACCCATACTGATATTTGCCGGGGCAAACGTGAACGGATACCGATCTTTACCGGGGAAAACGTGAACCGATACCGATATTTGCCGGGGCAATCGTGAACCGATACCGATATTTGCCGGGGCAATCGTGAACCGATACCGATATTTGCCGGGGCAAACGTGAACCGATACCGATATTTGCCGGGGCAAACGTGAACCGATACCGATATTTGCCGGGGCAATCGTGAACCGATACCGATCGATACCGGTGCAAACGTGAACCGATAACGATCGATACCGGTGCACACGTGAACCGATATCGATCGATACCGGTGCAAACGTGAACGGATACCGATCGATACCGGTGAAAACGTGAACCGATACCGATATTTGCCGGGGCAAACGTGAACCAATACCGATATTTGCCGGGGCAAACGTGAACCGATACCGATATTTGCCGGGGCAAACGTGAACCGATACCGATATTTGCCGGGGCAAACGTGAACCGATACCGATATTTGCCGGGGCAAACGTGAACCGATACCGATATTTGCCGGGGCAAACGTGAACCGATACCGATATTTGCCGGGGCAAACGTGAACCCATACTGATATTTGCCGGGGCAAACGTGAACCGATACCGATATTTGCCGGGGCAAACGTGAACCGATACCGAAATTTGTCGGGGCAAACGTGAACCGATACCGATCGTTACCGGGGCAAACGTGAACCGATACCGATATTTACTATGATCCAAAACCCGATACTTCAACCGACACCGATATTTTAGTAGTACAATACCATTTACTTATGTATTAAAAATACTTGGAAATAATTATAGGGTAATTTTATGAATTATACTACTAACTTCAATGTTAGAGGTACTTCCATTTAAGTAGACGAACGAAAAATATCACCTCACCACAATTCTCTCCCATTCACTCTCCCTTCAAAGACGAACGAAAAATATCACCTCACCACAATTCTCTCCCATTCACTCTCCCTTCAAAGACGAACGAAAAATTTTATACTTCCCCCATCGACAACAACAGCAACAACAGGGCAGGCCAAACTAAGACCCACATCGTAGATTTTCATCATACGATGTGGCTAAAAAGTCATTTAGTGCCCTTTCACTTAACAAAAGTTACTAGGAATGGCTTAATACTATACATATCTACATTAATAACCCTACATTAGTTAAATAAAATAGAAAGTGGGCTTTTTAAATGTTTTTGGATTGGAACACCAAAACTTCCATGCTTCTTCAATGGGAAATTTAGCGAAAAATGGTGATTGTTTTGTTTAACATTACGTGTAGGTGTTAAGTCATATCGGCAGGAGCAGATGACAAAGGAGTCTCGGACGCTAGCTTCCACAATATAGAGGGCAATGGCACCCGCGTACGTCACAGCTGTAGCGGTATCGTTTGCCATAGAGGCGCTATCAGACATTATAGCAGACGATGCTTTTGGTGGATTATATCTGGCACCAAAGTCTGCTGGGAATGTTTTTGTAATAACGGACTAACGGTGGCTACTCAGGTTCGTCTTATCCGATCGCGACATAAATATACACAATATAATTACTTTATTCAAACAGCTGTAACCGTTGGTATTAAGATAAAAGATAAGACTACATTTTGTGACTTTAAACCTACTAAATAGTCAAATTAAGTCCAAACTAGCAGAGAAACCCAGGTAAGGCTTAATTAACAATTTGTGCCCACTGGAATGATTGGGGTCGGGTTTTCAAAAGATAAAAGCAAGGTTTTAAAAGATGCGGAAACACAATGTTATATATGTGTTTTAGGGCCAAAATATTCCGTATTTCTTTTGAATTAATTGACTGCTACAAGAGGTTGGAAACGAAATCACTGTCTCTTACTTTTTGGGCTTTAAAAGATCGTGAGTGATTACTTTTCCCAACCTATTGTAGCTATCATTTAATTCAAGAAGAAATTTAGAAAAAAATAACTGAAACACATTTTAGGTTTTTAATAATGTACATACGTTACTCGCTGGGCTTTTCATTATCAATTTTAGTCTAAAAAAAAGATTAAAAAGCCGTTGAAATCCATTTTTTAACTCTAATACCCGTTAAGCCTAGGCTAATTATAAGCAGACGATACGTAATTTTAAAGAGAGGCTCCAGACGCGATTTCCCAGATCTCCTTTCGAGACTTTGCAGCCACGCTATTGGTTGGAAAATAAAGCTCAAATTTCCTACGAGAGGTGGCACTGGCGTAATGATTTTGGTTAATAACCGTGACGTTCGCGGATCCCATTGCCCTCTACATTATGGAAGCTAGCGTCCGAGACTCCTTTGTCATCTGCTCCTGATATCGGCCTTTGTAGAATGAACAAACAGTGTTTTAAATCCATTTTATTTTAATTAATGTTATTATTATATTATATATACAACCCTTTCATTTCCCAGAACCCTTGCGACATTCCTGGAAAAAATATATATATAATCAACAATTAAAAAATAAATTATTAAGAACTACGGAAATTATGTTCAGTTGCCATAAATTAAGATTAAACTCTAAATATAAATAAATTAATTTAGTAGAAGTTTTACATATATTTTCGTGTTAACATTGTAAATCATTGATCAAAGGTAATTTCTACAGTTACCGAAAGGCCTCATCGTTTTTAGAAAAAGATTGTTTTTTGTTTCTGGGCCGGATTAATACTAAATCTACTCGACACTATGGTAAGCTTACTAGAGAATAATTTATTTTCGATATTATTTTAAAATTCACTAACATTACAGAGATTTAAGCTACGAAACATTAAAAATACGTGTATTACTTGAAAAGATTTTCTGAATAGTCCAATCATTTGAGGATCTATCAGGTCAATGTAGGTAGAATATCCAAGCACACAAGATACTGCCCGCATGTACAACTATTTAGTAAAAAGTAATTATTATCTTCGTTTATTGTACAGTATAAAACATTCATCGTTACTCGTTTATCTGTGTAGCCTCCGTCACCTCCTTGCCTAACATAAACACAGATCCTCTGAAATTTCGTTCCGTCACTGGCCATACCACTGGTACATGATTGGGCCATTTTCTTGAATGTCTGTTACATATAAATTGAGCTCAAAATATTAGTGAATTTCTGTGGATACGAATATTGGAGAGTTTGAGCGACAATTAGGGCTAGGAAGAAGAAGGTTGGATTCTGTAGCGGTAAAACGAAAGGCCGTTTCCACGCATGACCTAAAAGTTTACCCATAGTACTTCGGTTTTAGGTTGGGCATAAGCTTGAGGTGGCACAAGAGCTTCTATTTACATTTGCTTTCGATATAAATATAGTTCTACCGAGAGATGGCTGCACTTACTGATTACAAACCAAGAAAATTATGCTGGGATTTTTAAACCGCAACGGATGGCCTCCAAACTACGCTACTTCAGAATCAAACCTCTATACTCTGAGTATACGGTGGCATCATTGTATCACAGAAACTTCCATCTTCCAAAGCGGAAATTGTATAGTTTCTCAAAAAGCACTCGAATTCTCCATTACAAGTTAAACTATAGACACAGAGGAATAGAATTGTATTATATAAACCTCGAACTTTTCGAAGTATGCATAGTGAGGCGACCATTCTTCTTCATCGTCTTCAACTTTATCGTCTTTATGTTCTTCGTATCCTTTTTTGTTTTCGGCCTTAATTCTCACGCTCAGGTTATGGTTGTTTTGCAAAATCAGTTTCTCGAGTTGTTTGACGCATGGACCATCCTGGTTCTCTCCGTCCTGGGTCGCGTCTTAAACGAAATATTCACCGCATTTAATGAAGTGTATGTAAAGCAGTCTAAGGACCGTTTGATAATTTTTTTAAAAAAAGTCAATTTTAACGTCCCAACCCGCATTTCATTATTTCCGGGAAATTAGTGTTAATACATTTGTGTTATTCAGCCTTATCAGCAGGTGATACAATTGGACCAATCACTGCACCTTTGCTATTACTTTGGTTAATGGTTCTAACCAACGCAGCGCGGGTCTCGGACTCTAGGGAGTGGGGACTGTTTATACTCAGGAGTGGGGCGGCTCAAAATCGGATGTGAGGAACCGCTTTACAACCACGAAGTAATTCCTCTTTGACGCCTTTTACATCAGTAGCTGACGTCAATGATTGGGGGGGGGGGGTTGACTTTAAAGAAAAAATTCAACGCTCTGCCGACCACTTTACAGTCTCTTTAACTGAGAAAATATTCGCTTACTACAAACTTCTTTCATAAATTTATATGCGTCTTGATTGTTTTGCTCTCCACCAGCGAATGCTATCGAGATAGTCGTGCTGAAAACTAACCCGAGAACAAAATATCTTAAGGCCATTTTAGGCGTCAAAAACGATAACATATTTTCTGTTGAAGCTAAGGATTTCGAAGACTGGAGTGTTCTCGTTAAAACTCGTACAAAGTGTGAATTCAAAACGTGGCAGAGTATGAATATATACGCAATTGCACTGTCGTCTAGTGTAATATTGCTGGTCGATTATCGTTTGAATTTGAAAGTAATATTTTCATCATAGAATTTGTATCTCTAATGGGACGGGAATGATCGCCATAAACAGGGTGCAATATCATGTAATTCATCTCTTTCGTGATCACAAAGAGAAAGTGTGGTTACTTTTTATTGATGGAACGTTTAATCGTAGAGTGCTTCTACAGTAATGTAATTAAGTGTTAACTAATAAATAATAATTTATATCTGGTGGAGAAAACTCTAGAATATTCTAGTCGCTTTTGAATGAAATGTCCCTTCTTTTATCGTATGATTTTATGTGCGAACAAGATGGGGAAAACCAAAATATTACCTCTCCGAGTCAAGACGACTACTTACAAACTTATTTACCCAGATATGGAAATGTTTCTTAAGTTAAAATTTATGAAATATTAAAGCAGTATACAAAGCATAGCAAATATACTGTAAATCAGACGACATTTTACATCCAATAATGATATACTTGTACACATTAAAATCATCCGATGGGGGAAAAACGGGAAATGAAGAGATAAAACTTTGGAGGGATATTACCTTTACGTGCTTGTAAAGGCCCAATTTTCTACTCCTCAACTGTATGCCCTCTATGTTCAAAGCCATATTCACAACAGCGTTGCCATATAAACACTATCCTCTCGTTTCACCTCAACGATTTTCTTAGTTTGTCAACATGACTGTTAACGTTACATAACACCAAAGCTTATTTGTGGCTACACACACTGAAAGTAAATGCGTGCCATAAAAAGCATGAAAACACGAAGCTATTATCCGATTACGATCAGACCTTTCACTGGTCTGGGCTGCGTTCAGCAGAGCTCACCAAAAAAGACAGCGGATTTTGGAAATGTTTACCGGTGAGCTCTGTCGTCATAGCTTTTCTCCGGTCATGGGCGTTTTATAAATGACGCAAGGTACCAAGGCTTAACAAAAATTGTATGATAACATATTTATAGAGATAGATAACAACTTTTATAATTAAAATTAGAAACTATCATATCTCTTAAAATTCTCGCGTGATCAACCGGTTTCACGCCAATTAAATAGATATAGTCCCATAGAGCTATTTGTATTAATTCCTCCATGGTTTTTTCGCCAAGCTGAGAACTATGCGTTTTACGTCACGTTATCCAAAGAGCCGACTATTTTCTTTGAATACCGCGCTAGCTCAGCGCTAAGCACCGTGACGTCAAAATTCAAAAACAAAATCCCGTTATGTAGGACACTGCTAACAGCGCTGGGCTCTGCTGAACGCGGCCCAGATTTCCACCATGATTATATAATCTAAGCCTAATTATATAAAAGTGTATTTAACTTTCGGCCCACTCTGAACCGCATTACAGAAACGAAAACCAAAACCAAACCCAAGCGTTTACTTTTTGGTTCACTAGGCCTATTGACAAATCAAAGTTCATATGAACGAAATTGTAGCGTTCTTCTTGTTATCAATAACGAAAGGATTATGCTATAAACAGATGTAGTATAGCTTAAGTAATATATAAACATCCATTTCAAATAATAATATAAAAAATATTCTTGGGATATCAAAATGAAATAGAGCTTTAAAGCTACAAAAGTACTAAATGCATCATAATTACGAAAAATATTTCCACATATTCACTTTATATTAAGGATAAAGGGAAAATTATGGTTCTGTAGGATTCCTTTACACATCAAAACAAAACGAACTTCTAACGCAGCGCACTACTGTAACAACGGACGGACACACACAGACAAAAACATAGACTGTTTTTTAACTCTTTCCGTATTAATTTTGAATTGAGAAACAAGATTATCTTAAATATTAAAATGAATATAATTAATATTTAATATTTTCTTCGTTAGTTATTCGCCTTATTGAACGTTACATCGTTTTAAAAAAGAACAATTAAACATTCTTGAGAGACTTGACTAATATTGGCGTTTGAAATGAAGCATACGCCGGTTGCTTCGCCTTACACAAATAGGTAGTATATAAGGGTGTCGAACTACAGTTAAAAGCAAGAACAACCGCAATTGCGAAAACCTATCGTGGACAACCCACCCTAGGGAGGCTAGACGTTTCTCGTAACCCTAGCTGATCGCCGCGAATGTCTTAAACCAAACGATGACGACGGAGTAGAAGCCAGGTGTGCAGACTGGTGTCCATGTGGGATGGACAAAAACAAAGACCAGAAGATGGTGGTGTAGAAGCCAGGTGTACAGACTGGTGTCCATGTGGGATGGACGAAGACCAAAAGATGTTGGTGATTAGAAGCCTGTAAGTACAGACTGGTGTCCGTGTGGGATGGACAAAGACCAGAAGATGGTGGTGTGAGAACTCAAGTAGAGGAGCTATTTCCGTTACTGTGAAAGCAGTTCGGAAATGGCGAACACGTTTGCTCCGATTTGGAAACTGCGAACGCGGTCACGTGGGTGTAACAACAGACACACAGACATACAGACACACACACACGATCGTTACAGAACCTCTCCGTGACGTACGTCACTCGGAGAGGTAAAAACAATAGCCTTATACACAATAGGTAATAATTTAAATGGGTTATTGTCCAATAGGCCGACGATGCAATACGGAAGTAATAGCGCTTAGAAACAAAGCAAATTATCATGTAATTCTTTTGAACAAAATATCCAAGGCTTAGTTTGTAATTAAACCTATAGTGCATAGAAAATTTAAATTATAATTAAAAATTTACCAATTAATCCCGTTTGAGAAGTTTAATTCTGTGCCCAGGTTTTGGCCACGACCCCATGTTGGGGGAGAGGTCACTTTATCAAGAAGATCCTATGACGTGTTTTCTTCGTACATGACAAATTTTTGACCTGGTGGTGTGTAATTAATTTTAGTTTCATCAAAGATAATATTGTTTTCATTATTACCGATGCAGTTTCAAGGTTCAGTCAAGAATGGGATACGTTCGTAAGGGTATCTACTCTACTGGAACTATTTTTGATGATAAATCTATCAGCGATGAATTTATTAGGGTTTTGATACTACGGCTGTGAAACAGTTGGTTGCTTCGGGAAGCAATCTCTTGTCTAAATTATAATTTTCAAAAATGGAAAATTGTTGTATGGTTCTCATAAGTATAGGCTAGGAATCAGTCCTCTTCAGAGAGACATCGAGGTAATTGCCTGGTTTTTAAGAAACTTATTTCATTATCAATAATTAAGTACATATGCTTAAATTAACAGTTGAACATTTTTCGTATGGTTGAAAGGATTTCTAGTTTTCAACCAATGAACGATAAAGAAGGAAGCATTCCTTCATTATTCATAAATATTAAACTGAATTTTCTACTTCGAAATATTTTAGTACATTACCTTGATGGCGTATTCGAGGTATTTGAACTCCTTGAACTTTTTTTCGTAGACGCACATTGGTTTATCTCGACCCAATACGCGAATGACTTCGTTAAAAGCGCGCTTTTGATGTAGACCCAATAAATAAATGCACCAACTTAAGCCAACTTCCGCTGTATCGTGGTCTTTTTAAAAGTATTAATACTTTTCATGGAAAGTTCAAGGAGACATTTTAAACTAGTTCCTTCAAACATAAAAGTATCGTCTTCTTCTTGGATGTCACTTTCGGTAAAACTCGGGTCTTTGAAATGTTCATCCACAAGAAGATTCTAGAATGCTAAACTTTTTTAAACTTATAAACATTCGGAAATTTAAACTTTGGTGACATTGTCCTCCTGAGTTTTTAATAATCTGTCGTTTATAAGAGTTTTTATGATCTCTTAATGTTTGGAGTCATGGGAGGTTTTGGGTAACTTTTACTGGAAGCGTGACAGGGTTGGCACGCTGGTATCCAGTCCGGTTTTATCCACCTGGATTAAACCGGTTTAAACCACGTTGGAAAATCCACTGGATTTTTCAAAACATATGATAATAGAGTACAGCGCAGGCACCATAAAGTGAGATGGAAGGAAAAGTTTGACCCACATGTATTTACCTCTTTATTTCATCGAAATGGTCCATTCCCATATATTGTGGGTTAGTTTGACGCGCCCTCCTCCCACTGCCCCACCCAAAACTCCTGAGACTGAGTTGAATTTTTCGCAACGCTAAATTGTTGGGTCGGACCGCGCATTTAGAAAAATCTTTATCAGACCCTGCCCTATTGAAGATCACAAAAAAAGCCTACCCGCGCCCGACCCTGCCCTATTGAAGATAATAAAATGTCTACACGGGCCCAACCCTGCCCTATTGAAGATAATAAAATGTCTACCCGGGCCCGACCCAGCCCTATTGAAGATAATAAAATGTCTACCCGAGCCTGACCCTGCCCTATTGAAGATAATAAAATGTCTACCCGGGCCTGACCCTGACCTATTGAAGATAATAAAAATGTCTACCCAGGTAGATGGTATGATAACCTTACCCGACCCGACCAGCAAACATTTTAAGTAATTTTCTAACCCAAGCAGACCTAGGATTTTTTCGACCCGATATAGGTCGGGTTGGATTGAAACATCCCGATTAAATCAGGAGCCCTATTCATCTCTAAAGGAAATGTCTATAGTTTTATCAACTTTTATGTTCAACAAAAATGATTCTCAATCAGACGACCTAGTAGAAGACAATTATCGCACTAAATGTAAAAAGAAGTGCTAAAATTAAGCACTAGAGAGTAGTTTAAAAAAAGGCGGATAAAACCAATAAAATCCGGTTTGAACCAGCAAAAAACCATACCAGTGGCTTTTTCAAGAAAAATCCGTATTTTTGCCAACCCCGAAGCGTGATACCTTTTTCGTGAAGTAGTGGACTGTTTTATGAAGTGTTGTAAAGTTTACCGGTTTGAAGCAGGTTGAATAAGAACTTGTTCCAAAGGTGCAATTTTACTCGTCTTTTAGTTCCTGTTTAACTCATTCAATCGTGGACAAAGACAAAAGTGTGACGCAATGAGATTACAGCTAAAGTCGCGCAAGTGTTTGCACATGAAAGTGTGTTAACGTATACTGATGCAGGCGTTGTATGTATTCAGAGTTTTTTCACTACCATTATAGTTTCTAGAAACCGTAATTAAACAAAGTGTTTCAAGTCCAACCAACCGCAACCCATAGAGTTTCCTCAGTTACTTTAATTAATATATACCGAATATAACATCAACTACGCACATGGTGACAAAATTAAGAATATCCACATATTCCTTAACGACCTGTTCCCATAGATGAGCAAGTAAGGCGAGGTTAAGGTGATTTATGGTAGAGATTGTAACCAACATCGTTTTAATTAAGGTAATTTCATCTCCTCCTCTACATTAGACTAATCCTAAAGCTTTGTCCACATTGAACTCGCGCTCGCGTGTTCGCGCCATCGTCTATTCGCATCTTCGCAACAGATCACGAAAAACATTTGCACTTCTGTTCAGATACACGCAAAAATTTTGCTTTTCCCATTCTGAGAGCCAATAAAGTTTGAGCAATCATTGCGCCATCTGCGCTTCTCCATCGACGTTGTCCAAAGAGAAAAACGAAACTAATCGCCCCAGCCTTCCTCTCGTCTGTCATTGGTGCTTTTCTCGCGAAGGAGCGAAATTCTTGGCTTACTCGCAAGAAATTTGTATCATCGCGAGGTGAGGATGCAAAGTAGCGAAAACCCAATGTGGACAGTAGCGCGATATTGCAAACAAGCAAAGCGAAGAGGCGATCTCGCAAAATATGTCAGTCTGGACAGGCCTTTACAAAATAATTAACGCGTAAAAATACACGTGTTGGAAATGCTACACCGTAAAACGTTCTGAGATATGAAGTTTTATACAGTTTAATAACTTACTTTTAAAAACCTTAATATAATTCAAAGATCTATTCGAATAAACACACATTGAATTAAATGCATTTTATTTTATTTTATATTATTATTACTTTTACCAGGGATAGATAGACTTTTTTTAAAACGGAATAAACAATGTTTGGCCTTTACTTCAGTCCGACTCGTAGCCCAGTATAGAGCCCCTTCCTTCAACACGTAACCAAAAAATTAAATTATTTTATTGGCTCACAAAAACTACGTATTGGTGACGTTGCTGACGGGGAGGGCCAAAAATACGTAATTCCTGTTTACCTCTGTCGCCATGACTACGACCCCTCTTGCGTTGTACCATAGCCCACTCGATCACGCGCGTCACGACGCAAGCTGCTCGCGCTATAGCTATAGAGCGCGGATCGAGTGGGCTATGGTTGTACAGATAAGCGTCTTCACAGGGGTTCAAAATGGAGCCGTCTAAATGCGAGGGTCCTGTAATTATTCTCCGGTAATTATTCGGGAATTGTTTTTATTAGCAATTAATAAGGTAGTTAGTGAATTTGGAGCCAGTGTTTTGGATTTGGAGTACATCTGTAAAGGTGAAAAGTGTTAGCTAATTCTTTCTTAAGCCAATCATTTCTACTATCCTCATGATTTTGTAAACGAATTTGATGAAGTTAACCAAGGCTTAGTGAATGGTCAGGAGTTTTGTGAGCTTAGTGTTTGGTTAAAACCTGTTCGTGCTGTAATATCTATGAAGACTTTTACTCAATTCTAACTTACTTTTAATTTTCTTGGGTCTTCCCCGTTTTTTTTTTCAGTTGCAAGTCTTGTGTAACTTCCATTTTTAAACAATGTTATTTCAAAAATTACAATCCGAGCCCATTCCAACTTAGCAGACGAAGGGGCAGACGACGTTTATTTGACCCAACGCCATAACAAAAATAAGACCCGCCTCTTCTTTCATTCCCCTCCGTCACGGGTAAGGGGGTCGTGGACTAGGACGCGCACCCGAATAACCCTGTTACCCATTCCGTCTTAAAAAAGTCTATCTATCCCTGCTTTTACAATATAAAGTAAGGATATTACAATATTCCTTTTAATCCTAAGAACGCTTTCTGCATTCCTGGAAAAAAGAAATTCAAGAATTAGAAATAAATTAGAAAGAACTATAGAATTGCAATAAATTTAGTTTTAACTCTAAATATAAGTGAATTCATCATACTTTTTACGTGTTAACATTGAAAATTATTGATCAAAAGTCATTCCTGCAGTAACGAAAATTCTAGATCGTATTTAGAACATGATTTTTTTATTATTGCTGGGCCGGACTATATGACTAAATCTGTTTTCTCGAAACTATACTATGCTTTATTTAAAATAATCCATTTTCGATATTATTTTAAAATTCACTTATATTACCGCGATTTAAAGCTATGAATTGATGAGAGTATACTTGGAAAGCTTTTCGGAATGATGCGATAACGCCAGAGTCTAACATGTCAACGTACTTAAAATATCCAAGGGCACAAGATACTTGCCCCATGTAAAACTATTTAGTAAAAAATAATAATTTCCTTAGACATTGTAAAAAAAAATAATAACAAGTTGGGAAACAAAAATACACCTCTCCGAGTCGAGAGGCAATTACGAGGTTTTTCTTAAGTAATTAAATTAATATAATTGCTATTAACTATTTTAATCGAAATTAATTTACCTTAATTCTAGTTATATCGTTTTAAGAAACTTAATTCCTAAAACCATTTTAAACATAGCTATTGTTAACGTTTGAATTCCAGCGTATGCATCTTTAACAATTTTTGGAAATTTCGGGTATATAAGGCGATTGATTCATTATTAATGGTAGGAAAACCCGCTATTGCGTGAATCTTCGGTGGATCCCTGCCAATGTCACTCGGAGAGATAAAAATATCATCGTTACTTACCTCATCTGTGTAGCGTCCTTGCCTAACATATTCACAGATCCTCTGAAATTTCGTTCCACCAGAAGACGCATACTTGGTGCATGTGTTGGCTATCTGCTCGAATGACTGTTACGTATAAATTGAGCTCAAAATTATCAGTGAGTGAATTTGAGTAAATACGAATGTTGGAGTGTTCTAGAGAGTCAACTAGGTTTCGTAGGTAGAGAATTTGATTCTGT
This sequence comes from Phalangium opilio, assembly GCF_054372755.1. Taxonomy (NCBI): domain Eukaryota; kingdom Metazoa; phylum Arthropoda; class Arachnida; order Opiliones; family Phalangiidae; genus Phalangium; species Phalangium opilio. The sequence continues at coordinate 10,805,826 of NW_028324148.1, forward strand.
AGAGGTAACGCGAGAGGCTCTTTCCGTTTAATACCGCTATTCCCCAAAACAGCTGCTGCTGTTGCTATAACAACAGCCACTACTTCTAAACAATAGCTATTGGAATCTGCTCTTTGGATACTGCTGATATTAGATGCACTTCCTTAACTTTACCCATAATACCCCGGTTTTAGGTTGGGCATAAGCTTTAGGTGCCACCTGGATATAGCGACAAGAATTTCATTTCACACTTGCCTTTATTTCACCGAGAGGTGGCAGCGCTCACCAATGCCCAACCAGTAAAAGCATGCTGGGATTTTTAAACAGCTACGGACGGGCCCCCAAACTATGCCACTTCAGAATCAAACCTGGCTACCCCGAGATTGGGAGACAGCATTGCAAAACGAAATCCTATATTTTCTTAAAAATCTCTCGAATAATTCATTACAAGTTAAACTATAGAGAAACAGAAATAAGAATGTAATTTTTATACCTCGTATTTTATGAACTGTGTAGTTTGAGGAAAATAATAATCGTTATCACGAGGTTGGTTTGCTTTCTCGTTTGCGGCTTCCACTTTCGCGTTCACCTTATGTGATTGTTTTCCAAAATCAGTTTCTCGAGTTGTTTGACGCATGGACCGTTCTGGTTCTTTCCGTTCTGAGTCGCGTCTATATGAAAATAGAGGATGAAATCGCCGTGTTTTATATTAAAAAATTTTCGCTTACCACAAACTTCTCTCATAAATTTATAGGCGTCTTGAAGGGTTCGCGCTTTACTCGCGAATGCAATCGAAATGGGTCGCTGAAAATAAACCCGAGAACAAAATATCTTAAGGCAATTTTCGGCTTCAAAAAGCAGTATATCTTTTCTGATGAAGTTATGGATTTCGAAGAGCAGAAATTTCTTCTTAAAACTAGTACAAAGTGTGAATTCCAAACGTGGCAGAAAATGAATATATACGCAATTGCTCTGTCGTTTAGTGTAATATCGCTGGTCGATTATCGTTTAAATTTTAAAGTAATATGGCACGGAATATTTTTATCATTGAATTTGTATCTTTAATGAGACGGGAATGAACACCATGCATAGCGCGCAGTAAGATGTAAATGATCTCTTTCGTAATCACAAGGAGAATGAGTGGAAACTCTTTATTGATGGAACTTCTAATCGTAGAGTACTTTTACAATACTGTAATGTAATTAAGCGTTAACTAGGTGTTCAGGACATTTATTTCTGGTGGAGAAAACTGTAGAATATTCTAGTCGCTTTTGAATGAAATGTTCCTTCTTTCATCGTATGATATTCCTCGGGAAAGACAATAGATGCATACACAATAGGTAATAATGTAAATGGGTTATTTTCTATTAGGTAATGGCACTTAGAAACAAAGAAAAATATCATATAAGTGTTTTTAACAAAATATCCTAGGCTTAATTTGTAATTAAGTCTATAAACTAAGCAGAGCATATCTTCTCGCACCTGAACCGTCTTAATTAATTAAGCTCTAAATCCAATTGGTGCAAAACGTACTCGATCTCTGCCTCTAAAATAACACTGATAAGTATAGGACTGCCAATATTCCACTCTTGGCCATATCCACTTACCAACTTGTATTTAATCGCGGGCTCAACAAGGACTTAGATCATAGCGAAAATAATAATTAGGGAAAAAAACTGGACATCGCTATACTTATCTAAAGATCAAGATTTGTACACAAAATACACTTCTGATACTATCAAGTCAGCATTGAATAATGCATCCCATTATTAGATCCTTAAAAAAACTTTGCGATGCAGTAAAAACCCAAGTTGGTACTAACATGACCTAATCAAAGCACAAAAAACAGATATACGACCATAGGATAATGAAGAGGACCTACAACATCAAGAATCTAAGTAAATATAAAAATCGGAATCACAATAATAGAAATTAAGACAGAAAAGCATATCCCAATATAATCTACGACAATAAATTTTGGACATACTTGACAGCAAATCCAAGTCAAAAGGACGAATATGATCCCTATCTCGGGCAGAAGTTTAGTAACAAATAAAACGGTTATAGGAACTAATTTCAAACACTTATTCTAAAACAGTCCGCGATCACACAGAATTAACGCTCTATATTGGCAAATGACAAGGCACAACACCAATTCATCGATTTCCGTGTCCCTGAAGATAAAACAAAAAACACCCTTAAAAATTTTAGAACAAAATTATCATCGGGATCAGATGGAATCCGAAATTTCATAACTAAAGGCTACAGGGACCTGTTCTCAGCTCCACTAACTTAACTTTTAAAATTTTCACTCGAACTAGGCACCTCTCCGAACAAATGGAAGAAGGTCCCATATTTAAAAGAAAGGATCAGAGGCAGACCCATCTCGTTATTTAATTTCCCTTTCATGATAATGGATATAGGCCTAATTATGAGCAAGAAAATCAATTCATGGTTCAAAGTAGATTTACCCTATAACCAAGTCGAAGAAAGGATTCGAGGGTGAGTATGAGCGAGCCACAGCCTAGATTTAAATTTGATTTCGGAAACGGTCAGTAAACCCCGTCTGAGTTCCAAATACAAATCCATTACTATGATTTGCCAGAAATCAAAATGAAAAATTGGATCAGTTTTGTCCAAAACGGTTATACATCATAATTTTCAACTAAATATTCACGTTAATATGTTAGTATTATAGAAATGAAATTTTGATTTATGTATCAATTAAAAATTAATTAATTGAACTTTGAACTATCAAAGTTTCTTTAATTGACCAACGAGTTTTATAAGCACTCTAATCTGAACTTCGGATCTAGAATCTGCAAGTAAAATCGGAGTTAATATTTACCTTCAGTTAAAGCAGGTAAAAGTTAAATAAGAAAATGTTTTCTTGTTCATTCGTATGAATTTCGCTATAAAGGGTTCAGCAGAAATACATCGAAAACTAATTAAGAGTTTTGTATAATTCCTGTAACAGCTACGGTACTTAATTCAATGAGGCTATAAATAGAGGGAGTAGAAGGCTTGGATGGATTGTTCTCGCTTTGCAAGTTTTCCTCTAAACTTCGGGTGTGCGCGCGCACCCATCTCTGCCCTCTTATTGGTTGAAATACGGTGAAACGGATATAAGAAGGAAAATATAACCAATGGAAAAAAAGGAAAGCGAGAATTCGCAATATGCCTTGCCAAAAGTTGCTAGCATCAACTCCCCTACTTTATACCCTCTTTGCTTAAATACACAAAAAGCTCCTTATAAGAATGTTTCTAACTGCCAGTCTTGTTGAAACCAAGGACTTTTCAAGGGAGTTTTTCCCTTCGCACAAAAATATTAATCGAGCAAACAAAAACGCATTTACTTGGACATTGAAACTCGCACTGAGAATACTAAAACAACCATAAGCTAATAGCCATAAGTCTGCAGCGCTACCACAAGATAAGTTTAACCGCGCCATCCGTTTGATAGACTATTGAAAATGAAATTTATCTTGTACGAATGTACACTCCTAAGAACTATATTTTGAAGTAGTAGTATTTCAATTTCCAGGTTAAGTTATTTCGCAGGTCACGTGGGTGTAAGCGTGGAACGACGTTACAAATAGATACAACGAAAATGCCAATAACACTACGAAATTATCGCATATCCTGTTTAGTCTATTTGATGGAAGCTTTATATAGGCCCCGATCCCTCACGTTAAATTGTAGATCTATTTAAAATTAAGGGAGACTAGAAAGTGCGTCTGAAATTCTGAATTTTTCTCTAAGCCCCCTAGGACCTAAAGGGATATTTTTTATCCTTGTAATTCCTGCAGAAGCAAACGTATTTCAACTACTAAACCCTTCTATTTTTTTTTTTCGAATGTAGTGTTTTCCTCTCGGGAAAGTCACGGTATTTTACTCAGGCGTCAACGACTTACAGTTATGAATGTATGTACTAAAAAATACTTTGAACGTCACACTCTCTCTTTCGTGTTAAACTTTACGACACGATCGTCAAAGTTAGCTTCGTCAGTGTTGTTCAAAGTAATGGGTTGTGAACCCCCTTTTGTGTTAAAAGCTATTTTCCTTAGTTTATCCGCTGTGGTTGTTGACAGCATTTTAATGATTTACTTTAGGACTTGCCTAACCATAACGTTAAAGATCCCTAGCTCCGTTCCAAACGAAAAGTTTACCTCGAACCACGTACGTAGTTCGAAATTTTATTTTTATGAATATAAACTAGAACGCAGCGTCCGTGTGTAATTATAGAACTATTAAGCCAAACGTTGTTGACGTTCATTTGTTGTACTATTTAAGTACTTAGCTCAAGTACACTTGAACCAGATTAGCTCAATAAATGACTAAATTTATCTTTTACCGCATGCCGTTGCTGCAAAGCATTTAAATGAACTCAAAACTCATTAAATGACAAAGCATTTCCTTCCAATGCAGTTTAGTTTATTTTTGAAACTAACTTGACCAAATTCGCGCAATAGCATTTAAGCACGGGCTTTGTGAGCTTTAGGAATATATGGTGTTTACTTAATTCGCTCGCGCCTACATTTAATAAGTGCTTTCCGTAATTCAAGTAACCTTCTTCCACAATGTTGCAAAGTTTCTATGACCATTGATTTTTTAAAATGCTATAATCTCTCCGTGCACTCACCGCGGATTGTAACGACAAAACGCCCATTGTTTTACCCCTGTAAGGTTTACAAGGTCCGTGAATCAAAAATGTCCAGCGAAATTGCCTTAAACCTGTCACATTTGCTGAAATAACGGACATCTTTATTCCAAAAACACTGTTTGAATGACGGAATGGAACTCAACATAAGCTCTAAGTACTATTGTTAAATTTTGTAAGAAAAAGTTGACAGAAAACTAAAAAACGAAAAATTTGTGGTGAGTCGCATACTTTTAATCTTTACAACCGAAATCTTTTGTTTTTGTAAGTTTAGAGTTTAGCAAGTTTTAGATTAGTTAAAAATATTACATCTGAATCTTTACTTTCCTTAAAAAAATAGGTTAGTCTTCTAAGATTTGTAAAGATTAAACATGGCTACAAACATTCAATATTGATTGGCGACTCATTTGTTCCAACTCTATTCTTAATTATCAGAAAGGTATGCGTTTTAAAAGGCAATATATACGAGAATATAAATTTTAATAAATACCTGTATTTATCTTGCACGTAATATTATGACTGGTTCTATTTTATATATAGTTATCAAACGAATTTAGACCATATTACAACCTATATCTGAAGATGTCCACAGAACCGAGATTTGCTCATACAACGGTAACTTTTTATATTTATGATACTGTTATTTTGTTTTGTATATTTCCCCGACAATCCAATTGGGAGTCTAAACGTGATTAAGTATTCGTTAAGAAAAGAGACTTTGAACAACAACTGAAAGTAAGATTAAAGGCAAGTGTGTAACCACATTAGTGTTACCAGAAGTAAGATGAGACTAGAAGTACTGAGCTAACCAAATTCTTCACTTGGCGAAAGTAAAATATTCTTGATAACACACCAAAGGTTGGCCCTCTGGTAGTGGTTTCTGAATTTTCCCTCAAAAACGTGAGACAATCGTGGCGGTAGACGGCCGAACTAGATTCAAGCACCCGCGTCCGTGTTCCGCGGCTTTAGGTTGAGGGGAAGGGGGTAGGAAATGTTTTTGGAACTCGACCAATTTTTTTCCTCTCTAGTGTAGGCGCGATGGAAGCGGCATAAAATCCTCAAATTTGTTCACTATAGTGCCAGGATCTACTACCAATGCTAGAGCTCTTTACTTCTAGTCTCATCTTACTTCTGGTGTTACAGCACAGTGAGTTACAGTTTTAGTGTTCTATTCACTCGGTAATAACATATTCTGGAGAAAAACAATTGTAGAAAAGTCTGTTCAAAGTTCTCTTAAATAAGTATATGTCAATAGTTTAAAATCAAGGGTGCACTGTTAAATTACCTTCATTTATTTTTTTTGCACAGGTTCCATTTTGGTTTTCAATTAATAATAATCACGTGGGTGATTGTTTTGAAAAGTTTTATTCATCCATCACCATACTGTTAAATCTAACGTGAGTACAAATGATTTTCGTTTTTTGGTTTAAGAAAATTCTACCCCATATTAATTTGTGACTTCTGAATATTTTACTAAAATATGAATTCATTGCTAAATTAATTCTTAATCAAATTATAGGCTCTCTGACAAGAATCGGTTTGGGACAGATAATTTTATGGATTTCGGGGCTGTAATTGATGGGCCTGATAATGCAACGGGACTTGTAGGATTGCTATGCAGAAATGTAAATATAACATGAAAATAAGGACTAAGTTACCTCCCCACTTGTTAAAGGGAGCGTGAAGAGGAAAATCAAGTGATTTTTTTTACCGTTTCTTCTACTAATTATAAGACTATTCTTCATAGTGAAACATTCAGGAAATATCTTCGAGTGATTTTAAAATTCGAATAAGGTTCAGATTTTAAGAATCATTTAAAATAAGGACATCCGACCAATCGCATAACGCCCTGCCTTCCTGTTAACAAAATTTCCGTTGCACGCTCTACATCTCGCGCCACGATTTTCACATCGCGAGCAATGTTTATCAGATCTTGTGCTAAAATTAATTCGTCATGGAGCGCGCCACGAGAATTTTGTTAACAAGAAGGCATGGCGTTACGCGATTGGTCGAAGGTCTTTATTTCAAAATATCCATAAAATATGAACCTAAATTTCATTTTAAAATCATTCTGGATGTTTCGCTATTCAGAATGGGCTTATAATTAGTAGAAGAATCGGTAAAAAATCACTCCATATTCCACTTAAGGAGTTATCCTCCGCGGTATTACCCGTTATTTCTGAGGTTAATGATAATAGTATAGGGCGCTGTCGGTTAGTTGGCGAATATAAGTTCATGAGATATGTTCCTTAAGTTTGTCACTGGGAGAATCAAATGTTGGATATGTGGTAATTTGAAGAAGGGGAAGGGACACTTTAATCCATATTTTACGCGAGCGCGTCGTTAAAAAGTAAGCATGAAAAGTTGACAGACACTTTAAATGCGATTTCAAAGTTTATTATTGATAGAGGGTTAGTAGGCAAACTTTTATTTCCATATAAATATTGTTAAAATATAGTTTATTCATATTCGACCAAAAAATAAATAAAAGCATTCATTTCTATTTATTTTTGGCTTCAACCGTATTTTCTTTCATTTGTAAACATTGTGTTTATTAGTTTCGACTTTATAGTGCATTTAGTAAAACTAAACCATATTTCAAATTATACTAGCTTAGGTTTTAACTCTTTTTAGGTGACGGATATTTCTTTATATCCAATTCCTCCAACATACAAGGCCTTTGAATACATTGATTACTCTCAATCAATATATCGAGCCGTTTGGAAAATCATGTCAATTAAACCTATGAAGTCTACCCATCATAGCTTCGCTGTTCTACAGACATTTTCGTGGAAGGTCTGTTTTAGTAATGCAAAGTGGATGGGAAAAATATTTTTTATATCCTTGCATTTAATAAACACAACTTATGTTTATTGATATTTACTATGCGTTGTTAAAAAAAACCTGTTCAAAAAATATTTGTAGTGACTAATTACTTAATTTTTTACAAATTTTACTTTCAGATATGGTTGTGTGTATTTTTATCAATTCATTTGATTTACTTCCTGTCGTACCTTCAGGCTTGGAAAATGAAGTTCAAATTTCGTTACGTAAAAGAATACGTTGACATTTTGGCAATTCTCTTACTGCAAGGTATGTTGTGTTTTGGTATAAATAAGGTACAATCTAGCCCGTGATGAAACAGTGAATGAAATGAAATTGAAAGATGTAAATAAGTTTACTTAATGGTTAGAATGGTTCGATCTTCGAATAAAAATACTTAAGATAATGAATATTGTAAGCACCAACCAAAGAATGATCGAATTTACTTAGAATTGTGTCGATTTTTACGTGGGGAAATATCCAGTTTCAAAGAGGAAACATTTTTACCCTTTGTGTGTACGAGGTGGCGCTTTTATGCCCGTAGCGACCGGGGTCGGCCAAATGGTAGTATTAGTCCTCCACGGATTTTAAAACGTTTATAGTCGTTTCCTAAAGTAAACGAGGTGGGGAACACGATGCCGTCAAAAATTTTCACCACAAATGATTTTTTTTTATTAAAAAAAAAAGGTAGCACATATTACTTATTGTTGTTTTTATATTTGATATTTGGGGCACATACACTTGTTTAGATTATGTTTGGGATATTTTTGGTTCAGGTTAGGTTAGGTTAGATTAGGTTCAGTTTCTATTAGATTTGTCCTTTTCCAAAATATTGCAATTTTCATATAGTATATTGGCATATTTTGAAAGAAAAGAAAACTTCAAAGTCATTTGCGGTGGAAATTTTTAACGGCATCGTGTTCCTCACCTCATTTACTATCAGAAATGAGTACAAACTTTTAAAAATCCGTGGAGGACTAATACTACTATTTTACCCTGGGGTCTTCCATAAATTATCGTTGATATTTTAGGGGCCAATCATAAAACTTTTATGAAAGAGAAAGGTTTCACCTTTAAATTAACGTAATTTTTAAGGGCTATTCACTTTTTGTTGAATCTATTAGTTAGATTGTATGGACAAAAAATTAATTATGAGATTTTAACATCGTTGTTTTTTATTAAAACAAAACTTCTTGAAGTTGCTAATTCACAGTTTTCATATACCATTTGAGGATTTTTTACCCTTCATAACCTTTAATTTTTTTAACCTTAACTTTTTTATCCTTTACTTCTTTGGAATGATTGTTTAATAAAGGTCTTCGGAAATTTTCTAAAACAATTTTTAACTATCCGCGACCTCGGCTTCACCGCTCTACGTCTATACCTTCCCCTAATATTGTAGCAGTCGGCGGGGTCATGAGGCTGAACTTATGTTTCTTTTACGGTACTAAAAGCGCCACCAAGCGGGGAAACTCGTCGACCTAAATTAGTTATTCTCGCTTCGCTACATGCAAGGGCCTAGTTCATTTCGGAGGCTCCGGTTTAATTTGTATTTGTAATATCAAGCTATATCAATATTTCAAAAACGTTTTAAAACTATAATTTAATCCATACGTCGATCATTCGAAAGCACTTGGCAATTTCAATTGTTTCCAGAGTTTTTCTTTTAAATGGTTGTATTTTACTCGTATTGATAGACATTGCAATACTTTATACAGTATAAAGGTTATAATCTATTATTGTTATTTTGAAATTCTTCGCATTACTATTTTATCGCAGGTTACAATCCAAAGAGAAGACTAGCAACAGATATTGCCTGGATCTGTTGGTTCATACCCTTATATTTTGTGACTATTTTCTTCTCTGGGATTTTTCTTTCGGAGTTGACGCTCCCAGAAACTCTTTACTACTACGATAGCCTTCACGATCTATTACAGAACCCGAGTTTGAAAATTGACGTACCAAGAAGTTCCTCCGTTCATTATCATTTTTCAGTAAGCTGATATTTAATAGTCAACGTTTTTCAAATGAATTAAGTGTAGTCCTTAAAAAGCCACGGGGTAAATTTCTGCCATTCATATCGCTTTTCGACGCTTGCTCTGTATAATGCGTGTTCCGATACTGAGCTTTGTAACCTGTTTTGACCGTCGACATGATCTCTGTAGGTTTGTAAAACGTACTTAAATAAGAGGGGGCTGGGAACGCTAGCACGTTTGAAAGACATGCAACGATAGAGTAAGCGATCTTGGCCATAAGTATTTGCTAATCTTGTGTGTATGTAAGTCAAAGCCCTTACTGACTAACTGAGTGATTATCATTGCCCAGCCCAAACCGCTTTACCAAGAAGGATAAAAATTTTCAGAGACGGCCTTCTTGAAAAAGGGGGCCCAGAAATGTAACCGTATTTCTTTATGGAATAACTTTCGAGCTTTTTAACCGATTTAATTAGTATTTAGTATGCTGGTTCCCTATATCCAATATACGGGCCTTATGGCTTCAATTTTCCGTCATATTTAAAAATGGTGGACCGAAATCTAATAATAATGTCCCAAAGGGCTGACGGGCAACACGCCGGGTGCCTTTGCTACAAGTATATACTCCTATCTTTTAGAACCAAATGAATATTTTCTATTTTATGGCAAATGGGTGGAATCGTACTGTTCGTTTAGCGTATCATTTTCCTCGGGCTGATTTGGTATACATTTTCAGGACTCTAATGATGAAACTGAAAAGGACGTACATGAGCAGATTCATAACACAAACGGACTATTTGATGCTATGGCAATGGATCTTGAATCCATTGTTTCTAACTTAAATAAGGGGAATGAAGTTATAATTATGGAAACAACCACAGCTAGTTTTGCGTTTCCCACATTTCTTGATTGCGAAAGTCAGAAATATGTAATCCATCTCTCGGAAGAGGATGTTCTAGTGGAAAGTTTCACATTCATGTTCAGGAGGGGCTACGTTTCGTCCTTTATTCCAAAATTCAAAAAGTTGTACGTTCAACCTTTTTGATTTATTGTTTGGGCAACCGTAAAAGTCACTTTATCCAGTCAATCCCTATAAAAAGAACCACTGTTCCATGATAGGACATAGTGCACGAATTTTACATAGGCCCTTGCATTAAACGCACCCTTTTCCACATTTCCATAGTTTCTCCCATAGAGTGAGTGTTATTCCTTATTTCCTCAAAAAGATGAAACTTCTTACAATGTTTCTCTCAATACGAGATTGTTTTATCATAGTTTCAAAAAAAAAAATGCAAAAACCATTTCCTTATTAATTTAAAAAAGAAATCATGTTTTTCCTATTGTTCTTTACCTAAAAAGTATGTTTTCAAGTAGTTCTTTACATAAAAAGCATGTTTTCCCGTAGTTCTTCATATAAAAAGCATGTTACCCCATTGTTCTTCACATAAAAAGCATGTTACCCCATTGTTCTTTACATAAATAGCATGTTTCCCAATTGTTCTTTACATAAATAGCATGTTTCCCAATTGTTCTTTACACAAAAAGCATGTTTCCCAATTGTTCTTTACATAATAAGCATGTACTCCCATAGTTCTTTACATAATAAGCATGTTTTGCCATAGTTATTCACATAAAAAGCGTGTTTTCACGTTGTGTTCATTATTGTATCACAAAAACTATAAAAAATAAGGCCATCTGTTTTCATTTCAGCTTGTTATGGTATGTGGAAGCCAATCTCTTCAACCAGGATATAAACAGTATACTAGATGAGAATCCAAGCTGCTCAGCGCTATTTCGGATAGAGACAGAATCCTTCGAAGTACTGCCTTTGAACATTGACAACATGAAATTCCCTCTATACGTAGTATTAGGAGGATGTGTCGTTTCAACCGTAGTACTATTTTGCGAAGTACTTTACCCACCGAAAATACAGAGAAGATCAAATAGGAGACGAGTAAAACCAAACCGTTACAGTATATGCGTAACGGCAGAATGTAGATTTCGAGATGAGTAATTTTACTGTAAACTCTAAGCACCAAACGAAGAGATGCGTTGGTAAAGTGAATTTATTGTGCTTTACATTTAACGGCAATACGCTGACAAATATTCAATCAAATATTTACTAGCTCTTTATTGTAAGTTTCTGGTGATATTTGAAGTTTTTGGTGCGTAACCTAATAATCGAAAACAAGTATTATTTGGTCGGCAATACTTCTGACCGGGATACAGTTTAGTTTGAGTTGATCGAAGATTTGCAATCTGATTGAACTATCAAAGATTTTTGTTCAAAATATTACTTTAATAGTCTAAGCACTACTTTCTGAGGATATTGTTTTAATTTCTCAAAGTGAATCAACTTTCATAAAAAAGTTAATTAATTTCAAGTTAAACAGTTTTCACTCCAGGTAAAACCACTTGAAATCAATTAGCTTTCAATAAAGGTTGGTTAGAAAACTGTTTAATACTATAATAAGACCACTTGGGAGAAAAAGACTTTTACCACGAGAAGATAAGAAATATTGATTGTATTAATTCACCACCATAATGATCGTTGTCCTAAAAAAACCCTCTGGCCTATGGCACGTAGGTCCGTGGCACATATAAGTGGGGATAATTTAACCCAATCTTAACTCTAAAAGCAATTGTTTTCAGTACGCGCATATTTACACAGTCCATTTGCTAAATTAATAAAAACTGTCTTTGTGAACGAAGACTAGAGTAGAAAAAGTAAAAGATAAGTGACCAAAATGGATTGGCTGAAGTCCAGATAAAATGTTTTAGCTTAGAGACGTGGTTAAAAAGTAACAAATATTTGAAAAAGTCATTTTTCGTTTTTATTCACCAAAATTCCATTTGCAAAAAATAACTTCATCATGAAATCATAAAATTTTTCCCCATGTTTGAAAGGATACGTGGAAGGACAGATTATTAACTTTACCCTCGCGTTTTGATATTGAAGGTGTTTGCATGAAATTATTTAATGGAATTACCATCTGTAGAGCTCTTTCTCGTTTACATGGCCATGGTTCCGTTCTTTCTTTTATTCTAGACAATTCAAAATAGCATATAAATCGAAAATAAGAAATTTAGAAACAAATAACAAAAAAGGTTGTGGTTTAAGTAATTATGACATCATCTTAAAGAATGCGACACCGGTTTAATTTTTACTTGCCGTTTTGCTATTATCCCTTAAAATATACCTAATCAGCAAATGATTCTTACAAGAACTATAATCAACATATTGGCGGTATATATAAACCATGTTCCATGTGCTTGTTAAATTTTAATACTTCGACACAAACTCTTTCAAAAATAATTTCATGATCAATTAATTTGGTCAAATGGAATTTTGGTGAAAAAAAAACACCAAGATAAGGAATGTTTTCGAATAATTAATATTTTATAATCATGTCTCTAAACTGAAAGTTTTTAATACCTGAACATCCGTCATTGACTTATCTATATGTCAAATGTCCACAATATTAGTTTAACAATAAATTCTATTGTGGTAATTTCATATAAAACGGTAAGAGAATAAATTTGAAGTTATTCATGTTTTCTGAAATCGAAAAATATATACATACATGCATGATTATAATTCTAAGCGTCTTACTGCAGAAAATATTTTCTTTTAATAAGTATAAACTAGAACTCGGTTTCCGGGCAGAAATTTTAGGCCAATCGTAGCTGATGTAGAGCAATTAAACGATTTTTACTAGGATCGCGTGTTGAAAAACCGACAAGATCAATAAATGACTCAGTTTTATACTGAAAAACCGCATTATCACCTAACCGTAACTAGAAGGCTTTCGTGTGTAATTATGGAATTTCTACGGCAATCTTTGTGGACGCGGTTTAGCTAAACGTTATTATTCGGTAGGTACAATATATTGAGAGCGGAATCACAAAATAATTGACAAAAACAAATTGGGCGGAACAATGTAAATCAGCTTTGAAAAAATGTAATTGAAATCGCAGTAAGTTATCTGATCTGATTTTAATTTATCTTTGAATCAAACTCGAATGACTTGCAATATGGTTTCATAAATAACATTATCAAAATGATACGCATATCTTCCAATCTCATTGCCAAAATATACGGACGGGTTCAACTGAACTTTCCCTCAGTTATCCTCCATCCTGCAGAAACAGTTCATATTGTTTGCGTATATTTTAAACGTTTTGGGCAAGTGTGTCGATTGCGAATTTAGGTTCTATATAATGGGAGTTATGTCAATGTTGTAAGTACTGTACATTATATTTAACTCCAATTCGCTGGTAGATATTCAATCAATTATTTACTAGCTTTTAAATATCTGTAAGTTTCTGGTGTTATTTTAAGATTTTTGTATATTACCAAAAGATTGAAAACATTTATTTTGTCGGAAATAATTCTGACCAGTGTACATTTTTGCCTGAGTAGACAAGAGTTCCAACCTGATAGAACTGTCAAAGATTTTTGTTAAAAATAATACGTAAATAGTCTACGCACTTCTATTTGTTATATTTTAGGTTGTATATATATAATTTTTCAAATTAAAGCAAGTTTCATCCAACAGTCAATTTCAAGTTAAATAATTTTCACTCGAAATAAAACAACTTGAGATCAAGAAGTTTTTAATATAGTTTAGAAAACAATGTGAAATTGTGCAATATTGGACTATCTGTGAGTAAAATATTTTTCCCATGAGAAGGTAGGAAATATTAATTGTACTAATCCACCATCATAATTTTCGTTACCCTTTAAAAAAAACTTATGGTCACGTAGGGCAACTTAAAGGTCCGTTTAACAATAAGGTGGGGATAATTAAACCTAATCTTAGCTCTAATAATAGTAAATAAAAAATAATTGTTTTTAGCACGCACTTATTTACACAGGCCACTTGCAAAATGGATGAAAACTCGCCAAGACTTTGAAAACGAAACGAAAAACATTTATATGTATATATGCATAATTATAGTTCTAAGCGTCTTACTACGGAATATGCTTTCTTTTAATAGCTGCAATATAGAGTAGAACTTGTAACTTTCTAGCCAATCGTAGCTGACGTTGAGTACTCAATCGATTCTTTACTTGGCTCAAGTGTTTGAAACCAACGCGATCAAAAATCTAACGTGTAATTATGGAAGGCAGTCTTTCTTAACGCGGTTTAGCTAAGCAAAAATTATGTGAAATGAGGGTCGGTATAACTGGAATTTTGGTGAAATATATTATATAATTCTTGAAATTGGGGGTTTGAAGTTGGCCTACCAAGTACTCTCGATAAGTGATAATTTCAGACCTCTACCTTCAGCCACAATGGAGATTAAGAGGCTTATTGCGCCCAAATTTCTTCGAGAAAAGATTGTTCGTAGAGCTGCCGTGCACAGTTGAAACACTAATTTCTAACAAATATTTGTTGTTATTTATCGACTTCTTCGTCTGAAAATGTCCACAGATCCAAGATTTGCTTATACAACGGTAATTATGTGCGATTATAACATGTGATTGTGAAAAGATCCGGTTTATTCTTGTAGCAAAATCGAACGTGATTAAAAGCACTAGACACTTTGAAAGCGTTTTCAAACGTTAAACATCCATCCAGATATTTTATGAAAAAGTAAGAGAATACTTGTTAAAAACTGGGAAGGTCTGATCAAAACGGTTTGAAAGTGTTTAGTGCAAATGCGGCTAAATAGACATTCCATATAAGCAGAGTAATCGGAACAGGAAAATATGGTCTCGCTGACTTGGTCGTGGGACTAATTGGTCTCGCTGACTTGGTCGTGGGACTAATTGGTCTCGCCGATTTGGTCGTGGGACCAATTGGTCTCACCGATTTGCTTTTGGGACTAATTGGTCTCACCGATTTGCTTTTGGGACTAATTGGTCTCACCGATTTGCTTTTGGGACTAATTGGTCTCACCGTTTTGCTTTTGGGACTAATTGGTCTCACCGATTTGCTTTTGGGACTAATTGGTCTCACCCTTTGCTTTTGGGACTATTTGGTCTCACCGATTTGCTTTTGGGACTAATTGGTCTCACCGATTTGCTTTTGGGACTAATTGGTCTCACCGATTTGCTTTTGGGACTAATTGGTCTCACCGATTTGCTTTTGGGACTAATTGGTCTCACCGATTTGCTTTTGGGACTAATTGGTCTCACCGTTTTGCTTTTGGGACTAATTAGTCTCACCGATTTGCTTTTGGGACTAATTGGTCTCGCCCTTTGCTTTTGGGACTATTTGGTCTCACCCTTTGCTTTTGGGACTAATTGGTCTCACCGATTTGCTTTTGGGACTAATTGGTCTCACCGATTTGCTTTTGGGACTAATTGGTCTCACCGATTTGCTTTTGGGACTAATTGGTCTCACCGATTTGCTTTTGGGACTAATTGGTCTCACCGATTTGCTTTTGGGACTAATTGGTCTCACCGATTTGCTTTTGGGACTAATTGGTCTCACCGATTTGCTTTTGGGACTAATTGGTCTCACCGACTTGCTTTTGGGACTAATTGGTCTCACCGTTTTGCTTTTGGGACTAATTGGTCGCACCGATTTGCTTTTGGGACTAATTGGTCTCACCGATTTGCTTTTGGGACTAATTGGTCGCACCGATTTGCTTTTGGGACTAATTGGTCTCACCGATTTGTTTTTGGGACTAATTAGTCTCACCGATTTGCTTTTGGGACTAATTGGTCTCACCGATTTGCTTTTGGGACTAATTGGTCTCACCGATTTGCTTTTGGGACTAATTGGTCTCACCGATTTGCTTTTGGGACTAATTGGTCGCACCGATTTGCTTTTGGGACTAATTGGTCTCACCGATTTGTTTTTGGGACTAATTGGTCTCACCGATTTGCTTTTGGGACTAATTGGTCTCACCGTTTTGCTTTTGGGACTAATTGGTCTCACCGTTTTGCTTTTGGGACTAATTGGTCTCACCGATTTGCTTTTGGGACTAATTGGTCTCACCGATTTGCTTTTGGGACTAATTGGTCTCACCCTTTGCTTTTGGGACTATTTGGTCTCACCGATTTGCTTTTGGGACTAATTGGTCTCACCGATTTACTTTTGGGACTAATTGGTCTCACCGATTTGCTTTTGGGACTAATTGGTCTCACCGATTTGCTTTTGGGACTAATTGGTCTCACCGATTTGCTTTTGGGACTAATTGGTCTCACCGTTTTGCTTTTGGGACTAATTAGTCTCACCGATTTGCTTTTGGGACTAATTGGTCTCACCCTTTGCTTTTGGGACTATTTGCTCTCACCGATTTGCTTTTGGGACTAATTGGTCTCACCGATTTGCTTTTGGGACTAATTGGTCTCACCGATTTGCTTTTGGGACTAATTGGTCTCACCGATTTGCTTTTGGGACTAATTGGTCTCACCGATTTGCTTTTGGGACTAATTGGTCTCACCGATTTGCTTTTGGGACTAATTGGTCTCACCGACTTGCTTTTGGGACTAATTGGTCTCACCGATTTGCTTTTGGGACTAATTGGTCTCACCGATTTGCTTTTGGGACTAATTGGTCTCACCGATTTGCTTTTGGGACTAATTGGTCGCACCGATTTGCTTTTGGGACTAATTGGTCTCACCGATTTGTTTTTGGGACTAATTGGTCTCACCGATTTTCTTTTGGGACTAATTGGTCTCACCGATTTGCTTTTGGGACTAATTGGTCTCACCGATTTGCTTTTGGGACTAATTGGTCTCACCGATTTGCTTTTGGGACTAATTGGTCTCACCGATTTGGTCCCGTGATTTCTTTGGTCTCACCGATTTGGTCCCGTGATTTCTTTGGTCTCACCGATTTGGTCCCGTCATTTCTTTGGTCCCGTGATTTCTCTGGTCTCGGGACTTTTTAGTCTCGCTGATTTTACGGTCTCGGGACTTTTCAGTCTCGCTGATTTTACGGTCTCGGGACTTTTCAGTCTCGCTGATTTTACGATCTCGGGACAATTAGGGCTCGTGATTTTACGGTCTCGGGACAATTAGCGCTCGTGATTTTAAGGTCTCGAGACTATTAGGGCTCGTGACTTTTTTGGTTTCGGGACTATTGGGGCTCGTGATTTTTTGGTCTCGGAACGGTTTGGGCTCGTGATTATTTTGTTACCTGATTAGTTGCCATCGTTTCCAAAACAATGGTCCCAATAATTCCTTGCCACCGTTTCCAAAACAATGGTCCCGATAATTCGTTGCCACCTTTTCCAAAACAATGGTCCCGATAATTCGTTGCCACCTTTTCCAAAACAATGGTCCCGATAATTCGTTGCCACCTTTTCCAAAACAATGGTCCCCATAATTCGTTGCCACCATTTCCAAAACAATGGTCCTCATAATTCGTTACCATCTTTTCCAAAACAATGGTCCCCATAATTCGTTGCCACATTTTCCAAAACAATGGTTCCAATAATTCGTTGCCACAATTTCCAAAATATTCTCCTATTAAATAGTTGGCACAATTTCCAAAATATTCTCCTATTAATTAGCTGCCACCTTTTCCAAAATATTCTCCTATTAATTATCTGCCACCTTTTCCAAAATATTCTCCTATTAATTAGCTGCCACCTTTTCCAAAATATTCTCCTATTAATTAGCTGCCACGTTTTCCAAAACATTCTCCTATTAATTAGCTGCCACCTTTTCCAAAATATTCTCCAATTAATTAGCTGCCATCTTTTCCATAATATTCTCCTATTAATTAGCTGCCACCTTTTCCAAAATATTCTCCTATTAATTAGCTGCCATCTTTTCCAAAATATTCTCCTATTAATTAGCTGCCACCTTTTTCCAAAATATTCTCCTATTAATTAGCTGCCATTTTTTTCCAAAATATTCTCCTATTAATTAGCTGCCACAATTTCCAAAATATTCTCCTATTAATTAGCTGCCACAATTTCCAAAATATTCTCCTATTAATTAGCTGCCACAATTTCCAAAATATTCTCCTATTAATTAGCTGCCACCTTTTCCAAAATATTCTCCTATTAATTAGCTGCCACCTTTTCCAAAATATTCTCCTATTAATTAGCTGCCACCTTTTCCAAAATATTCTCCTATTAATTAGCTGCCACCTTTTCCAAAATATTCTCCTATTAATTAGCTGCCACCTTTTCCAAAATATTCTCCTATTAATTAGCTGCCACCTTTTCCAAAATATTCTCCTATTAATTAGCTGCCACCTTTTCCAAAATATTCTCCTATTAATTAGCTGCCACCTTTTCCAAAATATTCTCCTATTAATTAGCTGCCACCTTTTCCAAAATATTCTCCTATTAATTAGCTGCCACCTTTTCCAAAATATTCTCCTATTAATTAGCTGCCACCTTTTCCAGAATATTCTCCTATTAATTAGCTGCCATCTTTTCCAAAATATTCTCCTATTAATTAGCTGCCATCTTTTCCAAAATATTCTCCTATTAATTAGCTGCCACCTTTTTCCAAAATATTCTCCTATTAATTAGCTGCCACCTTTTCCAAAATATTTCTACTATGGCTAACTAATTTTTCTTGCTAAGAGGCGGCCTTTTCATACTCATATAAGTATCTTCTTACCTCCAAACAAGGTTGGGTTGGGTTAGGTTAGGTTATATTAGGTTTGGTTAGGTTAGATTTGGTTTGGTTTGAATGGGTTGGGTTAGGTTACGTTTGGTTTGGTTAAATTTGGCTGGTTATAAAAATGCTGAAGGGGTGATAATTGTTCTAAAACGAGACTTTCGTCCCAAGACCCAATTGTTCCGGGACCAATTTGTCCCAAGACCCAATTGTTCCGGGACCAATTTGTCCCAAGACCCAATTGTTCTGGGACCAATTTGTCCCAAGACCCAATTGTTCCGGGACCAATTTGTCCCGAGACCCAATTGTTCCGGGACCAATTTGTCCCGAGACCCAATTGTTTCGGGACCAATTTGTCCCGAGACCCAATTGTTCCGGGACCAATTTGTCCCGAGACCCAATTGTTCCGGGACCAATTCGTCCCGAGACCCAATTGTTCCGGGACCAATTTGACCCGAGACCCAATTGTTCCGGGACCAATTTGACCCGAGACCCAATTGTACCTGGACCAATTTTTCTCGAGACCAAAGTGCCCCGAGACCCATTTGCCCCAAGAACCATTGGTCTCGAGACCCAATTGTCCCTAGAACAAATCAGCGAGACCATAACGGCGAGACCAAATTGTCGCGTACCGCAGATTAATAGCAGCCAATGGAAAATAGCTTTAGAAAGAGCTCTAACACAGTATATGACAAAAAGGCGAGACCGACATTAAATAGTTTATTTCCGACTATAGCGACTATAATAGTGCTCTGTGTAT
The DNA here is from genome assembly GCF_054372755.1 of Phalangium opilio. Lineage (NCBI taxonomy): Eukaryota > Metazoa > Arthropoda > Arachnida > Opiliones > Phalangiidae > Phalangium > Phalangium opilio. The sequence goes on from NW_028324148.1 coordinate 10,825,562, forward strand.
AAGTTTTACCGTTGAGTTCGTAATAACCCCTCCTCAGAAGGGGTGGGGGAAGTACGAAATTGGCTATTTCGCTAATGCTATGCTGACAAAAATATTTCGTCTTTGACCATGTAAAGGAGTAGCCAGTTGATGGAATTACAACCCAGAAGACTATAATAGCACTCGAACGTCTTGCTATTTATAGCAATAACTTCCGGGATTGCTCCGTAAAAAAAATTACCACTAGAAAGAAAGGAAAAGAAGTATCTGCCAAAAGAGCGTAAACTAGACGAAAGTGTGGTGAGTTAAGCCTTTGAAGGAGCCACCATGCGCCACGCCATCTTCGTTTTGAAAAACGAGAACGAAAAGAGTACCTAAGCAGGAACATTGAGTATGTTATTGCACGTGGGCGCGTGATATTTCTGTGGGAGTAAAGCGGTGCATAAATTCACTGAGCTTTACGGCGAAACTTTGTGGTTACACGATTTTCAATCTGTTTCGTACTTATGAACCTAAGGTGTTACGAAAAGTGAGAAGGATTGTAATTTACTTATTTTCACACGAAGGTTCCATTATGGTTTTCAATTGATAGTAATAATCTGGTGGACGAATATTTTAGAAAATTTTATGCCTCTGCCAGCATACTTCTGAATCTAACGTGAGTCGAATTTAGCTATTTCTAAATTTCTATTCCCTTTGCACTACCACCCACTTGGAAAACTGGCAAGCCTTGGCAGTTGTTTAGGTTAGACAAATGCCATTACATACTCCCATAAGTGAGGGGTGGATATGACTGCCCTCTAAGCTTGGCAAAGGCTAGTTTTAGTTCCGCCTTCATGGACGAGTTCTGATTGGTTCCTGCCTTAGGAAAGGTCAAATTTGTGTATCAGCCACAGGAGCCGACATTAGCGTTAAGACCCGCTACCCTTGATTGGCCTGTACTTTTCGAGGGGGAACAAAGCTGCCTGGCTTTAATGATGAGCTTGGCGAATATCCAAGTGGGCCATGCTTAGACTAAGTTCGGAAAAATATTTTGTTAGAATTTTTGCAATGTTAAACGTACTATTATAGGTTTTCAGAAGCCAATTTGTTTTCGACAGAGAATATGATGGATTATGGAGGTGTAATTGGACCCGATAATGCAACGGGACTTGTAGGATTGTTGCAGAGAAATGTAAATATAATATGGGAATAGGGACTACTTGGGATAAAAGCGAAAGGGACATCGTTCATGTTTACTTATGTAATGCTAAGCTAGTGAATTAAATAATAAGACCGGCAAGAAAAAACATAGCACTTAGGAATGGTCGTAATTGCTTTGAATCATTTGGATGTATTTTCTTTAGCAAGTAGGTCATTCTAAACAGCTATCATCTCTAAGTACCCAATAAGACCAACTGTTCGGATTATTTCATTACTAATAGCTTCAATGTAGAACTCTTTATGAGTTTTTAAGCTTCAATTAAATCCTGCTGCACATTACAAACAGTCAACAGAAATAAATGGTTCAAAATGGTACAATTCATTCAGATATTTAAAATGTTTACGTTGAAAGGTTGGAGACACCTGAAACGTTCTTCGAAAATCTATTATAGATCTGGAGTTAGCTTGTTGAGCTACATAACACAGATTCCTTGCGTACATTCTTAGAACCATGAATTTTTTCTATAAAATAATACCGCAAATATAACTTGTTTAAATACGCATGTTGAGGCGTAATACATTCCTTTTATTCATGTTCTTTCGGTACAGAGTGTTCGAAGTAAATAACCTGTGTTTGAACTTCTTTCAGGAGTCTGATATTTCTTTATATCCAATTCCACCAACGTACAAAGCCTTTAAATATGTTGATTATTCTCACTCAATATATCGACTTAATTGGAAGATCATGTCAATTAAACCCATGAAATCTACACATGATAGCTTCGGTGTTCTACGGACCTTCTCGTGGCAGGTGTGTTTTTTGATACAGAACTAGAAGGTTTTTGGGTAATTAGTTTGAGGGAACTCGCGATGGAGTTAAAACAAAGCACTATATGAAAGTAAGTGACCCTGAAATGCTGTATAACCTTCGAAGACGATTATAACAAATTGCCATGGATTTACAAGGAAACCCTTTCTAGAAGTGAATGCTTAGAATGGATGAACTCACCCTTGTCCAAACACATTTCCAGTCCATAAATTAACATTCTTTTAACATTTTCCTGCAATTTACACATAAATCTTCAAAGGAAGTGGCTATTTGGCTAACTTCGTCGCGAACCACAAGTTGACTTTCCTTACGAACTTCAGTTTTGGCTTGGCAAAGCTAGAGGAATTTGTGGGCGGAATTTATACGTGCATGTATAAATCCCGCCTACAACCCTTTGCCAAGCAAAAACCGGAGTTCAGGAGGGAAGTCCCCTTGTAGGGGATCCACTAGTGCCTTGCTAAGCTTTAAATATTTTTTATTAAAAGATTTACTATTCTTCTGTTCAAAGCGCCTATGCAAACCCATATTTGTAGTGACATTGAAACTAATTAAATAATTTTTTAAAATTTTATTTTCAGGTATGGTTGTGTGTAATTTTATCAATTCATTCGATTTACTTCCTGTCGTACCTTCAGGCTTGGAAAATGAAGTTCAAATTTCGTTGCGTAAAAGAATACGTTGGCGCTATTTCGATTCTTTTACTACAAGGTGTGTTTTTCGTGTATTTTAAGTGAAGTCAAATCCAGAAATGGAGCAGTGAAGGGAATGAAACTGAAACATAGAGATATAATAACTTCACGTAACTATTTTCTCGTACTAGGTTACAATCCTAAGAGAGGACTGGTGACGGACATTTCCTGGACCTGTTGGTTCATACCCTTATATTTTGTGACTTTATTCTTCTCTGGGATTTTTCTCTCGGACATGACGCTCCCGGAAACCCTTCACTACTACGATAGCCTTCTAGATTTATTACAGAACCCCAGTTTGAAAATTTATTTACCTAAAGGCACCTCGGCTCATTATCATTTTGCAGTAAGCGTATCTTTATTGGTAGACATTTTTTGAGTACAATAAGTAGTTCGAAATTCTTTAAATATCCAAGTATCTACCGACTCCAAACCTTATACACCATTTCGAAGCAACTATGAGGAGAGGCTCAGATTAATAACATTTGATATGAAAGGAAATAGGGCATCGGCATCTCTAGCACCCCTATAGTCCAAACTTCGAAAAAAGTCACCCCAAATAGAAAACGCGTCTGCTACTCTGCTTTATTTCCCTTCTCATCCCGGTACCTGGGCAAAAGGTTTTCGTCGCTAATTTTGGTAGGTTTTAGTTTTTTCTTGCGTAAAAATTTGTTCAAGCTTTAAATTTGATAATTTAAATGCCAGATAAATGTGCAATTAAATGCAATAATGGATTAAGAGTCAGATAGTGATTCAATCAGAAAACGTCTAATGTCATTAACTTAATTTCAAAGACTCGAAAAAATCCGTTTACGTTTCCCTGGCCTTGCCAGCACAATTCGCGCTGCGTCGTCTTTTGGGGTATCAAAATTCTACGGAACAGGAAAATATGGTCTCGCTGAATTGGTCTCGCCATTTTGGTCTCGCTGATTTGTTCGCGAGACTAATTGGTCTCACCGATTTGATCTCGTGATTTTTTTGGTCTCGTGATTTTTTTGGTCTCGTGATTTTTTTGGTCACGTGATTTTTTTGGTCTCGTGATTTTTTTGGTCTCGTAATTTTTTTTGGTCTCGTGATTTTTTTGGTCTCGTGATATTTTGGTATACTCCTATTGGATAGAATCCCGTTGGACCGAATTCAGATTTGTACAATTTTAGCCAAATTTAAAACAATTTATTGCCCAAAGAGCAATTTTCTGCTGAATGGGAATATTTATATGGAAGAGATTTCGACTGAATGGGATGGGTTTACACATATAAAATCATAGCGTTTTCCTTGAGTTGCCGAGCTCAAGTAGCGCAATGAATAGAGTGAGATAGATGATCGAAGAAGTTAAGCAGCATGGAGCACCCTCAGAATTTGGGAGGGAGATCTCTTAAAGGTAAGGTTGGGTTAGAGTTAAGTTAGTGCTATTTCATAAGAAAAACTAAACGTTACGCCTTTTCCAAAATATTGAAGTTTATCTGCATTCACTATCCAAATTAATATGCCTTTTCCAACTAAAATGTTACGCCTTTTCCAAAATTTTGAAGTTTATCTTCATTGACTTTCCAAATTAAAGGAATAGCGACGTGATTTAAAAATTATCTCAAATCTAAAGAAAACCTTACTTTTTTGAGAGTATAAACTCTTCTGATTCCAAAAATATGCTTGATTAATATTTAAATATGAAGGAAAACACAGAAAAAACACTTTGAAAACTTGAAATTTTGGGGGGCAAAAGCAAATTTGCGAAGAAGATTTTTGGCGGGTTTTCTCCTTGCTACGTCACTCACGGCATCTCGCGGAAAAGCCAAACGCGCGCGCCCGAGACTCCCGAGTCTACTAATGCCGCGCGAATCTGAATAAAATAGGCTTAACACTTAGGCTGAGACACTAACAGGCGTCACGTGAGCGACATCTAGAGTGAAAGTTTCTCCTTACTACGTCATCAAGCGAAACAAAATTTTAACTAGGCCTTTTCCAAACACTAAACTTTGATTGCAATTTTACAAATTTCTACGAAACCAAATACAAAAGTAAACATATCATAATAAACTAGATTTTTCAAGGATTTTTTTAGCATTTTAAGTTTGTGGGTGACGAAAATTATGTCACTAACACTTTAATATGCCTTTTTCAAAGATTAGGTAAGGTTAGCAATATTTTATAAAAAACTAAAATGTTACACCTTTTTCAAAGATTAGGTTAGGTTAGTAATATTTTATAAAAAAACTAAAATGTTACACCTTTTTAATAATATTGAATTTTATCTTCATTGACTTTCAAAATTAATATGCCTTTTCCAAAGATTAGGTTAGGTTAGTAATATTTTATAAAAAGAACTAAAATGTTACGCCTTTTCCAAAATATTGAAGTTTATCTTCATTGACTTTCCAAATTAATATGCCTTTTCCAAAAAATTACATTTTATATTCACTTCCGATATAAAGTTACTCCTTTTTGAATAATATTGTTCTTTATTTTTGTACTAAGATATTCCCATTACAAACGAGACCATAATAAATAAATAAATACTAACTTTAAAAAACAACAATTTGAAAAAAAAACCAGAAATGAAAGGAAAATTCATGATTAGAAATCCGCCCAAATTGCGGTATTCGGTCCATTGGGATTCGGTCGAACAAGACATTCGATCCAATGGGATTCGACCCAACGGTACACAATCGATTTTTTTGGTCTCGTGACTTTTTTGGTCTCGTGATTTTTTTTGGTCTCGTGATTTTTTGGTCTCGGGACTTTTTGGTCTCTGTACTATTTGGTTTCGTGATTTTACGGTCTCGGGACTATTAGGTCTCGTGATTTTACGGTCTCTGGACTATTAGGTCTCGTGATTTATTTGGTCTCGGGACTATTAGGTCTCGTGATTTATTTGGTCTCGGGACTATTAGGGCTCGTGATTTTTTGGTCTCGGGACTATTTGGTATCGTGACTTTTTTTCTGGTCTCGGGACTATTAGGGCTCGTGATTTTTTGGTCCCCGGACTATTTGGTATCGTGATTTTTTTGGTCTCGGGACTATTTGGTATCGTGATTTTTTTGGGTCTCAGGACTATTTGGTATCGTGATTTTGTTGCGCCTCAGGACTATTTGGTATCGTGATTTTTTTGGGTTTGGGACTATTTGGGATCGTAATTATTTCGTTACCTAATTAGTGGCCACGTTTTCTAAAACAAAGGTCCCAATAATTCGTTGCCATCTTTTCTAAAACAAAGGTCCCAATAATTCGTTGCCATCTTTTCCAAAACAACGGTCCCAATATTTCGTTGCAAAAATTTCCAAAATATTCTCCTATTAATTAGCTTCCACCTTTTCCAAAATATTCTCCTATATATAAGCTGCCACCTCTTCCAAAATATTCTCCTATAAATTAGCTGCCACCTTTTCCAAAATATTCTCCTATTAATTAGCTGTCACTTTTTCCAAAATATTCTCCAATTAATTAGTTGTCACTTTTTCCAAAATATTCTCCTATTAATTAGCTGCCACTTTTTCCAAAACATTCTCCGATTAACTAGCTGCCACCTTTTCCAGAAAATTCTCCTATTATTTAGCTGTCACCTTTTCCAAAATATTTCTATTATTGCTAATAAATTGTTCGTGCTAAGAAGCGGGCTTTTCATACTCATAAATAATCTTCTTACCTCCAAACAAGGTCGGGTTGCATTGGGTTGGGTTAGTTTAGGTTCAGTTAGGTTTGGTTATATTAGGTTTGGTTTGAATGGGCTGGGTTAGGTTGGGTTGGGTTAGGTTTGGTTTGTTAAGGTTTGGTTAGATCAAGTAAGGTCTGGTTTGGTTTTTTCGGTTAAATTTGGCTGGTTAAAATATGCTGAAGGGGTGATAATTTTTTTAAAACGAGACGTTCGTGTCCAGAGACCAATTTGTCCCGAGACCCAATTGTTGCGGGACCAAATTGTCCCGAGACCCAATTGTACCGGGACCAATTTTTCTCAAGACCAAAGTGTCCCAAGACCCATTTGCTCCAAGACCTAATTGTCTCGAGACCCATTAGTAGGTCACATTTGTCCCAAGACCAAATCGGCGAGACCATAACGGTGAGACCAAAATTTCGCGTACCGAAAATTCTACGTTCTACCCTCTGAGGACGCCACGTGGCAATACTATTTGAAAACTGCCAGTTTTCCTTACCTTTATATCCAGGGCTATTAATCTGTGTTTCCAGCCTCCTATCTTTTTACCTCTCCGTGTGACGTAGTCCAGGAGAGGTTCTGTCTGTCTGTCTGTCTGTCCGTTGTTACACCCACGTGACCGCGTTCGCAGTTTCCAAATCGGAGCAAACGTGTTCACCATTTCCGAACTGCTTTCACAGTCACGGAAATGGCTCCTCTACTTGAGTTCTCACACCACCATCTTCTGGTCTTTGTCCATCCCACACGGACACCAGTCTGTACTTACTGGCTTCTAATCACCACCATCTTCTGGTCTTCGTCCATTCCACTTGGACACCAGTCTGTACATACTGGCTTCTAATTACCACCATCTTCTGTTCTTTGTCAATCCCACATTGACACCAGTCTGCACTTACACTGGCTTCTAACACCACCATCCACTGGTCTTCCGTCTATTCCACATAGACACCAATCTGTATCATTGGCTTCTACTCCATTATCTTCGTTCGGTTTTAGTATAAACGCGGCGATCAGCTAGGGTTACGAGAAACGTCTAGCCTCCCTAAGGTGGGATCGCCACCAAAGGTTTTCGCAATTGCGCTTTTTCCTTACTATCATAATGGAAACGAATCGTATATATACCCCAAAATTTGAAGAAAGCGGGCAAGAGGGGTACCCTTCACTTTAAACGTCAATATTAGCAAAGTTTGAGATGAAAATAGGTATAACTTTATTTTAAACGATTTAACTATTATTAATGTTAATTATTTAAGATTAAAAGAATTAAAAATAATTATATTTATTTAAATATTAAAGATAAACCTCTCGTGCAAAGAGAGAGATTATCATTGCCTCCTATATCTATCAAGGCCCGTGTTTTGTGATATATTTCATTCATTGCCTCCTATATCTATTAAGGCCCGTGCATTGTGATATATTTCATTCATTGCCTCCTATATCTATCAAGGCCCGTGCATTGCGATATATTTTTCAAAACAACAAACAAAAATGGGAAGCTCCTCTCAGAAACATAATAATTTCTTTTCTCTGCATATGAAATGAAAATATGGATAATATTGCGCTCCTTCTTTAATGGTATGAATCCTTGCATGTCTATTAATATTTTACGTAGGAGTAATACGTTTTTAGCGAAGTCTAGAGAGGATAAACATCAGCGAGATTGTTTCGGAAAAAAAATACTGCTTCCACTAATGGGTTTATACTCCTTGTTACTGTTGTTTTGTCATGATAGAAGCTTAAAAAATTTCGAGAGGACAGACCTTTTTTATCCTCTTGTTTTATTCTTAATAAGAATATAAAACAATTATTTTGTATCAAAAAATATTTTTGGTGCTGAGATTGCTTTAGAAAAATCCAAACGGTTAGGCATTGGTAAAAAAGACATGTGTAAGCTATTTGCAGAGATGATAATGGTTTTACATGTTTTAAATAAGACTGAAGCCTCCACTATTGTGTTTATGCTCCTTGTTTGTTTGACTGAAAACCATCTAGGTGTAGATAACAGTCAGACCAAAAATTTCAAAAATACATATTTTAAATCTAATCAGATACGCTCACCTAGTTGAAAATAGACCTTTAATTAAGTCAAATTAAGTGGTTGTAAAGAGCCAGCAGGTTTTTGCCGCTTCTTTTTGTGAGTATTTGATTTTTGTATGTAAAATGGAGGAAGATAATGTTGAGAGTAAGGATGAAATGCGGAAGAGCAAAGCGCGGGAAAGGATGAGGGCAAAGAGGTCGACGTTTCCATTGGATACTTAAGTTTATATAATCTTCTCGACACGGAGAGGTAATATTTTGGTTTTCCCAACTTGTTTTAGCTATTGCGCTGGGTCGACTACCCTCTTTTCAGGGTTGATATGTCTTTCTCAGGTCTCAAATTTCGTTCATATTCACGACAAATCAAAAAATTCATTACATTTACTTAACTTACTAAAGGAGCACTTACATATTTACATAACACCTCTGTAATTTCGAAATACCATAAGAACTTTCAAAATTCCTACGAAATTTCCTTCTAACTAACGAGGGGTCGGTGGAAGCAACACATTATATTTTTGCAGACCAATAGTTCGTTTAGCATATTATTTTACTAGCTTTGATTTTGTGAAATTCTTCGAAATGATCAGGACTCAACTGCTGAAACGGACAAGGAAGTATATGAGCAGATTCTTAAATCGAACGGACTATTCGATCCGATGGAATTAGATCTTGATTCAATTCTTTCCAATATGCATAATGGAAATAAAGTTATGATAATAGAAAAAACCACAGTTCCTTTTGCGTTTGTTTCGTTTCTTAACTGCGAAAGTCAGAAATACGAAGTACATTTCTCGAAAGAGCATATTCTAGTGGAAAACTTCGCATTCATGTTTAGGAGAGGCTACGTTTCGAACTTGATTCCCAAATTCAAAAAGTTGTATGTTGACAATATATTATTTATTGTGTGCACAACCCTAAGTGTCGTATTTTTGAAGTTCAGCCCATATGGGACTTTTCTCCACGATACGCAAACAAAGCGAGAGTTTTTCACGATACGCGAAGAAAGCTCGAGTTTTTCACGATACGCGAAGAAAGCTCGAGTTTTTCACGATACGCAAACAAAGCTCGAGTTTTTCACGATACGCGAAGAAAGCTCGAGTTTTTCACGATACGCAAACAAAGCTCGAGTTTTCCACGATACGCAAAGAAAGCTCGAGTTTTTCACGATACGCGAAGAAAGCTCGAGTTTTCCACGATACGCGAAGAGAGCTCGAGTTTTTCACGATACGCGAAGAAAGCTCGAGTTTTTCACGATACGCGAAGAAAGCTCGAGTTTTTCACGATACGCGAAGAAAGCTCGAGTTTTTCACGAACGCGAAGAAAGCTCGATTTTTTCACTATACGCGAATAAAGCTCGAGTTTTTCACTATACGCGAATAAAGCTCGAGTTTATCGCTATACGCGAATAAAGCTCGAGTTTATCGCTATACGCGAATAAAGCTCGAGTTTATCGCTATACGCGAATAAAGCTCGAGTTTTTCACTATACGCGAAGAAAGCTCGAGTTTTTCACGATACGCGAAGAAAGCTCGATTTTTTCACTATACGCGAATAAAGCTCGAGTTTTTCACTATACGCGAATAAAGCTCGAGTTTATCGCTATACGCGAATAAAGCTCGAGTTTATCGCTATACGCGAATAAAGCTCGAGTTTTTCACTATACGCGAAGAAAGCTCGAGTTTTTCACGATACGCGAAGAAAGCTCGATTTTTTTCACTATACGCGAATAAAGCTCGAGTTTTTCACTATACGCGAATAAAGCTCGAGTTTATCGCTATACGCGAATAAAGCTCGAGTTTATCGCTATACGCGAATAAAGCTCGAGTTTATCGCTATACGCGAATAAAGCTCGAGTTTTTCACTATACGCGAAGAAAGCTCGAGTTTTTCACTATACGCGAATAAAGCTCGATTTTTTCACTATACGCGAATAAAGCTCGAGTTTTTCACTATACGCGAATAAAGCTCGAGTTTTTCACTATACGCGAATAAAGCTCGAGTTTTTCACGATACGCGAATAAAGCGAGTTTTTCACGATACACAAAAAAGCACAACTTTTTCCTTATCACCTCATATATCGTCTTAGACTATAAACTAGCATTTTCTTCTGTTCAATAAAAACTATCAAAAATAATAATGATAATATATAATATTTTGAATTACAGCGTGTTGCGATACGTGGAAAGCAACCTCGTCGAAAAAGACATAAACAGTATCATAATTGAGAAGCCAAGCTGCACAGCACTATTTCGGAAAAAGCAAGAATCCCACGACGTACTGCCCTTGAACATGGAAAACATGAAATTCCCTATTTACGTAGTATTAGGAGGATGCGTCGTTTCAATTGTAGTACTATTTTGCCAATTACTCCACCCACCAAAAATGCAGAGAAGATCAAATATGAGGCGCGTAAAACCAAACCGTTACAGCAAGTATGTAACGGCAGAATGGAGATTGCGAGCTCAGTAATTTTACTGTGAACCATTAGCCCTAAACGAGGAGATGGTTGGCAAAGTGAATTTATTGTACATAACATTTAACGGCAATTCTTACTATCAGTTTCTGTTGATATTTTAAGATTATAGTGTATAACCTAATGATCAAAAACATGTTTTATATGGTCGACAATAATTCCGATTTGAATCCATTTTTGCCAGAGTTGATTGAAGATTTGTAATCTGATAGAACTATCAAAGATCATTGCTAAGAATATTACATTAATAGTCTACACACTAATTTTTGTTATATTTTGAGGATATTGTTTTAATTTCTCAAAGTGAATCAACTTTCATAAAAAAGTTAATTAATTTCCAGTTAAACAGTTTTCACTCCAGGTAAAACCACTTGAAATCAATTTGCTTTGAAGGTTCGAAAAAAGTGTAAAATACTATAATAATAGACCACCTGGGAGCAAAAGACTTCTACAATGAGAAGATAAGAAATATTTATTGTATTAATTTATCACCATAATATTATGTTCGTTATCCTGAAAAAACTTTGTGGTCTATGGCACGTAGGTCCGTGGCACATACGAGCGGGGATAATTAAACCCAATCTTAATTCTAAAAGCAATTGTTTTCAGTACGCGCATTTTTACACAGTCCACTTGCTAAATTAATAAAAACCGCCTTTGTGAACGAAAATTGGAGTAGAAAAAAGTGAAAGATACGTGAACAAAATGGATTGACTGAAGTAACAGATATTAAAATGTTTTAGCTTAGAGACACGGTTAAAAAGTAACAATTATAAGAAGAAATCCTTTTTCGTTTTTATTCGCCAAAATTCCATTTGCCCAAATTACTTCATCATGAAATTTTGCCCCATTTTTGAAAGAATACGTGGAAGGACCGATTATTCACTTTATCCTCGCATTTTGATATTGAAAGCGTTTGCATGAAAAATGTTGTTAAATTACCCTCTGTAGGGACACTGCCAACTCTAATACTAGGCCTTGAAATGTACGATAGAAGCATTTTTATGTGACATTTTGAATTTGCGCTTAGTAACCGTTAGATGGCTTTTTTCTGAGGCGAATTTTCGCGATGACGAAAGTAAATTCGTACTGCGCAGTCTCGCATGACGTCACGTCTATCGCTTATGGTGGACCAGGGTAGGAAAAAGGATTTTTTTAAACTACTAAAGCAAGTAGTCCACTAAGCCTTGTGAAACCGTACCGTTAACGTAACGTCACGTATCCAAATACGTACAGAACGCCATCTGATAGCGTTTCTTAAACGATGCTTTCGGACTTAGGTAATGGACGCCCTCTTTCGGATGATTTACGAACTTAAAACGGTAACGATACGGTTACGCAAGGCTAAGTGGACTACTTGCTTAAATAACCTGGTCCATGACCATTGACCAGGGCACATCGTCTGCTAAACTAGAGAAGTGGGTAATTAAAATATTGGAGTTTATAATGTCTGTGTCCGAATTCATCTGCCAAAGAAATATCCTCCTACCTCTCCTAAGCTCGCTCATTGGTCAATCCAAATCAAACTTAAGGTATTTCATTGGCAGTGGCAGTTTTTGGTAAAAATTTAAGGGCTGTGATAGGTTGAAATTTCCATGCAGACGCCATTGACACGTGTCAAAACGAACACCAAATTTAAATTAGTATTTTTCGAACTCGGAAACCGTTCAGCATCATGAACCGGTTTATTGACCGGTTTTTTGCTTTCTTTTTCGAGCCGAACTTAGCAGATTACACTTCGTCGTTGCTAACAATTTCCCATAGTTTTGAATTTGCCGCCAGTTTAAAACCTCAGAAAAGCGACATCTAGTGCCATTTATGAAATCCTAATTGCCACCCCCCTTTTATTCCTATCGCAAGGCCTAGTATTAGAGAAGGCAGTGGTAGGTAACTTTCGATCCACGACTCGTTTTCATGGCCATAGTTCCATTGTTTCCTTTTTTATGTGCCCACAATTCAATATTAACATGAATTTATTCATGATATTACTCATAAATCGAAAATGAAAAATTTATAAAATAAATAACAAAAAAGGTTGTGGCAGGGATAGATAGACTTTTTTAAGACGGAATAAACAATGTTTGGCCTTTATTTCAGTCCGACTCATAGACGAGTATATAGTCCCTTCCTTCAACACGTAACCAAAAAAATAAATTATCTTATTGGCTCACAAAAACTACGTATTGGTGACGTTGCTGACAAGGAGGGCCAAAAATACGTAATTCCTGTTTACGTCTGTCGCCATGACTACGACCCCTCTTGCGTTGTACCATAGCCCACTCGATCACGCGCGTCACGACGCAAGCTGCTCGCGCTATAGCTATAGAGCGCGGATCGAGTGGGCTATGGTTGTACAGATAAGCGTCTTCACAGCGGTTTAAAATGGAGCCGTCTAAATGCCAGGGTCCGGCAATTATTCGGGAATTGTTTTTAATAGCAAATAAGAAGGTAGTTAGTGAATTTGGTGCCGGTGTTTTGGATTTGGAGTACAGCTGTAAGGGTGAAAAGTGTTCGCTAATTCTTTCTTAAGCCAATCATTTCTACTATCCTCATGATTTTGTAAACGAATTTGATGAAGTTAACCAAGGCTTAGTGATTGGTCAGGAGTTTTGTGAGCTTAGTGTTTGGTTAAAACCTGTTCGTGCTGTAATATCTATGAAGACTTCTAACTCACTTTCAATTTTCTTGGGTCTTCCCCGTTTTTTTTTCAGTTGCAAGCCCTATGTCTTGTGTAACTTCCATTTTTAAACAATGTTCTTTCAAAAATTACAATCCGAGCCCATTCCAACTTGGCAGACGAAGGGGCAGACGACGTTTGTTTGACCCGGATATACATACAACGCGATAACTAAAATAAGACTCGCCTCTTCTTTCATACCCCTCCGTCACGGGTAAGGGGGTCGTGGACTTGGACGCGCACCCGAATAACCCTGTTACCCATTCCGTCTCAAAAAAGTCTATCTATCCCTGGTTGTGGTTTATGTAATTTTGGCATCATCTTGAAGAATGAGACACCGGTTTGATGTTTACTTGCTGTTTTTCGAGGAACACACTAAAGAGCAAGTCTGATTAATGCGAATAATAGAAGAAATTTAATGCTTTTATCCCTTAAAATATCTCAATCAGCAAATGATTCTTTCAAGAACTATAATCGACCTATTGACGGTAAATATAAACCATGTTGCATGTGCCTGTTATATTAATATATTTTAATACTTCGACACGAACTCTTTCGAAAATAATTTCATGATAAATTAATTTGGCCAAACGGAATTTTGGTGAAAAAACACCAAGATAAGGAATGATTTAGAATAATTACTATTTTATAATCATGTCTCTAAATTGAAAGTTGTTAATACCTGAACTTCAGTCCTGGACTTATCTATATGTAAAATTTCATCAATATTAGTTTAACGATACCTTCTATTGTGGTAATTTCATATAAAACGGTAAGAGAATAAATTTGAAGTTATTCAAGTTTTCGGAAATCGAAATATATATATATATATATACTTATATGCATGATTATAATTCTAAGCGTCTTACTGCGGAAAATGTTTTCTTTTAAAAGCTATAAACTAGAACTCAGCTTTCGTGCGGAAATTTTAAGCCAATCGTAGCTGATGTAGAGCAATTTAACGGTTTTTACTTGGCTCGCGTGTTGAAAAACCGACACGGTCAATAAATGACTCCAATTTATACTGCAAAACCGCCTTATGACCTAACCGTAACTGGAAGGCAGCTTTCTTGTGTAATTATGGAATTTCTACGGCACTATTTGTGGACGCGGTTTAGTTAAACGTTATTGTTCGTTGCAGTATATGGAATCACAAAATAACTGACAAAAACAAATAGGGTGGATAATATAAATGTGCTTTGAAAAATTTTAATTGAAAACGCAGTAAGTTTTTAGAACAATTTTTGATCCACCACCATAATTTTCGTTATCCAGTAAAAAAAGCTTTTATGGTCACGTAGGACAACTTCAAGGTCCGTTTAACATAAAGGTTGGGATAATTAAACTTAATCTTATCTCAAATAATAGTAAATATAAAGGAATTGTCTTTAGCATGCACATATTTACACGGGCCACTTGTAAAATAAATGAAAACGCGCCAAGACTTTGAAGACGAAACAAAACCAATTTTATGTATACAGGGTGGCTTCGGTATTTGTGGCCAATAGCTTCTATGGGATAGTATTATTCCATTGAAAATAGTATGTTTCCTACCATATTGTGTTGCAGGATTGATAACGTGAATAATTTATTAGATATGTAATGCAATAGACTGCTGTAATCGAAATGATGTTTAACGTATTGCCTACAGTTTAAAGGGAGGGTGAAGTAGAAAATCAAGTGATTTTTTTATCGATTTTTCTACTAATTATAAGACCAGTCTGCATAGTCAAACATCCAGGAAATACTTCCGAATGATTTTAAAATTCAAATTAGGTTCAGATTTTAAGGATAATTTTAAAGAAGGTCCTCTGGCTAGAGATGTGAGTCGGTAATTTACCGTCCGTAAATTACCGGTAATTTACCAAATACCGCGTAAATTACCGTTTTATAATTTACCGTAATCTTACAATGGTAATTTACCGGTAAATTACTGCGGTAAATTACCGTGGTAAATTACCAAACATTTTTATTACGCTTTAAATGTTCATTTTACAATTAAATGATCAATTATGTCTTTGTTTACTTCCAAAATGACTCACCAGGCGCTATTCGCTAACCAGTACTTACAAAGTTGCGCTAGAAATTAGACTTTTAATAAATCTTTAATTAGAAATCAGATTAGAAAGGCCACAGTTGCCGTCTTGGTAGAAAAAGCCACAAATACGTGTAAAGCAGTCAGATAGTGCTCACAATTAAACGTTGTTTTAAGTAATGGATTGTGAGCAGAGGAAAATATAAATTACCAAAAATTACCGACTGAACGGAAATTTTTGTTTTCCCAAAATTTCAATCGGTAATTTACCGGTAATTTATTTATTAATTTACTTCTGGCCAATCGCGCAACGTCCTGCCTTTTTATTAACAAAATTCTCGTGGCATGTTACGTGTTGAATGAAATTTATCACGAGATTTCATAAAATTCGCGCGCGACGTGATAATCATGGCGCGAGACATGGAGCGTGCCACGAGAAATTTGTTAATAAAAAGGCAAGGCATTACGCGATTGGTCGGAGGACCTTCTTTAAAATTATCCTTAAAATCTGAACCTAATTTGAATTTTTCAATCATTCGGAAGTATTTCCTGGATGTTTGACTATGCAGACTGGTCTTATAATTAGTAGAAAAATCGATAAAAAATCACTTGATTTTCTACTTCACCCTCCCTTTAAACTGTAGGCAATACGTTAAACATCATTTCGATTACAGCAGTCTATTGCATTACATATCTATTATCAAAAGGAGATGATCTAAAAGGACATAGCTTTCCAGCCTAGGAATGAGGGTATTGTGTGTCAGGTTCTCTCTAACGAACGTCTCATCTCGAGTGTTCCTAAAACTTGATATCCCAAGGCTAGGCCGAATGTATTTACTGTAGAGTAAACGGTAGTTGAACACCCAAATTTTTCTCTACTAACATTTTTTCTCGGCGCCAACTAACATCAGCCGCGGAAAGCTGGGTCTCACTAAAAAAATTCCACCCCCCTTAAAAAATGTACGAAACTTCAATTTTTGGATTGGAGGTTGGGTCCGCTTGTGGTGAGTTACTCAGCCAATAGAGAGACGGAGATCTTATAAGACGATCGGAGTTTACGTTATGGCGGAGCAAGTTACGAATAACGAATCGGGTGTAAATGTATTAATTTAGAAATGGATAAAAGGCTCTCAAAACAAACTCAGAGTATTTCCGCGCCAGAAAAATATAATTCCGTCGGCTTTCTTTAAAAACGTTTGCACTCCACACGATACACCGTTGCCATAAAAAACGCAAACATCGTGCACTTGGATGAACGCTCCATGCTTGATCTTACTCGGATAAAAAAATTAACCCCGCCTGTTTTACTTCATTCTCCACCGCTGTGGAGCGCTGCTTCAAAAGCTCGTTCTCGGTCGTGGCCGATATTTTTAAAATTTTATCTCTCCATTCACGCGAGCTCCGTTGGAAACTTTAAAAAGCTTAACGTCAGAACTTTCAGACACAGAGGCTACGGCAAAAAATCTTACATAGGAACTTGGTGTAAGATTATTCTACTTGTGCTATTATTCACGTTATCAATCCTGCAACACAATATGGTAGGAAACATACTATTTTCAGTGGAATAATACTATCCCATAGAAGCTATTGGCCACAAATACCGAAGCCACCCTGTATATGCCTAATTAATAATTGTAGTTCTAAGCGTCTTACTATGGAATATGGTTTCTTTTCATAGCTGAATTATAGAACAGAACTTGTAACTTTGAAGCCAATCGTAGCTGATGTTGAGTATTGAATCGATTTTCTACTTGGCTCGCGTGTTTGAAACCGACGCGATCAAAAATATAACGAGTAATTATGGAATTGCTAAGTCGGTCTTTGTTGACGCGGTTTAGCTAAACGTTATTGTACGTTAGGTTCAGTATATTGAGAGCGGGATCACTAAGTAATTGACTTAGTCTTTCTTTTTCGACAAAAAAGGTTGGCCGGAACCATATAAAAGAGTTCAGACAAAAATATAAAAGAAATCGCAGTAAGTTATTTAGTAGTTTTTGGCAATGGTGTCGAAGACTATCGATTAATGTGAAATGAGGTTCTGAATAACGAAAGTTATATGAAATGAGGTTCTGAATAACGAAAGTTATATGATATAAGGTTCTGAATAACGAAAGTTATATGAAATGAGGTTCCGAATAACGATAGTTATATGAAATGAGGTTCTGAATAACGAAAGTTATATGAAATGAGGTTCTGAATAACGAAAGTTATATGAAATAAGGTTCTGAATAACGAAATTTATATGAAATAAGGTTCTTAATAACGAAATTTATATGAAATAAGGTTCTGAATAACGAAATTTTTATGAAATAAGGTTCTGAATAACGAAATTTCTATGAAATGAGGTTCTGAATAACGAAATTTCTATGAAATGAGGTTCTGAATAACGAAATTTCTATGAATTGAGGTTCTGAATAACGAAAGTTTTATGAAATGAGGTTCTGAATAACGAAAGTTTTATGAAATGAAGTTCTGAATAACGAAAGTTTTATGAAATGAGGTTCTGAATAACGAAAGTTTTATGAAATGAGGTTCTGAATAACGAAAGTTTTATGAAATGAGGTTCTGAATAACGAAAGTTTTATGAAGTGAGGTTCTGAATAACGAAAGTTTTTTGAAATGAGGTTCTGAATACCGAAAGTTTTATGAAATGAGGTTCTGAATACCGAAAGTTTTATGAAATGAGGTTCTGAATACCGAAAGTTTTATGAAATGAGGTTCTGAATAACGAAAGTTTTATGAAATGAGGTTCTGAATAACGAAAGTTTTATGAAATGAGGTTCTGAATAACGAAAGTTTTATGAAATGAGGTTCTGAATAACGAAAGTTTTATGAAATGAGGTTCTGAATAACAAAAGTTTTATGAAATGAGGTTCTGAATAACGAAAGTTTTATGAAATGAGGTTCTGAATAACGAAAGTTTTATGAAATGAGGTTCTGAATAACGAAAGTTTTATGAAATGAGGTTCTGAATAACGAAAGTTTTATGAAATGGGGTTCTGAATAACGAAAGTTTTATGAAATGAGGTTCTGAATAACGAAAGTTTTATGAAATGGGGTTCTGAATAACGAAAGTTTTATGAAATGAGGTTCTGAATAACGAAAGTTTTATGAAATGGGGTTCTGAATAACGAAAGTTTTATGAAATGAGGTTCTGAATAACGAACGTTATATGAAATGAGGTTCTGAATAACGAAAGTTATATGAAATGAGGTTCTGAATAACGAAAGTTATATGAAATGAGGTTCTGAATAACGAAAGTTATATAATATGAGGTTCTGAATGACGTAAGCTATATAAAATGAGGTTCTGAATATCGAGAGTTATGGAAAATGAGGTTCTGAATGACGTAAGCTATATGAAATGAGGTTCTGAATAACGAAAGTTATGTAAAATGAGGTTTTGAGTGACGAAAGCTATGTAAAATGAGGTTCTGAATGACGTAAGCTATATGAAATGAGGTTCTGAATAACGAAAGTTATGTAAAATGAGGTTTTGAATGACGAAAGCTATGTGAAATGAGATTCTGTATAACGTACGTTATGTGAAATGAGATTCTGTATGGCTAACGTTTGTGAACTAAATTTCTGTATAACGTACGTTATGTCAAATAAATTTCTGTATATCGTACGTTATGTCAAATAAATTTCTGTATATCGTACGTTATGTGAAATGAATTTCAGTATAGCGTACGTTATGTGAAATGAATTTCAGTATAGCGTACGTTATGTGAAATGAATTTCAGTATAGCGTACGTTATGTGAAATGAATTTCAGTATAGCGTACGTTATGTGAAATGAATTTCAGTATAGCGTACGTTATGTGAAATGAATTTCAGTATAGCGTACGTTATGTGAAATGAATTTCTGTATAGCGTACGTTATGTGAAACAAGGTTCTGTATGGCGTACGTTATGTGAAACAAGGTTCTGTATGGCGTACGTTATGTGAAATGAATTTCTGTATAACGTTCGTTATGTGAAATGAGGGTCGGTATACCTGGAATTTTGGTGAAATATATTATGTAAGGCTTGAAATTGGGGGCTAGAAGTTGGTCTACTGAGTTCTCTCGATAAGCAATAATTTCAGACCTCTACCTTCAGCCACAACGATCTTATTGCGCCCAAGTTGCTCCGAGAAAAGATTGTTCGTAGAGCTTTTTGCCGAATTAACGGAGTATTTAACTTGGCGTGTGAACTTCCGTGCACAGTTGAAACACGAATTTCTAAAAAATATTTGTTGTTATTTATCGACTTCAGCGTCTGAAAATGTCCACAGATACAAGATTTGCTTATACAACGGTAATTATGTACAATTATATTATATGAGTGTGAATAGATATCCTTTATTTATTTTTGTAAGTTCGAACGTGATTAAAAGCGCTATAGGCATTTTGAAACGTTTTGGAAAGGTCAAAATTAAATATTTCCATTTCCATGCATCTAGATATCTTACGAAAAAACAGGTTTTTTAAAAATGGATTAGATCTTTCAAGAACGGTTCAAACCGATTTGAAAGGGTTCACTGTAAACGCGTCTAAAGTGACACTCAATGTTTTCACATTGCTAGCAGCTAATGGAAAATAGCTTGAGAGATGCCTTTAAACAGCATGTGTCAAAAAAGTGACTGTTTATTCACAGCTTTATCGAATATAAAAGTGCTCTGTGTATAAATTTTACCGTGAATTAATCGAAAGTTTGGTTAAGCCTTTGAGCGAAAATTGTACATAAGCAGGAACACTGAGTATGTTATTGCACTTGGGCGCGTGAAGGTGATATAACAATTTCTTTACGGCAAAACGTTTTAGTTACACGATTTTCAATCTGTTTCCTTTAATGAACCTCTGGTGTTACGGAAAATTGAGTTAGAAGGATTGCAATTTAGCAACCTCGATGTGTTAAAAATACCATAACTCTATTGTAATTCACTTATTTTCACACGAAGGTTCCATTATGGTTTGCAATTGACAGTAATAATCAGGTGGACGAATTTTTGAGAACCTTTTATGCCTCTGCTACCGTACTTCTAAATCTAACGTGAGTCGAATTTAATGTTATTAGCTATTTCAAAATTTTGAATCCCTTTGCACCACGAGTCACTTGGATAATTAGCAAATGTCATCATTAATGCAAGCCTTGGTGGTGGAATAGTTTAGACAAATGCCACTAGATGCTCCCATAATCGAGGGATGGATATGACTGGCCCTCTAAGCTTAGCAAAGGCTTAGCTTGACGAGTTCTGATTGGCTCCTGCCTTAGGCAATATAAAATTTGTGTGTAGAAGATCAGCCATAGGAGTCGACAATTGCTTTAAGACCCGCTACCTTTGATCGCCCTGTATGTTATAGAGCGAGCCAACAAATAGCCGAGACAATTCGGGATGAGCTAAAACTAAATTGTAATGTGATTCCCATGGCAATGGTTTTAAGAAAGCTTTGTTTCTATGATCAAGAGTAGTTCTTAAAATGTTTGCAATTTTTATGTCAACGGAATTTTTCATGGAATGAGTTTAGAGCTCCATTTTGAGCCTAAATTCATAATTTCTCAAACATTATTTCGCTCTCGATAAGTTTCTAAAATTTAACTTTCAAGATTCATATTTATAATTTCCCAACATTGAAATTGGAAGTTCACATTCAAAAACATTTCTTAAAATAAAAATGGAAAATTATGAATTTCCGCTCAAATTGAAGCTCAAAACTTCAAAAATTCAGATTTGATAGCAATTGGTTTTCCAAACACTTTGAATGACTGCAAATAGTTTGAAAAACAATTCTGATTGCTGATACAACACACTTTCGAAACCATTCCCGTAGAAATATCATTACAATAAAATTTTAGCACGGCTTGGTATTTTTTATCGAATTTTCGAGGGCGATCAATGGTGAGCTTTGCGAATATCCAAGTGGGCCGTCCTTGGACTAATTTTAACAAGACATTTTGTTAGAATTTTTGCTATGTTTATCGTCCTATTATAGGTTTTCAGAAGCCAATTTGTTTTCGACAGAGAATTTGATGGATTATGGAAGTGTATTTGGACCCGATAATGCAACGGGACTTGTGGGATTGTTGCAGAGAAATGTAAATATAATGTGGGAATAGGGACTACTTGGGATAAAAGCGAAATGGGACATCGTTCACGTTTACTAATGTAATGCTAAGCTAGTGAATTAAAAAATAAGACTGGCAAGAAAAAACAGAGCACTTAGGAATGGTCATAATTGCTTTGCATCATTTGGATGTATTTTCCTTAGCAGAAGGTCATTTCAAAGAGCTCGCATCTCTAAGACCAACTGATCGGATTTTTCCATTACTAATAACTTCAATGTTGAACCCTTTATGAGTTTTTAAGCTTCGATTAAATGCTTTTACACATTACAAACAGTCATCAGAAATAAATGGTTCAAAATGGTATAATTCATTAAGTTTTTTAAAATGTTTACGTGGAAAGGTGGGAGACACCTGAAACGTTCATCGAAAATCTATTTTAGATCTGGAGTTAGCTTGTTGAGCTACATAACACAGATTCCTTGCGTACATTCTAAGAACTGTGAACTTTTTTATAAAATAATACTGCAAATATAACTTTTTTAAATACGCATGTTGAGGCGTAATACATTACTTTTATGCATGGTCTTTCGGTACAGAGTGTTCGAAGAAAATAATCCGTGTTTGAACTTCTTTTAGGAGGCAGATATTTCTTTATTTCCAATTCCACCAACGTACAAAGCCTTTGAATATATAGATTATTCTCACTCAATATATCGACTCAATTGGAAGATCATGTCAATTAAACCCATGAAATCTACACATGATTGCTTTGGTGTTCTACGGACCTTCTCGTGGCAGGTGTGTTTTTGTGATACAGAACTAGAAGGTTTTTGGGTAATTAGTTTAAGGGAACTCGCGATGGAGTTAAAACAAAGCACTATATGAAAGTAATTGACCCTGAAATGCTGCAAAACTTTCGAAGACATGGATTTACAAGGAAACACTTTCTAGAAGTGAATGCTTAGAATGGATGAACACACTCTTGCCCAAACACATTTTCAGTCCATAAATTAACATTCTTTTAACATTTTCCTGCAATTTACATATGAATCTTCAAAGGAAGTGGCTATTTGGGTAACTTCGTCGCGAACCACAGAAAACTTAATAAAGAATGGCGCGGGTCCAGTGGATCCCCTACAAGTTGACTTTCCTTACGAACTTCAGTTTTGGCTTGGCAAAGCTAGAGGAATTTGTGGGCGGGATTTATACGTGCATGTATAAATCCCGCCCACGACCCTTTGCCAAGCAAAAACCGGAGTTCAGGAGGGCAGTCCCCTTGTAGGGGATCCACTGGAGCCTTGCTATGCTTTAAATATTTTTTATTAAAAGATTTATTCTTCTGTTCAAAGCGCCTATGCAAACCCATATTTGTAGTGAGATTGAGAATAATTAAATAATTTTTTAAAACTTTGTTTCCAGATATGGTTGTGTGTATTTTTATCAATCCATTCGATTTATTTCCTGTCGTACGTTCAGGCTTGGAAAATGAAATTCAAATTTCGATGCGTAAAAGAATACGTTGGCACTTTTTCAATTCTTTTACTACAAGGTGTGTTTTTCGTGTATTTTAAGTGAAAATATGGAGCAATGAAGGGAATGAAACTGAATCATAGAGATCAAATAACTTCACGTAACTATTTTGTCGTACTAGGTTACAATCCAAAGAGAGGACTAATGACGGATATTGTCTGGACTTGTTGGTTCATACCCTTATATTTTGTGACTATTTTCTTCTCTGGTATTTTTCTCTCGGAGCTGACGCTCCCGGAAACCATTCACTACTACGATAGCCTTCAAGACCTATTACAGAACTCGAGTTTGAAAATTGATTTACCTAAAGGCACCTCCGTTCATTATCATCTTGCCGTAAGCGCATCTTTATTAGTAGACATTTTTAGAGAGCATTAAGTAGTTCGAAATTCTTTAAATATCCAAGCATCTACCGACACCAAACCTTAAACACCATTTCGATGCAACTATGAGGAGAGGCACAGGGTACTTTATAGCTCAGATTAATAACCCTTGATATGAATGGGTGGTATGTTATCGATTGGGCGTGCTATCAAAACAGCATTGTCCAAAACGGCATTTTCATAAACGCGTTTGCCATTATAGCCATTTCTCGTTTTAGCGCATTTTGATTACAGCGTTTATATCTTGAGCGTTGTTTCGTACGCCTTTTCCAAAATATTGCTGTTTATCTGCATTAACTTCCCAAAATAATATGCCTTTTCCAAAAAATTATATTTTATATTTACTTCCGATAAAACATTACTCCTTTTTGCATAATATTGTTCTTTGTCCTATATTCTTAATATAATAGATATTTCCCTTCCTATGAATCACAGTTTGGGCGGAAACAGCAACCGCTGTTTTGGGAAATAGCGCTGTATTGAGAAACGCGGAAACAGCAACCGCGGTTTTCCTTCCACGCGGTTTTGCAAACCGCTGTTTTAGGAACCGCTTTATTCCAAAACGCTCTTTTGAAAACCGCCCAACTACCCGTGAACCTGAATGGGTTGGGTTAGGTTAGGTTAGGTTAGGTTTTGTTTGGTTTGGTTTGGTTTGGTTTGGTTGGTTTGTGTTGGGTCCAACTGGTCTGTTTGGGTTTTTTCGGTTAAATTTGGCTGGTTAAAATATGGTGAAGGGGTGATAATTATTTTAAAACGAGACTTTCGTGTCCAGAGACCAATTTGTCCCGAGACCCAATTGTACCGGGACCAATTTGTCCCGAGACCCAATTGTACCGGGACCAATTTGTCCCGAGACCCAATTGTACCGGGACCAATTTGTCTCGAAACCCAATTGTACCGGGACCAATTTGTCTCGAGACCAAAGTGTCCCAAGAACCATTTGTCTCGAGACCAAAGTGTCCCAAGAACCATTTGCCCCGAGACCCAATTGTCTCGAGACTGATTTGTCCCAAGACCAAATCGGCGAGACCAAATTGTCGCGTACCGAAAATTCTACGTTCTACCGTCTGAGGGGTACCACATGGCGATACTATTTCAAAACTGCCAGTTTTCCATACCTTACATATCCAGGGCTATTAATCTGTGTTTCCAGCCTCCTATCAACTTTAGCGCTGGGTCGACTACCCTATTTTCACGGTTGTTATGCCTTACTCAGGTCTTAAATTTCAATCATATTCACGACAAATCAAGAAAATTCATTACATTTACTTAACTTATTAAGGGAGCACTTAAAAATTTACATAACACTGACCCACCTCTGTAATTTCGAAATACCATAAGAACTTCTAATATTCCTACGAAATTTCCTTCTAACTAACAAGGGGTCGGTGGAAGCAACACATTATTTTTTCAGACCAATAGTTCGTTTAGCATATTATTTTACTAGCTTTGATTTTGTGAAATTCTTGGAAATGATCAGGACTCAACTGCTGAAACGGACAAGGAAGTATATGAGCAGATTCTTAAATCGAACGGACTATTCGATCCGATGGAATTGGATCTTGATTCAATTCTTTCCAATATGCATATTGGAAATCAAGTTATAATAATGGATAAAGACTCAGTTATTTTTGCGTTTGTTTCGTTTCTTGATTGCGAAAGTCAGAAATATGAAATCCATATCTCGAAAGAGCATATTCTAGTGGAAAATATCGCATTCATGTTCAGGAGAGGCTACGTTTCGAACTTGATTCCTAAATTCAAAAATTTGTATGTTGACAATATAATATTTTTTGTTTGCACAACCCTAAGGGTTGTATTTTTGAAGTGCAGCTCATATGTGACTTTTTTCCACGATACGCAAACAAAGCTCGAGTTTTCCACGATACGTCAACAAAGCTCGCGTTTTTCACGATACGCTAATAAAGCTCGGGTTTTTCACGATACGCTAACAAAGCTCGAGTTTTTCACGATACGCTAACAAAAGCGAGAGTTTTTCACGATACGCTAGCAATGCTCGAGTTTTTCAAGATACGCTAGCAAATCTTGAGTTTTTCACGATACGCTAATAATACTCGAGTTTTTCACGATACGCTAGCAAAGCTCGATTTTTCACGATACGCTAACAAAGCTCGAGTTTTTCACGATACGCTAACAAAGCTCGAGTTTTTCACGATACGCTAACAAAAGCTCGAGTTTTTCACGATACGCTAACAAAAGCTCGAGTTTTTCACGATACGCTATCAAAAGCTCGAGTTTTTCACGATACGCTAACAAAGGCTCGAGTTTTTCACGATACGCTAACAAAGGCTCGAGTTTTTCACGATACGCTAACAAAGCTCGAGTTTTTCACGATACGCTATCAAAATCTCGAGTTTTTCACGATACGCTAACAAAATCTCGAGTTTTTCACGATACGCTAACAAAATCTCGAGTTTTTCACGATACGCTAACAAAATCTCGAGTTTTTCACGATACGCTAACAAAATCTCGAGTTTTTCATGATACGCTAACAAAATCTCGAGTTTTTCACGATACGCTAACAAAATCTCGAGTTTTACACGATACGCTAACAAAAGCTCGAGTTTTTCACGATACGCTAACAAAAGCTCTAGTTTTTCACGATACGCTAACAAAAGCTTGATTTTTTCACGATACGCTAACAAAAGCTCGAGTTTTTCCGTAGTAACTCATATATAGATCCTCTTAGCATTTTCTTTTGTTCAGTAAAAATTATCAAAAACAATAATAATAATAATATTTTGAATTACAGCGTGTTGCGATACGTGGAAAGCAACCTCGTCGAAAAAGATATAAACAGTATCAAAATTAAGAAGCCAAACTGCCTAGCGCTATTTCTGAAAAAGGAAGAATTCCACAATGTACTGCCTTTGAACATGCAAAACATGAGACTCCCTCTGTGCGTAGTATTAGGAGGGTGCGTCGTTTCATCTGTAGTACTAATTCGCGAAGTACTTTACCCACCGAAAATGCCGAGAAGATCAAATAAGAGACGCGTAAAACAAAACTACTACAGGAAATACGTAACGGCAGAAAGGAGATTGCGATTGCGAGCTGAGTAATTTTACTGTGAACTATAAGCCCCAAAATGAAGAGATGCGTTGGCAAAGTGAATTTATTTTACATTACAATAAACAGCAATTCGCTGAAAGATATTTAATCAAATTCTCTCTAGCTTTTTAATATCTATAAGTTTCTGTTGATATTTTAAGATTTTGTTGCATAACCTTATGATCGAAAACATGTTTTATTTGGTCGGCAATAAATCAGACCGGGAAACATTTTTGTCTGAGTTGATTGAAGAATTGCAATTTGATAGAACTATCAAATATCTTTGCTAAAAATATTACAAATACAGTCCATTAGTTATATTTTGAGGGTATATATATTTTTTTTTTTTGAATTTCTCAAAGTAAAGTAACTTTCATCGAAAAGTTAATCAATTTCAAGTTAAACAGTTTTCACTCCAAGTAAAACAACTTCAAATCGATTAGTTTCGAACATAGGTTGGAAAACAGTGTGAAATACTATTATATTAGACCACCAGTGAGAAGATTTTTACCGTGAAAAGGTACGAAATTCTAATTGCATGTTCGTTAACCCTGGAAAAAGAAGCTTTTTATTTTCCATGGCACGTAGAGAAACTTCAGTGGCGGGAATAATTTAACGTGATCTTAATTAAAGTTCAAAGCTTCGTACTTAAGAAAATATTTCGTTTAAAGGGAGGGTGAAGTGGAAAATCAAGTGATTTTTATCGATTATTCTTCTAATTATAAGACCAGTCTGCACAATTAAACATTCAGGAAATATCTCCGGATGATTTTAAAATTCAAATTAGGCTCCGATTTTAAGACTAATTTGAAGTATCTCCCTCCGACCAATCGCGTAATGTCCTGCCTTTTTATTAATAAAATTCTCGTGGCACGCTCCGTGTCGAATGAAATTTATCGCGAGATTTGATAAAATTTGCGAGCGATGTGACAATCGTGGCGCGAGACATGGAGCGTGCCACGAGAATTTTGTTAACAAAATGGCAGGGCGTTACGCGATTGGTCGGAGGGGGATACTTCAAATTATTCTTAAAATCGGAACCTAATTTGAATTTTAAAATAATTCGGAGGTATTTTCTGAATATTTCACTATGGAGACTGGTTTTATAATTAGAAGAAGAATCGATAAAAAAATCACTTGATGTTCCACTTCACCCTCCCTTTAAAAACTATAAACTAGAACGCAGCTTCCGTGTGTAATAATGGAATTTTTAAGCCAATCGTAGCTGATGTAGAGTAATTAAATAATTTTACGTGGCTCGCGTGTTGAAAACCGACGCGATCAATAAGTGACTCCGTTTTATATTGAAACGTCGCATTAATATAATTATAGATAGAAGGCATTTTAAGTGTGTCATTATGGAATTGCTAAGTCGGTTTAGCTGAACGTTATTTTGTGTTAGGCACAGTATACTGAAAGCGAAACCACTAAATAATAAATGACTTTGTTTTTCATTTTCGACAAAAAGGTTGACTGGCGCCAGTATATTGTTATTGTTCCTTAGGCACAGTATATTGGAAGCGGAATACCTGACTTGCTTTTTCATATTCGACAAAAAAAAGTTGGCCAAAAACTTAAAAAAGAGCTTTGAAAAAATGAACGTGACGTCAAAGTAACTTACTAGTAGAGTAAGTAATATTTTTAATTTTTTTGAAACCAACTCGACTTAATTGCAATATGGTTTTATGAATAACATAATCAAAATGTTACACATTTCTTCCAATCTCACATTCACAGTTCTTAAGGTTCAACCACAAACTTATTTATTATCACTTAAATCAAATGTGTTTCGATCAATTACCCTTCGTCCCAAAAGAGTGCAAAATGTTCGGGTATATTTTAGTAGTTCTGGGCAATGGTGTCCAGGACCCGCGAGTTATTTGAATTAGGTTCGTATAAGGGATGTTATGTAAAATTAGTTTCACAGGTAATATGATTTTTATGAAAATTTTGGTGCCAAGTGACGAACTGTATAAACTTGTAGATGGGTGCTTAGAACATTTTACGTTTCATCAGTTCCAAAGCGAAGCTTGGCTTATATTCACATGTTAATGTTCGCTAGGATCTATTTGTTGGGATACCGCATTTTTTTTCTGGTCTTATTTTTTATGACAGCGCCATCTAGATTTTAAAGGCAGGTCTATAAAACCATTTTATAGAAATTTTACAATTTTTTATTTTTACTTTAGTTTCTTTATCAATTATATACTACCAAAATCTAAAATTTTAGTTTCGATCTCTACAAGATGTACCGAAGAATGTTATTATCATTCAGTGAGAAGGGAGTGAGTCAGTGACACACGAATTTGTAACCAATTTTTGTTGTTATTTATCGACATCTTCGTCTGAAAATGTCCACAGATACAAGATTCGCTTACACAACGGTAATTATGTACAATTATATTATATGAGTGTGAATAGATATCCTTTATTTATTTTTGTAAGTTCGAACGTGATTAAAAGCGCTAGGCATTTTCAATTTTGAAACGTTTTGGAAAGGTCGAAATTAAATATTTCCATTACCATGCATCCAGATATTTTACGAAAAAAAAAAGATTTTAAAAACGGATTAGATCTTTCAAGAACTGTTCAAAGCGATTTGAAAGGGTTCACTGTAAACGCGTCTAAAGTGACACTCAATGTTTTCACATTGCTAGCAGCTAATAGAAAATAGCTTGAGAGATAGCTTTCAAACACAGCATGTTTCAAAAAGTGACTGTTTATTCGCAGCTTTATCGAATATAAAAGTGCTCTGTGTATAAATTTTACCGTGAAAGTGTGGTTAAGCCTTTGAGTGAAAACAGTACATAAGCAGGAACACTGGGCATGTTATTGCACTTGGGCGCGTGAAGGTGATATAACAATTTCTTTACGGCAAAACGTTTTAGTTACACGATTTTCAATCTGTTTCCTTTAATGAACCTCTGGTGTTACGGAAAATTGAGTTAGATGGATTGCAATTTAGCAACCTCAATCTGTTAAAAATACCGTAACTATATTGTAATTCACTTATTTTCGCACGAAGGTTCCACTATGGTTTGCAATTGACAGTAATAATCAGGTGGACGAATTTTTGAGAACCTTTTATGCCTCTGCTACCGTACTTCTAAATATAACGTGAGTCAAATTAAATGTACTAATTTATTAATATTATCGATTTCTCAATTTTGATTCCCTTGCACCACGGGCCCACGGCCTACTTGGATTTTTTGCATAGTCACCATTAAGGCCCTCTAGCACGTACCACCAAAAACCTGGTGGGCCTTAAGGGTGAGCTTTGAGAGTATCTAAGTGGACAATGATTAGACTGCATGCTTTTTAATCAAACCATTATTTTTCAAATTTTGTAATATTTGTCGTTCTATTATAGGTTTTCAGAGACCAATTTGTTTTCGACAGAGAGTTTCATGGATTATGGAGGTGTAATTGGGCCCGATAATGCAACGGGAATTGTGGGATTGTTGCAGAGAAATGTAAATATAGTAGGGGAATTGGGACTAGACCTACTTGGGACGAAAGAGAAATAGGACATTTAATACTCCAATTTTGACGCTAATTAACGCCAAGCATCTAATTCCATTCTGTCATAATTCGAAACATTGTATCGCATAAATATGACCGTGATATTAAAACATATTAGCACTTAGGAATGACCATACTTGCTAAAACGTCTCCTGTTAACACTCCATAGGGGGAGGTTAGTACTGTCAGAAGTGAGATGAGACTAGAAGTGAAGGGCTCTAGCATTGGTAATAGATCCTGGCATTAGTGAACAAATTTGGGGATTTTACGCCGCTTCAATCGCGCCTACGCTAGAGAGAAAAAAATTGGTCGAGTTCCAAAAAAATTTCTTACCCCCTTCCCCTCAACCTAAAGCGGCGAAACACGGACGCGGGTGCTTGAATCTAGTTCGGCCGTCAACCACCGCGAGCGTCTCACGTTTTGGAGGGGAAATTCTGAAACCGCCACTAGAGGGCCAACCGTTGGTGTGTTATCAAGAATATTCACTTTCGCCGAGTGAAGAATTTGGTTAGCTCAGTACTTCTAGTCTCATCTCACGTACTCTTTATATTTGAACGCTCTCTCTCTCATTTAGAGATCAGCCAATAAGGAGCTTTAAGATTATCATGTAAGAAAGCAACGTATTTGACCGAGTCTAATAAAACCACTCACAATGCTTTGCATCAATTGGATGTAGCTTCCATAGCAAGAGGGTCACTCCTAAGAGCTAGTATTTTTAAGTAGTTCTTGTAGTCTACTTGGTCACACATATCTAACAATCATCAGATTTAATGGTTTAAACCGTTATAAGTCAATCAGATTTTTAAGAAGTTTACGTGGAATGGTGGGAGACGCCTAAAATGATCTTTGAAGATCTATTACCGATCCTAAGTTAGCTTCTTGAGCTTCATAACACAGATTCCTTGCGTAGATTCCAAGAACTAAGAGTTCTTTCTTAAATATATATATACTAAATATAACTTTATAAACGCATGTTGGGCCATAATACATAATTAATTTTGACAGATTTTTGGTAAGTGATTCGTGTTTCAACTTGTTTTAGGAGGCAGATATTTCTTTATATCCAATTCCACCAACGTACAAAGCCTTTAAATATATTGACTATTCTCACTCAATATATCGAGCTGTTTGGAAAGTCATGACAATTAAACCCATGAAATCTACAAGTCATAGCTTTGCTCTTCTACGAACCTTTTCGTGGCAGGTGTGTTTGGGAAAGTTTTTAGGAATTGGTTTGAGCCAACTCGCTACAAAGTTAAAAAAGTACAATACATGAATGCAATTGCCCCTGAAATTCTGCAAAATGTTAAAAGACATTTTTACTGATTGGCATGTATTTACGAGTAGTGAATGCTTAAAACGAGCTCACCTATGGCGCTAACACATTTCAAGTGCATTAATTAGCACTTTTTTTAACATTTTGTAGCAGTTTGCGAATGAAGCGTAATAGGATGTGGATATTTGGTTAAACTTAAATATTTTTCACATCCTAGCACTTCATAAACAAAACTCATGTTTCGAAAAAGATTTACTATTCTTCTGTGCAAATCTATATTAGTAGACCTAATGATATTGAAACTAATTATATAATTTGCAAAACAATTTATTTCCAGATATGGTTGTGTGTATTTTTATCAATTCATTCAATTTACTTGTTATCGTACGTTCAGGCTTGGAAAATTCATTTCAAGTTTCGTTGCTTAAAAGAATACGTTGGCATTTTGGCAATCCTTTTACTGCAAGGTGTTTTTTTCATGTATTTTAAGTGAAGTCAAATTCAGAAATTGAGCAGTGAAGGGAATGACACTGAAACATAGAGATCAACTAATTTCACATAACTATTTTCTTGTACTAGGTTACAATCCAAAGAGAGGACTGGTGACGGATATTGCCTGGACCTGTTGGTTCATACCCCTATATTTTGTGACCATATTCTTCTCTGGGATTTTTCTCTCGGAGCTGACGCTCCCGGAAACGCTTCACTACTACGATAGCCTTCAAGACCTATTACAGAACCCGAGATTGAAAATTGAATTACCTAAAAGCTCCTCGGTTCATTATCATCTTGCAGTAAGCGTATCTTTATTAGTAGACATTTTTAGAATGCATGAGACATTGTGTAGTTACATATCTTATAGACTTAACGCACCTCATAGACTATTTCGTTGCAACTAGGAAAGAAGGGCACAGGTTATTTTGCAACCTTTTTTAGATATTTCGCTTGGGCAACTACCCTCTTTTCACCATCAAAATGGAATTCACAGGTCTTACTCTGTATGCGCAGCTTTATTCGATAAACCTTTTTTTAGAAATTAAAGACTCGAAAGAGTAGATATAAAATATTATATGAAATTATTGCTGTGCATACCCTCTAAATTGCCTCCATGTTCACGACAATGCGAGAAAACTCAATTCCTTTTGATTGCACTTACTTAACCGACTGTGTGGAAATGGTGCAGTTTCAAAATTTACACAGTTATAAATAGCTACTCTATATAGTTTCACTGTATCACTGGTGTGGTTTCGTAGTGCCAAATTCCATTGGAATTTCCTAATAAATATTGAAGTAGTTTTTAGGCAATCCTATATACTCGAATGCTTCGTTAACCATATTATTTTTATGGTTTTGATATTGTGAAATTCTTCGATATGATCAGGACTCAACTGCTGAAACGGACAAGGAAATATACAAGCAGATTCTTAAAACGAACGGACTATTCGATCCGATGGAATTAGATCTTGATTCAATTCTTTCGAATATGCATAATGGAAATGAAGTTATGATAATGGAAAAAAGCACAGTTCATTTTGCGTTTGTTTCGTTTCTTGACTGCGAAAGTCAGAAATACGAATTACATTTCTCGAAAAAGAATATTCTAGTGGAAAACTTCGCATTCATGTTTAGGAGAGGCTACGTTTCAACCTTGATTCCCAAATTCAAAAAGTTGTAGGTTCACAATGTCATATTTATTGTTTGCACAACCGTAAGATCGTATTTTTCAAGTACACTTCATTAGGATCGTTTTTACACGATACCAGTGTGCATGTATGAGATGGGGGCTCAGAGAGACAAAATTCTCGAAACCGGTACCGAGCAGTGGCACGGTATCAGAGTTCTGCGCATGCATAATCGGCGCAACAGAGTAAAAGAAAATAGCAGATGTTTGCTAACGGTCATTATTATGGCCCAAGCTTCAGTTAACCACTCTGGTCTCTGGCGTGAACCTCTAACCCTCTTTCGAATTTACCCTTTTTGAATTTTATTCATAACGAATCGCGCTACGTCTGGCTCCTCGGCTGTGCGCCAAGGTTGGTGCGCGTGAGGAAGATATCGGGTTGTGTCGTTATAGTTATCTACCCCTTGCCTCTTTCACTCTACTTATATGTGCTTAGGACATCGAGATTTTCATGATAGGCAAATAAAGCGCGAGTTTTTCCATAGTACTACATATGAAGATCCTCTTTTATCTACGCGATAAAAGAACTATAAAGTATAATGGTAATATTTCGAATTACAGCGTGTTGCGATACATGGAAAGCAATCTCGTTGAAAAAGAAATAAACAATGTCATAAATGAGAAGCCAAGCTGCGCAATGCTATTTCAGAAAAAAGAAAAATCCCACGATGTACTGCCTTTGAACATGGAAAACATGAAGTTTCCTCTATACCTAGTATTAGCTGGGTACTTCGTTTCAATTCTAGTACTATTTTGCCAAGTACTTCAGCCACCGAAAATACAGAAGAGATCAAATAAGAGGCGTGTAAAACAAAACTATTACAGTAAATATCTCACGGCAGCATACAGCTTTAGAGCCGCTTAGATCTACTGTGAGTTTTTAACACCGATCGCACAATTGTACTATTGCATAAATTTAGAAATAAACATTGATACGCAGTGTTCGTCATGAGAGCCTAAACATCAGTGTAGTTAATGCGCCGAGTGCTGATTATTTATGCTGATTAAGCAAATGTGTCAATATTTAATCATTTAGTGCAATTTATCGGTCTCGATTTTTAGAATTTCATCTAGTAAGTCGAAGAATTGTTAAAATGAGGTTGAAAACATTATTTTGATGTTACTCTGAAAATTTGTAGCGTTGTAGTTGTTACTGTTATTCATCTGTTTTTGCTAATTTTATCTTGCTGTATGTTGAACCTAACGCACACCCGACCCGCGTTGCTGACAACCAATGAAATAACAGTTAGAAAGGCGTCCGAATTATGGCGCGTGACGGATAGTACTCAAATCACCGAAATATTTTGAACTAAACAATTTATTTTGGAAAGAAGCTCAAAAACACTTCTACTTTTTAAGTAAGAAGTGATGGAAATTGTGAATTCGTGTGTGCGCCCACGGTCTGTCAATAAAAAGCTAATATTAAATAACAATACAAATGTTCAATTATCTATTCTAGCATTTTAATAGTTATGAATAATTTAAACCCCAGAATATTTGAGCTCAATTTAGTCCTTTAACCATAACGTCAAGATCTATGGTTTTGCACCTAACCCGAAGCACTTACATATAATTCATTAGCTCGAACCCCATATATGTATAGTTAATATTCTAAGTGACCAATTGAGTTAATGCACTGCCTATCCGTAACTATAAACTAGAACGCGGCTTTCATGTGTAATTATGCGATTGCTAAGTCTTTCCTTGTTGACGTGGTTTAAATATACGTTATTTTTCCTCGGATTAAGTATATTGAAAGCGGAATCACTTAATAAATTACTTGGTTTTACCTTTACCACAGACTTTTGATCCAAAAAGCTTGAGAAATGTAAGTGACCAATTATTATGTAACCAACTCTCGATTAGATCAGGAAAAATCTACATAGGCCTATCTAATGTTCTGGGCAATGAAATTAAACTCCAACTAAACTTCAATGTTTCTATTCTTAATATTTTTGAGTAAGTGAATTGTTTTATTGATTGTGTGTTTGTTCTTCATGCACAGTCCAATTTGACCAGACATTTTTGCTTGCTCGTGGCTCTTCATCCATCAGATGATCAGTGGCTTCGCTAGGCCTTTTTTGGGGGCTATAGCTCCCCCAAATTTCAAAATTAGCCTCCTAAAAACAATCCGTAATCCTTACCAAAAAATTGCACTTAGCACCCTAGAATTCTGTAGCAATATATAAAAATTAAAATGATAAATTCGTTAAATTTCATCTTAGTAGAGATGTATTTCAATATGAAACAGTATAGTTTTGAAAAAAAAAAATTAAATAAATAGAGACCATTCAACAGCTAGATGGAGACATTTAAAGTGTTTCCCTTCTTTTGAAGGAGTCTCAGTAGTGGCGACTATAAGCAAGCCAAAACTAAAACCAAACAATTGTCTCATAGTCAATAATTCTGTTCAATTATCAATAAAAAATTGTATTTCTTCAAAATACGAATAATTTTACGTTGACAACAATTTTCGGATAGCTATAAAGGTTGCTATACAACATATTTCAATGAACCAAATTATGCAAAATTTAGTCACTAATTTCTTATAATATCTTTCAAATAGTTTGTACAGATTAAACCCCCCCCCCCAATTTCAAACCCTACCAATGCTACTGGCATCCAATCAGAATAGGTTTTCAATCACGTGATCTCGCATATCTATATCTATATAAATCAAAGTCCTGACTGACTGACTGACAGACTGACTGATAATCAACGCCCAGCCCAAACCGCTTGCCCTAGAAGGCTGAAAATTTGCAGGAACGTTACTCATAAGTAGTTGGCGCGTACTAAGAAAGATGTTTCCAATCCGCCGCCATCTTAAAAAATGGCGCCCAGAAATGTAAAACAAAGTCCGCGCGTTTCAACCGATTTCATAAATATTTAGTACACTGGTTTCCTTTAACCGCGTTCGATTTGTTGCCATCTTTTAAATGGCGGCCTAAAACTTAAAACCCTTCTTTATAGAATAATGTCCGCGTGAAAAGTAATAAAAAAATGTCCCGACGGGCTGACGGGCAACTCCGAGTGCCTTCGCTCCTAGGGTGCTACAAAATATTAGTCATCAGTAAAATCTACCCATTCTTTAAGTCCTTTTGATGGAAGCGCTTATTACACGCGAGCGACGCCGCGGGTAACAGCTAGTGCTTTATATAGATTAAAAGGACGTCAATCTAGCATTATTTAACAAATTTGTTTCATCTTATAGTATTTTTACCTCTCCGAGTGACGATGACGTCACGGAGAGGTTTTACACTGGACGTGTCTGTGTGTCTGTGTGTCTGTCTGTCTGTCTGTCTGCCTGTCAGACCCCACGTGACCGCGTTCGCAGTTTCCAAATCGGAGCAAACGTGTTCGCCATTTCCGAACTGCTTTCACAGTCACGGAAATGGCTCCTCTACTTGAGTTCTCACACCACCATCTTCTGGTCTTTGTCCATCCCACACGGACACCAGTCTGTACATACTGGCTTCTAATCACCACCATCTTCTGGTCTTTGTCCATCCCACTTGGACACCAGTCTGTACATTCTGGCTTCTAAACACCACCATCTACTGGTCTTCCGTCTATTCCACATAGACACCAATCTGTCTCATTGGCTTCTACTCCATTATCATCGTTTCGTTTTAGGATATACGCGGCGATCAGCTAGGGTTACGAGAAACGTCTAGCCTCCCTAAGGTGGGATCGCCACCAAAGGTTTTCGCAATTGCGCTTTTTCCTTACTATTATAATGGAAACGAATCGTATATATACCCCAAAATTTGAAGAAAGCGGGCAAGAGGGGTACCCTTCACTTTAAACGTCAATATTAGCAAAGTTTGAGATGATAATAGGTATAACTTTATTTTAAACGATTTAACAGGAGCAGATGACAAAGGAGTCTCGGACGCTAGCTTCCACAATATAGAGGGCAATGGGACCCGCGTACGTCACAGCTGTAGCGGTATCGTTTGCCATAGAGGCGCTATCAGACATTATAGCAGACGATGCTTTTGGTGGATTATATCTGGCACCAAAGTCTGCTGGGAATTGTTTTTGTAATAACGGACTAAGGGTGGCTACTAAGGTTCGTCTTACCCGATCGCGACATTAATATACACAATATAATTACTTTATTCAAACAGCTGTAATCGTTGGTATTAAGATAAAAGATAAGACTACATTTTGCGACCTTAAAGGTAGGAATTAATTGACTGCTACAAGAGGTTGGAAGCGAAATCACTGTCTCTAACTTTTGGGTTTTAAAAGATCGTGAGT
This sequence comes from Phalangium opilio, assembly GCF_054372755.1. Lineage (NCBI taxonomy): Eukaryota > Metazoa > Arthropoda > Arachnida > Opiliones > Phalangiidae > Phalangium > Phalangium opilio. The sequence goes on from NW_028324148.1 coordinate 10,862,850, forward strand.
GATTTCTTTTCCCAACCTCTTGTACCTATCATTTAATTCAAGAAGAAATCTAGAAAAATTTGGCACTGAAACACATTTTAGTTTTTTAATAGTGTACATACGTCACTCGCTGGGCTTTTCATTATCAATTTTAGTCTAAAAAAAGATTAAAAAGTCGTTGAAATCCATTTTATAACTCTAATACTCGTTAAGCCTATGCTAATTTTAAGCAGACGATACGTATTTTTAAAGAGAGGCTCCAGACGCGATTTCCCAGATCTCCTTTCGAGACTTTGTAGCCAGGCTATTGGTTGGAAAATAAAGCTCAAATTTCCTACGAGAGGTGGCACTGGCGTAATGATTTTGATTAATAACCGTGACGTTCGCGGATCCCATTGCCCTCTACATTATGGAAGCTAGCGTCCGAGACTCCTTTGTCATCTGCTCCTGGTTCAACGTTAACGCTGAACGATATGACATTTGGTACATTCGACAAACTAAATCATCAAGTATTCACTGGTATTAGCGTAGCGTACATCCAATAGTGGCATTTCGATCTTCGAAATATTTGAGGCAGAGCCCTACACGGGTCAAGCATGGCTGTCTAAATATGGAAATTTTATCGGGCCAAGTCGGGTCAGGCTTTTCAAATTTTGGATTTTAAGATGCCAGGCTTTCGTTTATTTTTGAAATTTTGGGCAGGGCCGGACTTGGTTCCATCAGAAGTAATATAAGAAACCTCCCTACGGGAGGGAAGTATACAAGGCGCCATAGGCATAACGTTAAAACACGCGAGACATCCTCGAACCGCCAAATACCATATTCAAGCACTATTGCTCATGGACAAGGTACGGTAGATCTTAGTCCTTTGATATGGTCGTTGGAAAGGGAAAGAGGAAAAAGGAAAGCGCTTCAAACTAGTGTAGTCTGCTTAGCCGTCTGTCGTAAAGAAATAGAAGATTCCTGATTTTGTTAATAAATATTCACAAACGGTTATTTCGAAATGAAAATCTAGTTTGTTGTGAAGCCAAGAAGAAGATGACAATTATGAATACAAGAATCAAATTTCGAGATAGATAATAACACCATTTTAAAATCTATCTATGTATAGTGTTAGTCATATAACTTGGCAAGGTAAGGGTTTTATTCAAATTCTATGCAAAGACCTATGAAAATCCTATAATCGAGTCACTACTTGTTTATTAATGATTGATTGATTAGATTATCATCAAAATCTAAAAATACTGCATGAATTATTTCATTGGAAAAGTTTAAAATTACAATGAATCTGTGAAATTGACATAACTTAAGCAGCCGACGCAATCGCGAGATCAGAGAATGTATTCCTACGCTTTACGCGGCCCGGCCCTATTTTTTGAACTTTGTTTACGGCCGTATAAGTGCGCGGGGACATTCGCGGTACGAGGATGTATCGGGAAATATTCGCCTTTGTATACTTTCCTCCCGAAGGGAGGTTTATTATATTACTTTTGGTTCCATTTTAATTCAAAATTGAAATGTAAGACAATTTAAATAAATATAAGTTTCCAAGAACAAATGTTACGAACCTGATCAATTCATGTAATGTGTTGCGCCGGACTGGGCTTGGACAATGCATGTAACGGCGGTTCTACAACTACTTGGTAATTATACTCGGGCGGGACCGGGTGTTGGACTTTTTTCAATGACAAATCGTGGGTTGGGCCTGAAAGATTCGAACCGAGGTCTCTAAAATGAAGAATGCAGTTTTGTGTTGCGTTTGATGTTTTCTTCTCTATTCAAAGTTTTGCTTGGAGTAGAGATGTTAGTTTCTAGTTGTTTTACGAAATAGCTATCGTGAGCTTTTTGAACGCCAATATTAATATAAGAAAGTAGTTGTTGCATAAAGGTTGCGTAGTAACGCTGGCTTATTTATTCCCTTTCAAAGAAGTTCATTTTAACTTGAAGAAAGTTTTTGCGTTCTCTTAATTAGTATTTGTTCCGGCTCTTGAATTCTAGCTATTAGCAGAGAAATATTATTGTACCCTCGTTAAGTTGAACCGCGCAAGAGTTAAATTTCCCAGGCAATTATATAACTCAAGCGTAATAAGCAGGTCAACTGTTCTTTTCATAGCCGTAGCTCAAGAAAGAAAGAAAGGTATGTTTTATTCGTCGTAGCTCCGCTTATGCTGAATGTCATAGAAGGTTAGTGCTTTAAATCTGACTACTTATTGTATGGAAATATTTCTTTAACACTGCATGCGGATCAAATATTGCATCGAAAGCGGGACATTACATATATTTGGACGTTAAAATAGCTGTAACTATAAAGTAAATGTATATATATATTTTTTTGCATTTATACATTCTTTATAAATTATTATAAGGTTAATTAGTTCAGGTTTGGAACCCCTGCGCTAATAAATCAATTCAGGTTTGGTTTGGTTATTTGAACGTTATAATACTACTGGACCAAGTCTCATTCGACAGGGATAATTCTCCAGGTTTGGTACAATGAAAATTGTTGATTAGTTTATTAATTTTGATTTGGGGTTTCGAGTCACCGCAGTAAAGTGGTATAGCGTAAGGCTTCCAGTTAGGTGACTAGTTTAGAAACTCTGGACCTAATCTAGTATACTTAACAATAATGATTCAATTGACGGCAATCCACCCACAAACAGTGTTTGACAATGAGAATAAAGGTGCTCAACCTAGCGCTCTGTTTTGGTGTTCAATTTTGGTACCTGAATTTAATGTTGAAACCTTAATGCAAAAGTGTGCTGCTCCCAGTGTGTTGAGGCTTTGCACAACTATTTTTCAGTTTTGAACACAATTTTTTAGGGTGTAATAACGATTTTTCTTATACAACTTATATGGAAATCTCCACTTATTTGATACCAACTAGAAGGATGGAAATGGATTTAAAGAATTCGACAACTTTAATTTTGAGGCGTTTGATAAGCGTCTGCTTTACGCCGTCAGCTTCAGCTTCCGCGAATTTTTAAAGTTCAGCTAGCTAATTGGACCAAGTCATCTTGCGACTTATTGCCACTTATCTAACGCCTTTACAATGCATAGAGGGGTGGTGGCTAGCCCCTATGCCACAGCTAACCGACAGCGCCCTATACTAACTATTACCGTTCACATAAACGCTGGTTTGGTTGCACTGATTCTTGAATCTAATCACTGGCGTCAAGAATATTAGAGGACGAACACAGGGAGCGCAGCCAAAACTTATAAATTCCTTACATGAAAAATAGGCTTTCATAGGAAAAAAACTGTGTTTTTATAGGCCAATATTGGAATAAAAATGCTTATATATAATATTATTTTGGCGTAAATTATGTGGAAAAATCTCATAAGAAAAAATACTATACTTTAAAAGGAGGAACTTAATTAAAATATAATTAAGAAAAAATCCAAGCAAGCAAAGAAAGCCCGAAATTTCGGTGTCTAGTCAAATGTGATCGCGATAAAAGTGCTAAATATTGATAAATTTGATGCTTAACCGTAGGAAAACTTTTACATAGTCAAAAAATATCGGATATTTTAGGACCTTTCCTGAAATTATAGGATAATATAGGACATGATCAAATAAATATGATTTAAATAGGAATTGTGAGAAGATGGAAATCGAGGTAAAGTTTTGCTTTTATTGTTAAAAAGGAAAAAAAAGCTAAACCAAAATTTTCAATTTATTTCGCTCTCTATTCAGCTTTTAAAGCCTTTTCGGCGACTTTATTTTAGAGACATGTTACCCGCACAAGCACGAAAAGTTCGCTTCTGTGCGTTTTAGCAGACGAAAAAAATAACGCTGATCAGCTATATATCTAGCAGCGATAGATCGAGGCTGAATCCGACAATCAGCCTCTGCTACCAGCGTACGCCCGTATGAAACCCGCCTAAGCCTTTTTCAGAACAGTCATGGAAGACGCTGAGAGCGAACTCCGCATACTCTCTCAGAAATCAGCTTGAGCTAAAAGCACCTTTGCGAACGGGTCTTAAGGGTGGCTACTAAGGTTCGTCTTAGCCGATCGCGACATTAATATACACAATATAATTACTTTATTCAAACAGCTGTAATCGTTGGTATTAAGATAAAAGATAAGACTACATTTTGCGACCTTAAAGGTAGGAATTAATTGACTGCTACAAGAGGTTGGAAACGAAATCACTGTCTCTAACTTTTGGGTTTTAAAAGATCGTGAGTGATTTCTTTTCCCAACCTCTTGTACCTATCATTTAATTCAAGAAGAAATCTAGAAAAATTTGGCACTGAAACACATTTAAGTTTTTTAATAGTGTACATACGTCACTCGCTGGGCTTTTCATTATCAATTTTAGTCTAAAAAAAGATTAAAAAGTCGTTGAAATCCATTTTATAACTCTAATACTCGTTAAGCCTATGCTAATTTTAAGCAGACGATACGTATTTTTAAAGAGAGGCTCCAGACGCGATTTCCCAGATCTCCTTTCGAGACTTTGTAGCCACGCTATTGGTTGGAAAATAAAGCTCAAATTTCCTACGAGAGGTGGCACTGGCGTAATGATTTTGGTTAATAACCGTGACGTTCGCGGATCCCATTGCCCTCTACATTATGGAAGCTAGCGTCCGAGACTCCTTTGTCATCTGCTCCTGGATTTAACTATTATTAATGTTAATTATTGAAGATTAAAATAATTAAAAATAATTATATTTATTTAAATATTGAAGATAATCTCTTTTCTCAACTCAAAATTAATACGGAAAGAGTTAAAAAGCAGTCTATGTTTTTGTATGTGTGTGTCCGTCCATTGTTACACTAGTGCGTCGCGTTAGCAGTTAGCCTTGTGTTGATGTGTTAAGAAATCATACAGAACCTTAATATTCCCTTTTTCCATAATATAAAGTGAATATGTGGAAGTATTTTTCGTAATTATGATGCATTTAGTACTTTTGTAGCTTTAAAGCTCTGTTTCATTTTGATATTCCAAAGTTGTTTTTAATATTGTTATTGAAATGGCTGTTTATATATTACTTAAGCTATACTACATCTGTATATAGAATAATCCTTGGTTTAGTGATTACATGAAGAAAACTAAGACCTAGTCTCCGGCGGGTATATTAAGTATCATCCGCAATAGGCTTAGTGAAACCATAGATAATAAACACAAGGATCGGAAGGCATGCCTTCCGTAGTGCATCTCTCTTTGCCGCGCTTGTGCGGGGGGCCACACGCCAAACTTCTGCAGTTGACTTCCGCTTATGTGCAGACGAGGTCTGCCTGCTCGTTTTTCGCTCCGACCCGTGGCACCCGTGTGGCCCTTAATCTAAACCGAGGCTTAGGATGTTTTCAATAATTATTGAAAATACTAAAGTATAAATTAACCTGACCTTTAAGGGTTATCCTTCTTTTGTTTCTAGTAAGTAGTTTATAGTCAGTTAAAGCCATAGTGCCAAGATATGCTCATTTGATACTATAAGATGATAACCGATAGGCCTAAAAACTTTAAGGAATGCACGTGGGGAAATTTGTTTTTCCACACGTGCATTATTTATCCATGATTCTACGCTGTACGCATGCGCTGGTTTCCGGAAGTAGAACCTACCCAGTTTGTACAAAGCGCGGCAAGCTCTGCCCCGACCTTCTGATCCTGGTGTTTATTATCTATGGTGAAACAAAGAGTAAATAATTGAGGCCTGAGGTGAAGTAAACTTTTGGGCTTTGATTTTCGTGTCTGAAATGAAGAGACATCAACGGTTCAGAGTGAGCCGAAAGTTAAATACACTATTAAATAATCAGGTTAAGATTTTATAATAGAAGAAAAGATCATGGTGGCAATTAGAATAGTAAAAGGGCTAATGGTAAACGGGTAGTAGCTACAGACTTTTTATTCTCTTTATGGTGCGCATTGACTATTAGTGCGTCTAGCTACAATTTAACTTTGGTGTTATTTAACGTTAACATTCATGTTGGCAAACTAAGAATATTGTTGAGGTGAGACGAGACGATAGTGTTTACACTGCAAACCAGTTGTGAATGTAGCTATCAGAATATACGGTAAACAGCTGAAGCGTAGACTTCATTTCCTGATCTTTTCCCCATTGACTTATTTCCATGTGTCCAAGATATATCCTTATTGGATGTAAAATGTCGTCTGCTTTACTGTATTATTCGCTATGCTTGGAATACTGCTTCAATATTTCGTAAATTTTTACTTCAAAAAAGAGAAATAATTCCATAACTAGGTAAATAAGTTTGTAGTAGTAGACCTCTTGACTCGGAGAGGTAATATTTTGGTTTTCCCAACTTGTTATTTTGTTGAAATAGAATTAAAAATAAAAGAAGGATATGGGTTAAGGAGATTTAATCTGATCGAAAGATGGTTGAATACTTAAATAATATAATAATTAAGTTGAGGATTTGCTCTGTGATGCTTGATAAATAGTCAACACGATTGGCAGTCGTTACTGATTGGTTGGAACTTTGTGTAGGTGTTGCTCTCCCTCCTTCCATTGCTGAGTAAAACCGTGTGTGTAGACAGGATCCGAACGAAGTGCGCAAAAATCAATAAAGCGCGCGTGAGCAAAGCGTACAAAAAACCGATAGTGTGGACATTCCTTTACGAAAATGAGGTTCGCAAAACTTTTCAAGGGTTTCAGCTTCATGTTAGGTTTATAAAATCACAATTTTCGGCATTAAAATATATTGACCAAATAGTAATTAATTTGTGACTAATACGGATATATCATGAATAGTAGAGCTATTTTGATTTAGTTTTCCGTTTATCTGAGCTGAGGTTGCCTTTATTTCGACGTTTTGAATAGATATTAGATAATCAGCATTGCCTGCTCCTGAAAATACTCGCAATTTGTCAGCAATAGTTCAGAAGGTATGAATTTTGAAATGTAGAACAACTCTAATTCCAGCATAGGAAAATAATATATAGTTTTCTCAGGGTTCAAGTTATACCTGTTCAAATATTTCATTACTACATTTATTGAATCTAAATTTTAATGTACCATAAAGGTACTAAATTGAAAGTGTTCATAGAAATTTCGTAGTAGGATAGAAGTATTTTTAAACACAATTCGAATCCAAAGAAACCTTAGCTTGTGTTTTTAAAAGCTGCTTGAAAAAACAATTCTTAAAATCATCTTGATAAGTGAAATTTCAGATTTCTACCATTACCCACAACGAAGATAAAGGGGTCTCAAAAGTGGCTAAGTTCCTTCAAGAAAAGAGTGATCGAAGTGCTATGGGCGAGTTCAAGGAATGATCAACTTGTGCACAGTTGACACACGAATTTCTCTCAAACATTTGTTGTTATTTATCGACGACTACGTCTGAAAATGTCCACGGAGCCAAGATTCGCTTATACAACGGTAATTATTTACAATTTTAATATGTAATTATGAATAAATCCCTTTCATTCTTTTTTAAGTTAAAAAGTACTAGACACTTTGAAACCGGTTTAAAACGACTTCGAAAGATCAAAATATAATATTTTGCTGTTAACCATGCATTTAGATATTTTATGAAAAAATTAAATAATTAATTTTAAAAACGGATTAGGTATTTCCACAACTGATCGAAACGGTTTTAAAGTGTTCAGTGAAAATGCGGTGAGGTGGGGTGGCGTAGCGGTTAGCGCTTTCGCCTCGCAGCAAGAGGATCCCGAGTTCGATCCCGGACTGTGGCACCGGGTGAAAATCTGGGAACAAATCCTTCTGCGTAGAGTTTGCAAGTTCTCTCCTCACTTGTTAAAAGGAGTTTTCCTCCGCGGTCTAACCCAGTTTCTCCTTTCCATCAAAACTTGCAGAGGTTAACGGTAATAGTTAGTATGGGGCGCTGAAGGTTAGCTGTGGCATAGGGGCTAGCCACCACCCCTCTATGCAATGTAAAGGGACCCACCTGAAAATAAGCCACAGGCTTAGTGTGGAAATTCCTTCATAGACAAAGCCTAGATTATTATTATTATTAAGTGACACTCCATGTTTTCTAGCAACCAATGGAAAATAGTTTTAGAAAGAGCTCTTAAACACAGCATGTGACAATAAAAGCGACAAATAATTGCGACTTTAGCGAATGTAAAAATGCTGTGTTTAAGTGCTACCAAGTTTTACATAATAACCATCTTAAAGGGGGAGTACGAAATTAGGTATTTCGTTAATACTACAATTCACTAACAACAATTTTCCTCGTTGATCATGTAAACGAGTAGCCAACTTAGAGAACTGTAGTAATATATCTACTCCTTGTTTTTAATTTCAATAACTTCCGGACTGAGTATGTTATTGCACGTGGGCGCGTGAAAGTGATGTAACAATTTCTGTGAGAGTTAAGCGGTGTATAGGCCTAAATCAGCGACACTGTGTTGTTACGTGATTTTCAATGACTTCTTTTATGAACCTCTGGTGTTGTGGAAATGTGATTTAGATAGTATTGTATTTTAGCAACGTAAATGTGTTAAATATACCATAATTCTATTGTAATTTATTTATTTTCACACGAAGGTTCCATTATGGTTTTCAATTGACAGTAATTATCAGGTGGACGAATGTTTTAAAAACCTTTATGCCTCTGCCAGCATACTTCTAAATCTAACGTGAGTCAAATTGAAAGTCGTAATTTATTGTTATTAGTAATTAATCAATTTTGATTCCCTTGGACCACGGCCCACTTGGATTTTTGCAATGGTCAACATTGAGACAAGTTAACCCTATAGTTTTAATCGCCCTCTATGTTATAGCGCGTGCCACCAAGAAGCCGAGACCAGCTAAACTAGTTCGTTATGTGATTCCTATGGAAATCGAAATAATTTTCAAATTGAATTTTAAATATCAAGGCAGATTTGAGACCAAGGTTGAGGACTCGGGGTTTATATTTATAATTCCTCCGCATTGGAATTGAAACTTCAAGTTCATTCCTCGAAGAAATATCATTACAATCAAAAATTGTCCCGGCTTGGTATAATGTTTTTTTTTTTTGGTCGAATTTTTGGAAGTACACGCTTCAGCATTGAGGGCGATCAAAGATAACGGGTGCTCAGGTGCTGGAACCGATGTGGCCATCCATGCTTGAACTAGTTTTAGATCGAATCAATTTAGCAAGATATTCTGTTTGGATTTTTGTAATGTTTGTCGTACTATTATAGGTTATCAGAGGCCAATTTGATTTCGACAGAGAATTCAATGGACTATGGAGGTGTAATTGGACCTGATAATGCAACGGGACTTGTGGGATTGTTGCAGAGAAATGTAAATATAATAAGGGAATAGGGACATAATATTCTAAATACACGCATGTTCAGCTGCAATTTTGACATTTTTTTGTCCAGCATGTTCGTGATAAATAACCCGTGTTTGAACTTGTTTCAGGAGTCGGATATTTCATTATTTCCAATTCCACCAACGTACAAAGCCTTTAAATATATTGACTATTCTCACTCAATATATCGAGCCGTTTGGAAGATCATGTCAATTAAACCAATGAAATCTGTACATAATAGCTTCGCTGTTCTTCGGACCTTTTCGTGGCAGGTGTGTTTGGTGGTACAGAACTAGAATGTTTATGGGTAATTGGTTTAAGGGAACTCCCAAGCTGCAAAATGTTCAAAGACGGTTACAACTAATTGCCACCACAGAAAATTTAAATATTTTTCCGTTCATTGTGCTTCTGCTTAAAGCACCTGTGAAAATCTATATTTGTAGTGACATTGCAACAAAATATATAATTTTTAAAAAATTTATTTTCAGATATGGTTGTGTGTATTTTTATCAATTCATTCGATTTACTTGTTATCGTACCTTCAGGCTTGGAAAATCAAGTTCAAATTCCGTTGCGTAAAAGAATACGTTGGCATTTCTTCAATTCTTTTACTGCAAGGTGTGTTTTTGGTGTAATTTTAAGCGAAGTCAAATCCAGAAATGGAGCAGTGAAAGGAATGAAACTAAAATATAGAGATCAAATAACTTCACGTAACTATTTTCTTGTACTAGGTTACAATCCAAAGAGAAGACTAGCGACAGATATTTGCTGGATGTGTTGGTTCATACCCTTATATTTAGTGACTATTTTCTTTTCTGGAATTTTTCTCTCGGAGCTGACGCTCCCGGAAACCCGTCTTTACTACGATAGCCTTCAAGATCTATTACAGAACCCGAGTTTGAAAATTGACTTACCTAAAGGCACCTCCGCTCATTATCATCTTGCAGTAAGCGTATAGTTATTATTTTTAGATGCATGAAGTAGTGTGCAATTGATTACATATCCAAGTTTCCACCGACATCAAACCTTATAGACCATTTCGACGCAAATAAAAAGGAGAGGCACTGATGTGCTTCTCACCGTTTATATGCAATTCGAAATTCTTAAATTAGGTCCATATTCACGACAAAGAGAGGAATTGGAATTTCTTTTCATTATACATACTTAATTAACCGGCTGTGCTAAGGGCGCAGTTATAAATTATTATAACATTGTATCACTTCTGTAATTTCGAAATGCCATCAGAACTTCTGAAATCCCTTTGATATTTAATTCTTTCTAACTAATGAAGGGTCGGTGGAAGCACCTCATTGGTTATTTTGCAGACAAATATTTCGTTTACCATATTATTTTACTGGTTTTGATATTGTGAAATTCTTGGAAATGAACAGGACTCAACTGCTGAAACGGACAAGGAAGTATATCAGCAGATTCATAAATCGAACGGACTATTCGATCCGATGGAATTAGATCTTGATTCACTTCTTTCCAATGATGGAAATGAAGTTTTGATATTGGATACAACAACAGTTCGTTTTGCGTTTGTTTTGGTTCTTGATTGCAAAAGTCAGAATTTTGAAATTCATGTCTCGAAAGAGCATGTTCTTGTGGAAAATTTCGCATTCATGTTCAGGAGAGGCTACGTTTCGACTTTGATTCCCAAGTTCAAAAAGTTGTAGGTTCACAATTTCAGATATAATTTTTGCACAACCGAGTTTTTCGAGAACAGATCCTATACGATTTCATACATGAAAATCTGAACTCCCTTTATCGGGAAACGCCGCATTTATACCCGTTTTTGTTGTGAAATTTCTAATCATAACAAAAGTTTGAACTAATAAATTAAACCCAAATTTCCCATATAGAGTAAGCTTAATTTCAAATTCCAATACATAAAATAATTGCTAATTTCTGGAGCTTTGTGGGTTTGTCCTTGTTTCGCCAATTATTTTGCATAAATTCAGTTTTTTAAGGACTGCGACGCAAAACTCGATTTTTTTTTACAATATCTGTTCCTTTTTTGGAGAGAAACGTTATTTTAGGAAAAAAGTAAATTCTGGAAATTTTTAAACTAAATCACCCATTTTTTTTTAAAAAAAAAATACGATATGGTATTTCACTAAATCATAACTTACAATTGAAATGGTCAGAAAATACTACTGTATAAGAGCACAATATGCTAAATATTCGTTGAAACCGCGTGAAACTAGCTGAGATTATAAAAATTCTCCAGCTATTTCAGTGATCAATTAATTTTAGGTTTAGCCACGGCCAACTTAGATACTCGAGAAGCTCGCGAGCTTGCCGAGAATCTAAGTTGGCCGTGGTTTAGCAAAACCAAAAGTAGGCCCAAAAGGTTTTTGAAAAAACACGTGACCATAATTTTAGAACCGATATGATGAAAATGAGCGCGAGATTTGAGTTGAAACTTTAATGAAATGCAGCGCGTGCTGGAGCTTGATTTAAAAGTAACTTTTTTGAGAACTACACAAAAGGTCAACTTTACATTACACTACGAGAAATGAGATACTAAACCTTTTCGATCTTTGCTACTGCTGCAAAATTATGTCGTGAAAAAAATGTACACCCTTGGTCGGGAAACCTTGGGTGTAACTCGCCAAAAAATATCGACCTCGTAATGTTAATCTCTATGCAGATTAACATTACGAGATAGGATTGAGTATGAATAGAAAATACCTGACGTGGTTTTCTTAATATTTTGAATTATAGCGTCTTGCGATACGTGGAAAGCAACCTCGTCGAAAAAGAAGTAAACAGTATCATAATTGAGAAGCCAAGCTGCTCAGCGCTATTTCGGAAAGAGGAAGAATCCTACGAAGTACTGCCTTTGAACATTGAAAACATGAAGTTCCCTCTATACATAGTATTAGGAGGGTGCGCCGTTTCAACTGTAGTACTATTTTGCGAATTACTCCAGCCATCGAAAATACAGAAAAAATCAAATAAGAGGCGCGTAAAACAAAACTACTATAGTAAATACCTAACGACGGCATACAGTTTTCGAGCCAAATAATTTTACTGTGAAATGTTAGCCCCTGACGAAGAGATGCGTTGGTAAAGTGAATTTATTGTGCATTACATTTAACGGCAATACGCTGACAGATATTCAATCAAATGCTTACTAGCTTTTTAATGTCTGAAACTTTTTGGTGATATAAACGAAGTGATGTTGACAGAAGGAACTTTTTGTACAGACCCTAATGAAAACCAAATTATTGTATTGCACAATTCACACATATGCAGACACTCAAAACCATTACTTTTCACGTCTAAATAAGAAAAGTTTCTCGGTGAACATATGTATTTTTCTTATCCGAATTTAGAAATAAATATTGATAGGCAATTATATGGAATTGTATGCGTTTTCTTCGATGAGATATTCTCACAGCAGCGTTACTAAAATGTTTTTCAGAGATGATTTTTAATATATTTTGCAATTACTTTATCATGTGTTATAAAAATTGCATTTTTAAGTGAGTCTGGAGATTTTTGGGATATGAGCTTGAATAGAAACCCTGAACTACTTGATGAGGCTAAGTTAAGTTTTGTGATGTCTGGTTGAGTTTTGTTATGTCCGGTCAGGTTATGTTGGGTTTTACCAGGTCATATTAAAGGTTAATTTTGCTTTTTCTAGATCTGGTGAGGTTTTGGCCTGGTTTTATGGGAGGTCGGATTTGCTGTCACTGTCCGGTTCTGGTTCGTTTATCTAGCTTCTATGAGAGGTAATGTATTGACAATTTAGACAAAAATTTGAATTTTATCTTCAATTCCTCTTTTGAGTGACAATGAGTGTCAGAGGTATAGCTTTGGGTTTATAAGAAATTCGGAAATTTCATTTAGAAAAGGTGGCATCCCCAATATCTGCACCATCCAATCCAACCTATCTATATACCTTTGGTTGTTGGTAAAAACGGTTGTAAATAAATGATTCGGTTTGACATTTTCTACAGATCGTTAAATAGAAGCATTTAAATTAGATTAGATCAAAACAATGTAAGTAACCGAAATATTTTGAACTGAACTGAACGAATTTTGCAATGAAGCTCCAAAGCGTTTTTTTTAAGTAAAAATAACACCCTACAAAGGGAGCATTTGTGTGTCTGCGACCAGTGTTTGTTAATTGAAAACTTAAAAAAAGTTAATTATATACAAATTTCAGAGTTATTAAAGATCGATTCTAGCAATTTTTGCAGGAATAAATGGTTTAAACTGGAAATATTTTAGCTCGACTTTATCCTTTAACCATAACGTGAAATATTTATGGTTTTTTCGCCGAAACCGAAGCACTTACGTATAATTTGATAAACTCGAACCGCATATACGTATAATGAAAAATTGTATGTGACCAATTAAGTTAATGCTTTGTCTATCCATAACTATAAACTAGCACGCAGCTCTAGTGTGCAATTATGCGATTGCTAAGTCATTCTTTGTTGACGCGGTTCAGGTACAGTATATTGAAAGCCGAATCGCTTTATATAAATGACTTGGTTTTACCCTTTCCACATAATTTTGATCCGAAGCATATAAATGAGCTTGAATAACGTAAGTGACTTCGCATTTTCTTAATCAACTCTCTTCAATTGCACTATCGAATAATTCAGGAACAATCTTCTGATTAAATTGTTATGGGCAATGGGATGAAACACCACATTAGCTTTAATATTTATTATCTTATGTACAGGGTGATTCTGATAAGAATATCATAAGTTAAAGGGTGTGCGACTGAGTGAAAAGAGTCAAAGAACAATGGTCTACAACATTTAATTACGGAGGTATGGGCTCCCAAATATTGTTTCCTAAAACAAGGAAATAATCACACTTAAAGGGAGGGTGAAGTGGAAAATCAAGTGATTTTTTATCGATTCTTCTTCTAATTATAAGACCAGTCTGCTCAGTGAAACATTCAGGAAATGCCTACAAATGATTTTAAAATTCATATTAGGTTCAGATTTTAAGAATAATTTGGAATTAGCTCCCCCGACCAATCGCGTAATTACCTGCCTTTTTGTTAACAAAATTCTCGTGACCAAACTTAATGTTTCAGACCCCATGTTCTTTGGCACATTTCACTTAGTCTAACCCAAAGAACACACTTTTTCATTCATGACATGCTTATGTGAAACACTCTGTGTGGTTTGTTCGTTTGTATGTTTGTTCTTCATGCACAGTCGCAATTCCTAGCCGAATCTGACAAAACTTCACGATTGATATCATTAACACAAGTGAAAACTATTTTATTGGTTTGGTTGAGCTCCTCAAGGTTAGGCCATAGAACCCTTGGCCATTAAGCCTGTTAAAAACTACCTATTATAGTTCCATAACCATTAATGTTTTGGTACAACCGCTGATTAAGCATAGCTTTAATGAATTTAGAAGTTGTAAAAAGGGTTAGATGGTAAAAAACCTCTTTATCGTACTGATATTTCCGAGGTGCTTAGTGTTTACATATTCATACAGGGTGTTTGTGAAAAGTCCATCAATAATGAAAGAGCGTATTTATTGGGCCATTTTGAGTCGAAAATGTTCTATGACATTTTGCCGTCCGAGCCACGGTTTTCGAGTTATGATTTGAATATTTTAGGGATGACCCCTTCATTAAATTAGCGCTGTCTTTCAATTTCTTAATTAAATTTAAGGGGTCATCCGTAAATTACTCCAATCATAACTTGAAAACAGTGGCTCGGACGGCAAAATGTCATAGAACATTTTCGACTCAAAATGGCCCAATAAATACGCCCTTTCATTATTGATAGACCTTTCACAAACACCCTGTATAAATCATCGCGGTTTGCAGATCCTGAAAACACACGGTCAAGGCCAGGTAGCTTAATAAGCTAGTTACGAAAACCGTTTGAGAAAAATAAAAGAAAATGTGGATATAATTTTAAAGCAAACGCTACAACGCGAGATTTTGTTTTATTTGGGGGAAGAAACGTGAAATTTTGGTCCATATCGGTTGCTATAAACTTAAAAAAATATTTTGCCTTTACCAAAACGTAAGCAATGGATGAAATTTCAAAATATTAAGTTATGTAAATATTTATATTAATTCTTAACTTAATATTTTATCAGGTTGACAAGCAAATTTGTAACCATTTTTTCGCTGCATTTATTGAAACCTTCATCTGATGATGTCCGCAGATCCGAGATTTGCTTATACAACGGTAAATATGCAAATTTATGATAATGTAATATTCAATAAATCCCCCGTATTCTCCGAAAAGGTGAGATTAGATATACATTTTAATCTTTTAGCACCTTCATTAACTTTATATCAAAATTCATCATAATCTGTAAGACGTTCGTTAAGTAGTCTACCGAGCGTCTTAGATAAGAAAATTTGTTTACAAGTCAAATTAAGGGTATCGGACGCTACATATGATTTTTATCTATGACTTAAGGCTCTTTCAGACGATCCAACTTTTTGACTCAGCTTGATGGGTCGACTCGAGTTGAATCAACTAGTTGGATCGTGTGAGTAGACGCTGGATGAGTTGAGTCACCAAAAATGTTGGCTAGGAAAAATTGGATCAGTGATCCAATTTTTGCTGACTCAACTTTTTAATTTCATGTCTCCAGCCAATCAAAATTAATTACAAAAAAAGCCTATTTTGCGGTAAGTGCCTAGGTATGTGGCGCTTGAAAAGTTCCATCGAAGCATGATATTTTTGCGCAGTTGAATGAAAAGACCATTGTTTCATCAATTTTGATTGACAAAAAAGATGAAATTCATAAAGACAACCTGTGCGGCCTTTATACTCTCAATCAAAATCCAACGTGATGTTGAATGCCCAATATTTAGTGAATCAATCGCCTTTTATACCCTAAATTTCCTAACATTGTTAAAGAGGCATACGCTCGAATTTAAACGTCAACAATAGCTATGTTTAAAATGGTTTTAGGAATAAAGTTTCTTAAATTATTTAACTATAATTAAGCTAAATTAATGACGATTAAAAAATTAATATTAATTATATTTATTTATTTAAGAAAAACCTCTTAATTGCGTCTCTACTCGGAGAGGTTTATTTTGGTTTCCCAACTTGTTTACTTTAACATTACGGGAAGGTTTGGGCTCTTATTTAGAAGGGCCTACCGGACCTCTAGAATGAACTCCTGATGATACCATATTTTAGAGAATAGTAGTTTCAAATAAAAATTTTGTATTTTGGAAGGATTGTTAGTAGTTTTAAATCATAATGATAAATGAACTGTAAACTTCGTTACTTTTACGTGTAGGTTCCATTTTGGTTTTCAATTGAAAGTAACAATCAGGTGGGCGAGTGTTACAAAAAGTTTTATGAATCTGCCTCCATCTTTTTAAACATAACGTGAGTAAAATGAAAATCATTGTGGTAACCGTTACATAATAAGCAATTTGTCAAGGTTCTTCTAACTTGGTGAAATTTAAATGGGCTAGA
Source organism: Phalangium opilio (assembly GCF_054372755.1). Classification (NCBI taxonomy): domain Eukaryota; kingdom Metazoa; phylum Arthropoda; class Arachnida; order Opiliones; family Phalangiidae; genus Phalangium; species Phalangium opilio. The sequence continues at coordinate 10,879,504 of NW_028324148.1, forward strand.
TGGCTTCGGCATTGACCTAAGCCAATTTGATAATAAAATTGTTTTTCAATGCTTTTATTGAATTAAAACCAATTTAGTTTCTTTTTCGATGCTTAGTTTGAGTTCAAGCCAGTTCAGTAGCTCTTTTTTGTAATTTTATTTCAAACAAATTATAGGTTGACGGAAGATAATCTGTTTCCGACCGAGAATGATATGGATTTTGGAGCAGTAATTGGGCCTGATAACGCAACGGGAATTGTTGGATTGCTGCAGAGAAACGTAAATATATAGTAGTAGCTTTTTGGTTAAAAGAACACAATTTTCTCGCAAAATGTTGACTCAAAGATTTCTAGCCTTGAAAATATTTGGGAAAGTGGTTAGGTTGATCTTCAGGCGCAGTCAGAATTCGTTACCGAATTTGACCAAACTCAATGATCGATGTCCGAAGCACTATGAGAATATTTTAGTTCTGGTTTGACTGAGTTCTTCAAGGTTCTTTTCGCGAATCCCTAGCCATTAAGCTTGTTAAGAACGTCCTTTTCGAGACCCGTTTCAGTTTAAAATTACGATTAGCTCAGAGTTAATTATGATTGAAATCGAAAAATGTGAAAAAGTTAGTATCCAAAAAAAAACATTATGCAATTTCATACGGATGGGCACAAATACCGTGTCTCTTAAAACATTCGAGTAGTTTTGCCTGTTACATTTCTGTGATATTTTGAGCAGTGTGTTCAGCAAAAGTAACCCACAATTCAAATTATAATAATTTAAGTTTGAACTCTTTTTAGGAGACGGATATTTCACTATATGCAATACCACCAACGTACAAAGCCTTTGAATACATTGACTATTCTCAATCAATATATCGAGCCGTTTGGAAAATCTTGTCCATGAAACCCATGAAATCTACACAGGACAGCTTCGGTGTTCTACGGACCTTTTCGTGGCAGGTGCGTTTGGTAATGCAACGTGGAAGAGCAAACTATTCAAGGATTCGTAGAGTTGGTTCACACTAACCAGTGACGGAGTTTAAGCCAAGTACTGACTCAATGAAAATCGATTAAATTTTGGGACTGGATACTAATTAAAGTTTGATCGATTAATAAGAAATATAACCTTGAAAGAGAAAGCTCGAAACGAACCCACCTTTGTGGAAGCTTATTTCGAGTCATGATTTAGGAATTTGCCTCCTTATCTTTGTAAGCTTACAAAGATTAGGAGAAGGATAACTGATGTATGATTGTACTTTTTAACTACGTTTCGACTTTCGAAGTACGGCGAAATAAGAGACACATTCATTCAGACTACCCACATTTATTAATACACTTGCATACCTAAAACATCTTACAATATTATTCTAATAAATACTTAACAAATTGCTAGTTTAGTTAAATTACTCATCATAATCGCGAGGTCGCGGGTAACAGCTAGAATTAAATATTTTTTTCTCCCATGCTGTTTACCCATGAGCGAGCGCATTTTATTACCTCTCCGAGTGACGTATGTCACGGAGAGGTTCTAATTTCGACGTGTGTGTGTGTCTGTGTGTGTGTCTGTGTGTGTGTGTGTCTGTTGTTACACCCACGTGACCGCGTTCGCAGTTTCCAAATCGGAGCAAACGTGTTCGCCATTTCCGAACTGCTTTCACAGTCACGGAAATGGCTCCTTTACTTGAGTTCTCACACCACCATCTTCTCGTCTTTGTCCATCCCACTTGGACACCAGTCTGTACTTACTGGCTTCTAATCACCACCATCTTTTGGTCTTCGTCCATCCCACATGGACACCAGTCTGTATTCATTGGCTTCTAATCACCACCATCTTCTGGTCTTCGTCCATTCCACTTGGACACCAGTCTGTACATACTGGCTTCTAATCACCACCATCTTTTGGTCTTCGTCCATCCCACATGGACACCAGTCTGTACATACTGGCTTCTAATCACCACCATCTTTTGGTCCTCGTCCATCCCACATGGACACCAGTCTGTACATACTGGCTTCTAATCACCACCATCTTCTGGTCTTCGTCCATTCCACTTGGACACCAGTCTGTACACCTGGCTTCTACTCCATCGTCATCGTTGGGTTTAAGACATTCGCGGCGATCAGCTAGGGTTACGAGAAACGTCTAGCCTCCCTATGGTGGGTTGTCCACCAAAGGTTTTCGCAATTGCGGTTGTTCTTGCTTTTAGCTGTAGTTCGACACCCTTATATACTACCTATTTGAGTAAGGTAATGCAACCGGCGTATGCTTCATTTCAAACGCCAATATTAGTCAAGTCTCTCAAGAATGTCTAATTGTTCTTTATCAACGCGATGTAACGCTCAATAAGGCGAACAACTAACGAAGAAAATATTTAATATTAATTATATTTATTTTAATATTTAAGATAATCTTGTTTCTCAACTCAAAATTAAAACGGAAAGAGTTAAAAAGCAGTCTATGTTTTAGTCTGTGTATGTCCGTCCGTTAGTGCATCGCGTTAGCAGTTCGCTTTGTTTTGTGGAAAGAAATCCTACAAAACCTTAATATTTGGTTTTCTCATAATGTATAATTAATATATGGAAATATTTTTCGTAATTTCGATGCCTTTAGTGGTTTTGTAGCTATAAAGCTCTGTTTCATTTTGATATCCCAAGAACTTTTTTTAATATTATTATTTGAAATCGATGTTTATATATTACTTAAGCTATACTACATCTGTTTATAGCATAATCCTTTCTAAAGTGATTTCAAGAAGAACGCCACTATATTGGTCAAATGAACTTTCATCTGTCAATAGGCCTAGTGAACCATAAAGTAAACGCTAGGTTTTCGTTTCTGTAATGCAGAGACATTAACGGTTCAGAGTGAGCCGAAAGTTAATTACACTTTTAAATAATCAGGCTAAGATTTTATAATCATGGTGGAAGTCTGGGCCGCGTTGAGCAGAGCTCAGCGCTGTTAGCAGTGTCCTACAGAACGGGATTTTGGTTATGAATTTTGACGGCACGGTGCTCAGCGTTGAGCCAGCGCGGTCACGAAAGAAAATAGTCAGGTTTTTGGATAACGTGACGTAAAACGCGTAGTTCTCAGCTTGGCGAAAAAAACATGGAGGAATTAATACAAATAGCTCTTGCTGATTCTGATCATAGAGACTAGAAACCCCAAGGAGTGGCAGGAATGCCTCAACTTGTTGCCCTTTTTCATGGTACACGCAATGGGTACACGGCGACTTCCGCTAAGCAAAATTAAACGGGCCGGAAGCTCTCATGTACCAATTTATGAGCAACATATTATATGCGCTTGTAGAGCGGGGGACCTGCCACTCCTTGGGGTTTCTAGTCTCTATGTTCTGATGGGACTATAGCTATTTATTTGACGTGAAACCAGTTGATCACGCGAGAATTTTAAGAGATATGTTAGTTTCTATGTTTAATTATAAAAGTTGTTCTTATCTATCTCCATAAATATGTTATCATACAATTTTTGTTAAGCCTTTGTACCTTGCACGCTTTATTGCGCTAGCTTCATTTTTAAAACACCGATGACCGGAGAAAAGCTATGACGACAGATCTCACCGGTAAACGTTTTCCAAAATCCGCTGTCTTTTTTGGTGAGCTCTGCTGAACGCAGCCCAGATCAGTGAAAGGTCTGATCGTAATCGGATTATAGCTTCGTGTTATCATGATTTTAATGGTGCACGTTTACTTTCAGTGTGTGTAGCCACAAATTAGCTTTGGTGTTATGTAACTTTAATCGTCATGTTGACAAACTAAGAAAATTGTTGAGGTGAAAGGAGAGGATAGTGTTTACATGGCAACCCTGTTGTGAATATGGCTTTGAACATAGAGGGTATACAGTTGAGGAGTAGCAAATTGGGCCTTTACAAACACGTAAAGGTAATATCCCTCCAAAGTTTTATCTCTTCATTTCCCGTTTTTCCCCCATCGGATGATTTTAATGTGTACAAGTATATCCTTATTGGATGTAAAATGTCGTCTGATTTACAGTATATTTTCTATGCTTTGTATACTGCTTTAATATTTCATAAATTTTAACTTCAGTATTTGTTCATAAAAAAAAAGAAACATTTCCATAACTGGGTAAATAAGTTTGTAGGTAGTCCTTCTCTTGACTCGGAGAGGTTTTCCCAACTTGTTCCCGCTACTTTCATTGGTATAAGATTCATAATTACATTTCCAAATGTGCGCTTGTTCAAAAGTGTAGTAGTATTGACTTTAAACTAATTAGTTTTCGTTAATCTTAATTTTCAGATATGGTTGTGTGTATTTTTATCAGTTAATGCAATTTACTTGCTATCTTACCTTCAGTCTTGGAAAATGAATTTCTACTTTCGTTGCGTAAAAGAATACGTTGACATTTCGGCAATTCTCTTGTTGCAGGGTGAGTATTTTAGCGTAAAAGCGTAGTCAAGCTCAAATGGAGCAGTGACGGAGAGAGAACTGTCATAAATGGCCACTGCCAAGATAATCTGACGTTTCCTAGAAACGGCGGGATTCAACTGTATTTCACGCAAGTGAGAAGCCGCTGCATAAGATACAACCATGATACGATTGTAAGAAAAGCACATTTTTCTCACTACGCGACGCTAGTGTTTTTATTTTCACCTCTCTGCCTCGCTGTTCGGGAGGAACGGTACCGTTTCTAGCCTGTAAAAATACTTCATAGATGATGGCCGGCGCGATGTAGGGAGAAGTGAACTTCGTGTAAAGTAATATATTTCTGGTAATATGGTTTTAAAGTTCGTCGATACTTAATACAAAACCACTATCATTAACAGCATTACGGAAATACATTATATATTATATCGTAAAGTCTTAAATATAAGGTCTCTTATTTAATTTAATTTCGGTTTAAATTTATCTGTTAAAATAGAAAAGCCCTCATATAAGCGATTTCCGTACGAGAGAACCCTATTACAGCTGTCCTCATAACAGCGGTTCCCGAAAACGCAGTTTACCCGTTACGGCAGTTCCCTAAAGAGCAGCACAACCGGGGAGTGAAAAACGATAGTCGTTTATGATAGTACGTAAAGTAAGGTTCGGTTATTTGAGCCCCAATAGTATTCGATTACGTAAGCTTAGGTTTGCTTTGGTTATTTTAACCCCGATAATATTAGTATAGGTTAGGTTTTGTTATTTGAAGCCCATTAGAATTAGGTGGAGTTAGGTGTGGTTATTCGAACCTCAATTGATTAAGTCTGGTTAGGTTTGTTTGGTTATTTGAACTTCAGTGGTATTAAAATAGTATATATTCAAGGTAAGGTTAGGGTATTATAATCTATTTGTACTTAATAGGTAGGCTAAGGCAAAGTGTATTGTTAACAATTGTTCAAAACTCTATAGTTAAACATTTTGGGAACTGCTCATACCAGTTACACCCGTTAAAATATATATCGTGGCTAGATTTATACTACTGCGCTATTGTTAACCATAATTATTTTTAAAAGGTACTTTATTTTGTCGTAACAGGTTACAATCCAAAGAGAAGACAAGCGACAGATATTGCCTGGATCTGTTGGTTTATACCCTTATATTTTGTGACTATTTTCTTCTCTGGAATTTTTCTCTCAGAGCTGACGCTCCCGGCAGCCCTTCACTACTACGATAGCCTTCAAGACCTATTACAGAATTCAAGTTTGAAAATTGATTTACCTAAAGGCACCTCGGCTCATTATCACCTTGCAGTAAGCGGTTATTAAAAAATAAACATTTGTGAAAGGCATGTTTAATATACAGTATATAATTTTAACCATCAACACACGTTGACTTTTCGGATTGAAACAAGAAGAAATAGACCTAACTACCTTCTTTTCATCGTCAATCATCGCTGTAAAATGCGAGAAATTGAAATAATTATGTTACACGTCCATAAATTGCACAACCGAGTGTTAAGGCTCTTTCAGACGATCCAACTTTTTGCCTCAGCTCGACGGGTCAAAAAGTTGTATAAACTTGCCCAACCTTTGAAGGGAAAAGTGAAATAAATCCTTCCTTTTCACACGACTAAACTTTTACCGCCAAATGGAAGTTTTTAAGCACCACCTACCTTGGCACTTACTTTTTTTACAAGGCTTTTTTTGAAATTCATTTTGATTGGCTGAAGAAATGAAATGAAAAAGTTGAGTTAGCAAAAATTGGATCACTGATCCAATTTTTCCTAGCCAACTCTTTTGGTGACTCAACTCATCCAATGTCTATTCACACGATCCAACTAGTTGAGTCAAAAAGTTGGATCGTCTGAAAGAGCCTTTACTTGAATTTCCTAGTACATGTACACGCCTGTAGTAGTATTTCTGAACCTTTGATTCTTTACTGGCAACTCGTTTAAAAGAAATCCCTCCCAAAACTAGTTCATTGTTTTAGTTGCACTGATTTGGTGTATTTTTTGTAAACTTTCCAGGACTCAATTGATGAAAAGGGAAAGGAAGTGTATGAGCAAAGTCGTAAAACAGAAGGAATATTTGATCTAATGACAATCGACTTCAATTCAGCTCTTTCTAATATGAATAATGGAAATGAAGTAATCGTATTGGAAGAAACTTCAGCTCTTTTTCTGTTTGGCTCGTTATTTGACAGCGATAGCTGGATTTATGAAATTCATTTCTCCGAGGAGGATATTTTAGTGGAAAGTTACACATTCATGTTCAGGAGAGGATACGTTTCGACCTTGATACCCAAATTCAAAAAATTGTGGGTTCAATGTTTTTTTGTTTTTATTTTTAGCACATCTCTTAATAGTGCGGTTTTTCAATTGTGCCTTTTTGGCGCAGTATTTATTCCATAATTTTATGAGCGTGTGACTATGCAATAGCCAAAGGCAGAGAAGAAGTTTAAACCCTGTTAGTAAGTTTGTGTGTGTTCTTCAGATACTGGAAAAGATGTTCAATAAATTGGCAGTGCACGAGATTACATGGGTTGTCCAATCGTAAATGAAACCTGTAAAGTGAGGGCCATCGTATTTAAAAAAAGTGGGGCACGAGCAAGGTTTTGAATTTTAGGAGTAAGACAATGTTTAAAACTACATGTAAGAATAAACAATCTGATTTCAAGAGTTACACAGCAACTTTGTACACAAAATTGGTCTTCCTCTGATCTGTTCCATCCTTCAAGTGCTGGCACATGTTCCGGGGCAGCGTTAATCTTAAACATCTCGTGGATACTTCAAAAACTTAAACGGACCCAGTAAAAAGATGCCATTATGTTTAGAAAAAGAAACCGGGAAATCTTCGTGAATAGACCAATGCATTAATTCCAGAAGAGAAGCGAACACCACAAGGACGGGGGTTCGTCTGCTTGGGTTAATTAGGTGGCACCAAGAAGCACCGCTAGATGCGTTGCGAGTTGGCTAGCGTCAGGCCTGTAGCGAACTCTGACTCCGTCTAGCGTTGCCTCTTTGTGCGAGAAAAATAACATAAGAGGGTGACCTTCTCTGGAAGTCTTTTTTGGAATGGTCTATCGAAGTTTTGTAGAAGCGTTGTTTAGTCTTTTCTCGTCCCTTCTCTACTGTTTATTACTGTATTGGTTTTGAAAGCCATCGAGAATTTAAATTATTTTTCAAGTGGATAACGTTTGCCAATATGTTACGCAACGTTATCAAGTACCTTTAAATATTTTTTTAATTTCAGCGTGTTTTGGTACGTGGAAGCCAATCTCTTCGCCCAAGATATAAACAATATCATAAATGAGAAGCCCAGTTCCAAACCATTTTTTGAAAAAGAAGAAATCTACGACGTCCTGCCTTTGAACATTGAAAACATGAGATTCCCTCTGTACGTAGTATTAGGAGGGTGCGTCATTTCAACTGTTGTGCTATTGAGCGAAGTTTTTCAGCTACGAAAATTAAAGAAACAGACAAACAAGAGACGCAAAAAGATTTACATTAAAAATTTAACGGCGGCTTACATGTTTAGAGCCGCATAGTTTGTTGTAAGTTAAACTTTTAACCCTCAATGAAGGTAAATTGTTGCACTTCACATTCCACACAGATTCACTCACTTGCATTAAAACCCATCTTGATTCGCAATTGTATCTCTTTTGCACTTACCCAAATTTCGGGAAAAAAAAGGTATTGTTTTCAGTTTTTTGGTATAAACGTAGTTTTCAGAGTAGGATGATTCATACCATTTATACAAGGAGGCCAGGCTACTTGGTGCACAAAGTGGTATTTCACTTTGTCCACCAAAGAGCCTGGCCTCCCAGGTCCACATTTTAAGAGTCCTTCTAGTCTGAAAACTATGTATATCAAACTGTTCGAAATATAATATTTGATAAGAAAATAGTTTGAAATATAGGTACAGTATATGCACATAAGCGTATTTGTTAATAATTATCATTTAATTAATCTCGACTCCTAAAATTTCAAAAATTAACGAGGTTGACCGGACACAAAGCGTTTGGTGTCAATTCGATGATATTGCTGATGTTAGACATTGCGATTATCAGAAAGAATTGTTTGAAAGGTAACATTTTATTGGTAAACAATATTTAAATCAGGTTTTACATTGTACAATTGTTGTAAATACAATATTGTTGCGATGACTAACAACTAATACAAGGCGGGGTAATCAATGGACTTGCCTCCGTAGGTGGTAACGGGTCTTACGTAAGGGTAAGAAATGGGAAGAACTGGTCTGTTGATAGACTTGACAGCGGGAGCTACAACTGGGAGTCCAACGGACTTGGTTCCGTAGGTGGTGACGGGTCTCACGTATGGGTATGAAATGGGATAAGCGGGTCTGCTGATAGACTTGACACCGGGAGCTACCAGTGGGAGTCCAACTCCATTGTTCCAATAGTTAAGACCTAATGTGCTGTCAGCGTACGTCATTGGCCACTGAGGAGCAAACTGAATGGGAGCTGCAGGAAGAACTGTTCCATCCAAGTACGGATATGCACCGATGGACTTTTGAGCGGAGCACTTTGAAGAAAAGAAAGACAATAGCCATTTATTTTTTATTCAAACGAAACTTGGATTCTCATGGGATGCACATCAATTTTGAACCAATCTTATTGTATTTGTGTATTATGCAAAACCCATGAACATGGATTGTACATCATACACAAATCTCATCAAAAAATTTTGTTTAGAGAATAGCTTTTCTTAAAATTAGGGAAGTTATTTATATTTACCGCTACGACAACAACCAAGAGAGAGGCTACGATCTTCAACATTGTAAGTTGGTTTGTTCGAAGGCTTCGAGGAATAGTACTAAATGTTGAGTTGTGAGTTTGTGATGCTTTTTACCGTTCACCACACCCTTTTTATACGGTTTCTTTTCGTCTATCTATATCGTAGTTCAGATAAACTTAAATGTATTTCTGAATAAGGATCTTCTTTTTTTATTATGATTAATATAAAGTTCATAGATATAATGTTTGAGTTAAAGGTCGAAGGTTTGTAATCAGTTCTACTATGAATATTTCGAGAGTTTCTTCCGATCTATTTTATATCGAGGGCCTTCAAGGACCATCAATTCTTCATTTATCAAAATTTTATTTCGAATCATGTTATTATAGTTTCGTTTTTATGTTGGCTTTTCATCTTTAAAAATGCGTTAAAGTCAGGGATGGTCTATCAAATATGTTGCAAGCATTTTTATATATGGGATGGACGTGCCTGCAAAAAAAAATGACTGCCAATAAACTTCAAAATTGCTATTTTTAGGATGCTAGGCAGGAACTTGTCTGAAACGAGACTGCACTTGGCTGCAAAATATTTAGCTAAAAGTAAGATTTGCGATTTGACTGCAAAAGCTATTTGCGAGCTGCAATTCAGCTGACTGAAATTGAGCTGCAAAAGTAGCCATGCGGGTGTTAAAGTGCTGTAGGTGGACTGCATTTGTGGCCATTTTTAAGTTATTGCGGTTAGATGGCATCTAAGTCAATTAATGAAATTACAATGTGACTGAAAACAAGCTGTATAATGGTAGCCAATGTGATATGCTGAAATATAGCTGCACTCAAGCAACGTATTCAGTGTGTATTATTTATGGTTGTTTCTTGCAAACCTTATTGACAGGTATATGCCTACAAATTCATCTGTTTAAATAAAACAGCCTGCTCGATTAACACTTTAACAGGAAAATTCTCGCATTTGACCGATTTCTAAAAATATTACCTTTTTCCCACAGAGCCTAAAACCATACCAAAATTTCCCACATATTTGAAACACTGGTTCATTCATTTACGACTAAACAGACTAATGTATAAAATATGTCTTTCATGTTTTTGCAAATATTTCACTGGAGAGAATATGTTTCAAATTTTGGATATATTTTTCAACTGATGTCGTTCACGTTTTTGTTAATATTTTACAACTAAAGTATAAACAATTTCGTTCATGTTTTTGAAAATATTTCGCAACTAATGTATGCATGCTACTGTTTCGATGTTGATTGTAGAGGTCTACCTTGAAACTTGGTTCATTTATCAATGACCAAATTCATTTATATCCTACTTCCAATTTGTTTATTAATAATGAACAAATTGGAAGTAAGATATAAATGTTAACGAGTCGAGCTGAGTGAGCTTTTTAAAGGCTCGGTTCGAAAAAACGGCGGCTCGAGCCGAGCTAGCTCGGTTAACATATATATATTTAACAAAAATTGTTACTACCAACGTAAGACTTGAGAACGACTAGAAATGCTATCCCATGTTTAGGAACGTAGTGGTTCAGTAAAACCCGCTCGGTAAAATGTGAAGAAATCGTTATATGCTCACGGTTAGAGGCAAGAGGAAGTCAATTTTCCCACGCTTTATTTCATGTAAAAATACAACGGAACGCTATTGGTGGAGAGAAGAAAGACTAAAAGGAAAGCACTATTTCAGTGACTAATCTCGTGAGACGGCTCGCGAGTCGGAGTGGCTCTATGATTGTCGGCTGTTACCAAATACCACTTTAATTACCATTTTATATCTTACCGTAGGTTTACAATGGTAGTTTACCGGTAAATTACCAATTACGCGTTAAAAGTTCATTTTACACTTAAATGATCAATTATTTCGGTGTTTACTTCCTGAGTGACTCGCCAGGCACTAGCCAGTACTTACAAAGTTACGCTAGAAAAAATCTTTAGTTAGAGATCAGATTAGAAGGGCCACGGCTGCCGTCTTGGTAGCAAGAGCCGCAAATGCCTGTAAAGCCCTCAAGATAGTGCTCACAATTAAAGGCTGTTTAAGGAAATGGATTGTAAGCGCTGGAAAATATAAATTACCAAAAATTACCGACTGACAGTAATTTTTGTTTTCCCATAATTTCAATCGGTAATTTACCCGCTAAATTACTGTTTTTAAAAGTTATGGTAATTTCACATATATATATTCTCGACTGTACATATCTATTCTTGTTCAAATATATATAACACTTTACATTTCTAAGAGATCGTAAAGTAAAGAGAGAGAGAGAAATATTTTGTCGTTGTTCTATTACTATTAATAAACTTTCCGTCTTTCCTTATTATTCCCTTCACTCCTCCCCTAATTATACATAGTGCTTCGGAAAAGTCTGTTTGAAGTTAATGGGGATGTTTTTTAGAGTCGAAAATGTATTATGACATTTTGTCGTCCTGGCCACCGTTTTCAAGTTAAGATAGGTATATTTTTTAAGCCTATCACCCGTTATTTCTGATGAACTTAGAGTAACACTCTTTAAAATATAATTCAAATCATTATTACTTTCCAATCAGAACCCAGATACGAAGTGTCTGTGAACAGTGTGCTAATAGCGACCATTTACACTATGGTTTCCAGAAATGTCTAATGTTCATTAATTAACACTAATGTTGACAAAAAATAATTGTTTGAATGGTAAAATTTTATTGAGAAACAATAATTAAATCAGTTTTATATTGTACAAGTATTATTAAGACAATATTGGCGCATTGTTTTAGCATTCTAATACAAGGTGGGGTAATCAATGGACTTGCCTCCGTATGTGGTAACGGGTCTTACGTAAGGGTATGAAATGGGAAGAACTGGTCTGTTGATCGACTTAACAGCGGGGGCTACAACTGGGAGTCCAACGGACTTGGTTCCGTAGGTGGTGACGGGTCTCACGTATGGGTATGAAATGGGATAAGCGGGTCTGCTGATGGACTTGACACCGGGAGCAACCAGTGGGAGTCCAACTCCATTGTTCCAATAGTTAAGACCCAATGTGGTGTCAGCGTACGTCATTGGCCACTGAGGAGCGAACTTTATGGGAGCTGCAGGAAGAAGTGCTGGTGCACCCACGTACGGATAAGCACCGATGGACTTTTGAGCGGAGCACTTTAAAGAAGAAAAAAAGAGACAACAGCGAATTATTTTTCATTTGATACACATGTTTAAGTCAACTCATCAATTTTGAAGCAATTCCAACAAAAAGTTGAGTTCAGAGAATATTTCACTTAAAATTAGGGAAGATAATTATATTTACCGCTACGACAACAACCAAGAGAGAAGCTACGATCTTCAACATGGTGAGTTGGTTTGTTCGATGGCTTCGAGGAATAGTAGTAAATGTTGAACTGTGAGTTTGTGATGCTTTTCACCGTTCTCCAAACCCTTTTTATACGGTTTATTTTCGTCTATCTAGTAGTTTAGATAAACCTAAGTGTGTTTCTGAATAAGGATCTTTTTTATTACGATTAATATAAAGTTCGAAGATATAATGTTTGAGTTAAAGTTCGAAGGTTTGTAATCAGTTCCTCTATGAATACTTAGAGAGTTTCTTTCGATCTATTACGGATCAAGAGCCCTCAACGGCATTAAATTCTCCATTTATCAAAACTTTCTTTCGAATTATGTTATTATGGTTTCAATTTTATTTTGGCTTTTAAAGTTTTCTCTTCCCTTAATGATTAGCGAATTTAGAAAATGGGTTTCAATTCAGATATTTCTTCTAATATATCAAACCATGTTTCAAGCAATGTTAAATATGGATCGGGCTCGCAAATAACAAGGGTTGCCAATAAACTGGAAAACGGTTGCTTTAAGGATACTGGACAGGAAATTGCCTGAAACTAGATTTCACTTGGCTCACTAGCAAAATATTTAGCTAAAAATCAGATCTACAATTTGGGTGCCAAAGGTATTGACGAGTTAAATCAGCTGACTAAAATCTAGTTGCAAAAGTGGGAATTAAAATGTTGTAGATTGACTGCATTTGTGGCCATTTTTAAGTTGTTGCTGTTAGATGTGTCGAAATTGATGAAACTACAATTTGACTGGAAACAAGCTGTTAAGGGCAGCTCTAAACTTTTGTTTGGAAGCTGTCAGACAATTAAGGTAGACTTTATACAAGGACAAAAATAATGTGAAATAAATAAAGATTTTTCATTTAGTCTTATGATTAAATAGTTATTTCTAAATAATCTTGCGTCTTTTGTTTATAACAGCCTAACAGGACCCTGAATGGGTGACAAGCTGTAAATGAGCTGCAATAGGCTTGTAAGTTAGTTGCAGTTTGGCTGGATATACCGATAGTGGACTGCAGCCGCTTTGGTTTATCGTACTTGTACCAAAGTGTAATACCAGGAATAGATAGATTTCTCTCACTTGGAATCTTTAAGAGGTCATTTTCTGGACCTTTGTGCATGAATTAGAGGGAAGGACGTGTAGAAATCGTCAACCTAGACGTCATGCATAATGTAGTTGAGCTTAGAAACCAAGTGATGTTAACGAGACTCCCGCGACCTACAACCGTCGAATCCGAGTTTAAACAAGCTCTCTTTGCGAGTACATATTTCAATAGCCAATAAAACGTGAGGAAGGAGGAGAGGCCGGTTTAACAAGGTTTTAAGTCCCTTCAATCAGATATTAGTATGAAGTCTATGGCCTCTTAAAGATTTCCAGTTGAATAAATCTACGTATTCTTGGTAATACTTGATTTACTTAATTGTTGAGATGACCTAAGAATCTTACAGACCAGTTTTCATTAGATTGACTAATGTCTCAACCTTTCTTAAACGGGCGCTGTGTATATCGTGTACACATACTGTAAAGACAATGTTTCCATGTCTTTGTAAATGTTTTACAACTGATATCGCTGATGTTTTTGTAAATATTTCACTACTAATGTATAGACAATGTCGTTCATTTGCAACTTACATTTCTAAAAGGTATATACAGGGTGTTTCTGGAAAGTCTGGCACAAATTAACAGGCATGTTCCTTGGGTCAAAAGGAGACCGAAAGGTCCTATGACGTTTTTGGGGTAAAGCGCTCCGTTGCGACGTTATGGGCTCTCAAAAGTAAGCCGAAAAACAAGGAGAATTTGCAGAATTATAGCACTAGAATTGTGGTTTTGACCCAATTGTTTTCGATTATTGAGCATAAGGCAATGATCGAAATAAGTTCAAACCTAGTGGAAGACAATGAACGTGTTAAACGGCCAAAAGCGTTAATCCCTTTGTTTTTATTAATGATTGTAATTAAAGGTAAGGAAAGTAGCTCAGATATCGGTTACTTGTTTGTTCAGATGTACTGGTAACTGACCAGTCTTTTATTCTTTATTTGAATTGGACACATTACTTAATAATTCGAATGAACCCCATTACTTTTACAATATTAATTCGAATGAACCCCATTACTTTTACAATATTAATTCGAATGAACCCCATTACTTTTACAATATTAATTCGAATGAACCCCTTAAGTTTTACAATAATTCGAATGAACCCCTTAAATTTTACAATAAATCGAATCGAACCCATTAATTTTACAATAAATCGAATCGAACCCATTAATTTTACAATAATTGGAATCGAACCCATTAATTTTACAATAATTGGAATCGAACCCATTAATTTTACAATAATTGGAATCGAACCCATTAATTTTACAATAATTGGAATCGAACCCATTAATTTTACAATAATTGGAATCGAACCCATTAATTTTACAATAATTGGAATCGAACCCATTAATTTTACAATAATTGGAATTGAACCCATTAATTTTACAATAATTCGAATCGAACCCATTAATTTTACAATAATTCGAATCGAACCCATAACATTTACAATAATTCGAATTGAACCCATAACATTTACAATAATTCGAATTGAACCCATTACATTTACAATAATTCGAATTGAACCCATTACATTTACAATAATTCGAATTCAACCCATTACATTTACAATAATTCGAATTGAACCCATAACATTTACAATAATTCGAATTGAACCCATTACATTTACAATAATTCGAATTGAACCCATTACATTTACAATAATTCGAATTCAACCCATTACATTTACAATAATTCGAATTGAACCCATTACATTTAAAATAATTCGAATGAACCGCATTACTTTTACAATAATGCGAATCGAACCCCATTACTTTTACAATAATGCGAATCGAACCCCATTACTTTTACAATAATTCGAATCGAACCCCATTACTTTTACAATAATTCGAATCGAACCCCATTACTTTTACAATAATTCGAATCGAACCCCATTACTTTTACAATAATTCGAATCGAACCCCATTTACTTTTACAATAATTCGAATCGAACCCCATTACTTTTACAATAATTCGATTCGAACCCCATTACTTTTACAATAATTCGAATCGAACCCCATTACTTTTACAATAATTCGAATCGAACCCCATTTCTTTTACAATAATTCGAATCGAACCCCATTACTTTTACAATAATACGAATCGAACCCCATTACTTTTACAATAATTCGAATGAAACCCAATTACATTGTTCTACAAAAATTGTTAAAAATGGGCACCATCAACGTTTAAGCAAACTTGTGCGCGTACGCCATGAAGCACGTTAAGGTACACACATTTAAGCCGTCTGTAAAAAACCTACAACGTCTGACGTTGAAAACTACCCTAATGTTTAGACCAACACAGCAGGGGGAAAATTCGAATTATTGTAAATGTAATGGGTTCAATTCGAATTATTGTAAATGTAATGGGTTCAATTCGAATTATTGTAAATGTAATGGGTTCAATTCGAATTATTGTAAATGTAATGGGTTCAATTCGAATTATTGTAAATGTAATGGGTTCAATTCGAATTATTGTAAATGTAATGGGTTCAATTCGAATTATTGTAAATGTAATGGGTTCATATCGAATTATTGTAAATGTAATGGGTTCGATTCGAATTATTGTAAATGTAATGGGTTCATATCGAATTATTGTAAATGTAATGGGTTCGATTCGAATTATTGTAAAATTAATGGGTTCGACTCGATTTATTGTAAAATTAATGGGTTCGATTCGAATTATTGTAAAATTAATGGGTTCGATTCGAATTATTGTAAAATTAATGGGTTCGATTCGATTTATTGTAAAATTTATGGGTTCGATTCGATTTATTGTAAAATTTATGGGTTCGAATCGATTAATCCCTTCACTCCTCCGCTAATTATACATGGTGTTTCGGAGAGGTCACCGTTTTCAAGTTAAGATTGGAGTGTTTTATATCCCCCGTTGTTTCTGATAAAACTTTCAGAACCCCCCCTTTATAACATAATTTACATCATTCCGAAACCAGTTACGAAGTTTCTGTGAGCAGTGTGCTAATAGCGACTATTTAAACAATGGATTTGCATTAATGTCTGAAATTATCGATGTGACAAACACACAGACACACACGATCGTTACAGAACCTCTCCGTGACATACGTCACTCGGAGAGGTAAAAATTTGGTCTATTAAGTGCTTTGGATATCCGCTGTTTATAAACTGTGTTGTAAGTATCTGATATTGTTTCTCTTTTATTTTTGAATGATTTTAATTTTTTCTTTGTGTGATTCGTAAACTGTAGATAATTTGATGTCAATATTTAGCGTAAATGATAAGTCTTGATGGTTGTCATTTTCGAAAATTAAATCAAATAAAATCAAACTGATCCAAAGCGTATGAATATCATCCCCATGGAACTGAATTATTCGTGAATTTTGAGGAGAAAAAGTTCGTTTTGAATAATAACAGTTTAATGTTAAATTACATCAGTTTTTACATTGTACAAGTATAGAAAAGACAATTTAACTTTAATACAAAGTGGGGTAACCAATGGACTTGGTTCCGTAGGTGGAAACGGGTCTCACGTATGTAGCTGGGAGTCCAACGGACTTGGCTCCGTAGGTGGTGATGGGTCTCACGTA
Organism: Phalangium opilio; assembly: GCF_054372755.1. Classification (NCBI taxonomy): domain Eukaryota; kingdom Metazoa; phylum Arthropoda; class Arachnida; order Opiliones; family Phalangiidae; genus Phalangium; species Phalangium opilio. The sequence goes on from NW_028324148.1 coordinate 10,896,610, forward strand.
TGAAATGGGATAAGCGGGTCGGCTGATAGACTTGACACCGGGAGCTACCAGTGGGAGTCCAACTCCATCGTTCCAATAGTTAAGACCCAATGTGGTGTCAGCGTACGTCATTGGCCACTGAGGAGCAATCTGAATGGGAGCTGCAGGAAGAAGTGCTGGTGCACCCACGTACGGATAAGCACCGATGGACTTTTGAGCGGAGCACTTTAAAGAAGAAAAAGACAATAGCGGATTATTTTTCATTTGATACACATGTCTTTAGTCAACTCATCAATTTTGAAGCTATTCCAACAAAAAGTTGAGTTCAGAGAATATTTCACTTAAAAATAAAGAAGATAATTATATTTACCGCTACGACAACAACCAAGAGAGAGGCTACTATCTTCAACATGGTGAGTTGGTTTGTTCGAAGGCTTCGAGGAATAGTATTAAATGTTGAGTTGTGAGTTTGTGATGCTTTTCACCGTTCACCAAACCCTTTTTATACGGTTTCTTCTCGCCTATCTATATCGTAGTTCAGATCAACTTAAGTGTATTTCTGAATGAGGATCTTCTTTTCTGTTATGATTATGTTTGAGATGAAGTTCGAAGGTTTGTAATCAGTTCTGCTATGAATATTTCGAGAGTTTCTTTCGACCTATTAAAGATAGAAAGCCCTTATCAAAACTTTCTTTCGAATTATATTATTATGTTGGCTTTTAAATTTTCCTCTCCCATGAATGCTTATCGAATTTGGATAACCTATCAACTATGGTTCAAGCAATCTTAATATGGCTGCCAATAAACTACAAAGTGGCTGTTTTTAGGATGGTAGGCAGGAACTTGTCTGAAACTAGGCTGCAATTTGGCTGCAAAAGCTTTTTACGAGCTGCAATTCAGCTACAAACGTTGCCATGAGAAAATTGAATTGCTGTAGATGGACTGTATGTTTGAAAATTTTTATGTCATTGCTGTTCCATTGCAGGAAAAGCAGTGCATCTAAGTCAACTTGATGAAATTATAATATGGTAGCCAATGTGATATGCTGAAAAATAGCTGCACTCAAGCTGCTTATTCAGCGTGTATTATTCATGGCTGTTTCTTGGATGTAGTTGCAAATCTTATTGACAGAGATATTCCTACAAATGCACCTTTATGTATCTAGCCATTAAAATAAGATGCAGTTTCATAAAAGCAGACGTTCTGCAGCTTATTAACAGCTCTGAATTTTAGAATGGGAAATGTTAGCCAATTAAGCTAGACTGTATAAGGGCAAAAATAAATTGAAATACGTAAAGATTCTTCATTTATTCTGATCATTGATAAGATCAAATAGAAATACCATTGCGTCTTTCGTTTACAACAGGACCTGAAAGAGTGACAAGCTGTAAGTGAGCTGCAATAGTTCTGTAAGGAGGCTGCAATAGGTCTGTAAGTAGGCTGCAATATGGCAGGAGATACCGGTTAATGGGCTGCTTCCGCTTTGATTTATGATACTTGTACCAACGTGTGATACCACGAATACGTTTATTTGTTCAACTTGGAATCTTTAACCAGGGACCAATTAGGTAAGATGGATTGGAATTAATGATGGGCAACCTGAAAACCGAAACTCTCCCAGTGTACCTCCCGCACGCCCCTACCCTTCGGTAGTCGATTGTTAAGTGTTAAGTGCTACCTCGTAATGCCATTGTATTTGTATGAGAACTAGCTTCTGTTTTTAAGACAGAGGGGGCGTCTTTTACCACTAAGTACTGTACGACTGATGCTGCTGGACTTCGGTGCCGTAGGTGGGGCTACATAGGAAACGTTATAGGTATGAAATTTCCACTCCATCCCTCTCTCCTTCAAGCTTTAACCAGGAATACATAGATTTTATTTTCTTGGAATCTTTAAAAGGTCATAGACTCCATACTAATATCTAATGTACAGACCATATGGTTCAAATTTTGGAAAATATTTTTCAAATTATTTATTGACAATGATGTTCATGTTTTTTTGAAAATATTTTGCAACTAATGTATGCATGCTACGCGTCACCCCTTTCAACAATACAACAAAGCATGCTACTGTTTCGATGTTGATTGTGAAGAAATAAGCTCGACATAGTGAAGAGACTTCTAAATATACTATGTTTATAATTCTTGAACTATTTTTGGGTCGCACTTTTTACATGAAGTAAAAGTATTTGGTTCATTTCTCAATGACAAAATTCATTAATATCTAACTTCCAATTTGTTCATTATTAATGGATGTCTATTGAACTTTGAACAGATTATGTTTGGCGAACTGCTGTTCCGCTTTTCTTTTCGCAAAATTTCAAAATTAAGCACTCACTACGTTGCCAGTTAATGTGCTGATAGCGACTATTTTAACTATGGATTTGCAATGTCTGAAATTATCAGACTGATCAGTATTGATGGGAATCATTTCAGAAATGAACGCAAAGATTTGAAAAACTCTTGTTTAATATTAATCTCGGTGTTTATTAATGAACACCAAGAGTGCTGATTGTGTTAAGCATGTTGACTACAAAATAATTATTTGAAAGGTAACATTTTATTGACGAATAATATTAAATTCAGGTTTTACATTTTTACAAGTATTGTAAAGGCAATATTGGCGCGGTCCTAGCATTCTAGTACAAAGTGGGGTAACCAATGGACTTGCCTCCGTAGGTGGTAACGGGTCTCACGTATGGGTAGGAAATGGGATAAGCTGGTCTGTTGATGGACTTGACACCGGATGCTACCAATGGGAGTCCAACTCCGCCGTTCCAGTAGTCGAGGCCCAAGCCGTGGTTAACGACAGTCATTGGCAACTGTGGGGCGATTTGAACTGGAGCCGAAGGAAGAATTGACGCTAGTGGAGCCGGAGCGTGAATAGATTCCACAGCATGACCCACATAAGGATAAGCACCGATTGACTTCTGAGCAGAGCACTATAGTGGAAAAAGGATATTGGCAAATTATATTTCATGACACATGGTTAATTCCACCCATATGTGGCTATTTTAACGTATCCGTACTGCAAACACCCATAAATGTGGATCGGTATGCCACAAGCTGATTGCAATAATGTTTATTTGCAAGCAAATATTTAAAAAAGGAAATATAATTATATTTACCGCTACGACAACAACGAAGAGAGAGGCTACGATCTTCAACATGGTGAGTTGGTTTGTTCGAAGGCTTCGAAGAATAGTAGTAAATGTTTAACTGTGAGTTTGTGATGCTTTTCACCGTTCACCAAGCCCTTTTTATATGGTTTTGTATCTCATATTTCAGATAAAGTTAAGAGGAGTTTTGAAAATATAAGGGTTTTCTTCAAATTGAATATTAAGTTCTAAAGATTGTAATCAGTTCTACTAAGAATTTATTTTAAATGTCAATCATCTGTTATGAATTTATTTTGAATTAAAATCATCTGCTATGAATTTATTTTGAATGACAATCATCTGCTATGAATTTATTTCAAATGTCAATCATCTGCTATGAATTTATTTCAAATTTCAATCATCTGCTATGAATTATTTCAAATGTCAATCATCTGCTATGAATTTATTTCAAATGACAATCATCTGCTATGAATTTAATTCAAATGTCAATCATCTGCTATGAATTTATTTCAAATGACAATCATCTGCTATGAATTTATTTTAAAATTCAATCATCTGCAAAGAATTTATTTTGAATGGCAATCATCTGCTGCGAATTTGTTTTAAATGTCAATCATCTGCAAAGTATTTATTTTGAATGACAATCATCTGCTATGAATTTATTTTGAATGACAATCATCTGCTATGAATTTATTTTGAATTACATTAGTCTGCTTTGAACTTATTTTGAATGACAATCATCTGTTTTGAACTTATTTTGAATGACAATCATCTGCTTTGAACTTATTTTGAATGACAATCATCTGCTTTGAACTTATTTTGAATGACAATCATCTGCTATGAATTTATTTTGAATGACAATCATCTGCTATGAATTTATTTTGAATTACATTAGTCTGCTTTGAACTTATTTTGAATGACAATCATCTGTTTTGAACTTATTTTGAATGACAATCATCTGCTTTGAACTTATTTTGAATGACAATCATCTGCTTTGAATTTATTTTGAATGACAATCATCTGCTTTGAACTTATTTTGAATGACAATCATCTGCTTTGAACTTATTTTGAATGACAATCATCTGCTTTGAACTTATTTTGAATGACAATCATCTGCTTTGAACTTATTTTGAATGACAATCATCTGCTTTGAACTTATTTTGAATGACAATCATCTACTATGAATATAATTTAAACGTCAGTCATCAAGATTTACTACACAGAGTTCCTTGACGTAATGGTTAACGTTACAGAAGTATCAAAGATATAGTCCAAGGCCTATTAGTCCATGCCATTTAGATGAGGTATTCAACCACAACAAATAATATGCGAATTTCACGAGTAGTTCTTGCTGTAATCGAAAATGGCCACTTTAGCACCCATTCAAGAAGATTAAAGAAATAACTTTAACTTTATCTCAACAAAGATACAGAGAGAAAAAATACAGTATAAAAAGGGTTTGGTGAACGATGAAAGGCATCACAAACTCACAACTCAACAAATACTACTATTCCTCGAAGTCTTCGAACAAACCAACTCACCATGTTGAAGATCGTAGCCTCTCTCTTGGTTGTTGTCGTAGCGGTAAATATATTATATTCCTTTATAAAAACTCAATATTTTCTTGGAAATGTAAAATAATTGAACTTAGTGTAAAGTGTACTGATCCATATTCATTTGTGGTTTGCGTACACATACGTTATAATAGCCAAGTAATTGTGAAGATTTTTCTACTGTAAATAAATTCACAATTCTGTTTTTGGTATAAAGTGCTCAGCTCAGAAGTCAATCGGTTCTTATCCATACTTGGGAGCTCCTGCGGAAGCTATTCTTGCTCCTGCTCCACTAGCAGCCATTATTCCTCCGGCTCCCCTTGAAGTGGCTCCCCAGTTGCCAATGACTGTCGTTGACCACGGCTTGGGCCTTAACTACTGGAACGGCGGAGTTGGACTCCCATTGGTATCTTCCGGTGTCAAATACATCAACAGACCAGCTTATCCCATTTCATACGTGAGACCCGTTACCACTTACGGAACCACGACCCTTGGACACCCACTGGCAACTTCCGCTGTCAAATCCATCAACAGACCAATTCTTTCTACTCCATTCGTGAGGCCCGTTACCACCTACGGAGGCAAGTCCATTGGTTACCCCACCTTGTATTAAAATTCAATGATCGCACCGATATTGTATACATGTTCAATGTAAAAACTGAATTTAAAATTATTTTTCAATAAAATGTTACCTTTGAAACAATTGTTTGCTCATCACCATGCTTATCACTATCAGCATAATGAAATAAGCACTGAGAGTAATTTTAAACAAGAGTTTTTCAAACTCTTTGTTTGGGCTTGATTGCGGTAATTTGTGAGAGGGAAACCCACCACTCAAGATTCTGCCTATTAATAAAGTTCATTTTCCCTACTTGACCTAGCTATTTCTTCCTCGATTTACAATCGTCTCACATCCGCGGGTGAAACGCGTATTTGATGGCAAGCTTTTTGGCCTTGTTGGGAATCCTTAACACGGTACTATCTTAACATACATATCATGGGGCAGAGTCGATTATGGATCCATCATCCAAAAAAGCCTAATTCGCTACATTACCCCAATTTTCTTTCTATACTATATAAAGTACATCTCAAAATAAACTTGTAATATATATTTATACACCACATAATAATCTTGGAACACATATGTTATCTTACTGTAAACATGTGACCCTATAGTTCATCGTATTTACAATATGCATTTTCTAAAGAAAACGGGAACTGACCGGGTATACCGAATGGCATCATTTCTCAAAACAGCATCAGATCAATGCAGAACTGGATTGATTAAATAATAATCGAAATAAAAGTAATACGAATGTATTTAGTCATTACAGTAATGAAATGAACCAAATGTTGCACTACGTTGAATCGATGATTTCACAAACTGATGATTTAGGCACGTGTCTAATTGCAGGTTTTCTTGCAGCTGTTAATTCTATCCTGGTTTTCTTTCTTAAGGTCCTTGGAAATGGCAGGTTGATACTGACACAGTCTAATGAGGCTAACCAATCAGTCCTGTATTTTTTAATCATATAAAAATCCATATTTTATGTTTTATGGATTAATTTAAACACATATTTAAAGCAGGGGGTCATTTTATTTCATCTATATAGTTTTTCAATTTCAAATTCACAAGAATCTTTCACAAGTACACGGTGTACACCTCAAACCTCTACTGATATAGAACTATTTCTCAACTAAGCGCATTTATGGAACTAACTTATTGTTTTGGTGTTGCAAATATGGAGAATTTCATTTTGTCAAATTTTAATGGAATATGTTGGACACTTTGTTATCTTGGAAAAGCCCCTTATTACTCGGATTTTCATTATATGTCATATTAAACTGTGACAGCTTCCATGTAACATTTTACTCTTGGAGGGAGCATAAAAAGAGTGATTCTACAGTAAGCACATGACCGTGATATAACTTGCTTTTGAGTAACTAGAGTTAGATTGGACGCGTAATAGAATTTTATAGTGGAGGCCATGACTCAACAAGGTGATTCACTGAAATCAATTGCCTTTATACTACCTTTAAGCGAATACAAAAATGTAAAAGATAATTTAAAAATAAAAGAGTAATAACACATATCTATATGTAAAAAGTATGTTTGTATGTTACTCTGTTTGCCCCTTATGCTTTCCTATACCATTCATCCGATTGCGCTGGAACTTGAGTGAGTTGTTGAAGGTTTAAGAAGTGGTTTGGTTGAGTTACTCGAAGCGAACCCCTAGCCATGAAGCCCGAAAGGGTCATGCTTTTCCAGACCTATAACATTTGATCTTTATGGTTGATGGTTTTATTGAATTTGGAAGTTGCAAAAATTAGTTTCTGAAAAAACAACATCAAGCAGGTCCAAAACTATTTAGTGCTTAGTGTCAACATAGACAGGAAACTCATCCCGGTATATCCGAGCAACAGGATGCAAGACTGGAAACTGAGCAACGGGACGCAAGACTGGAACTGAGCAAGGGGACCCAAGACTGGAAACCGAGCAACGGGACGGAAGACTGGAACCGAGCAAGGGGAGGCAAGACTGGAGACTGAGCAAAGGAACGCAAGACTGGAAACTGAGCAACGGGATGCAAAACTAGAAACTGAGCAACGGGATGCAAGACTGGAAACTGAGCAACGGGATGCAAGACTGGAAACTGAGCAACGGGGTGCAAGACTGGAAACTGAGCAACAGGATGCAAGACTGGAAACTGAGCAACGGGACTCAAGACTGGGACCGAGCAACGGGACTCAAGACTGGAACCGAGCAGCGAGACGCAAGACTGGAAACTGAGCAACGGGACGCAAGACTGGAAACTGAGCAACGAGATCCAAGATTGGAACCGAGAAACGGAACGCAAGACTGGAAAACGAGCAACGGGATGCAAGAGTGGAAACCGCTAAAGTACGCTTCATTGAAATAAGAATTTGGTTCGAAGCATAGCAACGCGCGGAGGGTGCAGATAGTTCTAAATAAAATATATAGGTTCTCGAACTGTAAAAAGAAGAAATAAGCTCTTGAAATATTCATTGAACTGATTACAAACCATCGAACTTCAACTTAAAGACAATATCTTCGACCTTTATATTAATTATAATAAAAGAGAATATCCTCTTTCAGAAATACACTTAAGTTTATCTGAACTGCGAGATAGATAGACGAAATGAAACTGTATAAAAAGGGTTTGGAGAACGGTGAAAAGCATCACAAACTCACAACTCAACAAATACTACTATTCCTCGAAACCATCAAACAAACTACATCAAAATGTTGAAGATCGTAGCCTCTCTCTTGGTTCTTGTCGTAGCGGTAAATATAATTACCTTCTCTATTTTTTTTTTTTTTTGAAGAAATATGATCTGTTTTTCGGAAATGGTCATGTGAATAGAATTAGTGTAATGTGTACCGATTCATATTCACGGGTGTTTCCGTACAAATACATTATAATAGCCACAAAACCGATTGGTGGACTTAAATATGTGTATATCATTAACAAATACTATTTTCTTTTCAAATGAAAAACAATTCGCCATTGTCTTTTATTTTTATAAAGTGCGCAGCTCAAAAGTCCATCGGTGCTTATCCGTACGTGGGTGCACCAGCACTTCTTCATGCAGCTCCCATTCAGATCGCTCCTCAGTGGCCAACGACGTACAAAACATTAGGTCTTAACTATTGGAACAATGGAGTAGGACTCCCACTGGTTGCTCCCGGTGTCAAGTCTATCAGCAGACCTGCTTTTCCCATTTCATACCCATACGTGAGACCCGTCACCACCTACGGAACCAAGTCCGTTGGACTCCCAATTGTAGCTCCCGCTACATACGTGAGACCCGTTTCCACCTACGGAACCAAGTCCATTGGTTACCCCACTTTGTATTAAAATTTAATTGTCTTTTCAATACTTGTACAATGTAAAAACTGATGTAATTTAACATTAAACTGTTATTATTCAAAACGAACTTTTTCTCCTCAAAATTCACGAATAATTCAGTCCCATGGGAATGATATTCATACGCTTTGGATCCGTTTGATTTCAATTGATTTAATTTTCGAAAATGAAACCCATCTAGACTGATCATTTGCGCCAAATATTGGCATCGAATTATCTACAGTTTACGAGTATTGCTGCATCACACAAAGAAAAAATTAAAATTGGCATTTTAAAATCATTCAAAAATGAAAAAGAAATAATATAAGATAATCCAATGGAAGACAAAAAAAAATTTACTACAAAGTTTATAAAAAAAGGATATCCCTTCTAGAAGCTTAAATCTTATTTTAATAATAAAACTCGTCGAACTACACATCTCATTAAAATTTCAGGTAATTTGGATCAATAGGACAAAGGACCTGTCCAAAAAACCTACCCCCTCCCATAGAACGTAATGTTAATTTTCGGTTCCTATGAATTTTCTTCAAAAGTCGCGCTTATACATACGAGCAGCTTGCGTCGTGTTGCGCGTGATCGGGTGGGCTATGATGAAACGTTTTAATTACTTACTTCTTTAGCTAGGCAGACGACTTGGCCTCTTAATGAACCAGTTTATTTATTACAGGTCAAGGGGTTGCTGGCATGTTTAGTTCTTTAATGCTCCAAGCACGGAGCTTCTAATCTAAATAGAAGCTCCGTGCTCAAAGCGAGGCTCCAAGGCTATAGGAGCTTGTGATTTGCCACCATGGAGTAATATTATAGGAAACACCCCATAATTGTCAGGCTCTTTAAATTTCCAAACTAGCATACTTTGAGTATCAAATACACATTATTGCTCTAAAATAAGGGTTGTAAAGTAATATCCATGGATCACAATTTCCCTATGTAGCTTGGAATATTCTAATGCACGAAAAGTTGCTTTCTATGCCATGCATTTGTGTGAGGAATCGAGTGGGCTAAGGCACCATGCACTATCCACTCCAGCACCGCAGACCGCAGACCACAACTTCCTTATCCTTATCGTACAACAGAGTAATATTACAGGAAACACCCAATAATTGTCAGGCTCTTTAAATTTCCAAAACTAGCATACTTTGAGTATCAAATACACATTATTGCTCTAAAATAAGGGTTGTAAAGTTATATCCCTGGATCAAAATTTCCCTAAGTAGCATGGAATATTCTAAAGCGCGAAAAGTTGCTTTCCATAGTGCCTTTGTGTGCGTTAACGAGTGGGCTAAGACACCATCCACTATCTACTCCAGCACTGCAGACCGCAGACCACGGCTTCCAGAATCCTTATCCTTATCCCTTAACGTACGACAGAAGTTTATTTACAGCCCTATGCGGCTTAAGCCGATAGAATCATAGTGCAACGATTCCTTATTTAGCCTCGTTAGGGTTAAAATTATTATTCGTAAATAATTTCTGCTGGTCATTAAACTGAATCGGAAGGTTTAGTTATAATTCTATTGCTAAATTAGTAAAGCATAAATCGAGTGAAATTTATTAAATATTCAACAAACACTTAAATGGTTTGGTTTTATTGCTATCGAGTTACATTTTAAGTTGAGATATTATTTGAGAAAAGAAAAGGTACTAAAGTAAGTTTTATATTGGTCTTCTGATTCTTACCGAAACAATAGGCCTTGGCCTTTCCATTGTGACTTACAACCTATTTATAACCAAGAATGGCAGCAACGAGGAGGCTTCAAAAAGTATGTCGTGTTAATTTTAACAGGTTTAAAAATACTATTGTTATTAATAATATGATTTGGAAGAATTCGCCATAGCTGCCTTGCTTTAATTTTGATCAATCTGTTCATAAAAGGGAGTCTATAAGTTCAGGGGTGTTTTTTAATCACAAACACCACCTCCTCCAGGGTAGAAGTGAGGGGGGAAATCATCTATGCAAGCTTTTAATACTTGAGTTTGCATTATAATTTAATTTCTTCTAAGGTCTGAGTTTAGTTTTAATTGGGAGTCTTGAGACCATGGTCTTGCTAGGCTGATATGTCATACTGTTTTAGCCCTACATTTGGAGTTAGTGGGTAAGGTAGTTACTTTGTGTAACTATACCCACCAGGGGAAGGTAGTGGTGATCAAATTCAATTCTTCAAATTGCCATTTTGAAGAATACCCTTCCACTTGGTATTACAACATTACTCACAAACTTAATTGTCCACCACTGGTGGAAGGAATGCATCATTTTCACTCCCCCATAGACTAATGGCACCCCATGTTATTTCCCCATAGAGCTTAATACAGTCGAAGGCAGAGAGCTGCCATTACTCTATTGGTCGCTTCAAAACAATTTTAAATGATTGGGTATTCAAATCCTCTCAATAATACCTAAAGTAATTAGATTCAAAATATAAATCCAAGTAGAACCCCTTAATAGGGTAATGGCAGCCCTCTGTATTAAGCTCTATGGGGAAATAACATGGGGTGCCATTAGTCTATAAAGTGCTTTTGTTCTGGTGAATATTACATCACACCCACCTTTCTGCATTTCTCCTGCATCGAACCCACCATTTTGGCCATCAAATATTTTTTCAGCAATCTAAGCTCTTCCCTCAACTCAAAGCTCTCTATTACAATTAAATTTGAGAGCTTTTTCTTCCTAGAGAGCTAAAAGGGTTAGGGGTCATCTAATGCTATAACTAATCATAATTATCAAAAATGATGAGGTTAATCAATAGAGCTATCTCAGAAGGCTTAGTGTGACGTCACTCATTCGTGATATCACTCATTCCCTAATCCACCTGAAATTACTGTGAAAGATATGGCAAAAAACTGAGCGATGTGATAGATGGCGCTGAAATCTTAAGCCCAAGTAAACTGTAGCATAAAGGATAACTTAATGCTGCTGTACATGTCACACCCTCTTTTTGCCTCCAGTCAAGCTGGTTCCTCCAAGTTTCACCCACAATTAATCTGGTCCAAAACCAGTTTATTAATTGCTTGGACTAGTTTTTAAATTCAAGAAGTGGGCGTTACTGGTCCTTGGGACCACTTTATTAATTGCAAATCTATAGTAGAACAAAGGCAGGGACCAGTTCGGAGACCTGTTTATTATTTCGGAGACTGGGGGGCGTTGGTCACTGGTCCCAAGGACTAGTTTAAAAAATATTCTAATTTCCCAGACTCGCTTCACCCATGGTTGGCAGTTTAAAACAACCAGCATACTACGCGTTAGAATGGGCTTACTCCTCGGGTGGCATCTAGTGGACAAAATAGAGAGGGTTTTTTTTAATGTTCGCACATAAGATGTGACTAAAAACTTAATCATGCCATAGATGGCGCTGCAATCTTAGACCCAAAAAAACTATAGCATACAAACCTGGAAAAATCAGGGAAATAAATAGTTGACAAAAATCTCAGGGAAAACTCAGGGAAATTTGCGTCAAACAAAGGCCGAGTAATTAACCAAAATGTTCATAAACATACGCTCCATATGATTAACATTAAACTAAACTTTGGAGGCTCATAACTCTGGTTATATTAGAGATACGGGGATGTCCTTTGATTATGTAATAGTCCTATTTCCCCTCCCCCCTTCCTTCGTTAACATTTGCTCCATAGGATACTCCATATGGGGGAAAAAACCTGGAAAATTCAGGGAAGTATATGGGGGAAAAACCTGGAAATCTTGGGAAAATTTGTTTTCCAAATGTTGTATGAACCCATAGTGGGTAACTTATACTACTGTGCATCGTATATTATTATTTTCACCCTTTTGTCCACTCACTGTTGAGTAAAAAGACAAATAGTCTGACCTTTAAGGCGCTGCATTTCCTGAATTATTACAAACAATAGTACTTTTAATACTCGATCGAGAGAGAAAGAGTTATAAATGCCGACTATTAATTTTTGTTTGACAATTAAAACTTAGGAGCTCCAAGATATTAGAAAATCTGGGATGAAGTCATTTCGCGAAATTCAAGTGGATGAGTCAAATATTTTAACTTGGCAAGGACTGATTATACCAGTAAGTTCAAATCAGGTTCATCACTCTGTCTTACCAAAGACAAATAGAAATAACAGACATAAGAAAGGTCAATGAAATATGTACCAATTACCATCTATGGTAT